>NC_057801.1:12252563-12864036 GCF_018294505.1 Triticum aestivum | reverse complement strand
ATAAGTATAAGCGTACCACGAGCTCATCAGCCCCAATGTTTCTCTTCGGTGAGTGTTTTGCAAGTACTATAGCTCGCACAGTAGCTAGCCTACTAACACCAAGAATCATCAAACAAGCCCTGCTGATATGATAAACAGTTCAAACTTACATCTAAGCATGCCATATATTACATCAAAAGCCGGTGAGGATACATCTGTTTCCATAACTCGGAGAGGGTTCGCATTATTCACTGTCAAACAAAAGTAGCAAGTACCGCCCACACAAGACAGTGCACTAGCCCTAAGATGGTTTGATAACACGCATCGTTCTGGTAATTAAACACAGGGCAATGCAAAGTACCCTGAAGGATTAGCACGACTGTCATCGATCTCTCAGGCAATGACCACAGCACGGACAGCGGCATGGGAATCGATCTCTGGGGTGATGTCCACAGGACTGACCGCGACATCGGAATCGATCTCTGGGGCGATGTCCACAGGATGGACAACGGCATCGGAATCGATCTCCAGGGCGATGCCAACAGGATGGGCCGCGACAGCGGAATCATCAAGGATGTCCATCGGCACCTACACAACCCTAACATATTAGCAAGCACATTGCAAATAATCAAAAACCACAACCATGGTAATAAGCCATTATTTTTTACCTTGTGCAGCTCACCGGGGGATCTCATCCCTCCGGGGGCCATCTCCTCGTCCTCGATGGGGGCCATCACCTTGCCAGGGGAATACTGCTTCTCAACGGCGACTATCTCCTCAAATTCGGCCTTGGGCCTCGCATAGGTGGCCATCAGAGTTCCTAGGGTAGGAACGGTGGGGCCCTTGCTATTCTTCCAACTTTCTTTGAGGAGTTCGTCCGCCAACGTCGTCAACTCTTTGGCCAGTGCTTGTTTCTTGGAGTTCTTTGTATCCATGGGTTGGCCCGCCAACATGGTCAACTCGTTGGTTGGTGCTCGCTTCCTGGAGATCGCTATCTCCAGTGGGTTGTCCGCCGGCAACTCTTTACCTAGTGCTCCAGGATCCATCACTGAACTGACAAACAAAAAGCAATCGAAAGCAAACCACAATCGCAATGAAAACGGGAAAAGAATAGGATGTGAGAATCGGTCGGTGCTTCGCAAAAAGAAGATTCTTCGAATGAAAATATAGCAGCATAACTGATTCGCCCACCTTTCCTTCGTTGATACAGAAGAAAAATGGCAGAAGTGAGTAGCCTAGAGTGAGGGTTTATTCAAGAAAGGGCTTGAACGAGCGTTCCAGTGAAATGATGGTTGCTTCGTCCAATCCAACTTGGAGGCCACCTTACCTCTGCTGGTAAAGGTGTGGGTTTTGTGATATGACGGGTCATGACGGCCACACCGGGGTGACAGGTGAGTCTCGACTATAGCACCTCGCTGTGATTTGCTGGATGGCACGCGGGCCCGGATGCTTTGAAATGTCCCGCATGTTGATAGAGCGGCTAGTCATATAGGAGTGCTCAATACTTGTGCACCGTGACCAGGAGAGGAAAACGAGAGAACTACGTAATTAATGCATGAGTTTAATTAGGGTAGTTTTGTAAAGTACGAGATACAATCCTCCAATTGCAAAATGCCTTGGTTCATGAGATTTGAGATTTGAGCCCTATAAACCGGAAGGGAGGGAGTACTGCATGCGGTGTAGTCTAGTCACTTGTTGAAATCTCTAGAATGGCAAATACTCCTTTCCGGTTTACAGGGCTATAATACTACTCCCTCTATCTAGGTGTGTAAGACTAGCCACAATGGTGAGTAACATACACTAGTAACATACACATATCCCTAGACTTTGTTACTGCCTTCATAGTGGGTAGTAACATAAGTGTGGTAACATGCAAAGCTTCATTTATTAGGTTATAGACTCATATTGCATTGGGGCATGTGATGTTACAGTAACTAGCTAAGTTACTATAACTACCTCTCTCCTCATTAACTCATTGCCACATAAGCAAATTTGCTGAGTTGGACTCGATGTTATTGCTGAAGTTACTCCCACTGTGGCTAGTCTAAGTCATCTTACGAAAACCAAATAGTCCCAAAACACTTAGGCGCGGTGCATTAACTTCTACCTTGTTTCTTCTTTCTTGACATATCAACCAATAAGAGATGAGAGGTGTGCATGCTTTTAATGACTTGAAGTGGCTAGTTCATTGCATGCAATGCTATTAATTAGCAAGTAAACACTGGTGACCCCAGGAGGAAACAGTGCTAAGCGCGTGGACCTATGCAGAATGAGTATCAACCAATGGACGATGGAGTTTAATTGTTAAACAATTCAATGAGGGAAGCTTAGCTACAAATTCAACGACTTACTCACCTAGACGGAGGGTGTTGGAAATATGCCCTAGAGGCAATAATAAAATGGTTATTATTATATTTCCTTGTTCATGATAATTGTCTATTGTTCATGCTGTAATTGTATTAACTGGAAACCATAATACATGTGTGAATACATAGATCACAACATGTCCCTAGTGAACCTCTAGTTGACTAGCTTGTTGATTAATAGATGGTTATGGTTTCCTGACCATGGACATTGGATGTCATTGATAACGGGATCACATCATTAGGAGAATGATGTGATGGACAAGACCCAATCCTAAGCATAGCACAAGATCATGTAGTTCGTTTGCTAAAAGCTTTTCTAATGTCAAGTATCATTTCCTTAGACCATGAGATTGTGAAACTCCCGGATACCGTAGGAATGCTTTGGATGTACCAAACGTCACAACGTAACTGGGTGGCTATAAAGGTGCACTATGGGTATCTCCGAAAGTGTCTGTTGGGTTGGCACGAATCGAAGCTGGGATTTGTCACTCCGTGTGACGGAGAGGTATCTCTGGGCCCACTCGGTAATGCATCATCATAATGAGCTCAATGTGACTAAGTAGTTAGTCACGGGATCATGTATTATGGAATGAGTAAAGTGACTTGCCGTTAACGAGATTGAACGAGGTATTGGGATACCGGTGATCGAATCTCGGGCAAGTAACGTACCGATTGACAAAGGGAATTGTATACGGGATTGCTTGAATCCCCGACATCGTGGTTCATCCGATGAGATCATCGTGGAACATGTGGGAGCCAACATGGGTATCCAGATCCCGCTGTTGGTTATTGGCCGGAGAACATCTTGGTCATGTCTGCATGGTTCCCGAACCCGTAGGGTCTACACACTTAAGGTTCGGTGACGCTAGAGTTGTTATTGGGAAGAGTATGTGGTTACCGAAGGTTGTTCGGAGTCCCGGATGAGATCCCGGACATGACGAGGAACTCCGGAATGGCCCAGAGGTGAAGATCGATATATTGGACAAAGGGTATTGGAGTCCGTAATTATTCTGGGAGTACCGGGTGACGACCAGCGTGACCAAAAGGTGTTTCGGAGGCCCCGACAAGCGTTGGGGGGCCTTATGGGCCAAGGGGAGGGGGCACACCAGACCACTAAGGGGTTGTGTGCCCCTCCAACCCCTCTCACGGAGAGGTGGGGGCGCCTCCTAGGGCAGCCGCCCCTCCCAGCTTGGGGACAAGTTTCCTATGGGTGGGGCGCCCAAACCCATCTAGGGTTTCCCCTGTGGCCGCTACCCTCTCCTAAGGAACCCTAGGGCACCTCCTCCACCGCTTCCCATATATATAGTGAGGGAGAGACAGGGCAGCCGCACCCCTTCCTGGCGCAGCCCTCTCCCTCCTCCAACACCTCCTCCTCCTCCGTAGTGCTTGGCGAAGCCTGCCAAAGAACCACGAGCTCCATCGCCACCACGCCGTCATGTTGCTGGAGTTTTCCCTCAACTTCTCCTCTTCCCTTGCTGGATCAAGAAGGAGGAGATGTCCCCGGGTTGTACGTGTGTTGAATGTGGAGGCGCCGTCCGTCCGGCGCTGAGATCGGAATCGACCGCGATCTGAATCGCTGCGTGTACGACTCCACCAACCGCGTTCTTGTAACGCTTCCGCATCACGATCTTCAAGGGTATGAAGATACACTCATCCTCTCCTTCTCTTGTTGCTAGAATCTCCATAGATTGATCTTGGTGATGCATAGAAAATTTTGAATTATTGCTACGTTCCACAACAATGGCATCATGAGCTAGGTCTATGCGTAGTTTCTGTGCACGAGTAGAACACAAGTTGTTGTGGGCGTCGATTTTGTCAATTTACTTGCCACTACTAGTCTTATCTTGATTTGGCGGCATCGTGGGAGAATCGGCCCGGACCGACCTTACACGTACGGTTACGTGAGACAGGTTCCACCGACTGACATGCACTAGTTGCATAAGGTGGCTAGCGGGTGTCTGTCTCTCCCACTTTAGTCGGATCAGATTCGATGAAAAGGGTCCTTATGAAGGGTAAATAGCAATTGGCATATCATGTTGTGGTTTTGGTGTAGGTAAGAAACGTTCTTGCTAGAAACCTATAGCAGCCACGTAAGAACTTGCAACAACAATTAGAGGACATCTAACTTGTTTTTGCAGCATATGTCGTGTGATGTGATATGGCCAAAGGGTGTGATGAATGAAATATATATGATGTATGAGATTGATCATGTTCTTGTAATAGGAATCATGACTTGCATGTCGATGAGTATGACAACCGGCAGGAGCCATAGGAGTTGTCTTAATTTATTGTATGACCTGCGTGTCATTGAATAACGCCATGTAATTACTTTAGTTTATTGCTAAACCATTAGCCATAGTAGTAGAAGTAATAGTTGGTGAGACAACTTCATAAACACACGATGATGGAGATCATGGTGTCATGCCGGTGACGATGATGATCGTGGCGCCCCGAAGATGGAGATCAAAAGGAGCAAAATGGTATTGGCCATATCATGTCACTATTTGATTGCATGAGATGTTTATCATGTTTTTGCATCTTATTTGCTTAGAACGACAGTAGCATAAATAAGATGATCCCTCATAAAATTTCAAGAAAGTGTTCCCCCTAACTGTGCACCGTTGCGAAGGTTCGTTGTTTCGAAGCACCATGTGATGATCGGGTGTGATAGATTCTAACGTTCGCATACAACGGGTGTAAGCCAGATTTACACATGCAAAACACTTAGGTTGACTTGACGAGCCTAGCATGTACAGACTGTTGGGGAACGTAGTAATTTCAAAAAAAATCCTACGCACACGCAAGATCATGGTGATGGCATAGCAATGAGAGGGGAGAGTGTTGTCCATGAACCCTCATAGACCGAAAGCGGAAGCGTTATGACAACGCGGTTGATGTAGTCGTACGTCTTCACGATTCGACCGATCCAAGCACCGAACGTACGGCACCTCCGTGTTCAGCACACGTTCAGCTCGATGACGTTCCCCGGGCTCCAATCTAGCAAAGCATCGGGGATGAGTTCCGTCAGCACGACGGCATGGTGACGACGATGATGTTCTACCGGCGCAGGGCTTCGCCTAAAACTCCGCGACGATATGACCGAGGTGGAATATGGTGGAGGGGGGCACCGCACACGGCTAAGGAACGATCTGTAGATCAACTTGTGTGTCTATGGGGTGCCCCCTCCCCGTATATAAAGGGGGAGAGGAGGAGGGGGCCGGCCTAAGGGGAGGCGCGCCCTAGGACGGGGAAACCTACTCCAAGTAGGTTTGCCCCCTCCCTTTCCTATTCCAAGAAGGAGGGGGGAAGGAAGGAGTGGGAGAGGGGGAAGGCAAGCCCCCCCCCTTCCTTGTCCTATTCGGACTCAAGGGGAGGGGGCGCGCCTCTTTCCCTGGCCGGTCCCTCTCTCTCTCCACTAGGGCCCATCAAGGCCCATTACTTCCCGGGGGGGGGGGTTCCGGTAACCCTTCCGGTACTCCGGTTTCTCTCCGAAAACACCCGGAACACTTTCGGTGTCCGAATATAGTCATCCAATATATCAATCTTTATGTCTCGACCATTTCGAGACTCCTCGTCATGTCCGTGATCACATCCGGTACTTCGAACAACCTTCGGTACATCAAAACTTATAAACTCATAATAAAATTGTCATCGTAACGTTAAGCATGCGGACCCTACGGGTTCGAGAACTATGTAGACATGACCTAGAACTATTCTCGGTCAATAACCAATAGCGGAACCTGGATGTTCATATTGGTTCCTACATATTCTACGAAGATCTTTATCGGTCAAACCGCATAACAACATACGTTGTTCCCTTTGTCATCGGTATGTTACTTGCCCGAGATTCGATCGTCGGTATCCAATACCTAGTTCAATCTCGTTACCGGTAAGTCTCTTTACTCGTTCCGTAATACATCATTTCATAACTAACTCATTAGTTACAATGCTTGCAAGGCTTAGGTGATGAGTATTACTGAGAGGGCCCAAAGATACCTCTCCGATAATCGGAGTGACAAAACCTAATCTCGAATTATGCCAACTCAACATGTACCTTTGGAGACACCTGTAGAGCACCTTTGTAATCACCCAATTACGTTGTGACATTTGGTAGCACACAAAGTGTTCCTCCGGTAAACGGGAGTTGCACAATCTCATAGTTGCAGGAACTTTGTATAAGTCATGAAGAAAGCAATAGCAACATACTAAACGATCAAGTGCTAAGCTAACGGAATGGGTCAAGTCAATCACATCATTCTCCTAATGATGTGATCCCATTAATCAAATGACAACACATGCCTATGGTTAGGAAACATAACCATCTTTGATCAATGAGCTAGTTCAAGTAGAGGCATACTAGTGACACTATGTTTGTCTATGTATTCACACATGTATCATGTTTCCGGTTAATACAATTCTAGCATGAATAATAAACATTTATCATGATATGAGGAAATAAATAATAACTTTATTATTGCCTCTAGGGCATATTTCCTTCAGTCTCCCACTTGCACTAGAGTCAATAATCTAGATTACATAGTAATGATTCTAACACCCATGGAGTCTTGGTGTTGATCATGTTTTGCTCATGAGAGAGGCTTAGTCAACGGGTCTGCAACATTCAGATCCGTATGTATCTTGCAAATCTCTATGTATCCCACTTGGACTTGGTCCCGGATGGAATTGAAGCGTCTCTTGATGTGCTTGGTCCTCTTGTGAAATCTGGATTCCTTTGCCAAGGCAATTGCACCAGTATTGTCACAGAAGATCTTCATTGGTCCCGATGCACTAGGTACAACACCTAGATCGGAAATGAACTCCTTCATCCAGACTCCTTCATTTGCTGCTTCCGAAGCAGCTATGTACTCCGCTTCACATGTAGATCCCGCCACGACGCTTTGTTTAGAACTGCACCAACTTACAGCTCCACCATTTAATAAAAATACGTATCCGGTTTGCGATTTAGAATCGTCCGGATCAGTGTCAAAGCTTGCATCGACGTAACCATTTACGACTAGCTCTTTGTCACCTCCATATATGAGAAACATATCCTTAGTCCTTTTCAGGTATTTCAGGATGTTCTTGACCGCTGTCCAGTGACCCACTCCTGGATTACTTTGGTACCTCCCTGCCAAACTAATAGCAAGGCACACATCAGGTCTGGTACACAGCATTGCATACATGATAGAGCCTATGGCTGAAGCATAGGGAACTCCTTTCATTTTCTCTCTATCTTCTGCAGTGGTCGGGCATTGAGTCTGACTCAACTTTATACCTTGTAATACAGGCAAGAACCCTTTCTTTGCCTGTTCCATATTGAACCTTTTCAATACTTTATCAAGGTACGTGCTTTGTGAAAGTCCAATCAACCGTCCTGATCTATCTCTATAGATCTTAATGTCCAATATGTAAGCAGCTTCACCGAGGTCTTTCATTGAAAAACTTTTATTCAAGTATCCTTTTATGCTATCCAGAAATTCTATATCATTTCCAATCAACAATATGTCATCCACATATAATATTAGAAATGCTACAGAGCTCCCACTCACTTTCTTGTAAATACAGGCTTCTCCAAAAGTCTGTATAAAACCATATGCTTTGATCACACTATCAAAGCGTTTATTCCAACTCCGAGAGGCTTGCACCAGACCATAGATTGATCGCTGGAGCTTGCACACTTTGTTAGCTCCCTTAGGATCTACAAAACCCTCCGGTTGCATCATATACAACTCTTCTTCCGGAAATCCATTCAGGAATGCAGTTTTTACATCCATCTGCCAAATTTCATAATCATAAAATGCGGCAATCGCTAACATGATTCGGACAGACTTAAGCATCGCTACGGGTGAGAAAGTCTCATCGTAGTCAACCCCTTGAACTTGTCAAAAACCTTTCGCAACAAGTCGAGCTTTATAGACAGTTACATTACCGTCAGCGTCAGTCTTCTTCTTAAAAATCCATTTATTCTCAATGGCTTGCCGATCATTGGGCAAGTCAACCAAAGTCCATACTTTGTTCTCATACATGGTTCCCATCTCAGATTTCATGGCCTCTAGCCATTTTGCGGAATCTGGGCTCATCATCGCTTCCTCATAGTTCGTAGGTTCATCATGGTCAAGTAACATGACTTCTAGAACAGGATTACCGTACCACTCTGGTGCTGATCTTACTCTGGTAGACCTACGAGGTTCAGTAGACACTTGATCTGAAGTTTCATGATCAATATCATTAGCTTCCTCACTAATTGGTGTATTTGTCACAGGAACTGATTTCTATGATGAACTACTTTCCAATAAGGGAGCAAGTACTGTTACCTCATCAAGTTCTACTTTCCTCCCACTCACTTCTTTCGAGAGAAACTCCTTCTCTAGAAAGGATCCATTCTTAGCAACGAATGTCTTGCCTTCGGATCTGTGATAGAAGGTGTACCCAACAGTCTCTTTTGGGTATCCTATGAAGACACATTTCTCCGATTTAGGTTCGAGCTTATCTGGTTGAAATTTGTTCACATAAGCATCACAGCCCCAAACTTTAAGAAACGACAACTTTGGTTTCTTGCCAAACCACAGTTCATAAGGCGTCGTCTCAACGGATTTAGATGGTGCCCTATTTAATGTGAATGCAGCCGTCTCTAAAGCATAACCCCAAAACGATAGCGGTAAATCAGTAAGAGACATCATAGATCGCACCATATCTAGTAAAGTACGATTACGACGTTCGGACACACCATTTCTTTGTGGTGTTCCAGGTGGCGTGAGTTGCGAAACTATTCCGCATTGTTTCAAATGTAAACCAAACTCGTAACTCAAATATTCTCCTCCACGATCAGATCGTAGAAACTTTATTTTCTTGTTACGATGATTTTCCACTTCACTCTGAAATTCTTTGAACTTTTCAAATGTTTCAAACTTGTGCTTCATTAAGTAGATATACCCATATCTGCTCAAATCATCTGTGAAGGTGAGAAAATAATGATATCCGCCATGAGCTTCAACATTCATCGGACCACATACATCTGTATGTATGATTTCCAACAAATCTGCTGCTCTCTCCATAGTACCAGAGAATGGTGTTTTAGTCATCTTGCCCATGAGGCACGGTTCGCAAGTACCAAGTGATTCATAATCAAGTGATTCCAAAAGTCCATCAGTATGGAGTTTCTTCATGCGCTTTACACTGATATGACCTAAACGGCAGTGCCACAAATAAGTTGCACTATCATTATCAACTCTGCATCTTTTGGCTTCAACATTATGAATATGTGTATCACTAATATCGAGATTCAATAAAAATAGACCACTCTTCAAGGGTGCATGACCATAAAAGATATTACTCATATAAATAGAACAACCATTATTCTCTGATTTAAATGAATAACCGTCTGCATCAAACAAGATCCAGATATAATGTTCATGCTTAACGCTGGCACCAAATAACAATTATTTAGGTCTAAAACTAATCCCGAAGGTAGATGTAGAGGTAGCATGCCGACTGCGATCACATCGACTTTGGAACCGTTTCCCACGCGCATCGTCGCCTCGTCCTTGGCCAGTGCTCGCTTATTCCGTAGTCCCTGTTTCGAGTTGCAAATATTAGCAACAGAACCAGTATCAAATACCCAGGTGCTACTACGAGCTCTGGTTAGGTACACATCAATAACATGTATATCACATATACCTTTGTTCACTTTGCCATCCTTCTTATCCGCCAAATACTTGGGGTAGTTCCGCTTCCAGTGACCAGTCTGCTTGCAGTAGAAGCACTCAGTTTCAGGCTTAGGTCCAGACTTGGGTTTCTTCTCTTGAGCAGCAACTTGCTTGCTGTTCTTCTTGAAGTTCCCCTTCTTCTTCCCTTTGCCCTTTTTCTTGAAACTAGTGGTCTTGTTGACCATCAACACTTGATGCTCCTTCTTGATTTCTACCTCCGCAGTCTTTAGCATTGCGAAGAGCTCGGGAATTGTCTTGTTCGTCCCTTTCATATTATAGTTCATCACAAAGCTTTTGTAGCTTGGTGGCAGTGATTGGAGAATTCTGTCAATGACGCTATCATCCGGAAGATTAACTCCCAGTTGAATCAAGTGATTATTATACCCAGACATTTTGAGTATATGCTCACTCACAGAACTATTCTCCTCCATCTTGCAGCTGTAGAACTTATTGGAGACTTCATATCTCTCAATCCGGGCATTTGCTTGAAATATTAACTTCAACTCCTGGAACATCTCATATGCTCCATGACGTTCAAAACGTCGTTGAAGACCCGGTTCTAAGCCGTAAAGCATGGCACACTGAACTATAGAGTAGTCATCAGCTTTGCTCTGCCAGACGTTCACAACATCTGGTGTTGCTCCTGCAGCAGGCCTGGCACCCAGCGGTGCTTCCAGGACATAATTCTTCTGTGCAGCAATGAGGATAATCCTCAAGTTACGGACCCAGTCCGTGTAATTGCTACCATCATCTTTCAACTTTGTTTTCTCAAGGAACACATTAAAATTCAACGGAACAACAGCACGAGCCATCTATCTACAACAAACATAGACAAGCAAAATACTATCAGGTACTAAGTTCATGATAAATTTAAGTTCAATTAATCATATTATTTAAGAACTCCCACTTAGACAGACATCTCTCTGGTCATCTAAGTGATCACGTGATCCAAATCAACTAAACCATAACCGATCATCACGTGAGATGGAGTAGTTTTCAATGGTGAACATCTCTATGTTGATCATATCTACTATATGATTCACGCTCGACCTTTCGGTCTCCGTGTTCCGAGGCCATATCTGCATATGCTAGGCTCGTCAAGTTTAACCTGAGTATTCTGCGTGTGCAAAACTGGCTTGCACCCGTTGTAGATGGACGTAGAGCTTATCACACCCGACAATCACGTGGTGTCTGAGCACGACGAACTTTGGCAACGGTGCATACTCAGGGAGAAGACTTCTTGATAATTTTTAGTGAGAGATCATCTTAAAATGCTACCGTCAATGAAAGCAAGATAAGATGCATAAAGGATAAACATCACATGCAATCAATATAAGTGATATGATATGGCCATCATCATCTTGTGCTTGTGATCTCCATCTCCGAAGCACCATCGTCATCACCATCCTCACCGGCGCGACACCTTGATCTCCATCGTAGCATCATTGTCGTTTACGCCATCTATTGCTTCTACGACTATCGCTACCGCTTAGTGATAAAGTAAAGCAATTACAGGGCGTTTGCATTTCATACAATAAAGCGACAACCATATGGCTCCTGCCAGTTGCCGATAACTTTGGTTACAAAACATGATCATTTCATACAATAAAATATAGCATCACGTCTTGGCCATATCACATCACAACATGCCCTGCAAAAACAAGTTAGACGTCCTTTACTTTGTTGTTGCAAGTTTTACGTAGCTGCTACGGGCTGAGCGAGAACCGTTCTTACCTACGCATCAAAACCACAATGATAGTTTGTCAAGTTGGTGCTGTTTTAATCTTCGCAAGGACCGGGCGTAGCCACACTCGGTTCAACTAAAGTTGGAGAAACTGACACCCGCTAGTCACCTGTGTGCAAAGCACGGCGGTAAAACCAGTCTCGCGTAAGCGTACGCGTAATGTCGGTCCGGGCTGCTTCATCCAACAATACCGCCGAACCAAAGTATGACATGCTGGTAAGAGGTATGACTTGTATCGCCCACAACTCACTTGTGTTCTACTCGTGCATATAACATCAACGCATAAAACCTAGGCTCGAATGCCACTGTTGGGGAACGTAGTAATTTCAAAAAAATTCCTACGCACACGTAAGATCATGGTGATGGCATAGCAACGAGAGGGGAGAGCGTTGTCCACGTACCCTCGTAGACCGAAAGCGGAAGTGTTATGACAATGCGGTTGATGTAGTCGTATGTCTTCACGATTCGACCAATCCAAGCACCGAACGTACGGCACCTCCGTGTTCAGCACACGTTCAGCTCGATGACGTTCCCCGGGCTCCAATCCAGCAAAGCATCGGGGATGAGTTCCGTCAGCACGACGGCGTGGTGACGACGATGATGTTCTACCAGCGCAGGGCTTCGCCTAAACTCCGCGACGATATGACCCAGGTGGAATATGGTGGGGGGGGCACCGCCCACGGCTAAGGAACGATCCGTAGATCAACTTGTGTGTCTATGGGGTGCCCCCCTCCTCCGTATATAAAGGGGGAGAGGAGGAGGGGGCCAGCCAAGAGGGGAGGCGCGCCCTAGGGGGGGCAAACCTACTCCAAGTAGGTTTGGCCCCCCTTTCCTATTAGGAGTAGGAGAGGGAAGGAACAGAGGGGAGGGAAGAAGGAAAGGGGGGGCCGCCCCCCCTCCCAATTCGGATTGGGCTTGGGGGGCGCGCCCCCTCCTTTGCTCCTTCTCCCTCCCTTCCACTAAGGCCCAATAAGGCCCATATACTTACCGGGGGGTTCCGGTAACCTCCCGAAACTCCGGTATAGTCCCAATCTCATCCGGAACCTTTCCGGTGTCCAAATATATCCGTCCAATATATCAATCTTTATGTCTCGACCATTTCGAGACTCCTCGTCATGTCCGTGATCACATCCGGTACTACGAACAACCTTCGATACATCAAAACTTATAAACTCATAATAAAACTGTCATCGTAACGTTAAGCATGCGGACCCTACGGGTTCGAGAACTATGTAGACATGACCCAGAACTATTCTCGGTCAATAACCAATAGCGAAACCTGGATGTTCATATTGGTTCCTACATATTCTACGAAGATCTTTATCGGTCAAACCGCATAACAACATACGTTGTTCCCTTTGTCATCGGTATGTTACTTGCCCGAGATTCGATCGTCGGTATCCAATACCTAGTTCAATCTCGTTACCGGTAAGTCTCTTTACTCGTTCCGTAATACATCATTTCATAACTAACTCATTAGTTACAATGCTTGCAAGGCTTAGGTGATGAGTATTACTGAGAGGGCCCAAAGATACCTCTCCAACAATCGGAGTGACAAAACCTAATCTCGAATTATGCCAACTCAACATGTACCTTTGGAGACACTTGTAGAGCACCTTTATAATCACCCAATTACGTTGTGACGTTTGGTAGCACACAAAGTGTTCCTCCGGTAAACGGGAGTTGCAAAATCTCATAGTTGCAGGAACTTTGTATAAGTCATGTAGAAAGCAATAGCAACATACTAAACGATCAAGTGCTAAGCTAACGGAATGGGTCAAGTCAATCACATCATTCTCCTAATGATGTGATTCCCATTAATCAAATGACAACACATGCCTATGGTTAGGAAACATAACCATCTTTGATCAATGAGCTAGTTCAAGTAGAGGCATACTAGTGACACTATGTTTGTCTATGTATTCACACATGTATCATGTTTCCGGTTAATACAATTCTAGCATGAATAATAAACATTTATCATGATATGAGGAAATAAATAATAACTTTATTATTGCCTCTAGGGCATATTTCCTTCACAGACATGGCCTCAGAACACAAGAGACCGAAAGGTCAAACATGAGTCGTATAGCAGATGCGATCAACATGAAGATGTTCACCGATGATGACTAGTCCGTCTCACGTGATGGTCGGACACGGCCTAGTTGACTTGGATCATGTATCACTTAGATGACTAGAGGGATGTCTATCTAAGTGGGAGTTCCTTAAATAATCAAATGAACTTAATTATCATGAACATGGTCAAAAGATCTTTGCAAATTATGTTGTAGCTTGCGCTTTAGTTCTACTATTTAAGATATGTTCCTAGAGAAATTTTAGTTAACAGTTGACAGTAGCAATTATGAAGACTGGGTGCGTATACTGGGGATTGACCTCATTGCTGCACAGAAGGCTTATGTCCTTAATGCACCGCTCGGTGTGCTGAACCTCGAGCGTCATTTGTGGATGTTGCGAACATCTGACATACACGTTTTGATGATTACGTGATAGTTCAGTGCATAATGTTAAATGGTTTAGAATTGAGGCACCAAAGACATTTTGAAAATGTCGCAGAACATAAGAGATGTTCCAAGAGCTGAAATTGGGATTTCAGGCTCGTGCCCACATCAAGAGGTATGATACCTCCGACAAGTTTCTTAACCTGCAAACTAAGGGAGAAAAGCTCAATCATTGAGCATGTGCTGAGATTGTGTGAGTACTACAATCACTTGAATTGAGTGGGAGTTAATCTTCCAGATGAGATAGTGATGGTTCTCCATAGTCACTGCCACCAAGCTATTAGAGCTTCGTGATGAACTATAACATATCAGGGATAGATATGATGATCCTTGAGCTATTCGTGATCTTTGACACCGCGAAAGTAGAAGTCAAGTAGGAGCATCAATTGTTGATTGTTAGTAAAACCATTAGTTTCAAGAAGGGCAAGGGCAAGAAGGGATACTTCATGAAACGGCAAATCAGTTGCTGCTCTAGTGAAGAAATCCAAGGTTGAACCCAAACTCGAGACTAAGTGCTTCTGTAATGAGGGGAACGGTCACTGAAGCAGAACCACCCTAGATACTTGGTAGATGAGAAGGCTGGCAAGGTCGACAGAAGTATATTGGATATACATTATATTAATGTGTACTTTACTAGTACTCCTAGTAGCACCAGGGTATTAGATACCGGTTCGGTTGCTAAGTGTAAGTAACTCGAAATTAAAGTTGCGGAATAAACGGAGACTAGCTAAAGGTGAGATGACGATATGTGTTGGAAGTGTTTCCAAGGTTGATGTGATCAAGCATCGCATGATCCCTCTACCATTGAGATTGGTGTTAAACCTAAATAATGGTTATTTGGTGTTTGCGTTGAGCATAGACATGATTGGATTATGTTTATCGCAATACGGTTATTCATTTAAGGAGAATAATGGTTACTCTGTTTATTTGAATAATACCTTCAATGGTCTTGCACCTAAAATGAATGGTTTATTGAATCTCGATCGTAGTGATACACATGTTCATGCCAAAAGATAAAAGATACTAATGACAGTACCACATACTTGTGGCACTGCCATTTGAGTCATATTGGTATAAAACGCATGAAGAAGCTCCATGTTGATGGATCTTTGGACTCACTCATTTTTGAAAAGATTGAGACATGCGAACCTTGTCTATTGGTATATATGCATGAAGAAACTCCATGCAGATGGATCGTTTGGACTCACTTGATTTTGAATCACTTGAGACATGCAAATCATACCACATGGGCAAGATGACTGAAAGGCCTCATTTTCAGTGAGATGGAACAAAAGAGCAACTTGTTGGAAGTAATACATTTGATGTGTGCAATCCAATGAGTGCTGAGGCACGCAGTGAATATCGTTATGCTCTTACTTCACAGATGATTTGAGTAGATTCTAAGTATATTTACTTGATGAAACACAAGTCTGAAATATTGAAAGGTTCAAGTAATTTCAGAGTGAAGTTGAAGATCATCATGACAAGAGGATAAAATGTCTATGATATGATCATAGAGATAAATATCTGAGTTACGAGTTTGGTACACAATTAAGACATTGTGGAAATTGTTTCACGACTAATACTGCCTGGAACACCATAGTGTGATGGTGTGTCCGAACATCATAGTTGCACCCTATTGGATATGGTGCATACCATGATGTCTCTTATCGAATTACCACTATCATTTATGGGTTAGGCATTAGAGACAACCACGCTCACTTTAAATAGGGCACCACGTAATTCCGTTGAGATGACACTGTATGAACTATGGTTTAGAGAAACCTAAGTTGTCATTTCTTAAAAGTTTAGGGCTGCGACGCTTATCTGAAAAGTTTTTGCCTGATAAACTCAAACCCAAAGCGGATAAATGCATCTTCATAGGACACCCGAAACAGTTGGGTATACCTCATATTTCAGATCCGGAAGCAAAAGTGATTGTTTCTAGAAACGGGTCCTTTCTCGAGGAAAAGTTTCTCTCGAAAGAATTGAGTGGGAGGATGGTGGAGACTTGATGAGGTTATTGAACTGTCACTTCAACTAGTGTGCAGCAGGGCACAGGAAGTTGTTCCTGTGGCGCCTACACCAATTGAAGTGGAAGCTGATGATAGTGATCATGAAACTTCGGATCAAGCCACTACCAAATCTCGTAGGTCGACAAGGATGCGTACTCTTGTCTTGGAGGTCATGTTTCTAGACAACAATGAACCTACGAGCTATGGAGAAGCGATGGTGGGCCCAAATTCCGACAAATGGCTCGAGGCCATAAAATCCGAGAGGATCCATGTATGAAAACAAAGTATAGACTTTGGAAGAACTAGTTTGGTCGTAAGGCTGATAGGTATAGATGGATTTTGAAAGGAAGACGGACAATGATGGTAAGTATCACCATTAAGAAAGCTCAACTTGTCATTAAGATGTTTTCCGACAAGTTCAAGGAGTTGACTACTATGAGACTTTCTCATTCGTAGCGATGCTAAGATTCTGTTGGAATTACATTAGCAGTTACTACATTATTTATGAAATCTTGCAGATAGGATGTCAAAACATTGTTTCCTCGACGATTTTCTTGAGGAAAGGTTGTATGTGATACAACCAGAAGGTTTTGTCAATCCTGAAAGGTGCTAACAAGTATGCAAAGCTCCAGCAATCCTTCTAAGGACTGGAGTAAGCATCTCGGACTTGGAATATACACTTTGATGAGATGATCAAAGATTTTGGGTTTATACAAAGTTTATGAGAAACTTGTATTTCCAAAGAAGTGAGTGGGAGCACTATAGAATTTCTGATGAGTATATGTTGTTGACATATTGTTGATCAGAAATGATGTAGAATTTCTGGAAAGCATATAGGGTTACTTGAAAAGTGATTTTCGATGGAAAACCTGGATTAAGCTACTTGAACATTGAGCATCAAGATCTATAAGGATAGATCAAAACGCTTAATAGTACTTTCAAATGAACACATACCGTGAGAAGATTTTGAAGGAGTTCAAAATAGATCGGCAAAGAAGGAGTTCTTGGCTGTAAGGTGTGAGTATTGAGTAAGACTCAAGACCTGACCACGGCAGAAGAGAGAGAAAGGACGAAGGTCGTCCCCTATGCTTTAGACGCAGGCTCCACAATATGATATGCTGTGTACCACAACTGAAATGTGCCTTGCCATGAGTCAGTCAAGGGGTAAAAGTGTGATCCAGGAATGGATCACAACACAGCGGTCAAGGTTATCCTTAGTAACTAGTGGACTAAGAAATTTTCTCGAGAATGGAGGTGGTAAAAGAGTTCGTCGTAAAGGGTTACGCTGATGCAACTTTTGACACTAATCTGGATGACTCTGAGTAGTAAACCGGATTCGTATGGTAGAGCAGTTATTTGGAATAGTTCCAAATAGCGCGTGGTAGCTGCATCTAGGAGATGACATAGAGATTTGTAAAGCACACACGGATCTGAAAGATTCACACCCATTGACTAATAACCTCTCTCACAAGCGAGATATGATCAAACCCAATGGGTGTTGGATTCATTACAATCACATAGTGATGTGAACTAGATTATTGACTCTAGTGCAAGTGGGAGACTGTTGGAAATATGCCCTAGAGGCAATAATAAAATGGTTATTATTATATTTCCTGGTTCATGATAATTGTCTATTGTTCATGCTATAATTGTATTAACTGGAAACCGTAATACATGTGTGAATACATAGACCACAACATGTCCCTAGAGAGCCTCTAGTCCTCTCGTTGATCAATAGATGGTTATGGCTTCCTGACCATGGACATTGGATGTCATTGATAACGAGATCACATCATTAGGAGAATGATGTGATGGACAAGACCCAATCCTAAGCATAGCACAAGATTGTGTAGTTCGTTTGCTAAAAGCTTTTCTAATGTCAAGTATCATTTCCTTAGACCATGAGATTGTGCAACTCCCGGATACCGTAGGAATGCTTTGGGTATACCAAACGTCACAACGTAACTGGGGGGCTATAAAGGTGCACTACGGGTATCTCTGAAAGTGTCTATTGGGTTGGCACGAATAACTGGGATTTGTCACTCCGTGTGACGGAGAGGTATCTCTAGGCCCACTCGGTAATGCATCATCATAATGAGCTAAATGTGACTAAGTAGTTAGTCACGGGATCATGCATTACAGAACGAGTAAAGTGACTTGCCGGTAATGAGATTGAACGATGTATTGGGATACCGACGATCGAATCTTGGGCAAGTAACGTACCGATTGACAAAGGGAATTGTATACGGGATTGCTTGAATCCCCGACATAATGGTTCATCTGATGAGATCATCATGGAACATGTGGGAGCCAACTTGGGTATCCAGATCCTGCTGTTGGTTATTGGCCGGAGAACGTCTCGGTCATGTCTGCATGGTTCCCGAACCCGTAGGGTCTACACACTTAAGGTTCGGTGACGCTAGAGTTGTTATGGGAAATAGTATGTGGTTACCGAAGGTTGTTCGGAGTCCCAGATGAGATCCCAGACATGACGAGGAACTCCGGAATGGTCCGGAGGTGAAGATCGATATATTGGACGAAGGGTATTGGAGTCCGGAATTATTCTGGGAGTATCGGGTGACGACCAGCGTGACCGAAAGGTGTTTCGGAGGCCCCGACAAGCGTTGGGGGGCCTTGTGGGCCAAGGGGAGGGGGCACACCAGCCCACTAAGGGGTTGTGTGCCCCTCCCAACCCCTCACACGTAACCAGGAGAGGTGGGGGCACCTCCCCTAGGGCAGCCGCCCCTCCCGACTTGGGGGGCAAGTTTCCTAGGGGTGGGGGCGCCCAAACCCATCTAGGGTTTCCCCTGTGGCCGCCACCCCTCCCTTAGTGAACCCTAGGGCGCCTCCTCCACCCCCTTCCCCCTATATATAGTGAGGGAGAGAGAGGGCAGCCGCACCCCTTCCCTGGCGCAGCCCTGTCCCTCCTCCAACACCTCCTCCTCCTCCGTAGTGCTTGGCGAAGCCCTGCCGGAGAACCATGAGCTCCATCGCCACCACGCCGTCGTGTTGCTGGAGTTTTCCCTCAACTTCTCCTCTCCCCTTGATGGATCAAGAAGGAGGAGACGTCCCCGGGCTGTACGTGTGTTGAACGCGAAGGCGTCGTCCGTTCGGCGCTGAGATCGGAATCGACCGCGATCTGAATCGCTGCGTGTACAACTCCACCAACCGTGTTCTTGTAATGCTTCCGCATCGTGATCTTCAAGGGTATTAAGATACACTCATCCTCTCCCTCTCTTGTTGCTAGAATCTCCATAAATTGATCTTGGTGATGCGTAGAAAATTTTGAATTATTGCTACGTTCCCCAACAGAGGGAGTAGCAAGTACTAGTACTACAATAGTGGGCTCAAATAGCAATTTTGTCTCATGCAAGAGCCTGGCTACTATATGCGTGCTCCAAGGCACCACACCACGCGAGCGTTCACAACTGCCACATTCGGGTTGCGCTTGGCTCTTCGCCTCTTCGAGAAGACGAAAAATGATGCTACTCCTACTTCTACAGTATCGAATCCACTGCTGCATGTCCGTCCACCTCATGCGGGAGGGATAGCATGTAGCGAAAGCTTCAACTTACTACTCCTACCTTTGCGTCTATGATAGGTGGGCCCAACAGGTGGTTGGCCCTCCTGTCATGCAGCTAAGGGCAGGTGCAGTTAAGGCACCGGAGCTCAGTCCGCGAGGGAGAGGGCGTTGTAGTAATCAAATTTCTCGGTCTTGTACGAGTTGACGTGACACATTAAAGCACTGCACTCGATATAAGTCTTTTTACACATTTCAAATGGACTACAACATACGGATGTACTCCCTCCGTTTCTTTTTAGTACGCATATAAGATTTGGTCAAAGTCAAACTTTGTTCACTTTGACTAAGTTTATAGAAAAAAATATTAGGATTCACAATATGAAATCAACATTGTTAGATGCATCATGAAATTAACTTTCATACCATATAGCTTTAGTATTGGAAATGTTGATATTTTTTCCTCCAAAGTTGGTCAAACTTTATAAAGTTCGACTTTGACCAAATCTTATATGCGAACTAAAATGAAACGGAGGGAGTATGTAGACATATTCTGCTTCTTATGTAGTCACTTGTTGCAATCTCTAAAAAGACTTATATTTGGAAACGGAGGGAGTACAACGCATGCATGCATGCCGTGACTTTCCTTTTGATACTTGCATGTGTTGATTTGATGCACCTTGCCAAATTTTGACTATAAATTTAACTAACCAAATTTTCATGCAAGTCACAAAAAATTACGGGGTTGTTTGGATTGTGACTATGTTTGTCTTATCCTGCCACATTATTTTTCCCACACTTGCCACACTTGCCTAACTTGAGTTGCTCAAATTATTAGACACACTTTGGCTTGCCTAAGGGAATCTTGCCACAATTTTTGTGTCTATGACATGTGGGGTTCACTGCTAATAAAAAAATCCTGTCTTAGGTGTGGCTAATAAAAAAGACTTATATTTAGGAACGGAGGGAGTAGAAAATATAAATAATAATGCATGTTGGGGCAACCCATGTTTCCGCTAATTTTAGCCGTGGGCTTGTTCATAATTTTTACGAGGGGGTGGTTGTTCATTTAATGGAGGGACTTGTGGTACTACCAGACTTGAAAGATACAAAGTGCGACCTGGCACACCGTAACACCACTTGGAACAAGCGGGTAGCTATCTCAAAAAACAATCAACAACTAAAAAAACCGCGACCTGGCATGTAGTAGTACACAATTTTAAACGATTGTTTTGATGGAGTGAAAAAGGAAAACTACCCCACTACGTATATATAGGTCGGAGCCTCCGTGCTTGCTTGATAGGGTTGCTCTATTCACACACTCTCATCCTCTCCAGATCTAAACAAGATAGGGGTAGTAACACTGTCTTTCTCCCTTCAAAAAACACTGTCACTGTCTTTCAAAAAACACCGGACGTATCACCCTCCGCCGGTGAAGGGGAGGAGGGGCAGCGTTTAGGCCGTTGTCGACAGCGAGGGAGGAGACTCACTGCCGGCCGCACCGTTATCTCTGGCCGAGCACCGGCACGGGAGGTCCTCCGATCCCTTCGTCGTTGCCTGTGGGCAGATCCGGCCTCCCGCCACCCACTTATCCACATCCCGACGACCTTCAGGTATATCTTCATTCGAAACCGCCTTAGCTCTACTTCCCCAGCTTTCTAAGTTGCTTCATGTGCATCATTTTCTACCTCTCAGTCCCTCTCGATCGGATGGTCCAACGTCACCTAGTATTTTTCTTCTTCTATTGTTAGAGGTAAAGCTACTTCATGGAGTCGAATCTTGTACTCCCTCCGTCCGAAAATACTTGTCATTGAAATGGATGTATCTAGATGTATTTTAGTTCTAGACACATCCATTTTGATGACAAGTAATTCCGGGCGGATGGAGTACTTGGTTCAAACAATAAATAAAGTGGGGGTGGGGGAATTTAGTATGTACATCGAACTTGGTACAAACAGTAAGGAAAGGGGGTGAAAGTAGTACAGACTGGTCATCCAACCGGTATCTTGGTCAAAAAGGGAAATATAGGGGTAATGTTGTACACAGTGGTATGACCAGGACTAGATTTGCTATCCACACATAGGAGTAGGTGGCTAGAGTGAACAAAAATGGGACCAACCCAGATATGTTTCTTGGATGTTTGTTTCTCGGGGGAACAAACTATGAATCACCACTTTATGCCCCTGTTTACGTACATGGTACTGGACTGCTGGTGCACCCACTGTCCCATGCCCTTATACCAAATATTTAGCTATTCTTAATCTAATGTCCCTGGTAAAAATAAAGCCATGCCACTGTTATAAGCCATGACAAGTTTAGCCAAATGTTTTTGCCTGTAATTGTTTGAGACTCTGACTGTTTCCTCTGTACCTTTTTGTGCAAACAGGGATATCCAATTCACCTGGTTGTTGTTGTGACCTTTTGGTACACTGCATAAAACTCTTCTTAAAAGAAGTGACTTTTGTGTTGTTTAACTGGAATGTCAAAATGGAACAGTTGGTTCATTTCGGTGGAACTGCACAAAGGGAGATCTGTGTTCCAATCCTCATCATCCATATTGGCACCATAATCTTCCTTTAGGTAAGAATGATATTTAATGCATGTGTTCATCTCTATTTTCTGACTGCCATGAGAAAATAAAGCTATTTTTTTACTAGTACACTTGTACTCCCTCACTAACAAAACCAATTCTGAACTAGAAGGCCAATCATGTACTTAGTTTCACCAACTGGTGAGGAGAAATAGAAACAGAGCATGAAGAGGAAGAAGAAGGAGGAGGAGGAGGAAATGAAGAAGACCACACGATGGTACTGTCCTATGTTATCCTGACATCTTGCTAGTGGTGTTGTATTGCTGTGTTGCTACTAGTCTTAATTTACTTGGAAGACTAGCAAGATGCTCGTTCGTTGCACGTAACATCGAGATGCACTTAACAACAAGATCACCAAATTTGTTTTTTGTAAGAATATAAGAGTAATAGATAATAGAGTAGAGATAGATAGAGAAATGCAGCATAGTAGTACTTGGCTTAACGACACATCATACTAATTAACCGGATTCTGGATGCATGTGTGACCCAGCTCTACACGATCAACAGTGCCAAGTTGATCTTGCTGAAGCCGAGGCCTCAGTCGAGGCCATTCAAGGGCTCCGGCAATGTCTCCCTTACATGTGAGACGATCCTCCAGGGAGCCCTTCCACTCCTGTCGTCTCTCCTGCAAGGTCACTTAATTAATCAGGAGTACTTAAGTAGCAATAATGTATTGCTGCCTAATTTTCCCGTCAGAGTTAAACAAATCTTTAGTAGCACCCTCTGCTGAATCATGTATGTGTATATATGTATCTGGAGGTGAATCATGTGGTGGAGCAGGGAGGGAATCTTGGTAGTGTCATGACATAATAATGCTATTGACTTTCTATCCTTTCTCACTAAGCTAATGAAGGTTTCACCTTTTTCCTACTTGTGCAAACTGGGATCATGTTGTGCCAATCATACATTTTAGTGGAACTGCATTAGAGAATACAATGAATTGTATCCCAACCAGTGCTTTAACTCTGCTAGAAGTTCTTGATAATCTTTTGATATAATCTCACCACTGGTAAAGAAGAGTTATTTCAACCATATAAATTTGAAGTGCACAAAAATATATACTATTGAGTGATTCCAGTGAGTGCTTTATCATTTCTTATGGAATTACTTGAATAAGCATATTTTGCTCAGGTTGGTACCAACATAAGGCCTTCAGCCATATTAGTTTGTTGTACCTATATATGTATTGTGCTACTGTGTTGCTACTGTCATGAGAAACTCCTTTATCTTTGCACGTTATATTTTTGCAACCTATGATACATGGCAATGTTTTGAGTGTTGAGCTAATTGGCACTGATTAAATAAACTAATACCTCTCTTTAAGCAAGACTACTATGTTCCTAACTTTACCCATTAAGATAATGAGGGTGCTTCTGTTTGTTAGTGTATGTTACATCAACTAGTCCCACTATTATAGTAATCTCACTCTCTCAATATATGTGCCAACAGGGATGCTCGATTTTGGTGGAACTGCACAAAAACTTTGGGTGCTTCATTGCCTTGACCGCTCCCTTCCCTTCCTATCAGTCGCTTTGTTTCGGCTTGCTTGCTTCCTTCGTTTCCTGTCAGTCGCTTATCTCGACTTCTAGTGAAAGGAAATAGTAATTGATATGCTACCTCACACAGGTTGGTACTGGTCTTTATCCTGATTATTGTGCTTGTCATATATTGGTAATTTGGTATTGTGCTACTATTTGCCGATTTTATAAAGGAGTAACTTGGAGCCTGAACTCGCAGGCAAATCATTGCATTGGGTGATTTCAGTAGAACTACACAAAATGATCAGATGGACAGATACCTATGTTGTTGCCATGTACTCCAAAGTTCACTCAGACAAGCATCGATGTTGACAAGAAGTGCCTATATTCATTCAAGTATCAAACGGCATCAACCAGTTGTCAAACTCCCAAGTATTAGGAGAGTGAATGCCAAAAATATTGCTTGGCGCATAGCCCAGAAGAACACAGCCCAGTCTTTGGTCCCAACTTGTGCCTTTTGGTTATCTGTAGATATGGTAGCGAACTGTATGGCTTGGAGTCTAAAGATTCCAGACAAGTTGGTTGACGCGTATATTCATCTGGCACTTAATCAGTCTGCACGCCAAGGATGCTCCATTTCAGTTGAACTGCACAAAAAAATTGGGTAATTCATTTTCTCAACTGCCTCCTTTCTCGTGTGCAATGTAGAATTTTGGCGAGCTACAGGACCAAGATGAGCCAGTAAACTAGTTGGATGAAAGTAGTGGCCAAGTTGCTCAAACCTCGCTCGACACGAGGCCACTATTTGAGGATAAACCTACAAGCAAAGTTCAGATTGTCTGTGTTGCCTCTTATGTACTCGAAAGTTTACTCGTACAAGAACTAATTTTAGCAAGAAGTACCTCCGACTGAACACCATTTACCAGTCTGTACCCTAGGTAATTGAAGTTCGTCCATGGATCATATTGGCTGTGATCTCAATCATTTGGATGCATTAACATACTGAACATGTGTATATCTGAATCTTTTTGTGAATTATGCATGAATATTATCGTGTGATCTATCAATCATTTGGATGCATAGATATGCTGAGCTTGTGTAAATATGAATCTTTTGAGTTGTTGATAGTGAATGTTGGCTATGAATATGAACGTGTCCTGTGAACCTGAGTTTGATATGAATGTTTACCTTTTCTGTTGTATTTGTGTGTGAACTTGTTAGTATGCCTACGGTGGGGTATGTGATGTGTGGGTGTCAACGACACACCTTCTTCCTGAGAAGAATTGCACCTGCTTTGTTAGGATAGCAACGGTGCATTAGCTCTTTTTAATCTTTTTATTACTCTGTCTTCCCCTCTCCCCTGCTCAACCCCTGCCGTGATGTTTTCGGCCTCAAAACAAACATAGTACTGCGTTGTTTTTGGGGCTTGATGAAAAATCGAGTGTTGGTTTCTGTAGGTTGGCCCGCCCAGCAAATGGGCTGCTGGTCCACGACGATAGACTGGGAGGCTAAAAATACAAGTTGTATGGTGCAGAGGCAAGTAAAAAACGCTATCGAGAGCCATCCACTGAAGAAGAAAAAATCGCTCCTGACATGTTTCTTCAGTCGTGCCGCCGGCCCCCTCTTTAATCCAGTTCGCTCGGGGATCTGGTATCAATTTTTTTTCAGAGGGCGAACAAGTATCAGCTAGGCCTAGGTTTTGTATTTTAACATGCATAGCCCACGACATACGGAGACAGTGGTTTCAACTTATTTGTTGAGGTCCATACCGGCCTATGGGCTTTTTCTTAAAGATCGGCTGCCCAATGTATTTTTAATAAAACGCAGGTCTCTGTTCTATTTATCTATATATAAGAATAATAATGTTGTGTCCAATTTATGTTTTCCCTTCTAACCACATTATATATATTTATGTTATTACTATTATTGTATATTTTATAGAGACTTATATATACATTATAAAAACATCCCACGTGTTATTAACTTATAAAAGTAAATGTTTAACGGAAGTTGGCAAGGAAAATCCTGGTTGTTTTTTACTCACAGGCAAGGAAAATCCTAGTGATTGCGTACAAAAGCTTGCGAAGATTTTAAGGACCAATTTAATAATAACGCGCTCATTTTTATTTTGAGCAATAACTCGCTAATTTGTTAATTATATATAAAAAACGTGCCTCTCCGGTTTATTCTTTGATATCAATTGCTCCTTCTAACATGACATTATATATATAACGAGCCCAACATTTTTTTTGAGAATCGCTTTCGCACTTTATTGCCTAAGTTCAATGCTTACGGGGATACATAAATGAGCAGGTGGTGCATCAAGCCACACATGCCTACCTATATCAAGAGACGTAGCCATACGTGCTAGTCTATGAGGCTCCTCATTACATTCACGTTGTTCATGACTAAAAAGACAAGCCCTAAATAAATTGCTTCGTTCTTTGATCTCATGAAACACCATACAATGTCCACCAAGGTTCTTTGGTGCTTCGATTTCCCGGACAACTCTCAGACAGTCAGTAGCAATATGTACTCTTTCCAGGTCCAGGTCCTTACTCAACGCTAGTGCTTCTCAAAATGGGCTGGGATTTGTGTATAAATGAGCTGGGATTTCTTAGAAAAGATAACGAGCCCATCTAATTCGTGTATTTCAAGGAAGTGCAAATGGGCTGGGATTTCTTAGAAAATATAAATGGGCCTAATTGATGCGAAATTATTTGTTCACCCAGCCCAGCAAATGGACTGTACATTCTAGAAAACATGGGTTAAATATATGACACATTTTTGCATGCTGACATGTGGGCCAATAGGTCAAAGCCTACGCAGGGCGTTGTCAACTTGGTTAACAAATGATTGTGACATCTACAGCCATTGGATTTATATCCAACAGCCGGCATGCACCTTCAATCTCTTGTCTTCTTCCTCCAGCATCGCCGGGACCGCCTGGTCCGGCCTCCGGCGGCTAGCGGCTCTGCTTAGCACGCATCGCTGCGAAGCGCTACCCCACCGCCGGCCAGGCTATCGCTGCAAAGATGACTGTACATGAGAGGCTGACGGTGGGGATGCACCATGCCCATGGACGCATGCATGCAACGGAACTCGGCGTGGTCAACGTGGTCAAGGAACGACTTCCATCGGAAGTATACTGTACGTGGAGAGGCTGACAGCTAGGCCCACTAAGTTGACAGGGACGGAGGGCTTTGTCAACTTAGTCAATATGAACGATTCTAGCTGCAGTGACCGTACGATGTCCATCCAACGGCCATCGTGCTTCTTCAACCTCTGGTCTTCTTGCTCCAGCCGCCCAAAGCAGCGCCGGACGTGCCGCCTGCTCCTGCCTCCTGTGGCCGGCTGTGATGCCGCGGAGGCCTCACCGCCCCCTACTACTCCCGCCGCTGGCCAGGCCATCCCTCCATTCACCCACACCCCCTGTTATTCTGCGGCAACGGCAGCCTCACACCGCAGCCGAACGAGTGAACCCTCATACTCCTCTATGCGTGGGCATCCACTGCCGCGTATTCCCCGGCTCCACGTCGTCCCCTTCCTAGGCCTCACCGTCGTCCACCGCCGTGGTGCTCTCGGTGCGGCGTGATCAATGTGGTCAACGACCGACTTCCATCGGAAGAGTACTATACGTGGAGAGGCTGACAGTTGGGTCCATGGCCACATCCCAGTTTTTTTGTGATTTGCCAAGTAAGTCGCTTTGTCAGGCCTGTTGGGCTGCAAATCTTTCAAGATGAGGAGAGCTTCATTCGGCTGGCCGAGAAAATGGCCTATCAGTAATGAGAAATGGGTTGTACATTTTTAAAACACATCAAACCGGCAATTAGTTTCAAATTTCTTTTTTTCAATTTGAGATTTTAAATTGCATTGATTTTTATGCGTGGACAATTTGTTGGACTTTATATTGATATACATTTATTTTTAAAATCAGTTTGAATGTGACTCGAAATTTCGGGATTAAAAACAGTTCGGACCGCACTGAAATATGCAAAATTTCGTATAATTTTTTAACCGTGGCCACAATATGGGTTGTAATGCTAACAAAAAGAATATGGGCTCCAAAAAAACCTTAAGAATTAGCAAATGGGATGTAAATTATTAGAAATAATAGCAGATGGGTTGTATGTTATTTTCCACAGATTTGAGGCTTTCCTAAAAAAAGGTTGACGCACAAGCAGTGACTGTTGAATTTCCATCCAACGGCCATCATGTTTCTTCAATCTCTGCTCTTCCTGCTCCAGCTGCTCAAACAAGCGACGGCGGGACTGCCTGCTCCCTCCTCCCCATGGTCGGCTGTGCTGTGGCGCAGGCCTCACCGCCCCATCGTACTCCCATCGCTGGCCTAGCCATCCCTCTACTCACCCACAACTGCTGTTACTCTCCAGCGATGGCAGACGAACCAGTAAACCCTCGTACAGTCGTACTCCCCTCCGCGTGGGAAACAACTGTCATGGCTTCCCTGCCTCCGTCTAGTTCCCTTCCTAGGCCTCCCGTCGTCCACCGCCCTGGTGCTCTCGGCGCGGCCTGGTCAACATGGTCAATGACCGACATGCATCTGAAGTGGACTGTATGTGGAGAGGCTGACAGCTGGGTCCACGGCCGCAGCAAGGAAGTGCCTCCTTATTACGTGCAAAATAATTATTCCTCCACCTGACAGCAGGAACCCACCGAATGGGCCACCTTATTTCGCGAAAAAATGTTTCACCCTGACTGCTGGGACCCACCAGCTACATCTTCGCACGCAAGGAAGTGCCTCCGACAAAAAACGATTCGCCCCCCTGACTGCTGGGACCCACCAGCTACATCTTCACACGCAAGGAAGTGTGTGAGGAAAAAAACGATTCACCCCCCTGACTGCTGGGACCCACCAGCTACATCTTCGCATGCAAGGAAGTGTCTGACAGTCGGGACCCACCTGGTCGAAGCGTACGTAGCGTTGTCATTCTGGTCGCGAACGTGTACGTACATACTAGTGGATGTAGAGGCGTGCACGTGTCGTAGTAGAGGCGCGCACGTTTCGTAGTAGAGGCACGCACGTAGCATGTACATGTACGTACAACGGCCAGGATGCAAGAAAGAAAATATGGCCACATACGTACATACAGGCAGGGTGTCGAACGCCTACTCGCGCATATATACGTACGGCCAGGGCTCGTGTACATGGCTGGGTCTCGTCGTCCTGTTCATGGGGAGCCAACCGGCTGGGTCGAAATGGAATGCATCGTCGTGTTCATCGGGAGGGCTTGGATGGAACAGGCGATGGAAACGAGGCCTGGCGTACCGCAGAACGGAGGAAACGGCCTTGTGTTCGACCGGCCACGTTCGAAACGGATCATGTTCATCGGGAGGGGTCTAGTGTATCGCAAAACGGAGGAAACGGACCTCCTACGATTGAAACGGGGGTCCTATTGATCGGGAGGGGTGTGGCATACTGCAAAACCGACAAAATGGACTTGTGTTGGAGCGCTACGGCCGAAACGGGGGTTCTGTTCATCGGGAGGGGTGTGGCGTACCACAAAACGGGACTCCACGGGATACTGTTCATCTCCGCCGTCGACCTCCTCCAGCCTCCACGGGCTACTGTTCATCCACCGTCGACCTCCTCCAGCCTCCACCTGCGACTATTCATCCGCGGGCTCCTGTTCATCCAGCCTCCACCGCGCGCTACTCCACCGGCTACTGTTCAACCACCCCTCCACCGTCTACTGTTCATCCAGCCCTCCACGGGGTCGTCATGTTCATCCAGCCCTCCACACCACGGGGTCATGTTCATCCATAGGCAACACCACCGCTCAATGTTCATCCACCCCCCCCCCCAACGCTCACTGTTCATCCCAGAGGCAGCATCGATCGGCTTCATTTAGCGGTAGTACCGAAGGAATCAATTGCTCGGGTTCAGTAACGCGTAGCGTGCAGTTCAATCGCTTGGGTTTAGTTAGAGCCCAACGCCTTGCTCGGGTTCAGTTAGAGCCAACGCCTCGCACACATGCGCGTATGTGTATGAGAGAAACGTGAATTGCTCGGGTTTAGTTAGAGCCCAACGCCTCGCTCGGGTTCAGTTAGAGCCAACGCCTCGCACACACGCGCGTACGTGTATGAGAGAAACGTGTATCGCTCGGCCCCGACCACCCACCGTAACCGGGAACTCCCCGAAATTTTCCTTGCCCTCGCTTCTACCATGGTTTTTTCCGTCATGGACGGCCCAAAGAATGTCATGCAGCTGCGTCTCTGGCCCGCCCAGAACGAAAAGCCCATTTTCTGTCATGATTTTTTGTCATAGAAGTAGGAGCCCACCACATCTATGATGATACCGGGTTTTGTCACAATTATCGTCATAGAAGTGCCATATGTATGACAGAATTTTTTTTCGTTCGGCCCAAAATGTCACGGATGTGTGTTTTTTTGTAGTGGACCAAAACTATGTTTGCCAACTCTCAACAACTTTTAAGCCTCATACTTTCTATATGTGAAGTCATTACTATCCATAAGATCAATATGAACTCTTTTATTTCTTTTTGTTTTCTTAAGATCGTGGCAAGATAGCAAAGCCCTTGACTCAACACTAATCTTTATTATATATAGCTCATGGACTCGATTACATAGAAGGATCACAAAGCAAAACTCAAAACTAATTAAAACCAAGACTTTATTCTACTAGATCTAGTTATTATCAAAAGGATCGAACTAAGTCAAGCGGTAAAGATAGGAGTGTGATGGTGATATGATACCGGGGCACCTCCCCCAAGCTTGGCAGTTGCCAAGGGGAGTGCCCATACCCATGTGATTATGTCTCCTTCTTTTGAGTTGGGGTTGTGATCTTCTTGGCGATGATGCCCCTCAGGATACGATTCTCCTCCTCGAGCTTATTTACTTGTTGCTTGAGGTCCATATTTTCCTCGCGGAGCTTGCCCGTGATAGCTAATGCTCCTTTTACCCAAGGATTCTGCATAGCTTCTGGAGAACAAGTGACACTCTTTTTCATATTTTCATAAGAAAGAAATTTAACATTGGAAGGGATGACTGAGTTTGGAATAGCTGAGCTCTGTAGTTCCCCCATCATGAATCTTGCTTGGAAGCGAGAGGTAACTTCTTGATCCTCCTTCATGGCACCTATCCTTTTCAAATTGGCCTCCATTTCACCCTCCGTTGATGGCCCAAAGTGATAAGCATCGCTGTTTGCTCCTGGACCTGGCGTCGGGTGGGACACCCGACTCTCCCCGCTTGACTCTTGAGAAGACATCTTGCTCTAAATCTGTAACAGATACAACTCGAAACAAAAACAGAAGATTTTTGCGTGATACGATGGTCAAAACCTTCGGGAGATTATATGATGAATTTTTACCGACCAAAAGAAGTAACATGCAAGAAAATAGAGTCCGGGAGGTACACGAGGTGCCCACGAGGCAGGGGGCGTGCCCAGTAAGGGTGGGCGCGCCCTCCACTCTCGTGGAGGCCTCGTGTCCTTCCCGGATTACTTCTTGCTTCCATAAATTTTTAAATGTTCCAAAATGGAGAGAAATTGCCATTAGAACTGTTTTGGAGTCGGTTTACTTACCGTACCACATACCTATTCCTTTTCGGAGTTTGAAACATTCTGGAAAGTGTCCCTTATGTATTCCTCCGGGGTTACGGTTTCAATAATATTAGTTTCAACATTTATAGGATTACCTGAGATATGATGTTTGATTCTTTGACCGTTCACCACCTTCGGATTTGTGCCTTCGAAGTTGTTGATTTTTATGACACCGGAAGGATAGACCTCTTCGATAATGTAAGGGCCTTCCCACTTAGAGAGAAGTTTTCCTGCAAAAAATCTTAAACGAGAATTGAATAGCAACACATAATCACCTACGTTAAACTCACACTGTTGTATCCTTTTGTCATGCCATCTTTTAATTTTTTCTTTAAACAACTTGGCATTCTCATAGGCTTGGGTTCTCCATTCATCAAGTGAGATAATGTCAAATAACCTCTTCTCATCAGAAAGTTTGAAGTCATAGTTGAACTCTTTAATGGCCCAATATGCCTTATGTTCAAGTTCAAGAGGTAAGTGACACACTTTTACATAAACCATCTTATACGGAGACATACCCATAGGATTTTTATATGCAGTTCTATAGGCCCATAATGCATCATCAAGTTTCTTGGACCAATTCTTTCTAGATCTATTAACAGTCTTTTGCAAAATTAATTTGAGCTCTCTATTGCTCAATTCTACTTGACCACTAGACTGTGGGTGATAAGGGGATGCAATTCTATGATCAACATCATACTTAGCAAGCATTTTACGGAAAGCACCATGAATAAAATGTGAACCACCATCAGTCATGAGATATCTAGGGACTCCAAACCTCGGTAAAATAACTTCTTTAAGCATCTTAATAGAGGTGTTATGATCAGCACTACTAGTTGGAATAGCTTCAACCCACTTAGTAACATAATCAACAACAACTAAAATAAGTGTGTATCCATTGGAGGCAGGAAAAGGTCCCATATAATCAAAGCCCCGAACATCAAATGGTTCAATAACAAGAGAATAATTCATAGGCATTTCTTGATGTCTACTAATATTACCAATTCTTTGGCATTCATCACAAGACAAGACAAACTTGCGGGCATCTTTGAAGAGAGTAGACCAGTAAAAACCGGATTGCAATACCTTATGTGCAGTTCTATCTCCAGCGTGGTGTCCTGCATATGGTTCGGAGTGACACTTGCGTAGGATCTGTTCCTGTTCATGCTCAGGTACACAACGTCTGATAACACCATCTACTCCTTCTTTATAAAGGTGGGGGTCATCCCAGAAGTAATGTCTTAAATCATAAAAGAACTTTTTCTTTTGCTGGTATGTGACACTATGTGGTATAAATTTAGCAACAATGTAATTAGCATAATCAGTATACCATGGAGCAGTACGAGAAGCATTAATGACTGCTAATTGTTCATCAGGGAAGCTATCATCAATAGGTAGTGGGTCATCAAGAACATTCTCTAACCTAGACAAGTTGTCTGCAACGGGGTTCTCAGCTCCCTTTCTATCAATAATAAGCAAATCAAATTCTTGGAGCAAGAGGACCCATCTGATAAGTCTAGGTTTAGCATCTTTCTTTTCCATAAGATATTTAATAGCAACATGATCAGTGTGAATAGTTACTTTAGAATCAACAATATAAGGTCTGAACTTATCACATGCAAATACAACTACTAAGAATTCTTTTTCAGTAGTAGCATAATTTCTTTGGGCAGTATCAAGAGTTTTAATAGCATACTGGGTAACATTTAATTTCTTATCAACTCTTTGCCCTAGAACAGCACCTACAGCATAATCGCTAGCATCACACATAATTTCAAAGGGTAAATTCCAATCAGGTGGCTGAACAATAGGTGCAGTGATCAAAGCTTTCTTAAGTATTTCAAATGCTTCTACACAATCATCATCAAAGACAAAAGGAATATCTTTTTGCAATAAATTATTCAGAGGCCTAGAGATTTTAGAAAAGTCCTTAATGAACCTCCTATAAAAACCGGCATGACCAAGGAAACTTCTTATACCTTTAATGTCCTTGGGACATTGCATCTTTTCAATAGCATCAACTTTAGCTTTATCAACTTCAATACCTTTTTCAGAGATCTTATGCCCCAAGAAAATGCCTTCATTAACCATAAAGTGGCACTTTTCCCAATTCAAGACGAGACTAGTGTCTTCACATCTCTGTAAAACTCGATCAAGGTTGCTCAAGCAATCATCAAAAGAGGATCCATAAACGGAGAAATCATCCATGAATACCTCACAAATCTTTTCACAAAAGTCAGAGAATATATCCATCATGCATCTTTGAAAGGTAGCATGTGCATTACATAAACCAAAAGGCATACGTCTATAAGCAAAAGTACCAACAGGGCAAGTAAAGGTAGTTTTTGATTGATCATCCCTGACACAGATATTTGAGAGAAACCAGAATAACCATCTAGAAAGTAGAAATGTGTATGTTTGGATAGTCTTTCTAGCATTTGATCAATAAAAGGTAAAGGGTAATGATCTTTCTTAGTCGCTTTATTTAATTTACGGAAATCAATTACCATCCTATAACCTGTAATAATTCTTCGCGGAATCAATTCATATTTATTATTAGGAACAACAGTAATACCTCCCTTCTTAGGAACACAATGGATAGGACTTACCCAATCACTATCAGCAACAGGATAAATTATACCTGCCTCAAGGAGCTTTAGTATCTCCTTTCTAACCACTTCTTTCATCTTAGGATTTAACCGTCGTTGATGATCTCTAACTGGTTTGGAACCTTCATCCAATTTAATTTTGTGTTGGCATAGAGTGGGACTAATGCCCTTAAGATCATCCAGAGTATATCCAATAGCAGCACGGTGATTCTTCAGAGTTTTCAATAATATTTCCTCTTCTTGCTCTAAAAGGTTAGCACTAATAATAACAGGATATAACTTCTTTTCATCAAGATAAGCACATTTAAGATTACCAGGTAAAGGTTTGAGCTCAAACACGGGATCACCCTTCGGTGGAGGGGGATCCCCTAGGATTTCAACAGGCAAGTTGTGTTTCAAAATAGGACCATGTTGAAGGAATACTTCATCTATTTCCCTTCCTTCATTCATAAACATATCATTTTCATGGTCTAGCAAATATTGTTCTAACGGATCAGTAGGAGGCACGACAATAGAAGCAAGACCAATAATTTCATCCTTGCTAGGTAGTTATTTTTCATGGGGTTGTCTACGAAATTTAGCAAAATTAAACTCATGTTTCATATCCCCCAAGCCAATTGTAACCACATCCTTTTCACAATCGATCTTAGCATTAACAGTATTCAAGAAGGGTCTACCAAATATAATGGGACAAAAGTTATCTTGTGGGGAACCAAGAACAAGAAAATCAACAGGATATTTAACTTTCCCACACAAGACTTCAACATCTCTAACAATCCCAAATGGTGAAATAGTATCTCTATTCGCAAGCTTAATTGTAACATCACTATCTTCTAACTCAGCACGTGCAGTATCATGCATAATTTCATTATATAGGGAAATAGGTATTGCACTAGCACTAGCACCCATATCACATAAGCCATGATAACAATGATCTCCTATTTTAACAGAAATAACAGGCATGCCTACTGTTGGGGATATAACTATTTGCGTAAGCCGCCCAGGAGGGGCCGGGTTACGCAAAGAGGACTCGCTAGAAAGAAGCCCAAGGTCAAGCATGAAGATGGCAGTTCAATAAAGGGCTTAGAGCCCACAGGCGACTTAAGGCCCGTTGTAGCAAATCGCCACAATGGCATGACTTGTATCATAAGGTAGATTTAGTTAGTCACCGAGCCGGACACTGTTTATAAGCCAGCCGGGACTCCGTAAGCCAGAGGGCGTCAACCCGTGTATATAAGGGGACGACCTGCTGGCGGCTTAGGGCAAGAAAACAACTGATCGAGAGCCAGGCATAGCGTATCTCGCTCCCTGGTCATCGAAACATCAATACCAACCCAACTAGAAGTAGGCCTTACCTTCATCGTAAGGGGCCGAACTAGTATAAATCTCTCGTGTCCCTTGTCCCGATTAACCCCTTCCAGCTTCCTAGTTGCGATGGTTCCACACTAAGTCCTTTCATGAGGACATCTGATGTGAAAATTCCACGACAGTTGGCGCCCACCGTGGGGCCAGCGTACGGTGGATTTGAGTTCTTGAAGGGCAACTTCGAAGGGCTCAAGGGATACGATGTGGGCCGGATGACCAAGAGTCGTCGCGGCAAGATCTACATCGACGACGAAGGCTGGGGCCCTGACGCCGGCTCAATTGAGTACGGGTACCGGGTCCCCTTCGGAGGAATCCACATCTTCATCGGCCGGATTGGTGAGCCGGGACCTGAGCTGGACAACTGCACCGACCTCGTCGAGACGGCTCAGTGTGCGAAACCCGCCCGAGCTCAACCTGGCATGAAGCGTGTCTTTGTCGGCTGCGTCCACGGAGAAGAGCTTTCTAAAGGACCGGAAGATGGTGGTGAGACGGTCGTCCTCTCTGACGGTGATTCATTCGCCGGTTCAACAGATTCGCTATATCAAGTGCAAGATGGCATGCTTGGGGGCTGTTCCGATGGCTTCAGTATTCTGGACCCCTGTGAGCCGCCAAATTGGGCAGGAGTCTTCATGGCTGGGACTCAACCCGGCCAAAACTCTACAACCATTGCTGCAATTACGTCCGGGATAGGAGCGGCCGAGGCAGGAGGCCCTGTGCGCCCGCCGGCTCAAGTGCTGATAGATCTCATGGATAAGCTCACGGCCCTGTTAACCGCCACGGTTATCCCCACGAATAAAGATGAGCATGATGCAGAGGTGGCGCGGGTACGCAAGGAAATAGCTCGGGCCAAGGAGACCTTAGCAGCTGAGGATACCAGATTGCCCACAGAATGGGCAGCTTTGGATGCATGGGCGCAGCAGCTCCAGTCAGAGGCTTTCCAGATTATGATGAGCCTGAACGCATCCAATGAGGTGATGAGAAGGAGGCACCAGAAAACTCAGTCTCGTCCGCCTCCGACTTATGACCCTCGGGTTCTGTTTGCTACACCCGGAGCCGACCCAAGTAACCCGCCAGATGCAAATCAGTTTATGACAGCCGGAACAGGAGGGTCGGCTCAGCCCCGGGAGATGGTACCTCCTCAAGGAAACATGGCGCCGCCTCGTTATGTGCCGATACTGCCGGGTCATTTTTTCCAACCCCATGGAGAACTTAATCGCAGCATCAGCTCGTCTGGCGGCTCTCCCAGTGGACGGTGATGATCCGACAGCGATGGAGACCCGGAGAATCAGGGAACTTGTCCAGACGTCCCTGGCCCAGCAAGAGACTTATTCTTATAGCCGGGACGGGATTCATTCAACTCCTCCGCCTTGGTTAGCACCGCCTCTCCAAAACCGGAGTCCGAGTTACAGCAGGCACATGGAGTCAGAAGCTTTATCAAGCAACGCCCAGCTCGGAACCAGCCCGTCGGCTATAACCCGGTACAAGATCGGGTACGTCAGGATAACGAGCGGGCGGCTCAGCTAGCTTCTCAACAGACGGCTCATCAAGACTTCCTAGAGTATCCGATGGCTTCCGTTGAGACGGGAGTGGCCACTAGAACCGGCGGTGTTCCTTGTTTGGTGCCGGCTCTGCGTAATGTACGCCTTCCCAAGGACTTCAAGGGACCTCGAAAGGTGCCGAATTACACGTCCGACTTACAGCCTGGAGCGTGGATCGAGAGCTATGAGATGGCCATGGAGCTGTTGGAGGTCAGCGATGCAGCAATGGCTAAGTACTTCACCATGATGTTAGATGGAACGGCCCGGTCCTGGTTAAAGGCTTGCCCCCCAATTCCATTGATTCGTGGGCAGAGCTAAAAGCCCGCTTCATCCAGAACTTCAAGGACACTTGCAAGCAATCCATGTCGATTGTGGATTTGACAAATTGTAAGTAGGAGGAGGGTGAGTCCACGACTCACTGGGTACGCCGGGTTAAGGAGATAATACATTCATCTGACAAGATGGATGCTGGCTCTGCAGTCCTTATGCTGGAAAAGAATTGTCGCTTTGAGCCACTGAGGCAGAAGCTGGGGCGCCTTAAGCGTGATTGCAACGATATGGGTATGCTGATGGCCGCTTTAGTCAAATACGCCAATTTGATAGTACCAAGGACCCCGCGTCTGATGAGGAAAAGACAGGGGAGGGAAGAAGAATGGTAAGGGAAAGGGACAGCAGCATAACCCGATGAATCAAGGGGGCAACAAGCGTAAGACCGAGGGTAACCCGGAGTTTGTAGCCAATGCCAATGCACAGGATAACAATAAGAGACGTAAGGGCAAGCCGCCCCGTTATGGCGGGTCAGGCCCATCTCTTGAGCAGCTACTCAATGAGCCATGCCCGAAACACGGCACCCGGGAACGGCCCGCCACCCACTTATGGAAAGATTGTGCGATCATGAAGGCTTTTAAGAATTCTAACACATTTGGTGGCAATCATGGGTCGGGCGGCGGCTCAGGAGCTGGCGGTTTTCATGGCCCGGGTGGCGGCTCAAGTTCCGTCTTTCACGGACATCAGGACGGTCATAATCAACAGCAGGCTGGTCAAGGGGAACAACAACAACAACAATTGGGTTATCAAAGCCATCCGAAGCAGCTGAATAGTGGGCAGTATCATGTGTTTACCACTAGCTTGTGCAAACGTGACCAGAAGGTTCATAAGAGGGCTGTAAATTCTATTGAGCCGGCGGTTCCTCGTTATTTGAGATGGTCAGAACAGCCCATTGTGTGGAGCAGGGAAGATCACCCCATCCGAGTTGATAATCCGGGTCAGTTAGCCTTGGTAGTAGCACCTCAGGTTGGTGGCTATAAATTCACTAAGGTACTCATGGATGGAGGTAGCAGCATCAATATCCTCTATTATGAGACCTTCCAACGCATGGGGTTAACTGATAAGAATTTGAAGACGTCCAACACCGTTTTTCATGGAGTGGTCCCTGGCAAGTCGGCATACCCAGTTGGCAAGATTGAACTGGAAGTGGCCTTTGGAGACGAGTATGACTCCAGAGCTGAAAAATTAACCTTTGAAGTGGTCAAAATCAGGAGTCCATATCATGCTCTGTTTGGACGGCCGGCTTATGCCAAGTTCATGGCACAGCCATGTTATGTTTACTTACAGCTTAAGATGCCGGGTCACAAAGGTACCATCACCGTGCATGGAAGTCGGAAGGTAGCTCTGGAATGTGAGGAGGGCGACGCGGCTTATGCTGAGTCTGTTTGTGCAGCAGAGGAGCTGAAGTTTTATCAAAACAACATTGACCCTGCAGATATGACCTCTCTGAAAAAGCCAACCACCGAGCATGACCCGGCGATGAAGTTTAAATCGGCTGCTGAAACCAAGCTTGTGGATTTCAACCCGGGTGATTCGTCTAAACAGTTCAGCATCAGTGCCAATTTGGATCCAAAATAGGAAAGCGCGCTCATCGAGTTCATCCGTGAGAACCGGGACATCTTTGCATGGAAACCTTTTGACATGCTAGGTGTACCGAGAGAACTCGCTGAGCACACCCTTAATATTGATCCAAAGTATAAGCCAGTCAGGCAGTTTCTCCGATGATTCAACGAAGAGAGGCGGCAAGCTATTGGAGAGGAAGTCGCCCGACTCTTGGCCGCCGGGTTTATTGTTGAAGTTTTTCACCCGGAGTGGTTGGCTAACCCGGTGCTCGTGCTCAAGAAGAACAGCACCTGGCGGATGTGTGTGGATTACACAGACTTAAATAAGGCTTGTCCGGCTGATCCCTTTGCTCTCCCCCGTATTGATCAGATCATTGATGCTACGGCGGGTTGTGAGCGCTTAAGCTTTTTGGATGCTTACTCTGGTTATCATCAGATCAAGATGGCAGTTAAGGACCAGGAGAAGACGGCTTTCATCACTCCGTTTGGAGCCTTCTGTTACATATCTATGCCGTTTGGGCTCAAGAGTGCTCAGGCAACTTATCAACAATGTGTACAGAACTGTCTCCACGATCAAATTGGGCGCAATGTTCATGCTTATGTGGATGATATTGTGGTGAAGTCCAGAGAGAAGGAAACCTTGATATCTGACCTGAAGGAGACCTTTGATAATCTCCGGGTTTATAAAATGATGCTTAACCCGGAAAAGTGTGTATTTGGTGTACCTGCAGGCAAACTCTTGGGTTTCTTGGTTTCAAACAGAGGCATTGAAGCTAATCCGGAGAAGATCAAGGCAATCACCTCTTTGGCTAAACCGGCATGCATCAATGATGTTCAGCGATTGGCGGGTCGCGTTGCTGCTTTTAGCCGGTTCATAAGCCGGTTAGGGGAGAAGGCCTTGCTGCTGTATCAGATGATGAAGAAAATAGACACCTTCGTCTGGAGTGATGCTGCCAACACTGCCTTTGAAGATTTAAAAAGACAGTTGTCTGAGCCACCGGTTCTTGCGGCTCCCATTGATAGAGAGCCGCTGTTCTTATATGTGGTTGCTAACTCGCGGGCCGTTAGTGTCGCCATCGTGGTGGAGCGTAAGGAGGCAGGCAAGGAGCACCCGGTTCAACGGCCGGTTTACTACATCAGTGAGGTGTTCATTGAGTCTAAACAAAGATATCCACATTGGCAGAAACTTGTTTATGGTGTGTTCATGGCAAACCGGAAGCTGAAGCAGTACTTCCAAAGTCATCCTATAATGGTGGTAAGTTCAGCCCCTTTGGGAGACATCATTCAGAACAGGGAGGCCACAGGACGAATCGCCAAGTGGGCTATTGAGCTTGGGCCCTATGGTTTGAAGTATATGCCCCGTACTGCTATTAAATCTCAAGCCTTGGTGGACTTTATCAATGATTGGACAGAGTTACAGGCACCTGAGGAGAAGCCAGATAATACATATTGGACTATTCACTTTGATGGGTCCAGGCAGTTAGAAGGCTCAGGGGCTGGAGTTGTTTTAACTTCCCCTCGAGGTGACAAATTTTCGTTATGTGCTCCGGCTCATGTTTCCCTGTACTAACAATGCAGCTGAGTACGAGGCCTTGCTCCATGGTCTCCGGATGGCCAAAGAGATGAATTTGAGCCGGGTAAGGTGCTTGGGCGACTCAGATCTCGTGGCTCAACAGGTCTCAGGCAAGTGGGATTCTAAGGATCCCCTTATGGCGGCTTACCATCGTGAAGTAGATGTTGTGGCTGGGCACTTCAAAGGGTATCAAGTGGAGCACATTGATAGAAGGAAGAATGAGGCGGCTGATGCATTAAGCCGGTTGGGATCTCAGCGTAAGCCGGTGCCGCCTAACACTTTTCTTGACGTTTTGCATAATCCTTCTGTCAAGGTACCTACAGAGGAAGAGCTAGCTGTGCCAGACCCGGAGGCACAGTTGGTGGCCGCGCTTCACGTTATCCCGGATTGGACATTGCCATACTTGGCTTATATGACCCGGGGAGAGTTGCCTGAGGATGAGACCTTGGCGAGACAAATTGTCAGGCGGTCCAAATCCATGACAATTGTTAATGGCGAGTTACATCACCTCAGTGTCACAGGGGCGTTCCAGCGTTGTGTGTCGCCTGCGGAGGGTCAAGAGATACTTCGAGAGATCCATGAAGGAGATTGTGGTCATCATGCCGGCTCAAAATCTCTTGTGGCTAAGGCTTTTCGTCATGGTTTTTATTGGCTGACGGCTCATGCTGATGCAGAGGATCTTGTTAGCAAATGTGACGGATGTCAAAAATTCTCACTACGAGCTCATGTGCCAGCTCAAGAATTGAGGATGATTCCAATTACTTGGCCGTTTGCAGTCTGGGGGCTTGACATGGTGGGACCTTTCAAGAGGTCTAAGGATAAAAAGACACACCTCCTGGTGGCAGTGGATAAATTTACAAAGTGGATTGAGGCAGAGCCGGTCAGTCAGTGTGATGCAGCCACAACGGTTCAGTTCATCAAAAAGGTGATCTTTCGTTTTGGTTTTCCACATAGCATCATAGCTGATAATGGCACTAATCTCTCCAAGGGTGCCATGGAAGAGTTCTGTCAATGAGAGCATATCCGGCTTGACGTTTCGGCTATTGCTCATCCTCAATCCAATGGTCAAGCAGAAAGAGCTAATCAGGAGATCTTGAGGGGTATTAAACCACGGCTCTTGGTCCCCTTACAGCGGACTCCGGTTGTTGGGTGGAGGAGTTACCCTCTGTGTTGTGGAGCATCAACACTACGCCTAACAGATCCACGGGTTATACACCTTTCTTCATGGTCTATGGAGCAGATCAGTCCTGCCAAGTGATATCCGGCATGATTCGCCCCGTGTGGCGGCTTATGTTGAGGCTGATAATGAAGAAGCTCGTCAGGAAGCACTTGACTTGTTGGATGAGGAGCGAGACTTGGCAATAGCCCGCTTAGTGATTTACCAGCAAGACCTTCATCGCTATCACAGCCGCGGGTCAGAAGCAGAACCTTTCAGGAAGGCGACTTAGTGCTCTGGCTCATCCAGGATCAGGCTGATATGCACAATCTATCCCCTCCTTGGGAAGGACCCTTTGTGGTCAGCAAGAATCTGAACAATGGGTCGTACTACCTCATTGATATTCGAGAGCACAAAGACTCACATAAGTCGGAGGAGGAGACCCGCCGGCCGTGGAATATAGCCCATCTTCGGCCTTACTATACTTAAGCCACCGGCTCTCAAGATGTATATATTTTGATGATGTATATATTATAAAGCAATAAAGCAGGACCTCTGTCCTTTTTCTTTACCCTCAAAATTCTATATGTCTTTTTTGTCAGATGGTGGAAACAACCAACAGGGAGTGGATCATATCCGAATCCGACTTTTCCTTTGGTCCGGCTTATGATCATATCTGAATCTAGCCATGATCACTTGGGGGCTTCCTGTTCAAACATAGGTCGTATTCGAACAAAAGAGAACATAGCTGTCGATACCCACTTGATTGGCATACTGCCAAACCCACTGGGGGCTTCTTGATCATATTTTGAATCATAGCTTAACCCCTTTGGGTTTGACATGGATCGTATTCGAATCAGCGTCATTAAACAACTTTTATGGTCACTTGGGGGCTTCCTGTTCAAACATGGGTCGTATTCGAACCAAAGAGAACATAGTTGTCGATACCCATTTGATTGGCATCGCCAAAGCCACTGGGGGCTATATGATCATATCTGAATCTTAGCTTAACCCCTTTGGAACGGTTTTACTGATTGTATTCGAATCAGAATCCTTTGAATGTTGTTATTCATTATGCTTTATAAAGTTTGAATTATTTGGCTATCTTGAGACCTTTTTGAAAGCACTATGAGATGGTTTTTGTTATTCCGGCTTAATATTGATCACCCCAGGTTATTAAGTGCCAGGTAACATTATATGTTCCTACCTTCAGGAGTTGAGTTTATCAACATGATGTAGGTCACATAAACAGGCGAGGTCATCAAAAGGATCACAAGCAAGATAAGGCAAGCAAATTTGACATCAAGGAGAGGAAAACATCAATATAAGCTGGAAGTATATATAGCGATGGCGGCTTACGAAAGTATTAAAGCGCCATGAACGTGCGCGAAGGCATTACAAAATCGAAGAGGTTTTTTCTGCCCTATTACAAGACTCCCCGAGTCTAAATAAGAAGCATTGTTTTGAAGAGTCATAGACACCTGGCATTTCACTCCTTTGGCGAGCTTGAGTGCTCCGGGTCATCCTTCTCTGCTTCTCTGTCGCCTGCTTTGTCCTAGAAAGTTGATGAGGCCCAGTCAATGCCGCTCAAAGCTTCAAACTCAGCTTCATCATCTATTAACCCAGTTGGGTCCACTTCAGGGGCAAAGGTATGCTTACGAATTGGAGGGATCAGGCTGACTTGATCATATGGAGTGTTTGGAATTCTCCAGTTCTCACTGTCATATCCTGGCGAATATTTGGTAAGGTCAGTGTCGTTCCCAATGAGAGTCTCCACGGGACGTATGACTTTGACACAGGCGGTGAAATCTTGACCATCAAAAATGGTACCATCCTCTTTCAAACTCGGATATCCAAGAGCGAGGTCGGCCGGGTCTAGTTCTGGCATCCATGCCTTTGCTCGGCTCAACGCGGCTCCGGCTCCGGCTCTTGCGGACGCTTGCCTTAAGTCCTGGATCCGCTGAGGTAGCACAACAAGACACTTCAACACATCTTGTAGGAGGTGGGGAGTGGTATTTGACAAGGCTGCAATAGCCAAGGCACGTTGTGACCTGGTGTACAGCTGCTCCACTAGAGTGTAAACTGCCTTCGGCTTGATCAACATATTTTGCTTCAGGTTTGTGCTTATGGGGCCTGTGTTCACAAACATAAGGTGAGCCAGAGATAACGATTACAATAGACATCAAAGAAAGGATTAATATGTTTGAGGTTATGTACAGTAACTTACTAAAGATGGCCGAGACCATTTGAGATATCTGGCGCTTTAAGTCGGACAGCTCGGTGGTTGCTTCTGCAAGGGATGCTTCTGCTGCTTCATCTCGAGTCACCAGTGAGGCCTTCTCATCAGATCAGGTTTTCTTTTCCGCCTCAAACTCCTTCTTCAATTTCTCTTGTTCCGAGATGCTGAATTCAAACTTGGAGTTGGCCTTTTGGATTTCAAGCTCTTGAGCTGTCAGGCGACTTTTCAGATCATTAATTTCCGACTCAAATTTACTTATGCTGGCCTGCATTGATACCGGGTTATAGTAAGAATCATATCAAGGTAACATTAAGTCCCAAGCACTTTGCAAGCAAAGATACTTGGCACTTGGGGGCTAATGCATGTTGAAGAATTTTTTAACAAGGCCGATTTATGCTAAGAAATATGGTAAGATGACGTTAAGTCACAAGCACTTTGCAAACAAAGGTCCTTGACACTTGGGGGCTAATGTACAACGCAAGTTCAATGCATCATGTTGCAACCGGGTTAAATATCTTTTGAACCGGACAAAGCAGGAGTAAGCAGTTTTCTAAAAGTCTACAGCATATTTATTCATAAGCACTAGACTTGGGGGCTGATACAGTAAGTAAGAATCAGGGAAAAGGCATCAATTATACCTCGGATTTTTGCTGTATCTGTTTTACCATGTCAATTTCTAGGTCACGACTATTCTGCACTTGATTCAGATAGCCCGAGACTATGTCTCCAATGCTTAAGTGAGTATAATCAGTAATGTCCAGCTTGGCCTTTCGGCGTTCGATAATTTCCTCCTTAGCAGAGCATTTGGCAAGGACAGTGGGCCGCCCTGGTTCAACAAATTGAGACCTCAGAATCTCAACTTCTGGGTCATTTGTCTTAACCGGGCTAGGAGCCTCCGGGTTATCAGAACTATTAAGAGTATCTTCGGCTTGCGGCTCAGAGGTTGGCACCGGAATATCAGAAGCTGGTTCAGGCGGCGGCTGATGGGTGGAACTGTCAGGAGCAGATGTATCAAGTTCCGATTCAGCCACGACCGGTTCTTGGGACGGCTTATTCTTCTTTGCCCTCTTACTGGGCTTCACTTGCATACTGCCAACAAAGGTAGAAGGATGAATACAAAAGTATGAGTAAGGTAAATCCTAAGGAAAACAAAGTCACATTACTCGGGGGCAGTTTTGAAAGCCGGCATGTTAGATTGCATAGACTCGCCGGAAGAAGGAGAAGTATCCTGATAATTGGAGTCAGATGAATTGAGAGGTTGGCGGAAGTAACCCGCCAAAGGTAAAACAAAACGTAAATCGGAGATAACCTCAGTCCGACACTTCCTGGTTACGTCAGGTAAGCCGGAGGAGAGCTCTACATCCTTGTTGTTCCGGGTCTGCCTCCGGCTTTCAAACTGCTGTTGCTTCAAAAGAAATTGAGGATCTTGGTAAGCCAAAGGATGTGAAAATCTTACTTTCCGGGTTACTCTTCGAGTTTTCTAACGTGGCAGAGGCTCGGAGTCGGAGGAAATTATAGTTACCTCTTCCTCGGCAGCTCGGCTGTTCCCTGTGTCTTCCTGAAAAGATAGAGTGTCAATAAACTAATGACAAAGGAGTCAGGGAGTTAAAGGATTACCTCTTCCTCATCATCAAAAGTGTCATCCAATTTGAGTAAACCTGAAGCGCTTGGTTTCTTCTTCCTTGAAGTTCCTACGTTGGCGGCTTTTCTTTCAGCTCTTTGGCCTCTCTAGCTTGTTTGGCTGCTTCATGATCATATTTGACCTTCCAGAAGTTATCATCAGCCTGTGAAAAATGATAAGAGGTTATGAGTAAAAGCAAGACATTATATAGTAAAAAGTATTCATCAGAGGTTGGTGACTCACAGCAGGGGCCGGGTTCTTCTTGCAGAACGGAAGTAAGCCAAAGGCATTACTTATCACCGTGCTTTCTTTCAACAATGATTGGGTCGTGGCTTCCACCACATCTTCCGGTAAGTCATCAGGGCTATGACGCATTGGGTCATCCTTCTCGCCAGAGTAAGTGCACATTAAACCGGGTCGGCGGCTTAACGGAAGTACTCGCCAGGTAACCCAGACTCGGACTAAGTCGATGCCGTCCAAGCCATTTCCCAGAAGAGCTTTGATTCTTCTAATGGTGGGAGCGAGTGGCAGACGTTCAACAGCAGTTAATTTATCCACCAGTGGGTGGTTGGACTCAAGGCGCAGCGCGCGGAAGCCGGGAAAGGGGTTCTCCTCAGCCGGAGAAGTGTCCTGGCAGTAGAACCATGTCTGATTCCAATCCTTTGGATGACTCGGCAGTTCAGCGTAAGGGAAAAGACAGTCTCTTTGCCGCTGGATTGAGATGCCACTGAGTTCAAGACTGGGCCCGTTGGCACGTTCATTCTGTCGGTTTAAGTAGAAAAGCTCTCTGAATAAAGGTATATTGGGCTCTTCTCCAAGATACACCTCGTAGAAGACTTGGAAGTTGCAGATATTTGACACAGAATTGGGCCCGATGTCTTGGGGTCTGAGATCAAAGAAATGCAAAACATCCCTGAAGAATTTTGAACTGGGCGGAGCAAAGCCCCGGTTCATGTGATTGGTGAACACGATTACCTCCCCTTTTTTGGGTAGAGGCTTCTCCTCTAACGAGTTAGGAGCACGATAAGACATGATCTCCTTCTTGAGCAGATGGCCGGATTTCACGAAATCAGCCAAGATGCTCTCTGTGACAGTGGACTTAACCCAGTTGCAGGTCACGGGAGCTTTAGGAGCTTTGGGTGCCATTATGTAAATTGAAGCCTATGACAAAATAAGAGGTTCTGGTTTAAATTTAACCCGGAAGGAAGCATGTTAAGTTTAAACAAGATGGCAGCTGAAGAAGGGGCCTAATGACATATGATTAACGATATCTGGTTGCCTAAAGCCGCTGTGAGAATCAGTAACAGTTAACAGACATTTAAAAGTAGCAAGGAGCTGACGAGGCTATCAATTAACGATGTCTATCTTAAGCCGGAAAGGAGAGTTACCAGAGTTAAACGGGCTTAATAGAAACAGGTTTCGCAGTTGACAGATATTATTTTGGATCAAACGGGTGCACAGAAAGAAAAAATTTGTGACCTAAAACTAGTGCAGATGAGTTCATCAGTGCTAATCAAGGCTGCTGGACATGAAAGGGATCTGTCTATAGTTGGAAACAGGTGCAAAACAACCACCACAAATGTTCGGTATTATCTGATAATCAGAAAAGGGTATCGGAGGCGAAATCTATCAAGGATTTGCAATGGGCGGCGACGAACACCGACGAACTCGAGAAGCTGTAATGCAGATCTAAGATAGGAAGGAAAGGAACTTACGGATGTAGACTGGTTGTGGAGGTACACCATCGCATTTTTCTGGTCCAACCAGGTTGATGCAACGGCCTGAGTTGGGGAAGATGAGGAGATCTGCGATGGCGGCGGCGGTGGAGCTCGAGCGATAGAGAAGCAGCAAGAGGAAGAAGATGACTCGAAGGGGGAGAATGGGAAGACCTAGGTCGCGCCTATTTATAAGGAAGGGATAATTGAGATGGTGCGAGAAACAAGGAGATAAGAGTTATTATCCAGCGGCCCCGACGCCTCGGTTTTCGGAACAGTCAGCAAAGGCAAAGATCATTTGGAGGATACGGTGGAATAAAGAAAGAATTTTAGTAAAGATGATGTCATGGCGAGTTAACACGGATCCAAAAGATGACGTCATGGCAGGTTAAAGAAAGCCTTTGCACAGTTAGAAGACTGAAGATTTATTTCTTAAAGTATTTTAAGATTGAAATGAACAGGTTCAAATCAATCTGGGGACGAATGTTGGGGATATAACTATTTGTGTAAGCCGCCCAGGAGGGGCCGGGTTACGCAAAGAGGACTCGCCAGAAAGAAGCCCAAGGTCAAGCATGAAGATGGCGGTTCAATAAAGGGCTTAGGGCCCACAGGCGACTTAAGGCCCATTGTAGCAAACCGCCACAATGGCATGACTTGTATCATAAGGTAGATTTAATTAGTCACCAGGCCCGACACTGTTTATAAGCCGGCCGGGACTCCGTAAGCCAAAGGGCATCAACCCGTGTATATAAGGGGACGACCTGCTGGCGGCTTAGGGCAAGAAAACAACTGATCGAGAGCCGGGCATAGCGTATCTCGCTCCCTGGTCATCGAAACATCAATACCAACCCAACTAGACGTAGGACTTACCTTCATCGTAAGGGGCCAAACTAGTATAAATCTCTCGTGTCCCTTGTCCCGATTAACCCCTTCGAGCTTCCTAGTTGCGATGGTTCCACAACTAAGTCCTTTCACAAGGACATCTGACGTGACAATTCGATGACACCTACAACAGGTCAATGTATCTTAGCATCTGGTTTAGCAATATTAGCAGTTTCACCACAGAAGTAAATAACATGCCCATCTATATTATCATCCAAGAGATCTTTAACCATAGCCATACTAGGTTCAACTTTATTTTGCTCAGGAGGTGTATAAGTTCTAGTATTACTCTTATGAACAACAGTTGAAGCTTTAGCATGATCCTTTATTCTAACAGGAAAAGGTGGTTTCTCAACATAAGTAGTAGGAACAATAGGATCATTATAAGTGATGGTCTTTTCTTCAACTGTAACCGGTGTAACTACTTTTACTTCAATGGGAGGATTATATTTAAACCACTTCTCTTTAGGGAGATCAACGTGAGTAGCAAAAGATTCGCAAAAAGTAGCTACTATCTCAGAGTCAAGTCCATACTTAGCGCTAAATCCACGAAAAGCATCGGTATCCATAAAAGATTTAACACAATCAAACTTAGGTGTCATACCTGACTCCTTACCATCGTCAGAACCCCAATCTTCAGAGTTGCGTTTAATTCTTTCCAATAAGTCCCATTTGAAATCAATAGTCTTCAACATATAAGAACCAACACAGGAAGTATCGAGCAGGTTGCGGTTATCAAGAGAAAGCCGAGCATAAAAGTTCTGAATAATCATTTCCCGAGAGAGCTTATGATTGGGGCATGAATATAACATTGACTTAAGCCTCCCCCAAGCTTGAGCGATGCTTTCTCCTTTGCGAGGCCAAAAATTAAATATGTAATTACGATTACGATGAACAAGATGCATAGGATATAACTTCTGGTGAAATTCCAACTTCAATCATTTATAATTCCAAGATCCAGTATCATCACATAGCCTATACCATGTCAATGCGTCTCCCTTCAAAGATAAAAGGAAGACCTTCCTCTTGACAACATCATCGGGAATGCCTGCAAGCTTAAATAATCCGCAAACTTCATCCACAAAGATAAGGTGTAAATCGGGATGCAATGTTCCATCTCCTGCAAGAGGATTAGCTAGCAGTTTCTCTATCATACCCGAAGGAATTTCAAAGTGAACATTTTCAGTAGGTTCAGTAGGTTGAGAAGCAACTCTTTGCTCTACTGGTCGGGGCGAAGATGCCCCAAACAAGCCCCTCAAAGGATTAGTTTCCATAGTAACAAGTGACAGAAAATTTCAGCACACTATATAAATGTTTCCTTACCAAGTTCCACTCACCAAAGGCGCTTCACTCCCCGGCAACGGCACCAGAAAAGAGTCTTGATGACCCACAAGTATAGGGGATCTATCGTAGTCCTTTCGATAAGTAAGAGTGTCGAACCCAACGAGGAGCAGAAGGAAATGACAAGCGGTTTTCAGTAAGGTATTCTCTGCAAGCACTGAAATTGTAGGTAACATATAGTTTTGTGATAAGATAATTCGTAACGGGTGACAACCAATGAAAGTAAATAAGGTGCAGCAAGGTGGCCCAATCCTTTTTGTAGAAAATGACAAGCCTGGACAATTTCTCATAATGAGAAAAGCGCTCTTGAGGACACATGGGAATTATCGTCAAGCTAGTTTCATCACGCTCATATGATTCGCGTTCGTTACTTTGATAATTTGATATGTGGGTGGACCGGTGCTTGGGTACTGCCCTTTTTTGGACAAGCATCCCACTTATGATTAACCCCTATTGCAAGCATGCACAACTACAAAAGAAGTATTAAGGTAAACCTAACCATAGCATGAAACTAGTGGATCCAAATCAGGCCCTTACGAAGCAACGCATAAACTAGGATTTAAGCTCCTGTCACTCTAGCAACCCATCATCTACTTATTACTTCCCAATGCCTTCCTCTAGGCACAAATAATGGTGAAGTGTCATGTAGTCGACATTCACATAACACCACTAGAGACACAACATACATCTCATTAAAATATCGAACGAATACCAAATTCACATGACTACTAATAGAAAGACTTCACCCATGTCCTCAGGAACAAACGTAACTACTCACAAAGCATATCCATGTTCATAATCAGAGGAGTATTAATATGCATTAAGGATCTGAATATATGATCTTCCACCAAGTAAACCAATTAGCATCAACTACAAGGAGTAATCAATACTGCTAGCAACCCACAGGTACCAATTTGTGGTTTTGGATACAAGAATGGATACAAGAGATGGACTAGGGTTTGAGAGGAGATGGTGCTGATGAAGATGTTGATGGAGATTGACCCCCTCCCGACGAGAGGATCATTGATGATGATGATGGTGATGATTTCCCCCTCCCGAAGGGAAGTTTCCCAGGTAGAACAGCTCTGCCGGAGCCCTAGATTGGTTCCGCCAAGGTTCCGCCTCGTGGCGGCGGAGTTTCATCTCGTAAGCTTGCTTATGAATTTTTTCCAGGGTAAAAGCCTTCATATAGCAGAAGATGGGCACCAGAGGGCCACCAGGGGGCCCACGAGACAGGGGGGCATGCCCAGTAGGGTGGGCGTGCCCCCCACCCTCGTGGCCAGGGTGTGGGCCCCCTCTGGTACTTTCTTTGCTCAATAATTCTTATTAAATCCAAAAATGACTTTCGTGGGGTTTGAGGACTTTTGGAGCTGTGCAGAATAGGTTTCCAATATTTGCTCCTTTTACAGCCAGAATACCATCTGCCAGCATTCTCCCTCTTCATGATAAACCTTGTAAAATAAGAGAGAATAGCCATAAGTATTGTGACATAACGTGTAATAACAGCCCATAATGCAATAAATATCGATATAAAAGCATGATGCAAAATGAACGTATCACACCTCCCCCAAGCTTGGCAGTTGCTAAGGGGAGTGCCCATACACATGTGATTATGTCTCCTTTGCTGGTGAATAAGGTGGTGATGGAGTTGTTGATGATGTAGACCTCTTCCTTAATTTGCGTTTGAGGATAGAATTTTGCTCCCTTAGATCATTGATCTCCTACTCAAGGCTTAATATCTTTTTGCACAGTTCCTGTTTGTTCTCCTTCAAGAGACGAAAAGGGATAAACTCGAACTTAGGTTTCTTTGCTCTATCAGGGAGGCTTGACTTTTTAAACTCCACATGCATGTCCCCAGGTTGAGGTAATGGGACTTCATCTTCATCCGAGCTCGTCTCCTCCTTTCCCTTAGGTTCGTAGTCTTCTTCTTCCTCAGTGGTCCAACAATAATGGTCCACGTCCCCGTAGGACTTAGGGTCTACAAGGTAATCAGCCACATAGCTTTCTCCCTCCGAATCTTGGGATGACATATTGTTCAAATCTGCGACGGAAATAGCTCAAGGCAAAAATAGAGGATAATTGCGTGATACGATGGTCAAAACCTTTGGGAGATTATATAATGAATTTTTACCGACCAAAAGAAATATCGTGCAAGAAAACGAAGTCCGGAGAGCACATGAGGTGCCCACGAGGCAGGGGGCGCACCCAGGGGGTAGGGCGCACCCTCCACCCTCGTGGACGCCTCGTGTCCTTCCCGGACTAATTTTTATTTTCCTATTTACTTAAATATTCCAAAACGGAGAAAAACTGTTGTTAGAATTGATTTGGAGTCGGTTTACTTACCGTACCACATGCCTATTCCTTTTCGGAGTCTGGAACATTCTGGAAAGTGTCCCTTATGTATTCCTCTGGTGTTACGGTTTTAATAACATTAGTTTCAACATTTATTGGATTACCTGAGATATAATGTTTGATTCTTTGACCATTCACCACCTTCAGATTCGTGCCTTCGAAATTGTTGATTTTTATGGCACCGGAACAATAGACTTCCTCGATAATGTAAGGGCCTTCCCATTTAGAGAGAACTTTTCCTGCAAAAAATCTTAAACGAGAGTTGAAAATCAACACATAATCACCTACATAAACTCACGCTTTTGTATCCTTTTGTCATGCCATCTTTTAACTTTTTTCTTAAATAGTTTGGCATTCTCATAGGTTTGAGTTCTCCATTCATCAAGTGAGCTAATGTCAAATAACCTCTTCTCACCGGCAAGTTTAAAACCATAATTGAGCTCCTTAATAGCCCAATATGCTTTATGTTCTAGTTCAAGAGGTAAGTGACATGCTTTTTCGTAAACCATTTTATATGGAGACATACCCATAGGATTCTTATATGCAGTTCTGTAAGCCCATAATGCATCATCAAGTTTCTTGGACCAATTCTTTCTAGACCTATTAACAGTCTTTTGCAAAATTAATTTAAGCTCTCTGTTACTCAGCTCTAGTTGGCCACTAGACTGTGGATGATAAGGAGATGCAATTCTTTGATTAACATCATACTTAGCAAGCATTTCACGAAAAGCACCATGGATAAAATGTGAACCATCATAAGTCATTAAATATCTAGGGACCCCAAACCTCAGAAAAATAACTTGTTTAAGCATTGATAACCCATAAGTATAGGGGATCAATTGTAGCCTCTTTCGATAAGTAAGAGTGTCGAACCCAACGAGGAGCTAAAGGTAGAACAAATATTCCCTCAAGTTCTATCGACCACCGATACAACTCTACGCATGCTTGACGTTCGCTTTACCTAGAACAAGTATGAAACTAGAAGTACTTTGTAGGTGTTGTTGGATAGAATTGCAAGATAATAAATAGCACATAAATAAAAAGTAGGGGTTGTTTAGATAAAGAGGCAATAAAGTTAGTATAGCGAGTGTGGAAAAGTGGTGGTAGGAGTTGTGAAATTGTCCCTAAGCAATTGACTACTTTACTAGACCGATAGCAAGTTTTATGTGGGAGAGGTATAAGCTAACATACTTTCTCTTCTTGGATCATATGCACTTATAATTGGAACTCTAGCAAGCATCCGCAACTACTAAAGATCACTAAGGTAAAACCCAACCATAGCATTAAAGCATCAAGTCCCCTTTATCCCATACGCCACAACCCCCTTACTCGGGTTTATGCTTCTGTCACTCAAGCAACCCACTATAAGCGAATCATGAACGTATTGCAACACCCTACATCGGGAATCCCTCATGCTTGCGCGACACGGAGGGCACAATAGTACAGTAACATAAGCACAAGCAAATTAAACCAATCATAGCAATTCATCAATCACCGATAGGACAACGAAAATCTACTAAGACATCATAGGATGGCAACACATCATTGGATAATAATATGAAGCATAAAGCACCATGTTCAAGTAGAGGGTACAGCGGATTGTGGGAGAGTGGACCACTGAATATAGAGGGGGGAAGGTGATGGAGATGTTGGTGAAGATGATGGAGGTGTTGGTGTAGATCGCGGTGATGATGATGGCCCCCGGCGGCGTTCCGGCGCCACCAAAAGCAAGGGGGAGAGAGCCCCCCTTCTTCTTATTCTTCCCTGGCCTTCTCCCTATATGGGAGAAGGGTTTCCCCTCTGGTCCATGGTTTCCATGGCGTGGGAGGGGCGAGAGCCCCTCCGAGATTGGATCTATCTCTCTGTCTCTCTCTGTTTCTACATTCCTGATTCTGCCCTTTCACTGTTTTTTATATTCCCGGAGATCCGTAACTGCGATTGGATTGTCCGTTGGACTGGATTTCTATTCGGATATTGGCTTTCTTGCGGCGAAAGAAGGGCACCAACTGCCTTACGGGGTGGCCACGAGGGTCAAGGGCATGCCCACCCCTGCCTCGTTGGCCACTCGAGCATCGTATAGCATTGATTCTTCTTCCCAAAAATCATAAATATTCCAAAAAAAATCTCCATCCATTTTTATTCCATTTGGACTACATCTGATATGGGGTTTTTGCAAAACAAAAAACATGCAACAAATAGGAACTGGCACTAAGCACTGGATCAATATGTTAGTCCCAAAAATAGTATAAAAAGTTGCCAAAAGTATATGAAAGCTGAATAATATTGGCATGGAATAATAAAAAAATTATAGATACAACGGAGACGTATCAAGCATCTTAATAGAGGTGTTATGATCACCACTACTAGTTGGAATAGTTTCTACCCACTTAGTAACGTAATCAACAGCAACTAAAATATGTGTATACCCATTATAGGAAGGAAATGGTCCCATGTAATTAAAGCCCCAAACATCAAATGGTTCAATAACAAGAGAATAATTCATAGGCACCTCTTGACGTCTACTGATGTTACCAATTCTTTGACATTCATCACAATACAAAACAAACTTACGGGCATCCTTGAAGAGAGTAGACCAATAAAAACCAGATTGCAATACCTTATGTGCAGTTCTATCTCCAGCGTGGTGTCCTCCATATGCCTCGGAGTGACACTTGCATAGGATCTGTTCCTGTTCATGCTCAGGTACACAACGTCTAATAACACCATCTACTCCTTATTTATAAAGGTGTGGGTCATCCCAGAAGTAATGTCCTAAATCATAGAAAAACTTTTTCTTTTACTGATATGTGAAACTAGGTGGTATGAATTTAGCAACAATATAATTAGCATAATCAGCCTACCATGGAGCAATACGAGAAGCTTTTATGACAGCTAATTGTTCATCAGGAAAGCTATCATCAATAGGTAGTGGGTCATCAAGAATATTCTCTAACCTAGACAAGTTGTCTGCAACAGGGTTCTCAACTCCCTTTCTATCAATAATATGTAAATAAAATTCTTGAAGCAAGAGAACCCATCTAATAAGTCTAGGTTTAGCATCTTTCTTTTCCATAAGATATTTAATAGCAGCATGATCAGTGTGAATAGTCACTTTAGAATCAACAATATAAGGTCTGAACTTATCACAAGCAAATACAACTGCTAAAAATTCTTTTTCAGTAGTAGCATAATTTTTCTGAGCACAGTCTAGAGTTTTATTAGAATATTGAATAACATTTAGTTTCTTATCAACTCTTTGTCCTAGAACAACACCTACGTCATAATCACTAGCATCACACATAATTTCAAATGGTAAATTCCAATCAGGTGGTTGAACAATAGGTGCAGAAACCAAAGCTTTCTTGAGTATTTCAAATGCTTCTACACAATCATCATCAAAGACAAAAGGAATATCTTTTTATAATAGATTGGTCAGAGGCCTAGAGATTTTAGAAAAGTCCTTAACGAATCTCCTATAAAAACCGGCATGACCAAGGAAACTTCTTATACCTTTAATGTCCTTGGGACACGGCATCTTTTCAATAGCATCTACTTTAGCTTTATCAACTTCAATACCTCTCTTAGAAATTTGTGCCCCAAAACAATGCCTTCATTCATCATAAAGTGGCATTACTCCCAATTCAAGACAAGACTAGTGTCTTCGCATCTCTACAAAACTCGACCAAGGTTGCTCAAGCAATCATCAAAAGAAGATCAATAAACGGAGAAATCATCCATGAAAACTTCACAAATCTTTTCATAGAAGTCAGAGAATATATCCATCATGCATATTTGAAAGGTAGTAGGTGCATTACATAAACCAAAAGGCATACGTCTATAAGCAAAAGTACCGAAAGGGCAAGTAAAAGTGGTCTTTTCTTGATCCTCTGCTGACACAGGTATTTGACAGAAACCAGAGTAACCATCTAGAAAGCAAAAATGTGTATGTTTGGATAATCTTTATAGCATTTGATCAATAAAAGGTAAAGGGTAATGATCCTTTTTAGTAGCTTTATTTAATTTGCGGAAATCAATTACCATCCTATAACCTGTAACAATTCTTTGTGGAATCAATTCATCTTTATCATTAGGAACGATAGTAATACCTTCCTTCTTAGGGACACAATGGACATGACTTACCCACTTACTATCAGCTACGGGATAAATTATACCTACCTCTAGGAGCTTTAGTAATTCCTTTCTTACCACTTCCTTCATCTTAGGATTTAATCGTCGTTGGTGATCAATAACGGGTTTGGCGTCTTCCTCCAATTTTATTTTGTGTTGACTTAGAGTGGGAGTAATACCCTTAAGATCATCAAGAGTGTATCCAATGGCAGCACGGTGCTTCTTCAGAGTTTTCAATAATCTCTCCTCTTCCTGCTCTGAAAGGTTAGCACTAGTAATAACAGGATATATTTTCTTTGCATCAAGATAAGCATATTTAAGAGTATCAGGTAATGGTTTAAGCTCGAACAAGGGATCACCCTTGGGTGGTGGAGGATCCCCTAGAATTTCAACTGGCAAGTTGTGTTTTAAAATTGGTCCCTGTTTAAAGAATACTTCATATATTTCCCTTCTTTCATTCATGAACATATCATTTTCATGGTCTAGCAAATATTGTTCTAAAGGATCATTAGGAGACACGACAATAGAAGCAAGACCAATAATTTCATCCTTAATAGGCAATTCTTTATCATGGGGTTGTCTACTAAATTTAGCAAAATTAAACCCATGAGTCATATCATCCAAACCAATTGTAACAATATCATTTTCGCAATCTATCCTAGCATTAACAATATTCAAGAAGGGTCTAGAAAATATAATGGGACAAAATCTATCTTGTGGAGAACCAAGAACAAGAAAATAAGCATGATATTTAACTTTCCCACACAAGACTTCAACATATCTAACAATCCCTATTGGCGAAATGGTATCTCTATTGGCAAGCTAAATTGTAGCATCAATTTCTTCTACCTCAGCAGGTACAATATCATGCATAATTTCTTCATATAAGGAATAAGGTATTGCACTAGCAGTAGCACCCATATCACATAAGCCATGATAACAATGATCTCCTATTTTAACAGAAATAACATGCATGCCTACAACAGGTCTATGTTTATTCTTAGAATTTGGTCTAGCAATTCTAGCAGCTTCATCACATAAGTAAATAACATGCCCATCAATATTATCAGCCAAGAGATCTTTAACCATAGCAATACTAGGTTCAACTTTAATTTGCTCAGGTGGTGTAGGTGTTTTAGTATTACTCTTGCGAACCACAGTTGAAGCTTTAGCATGATCTTTTATCCTAACAGGAAAAGGTAGTTTTTCAATATAAGTAGTAGGGACAATAGGATCATTATAAGTGATATTCTTTTCTTCAACTTTAATAGGTGCAACTACTTTTACTTCAGTAGGAGGATTATACTTAAACCACTTCTCCTTAGGGAGGTCAACATGAGTAGCAAATGATTCACAGAAGGAAGCTACTATCTCAGAGTCAAGTCCATATTTAGTGCTAAATTCACGGAAAACATTGGTATCCATAAAAGATTTAACACAATCAAACTTGGTGTCATACCTAACTCCTTACCTTCGTTGAAATCCCAATCTTCAGATTTGCATTTAATTCTTTCAATAAATCACATTTGAATTCAATAGTCTTCATCATAAAAGACCCAACACAAGAAGTATCGAGCATGGAGCGATTGTTGAGAGAAAGCCGAGCATAAAAGTTTTGAATAATCATTTCTCTTGAGAACTCATGATTGGGGCATGAATATAACATTGATTTAAGCCTCCCCCAAGCTTGAGCGATGCTTTCTCCTTCGCGAGACCAAAAATTATATATGTAATTACGATCACGATGAACAAGATGTATAGGATAAAACATTTGATGAAATTCCAATTTCAATCGGTTGTAGTTCCATGATCCCATATCATCACATAGCCTAAACCATGTCAATGCCTCTCCCTCCAAAGATAAAGCGAAGACCTTCTTCTTGATAACATCTTGGAGCATACCTGCAAGCTTAAATAATCCACAAACTTCATCGACATAGATTAGGTGCAAGTTGGGATGCAATGTTCCATCTCCTGTAAAAGGATTAGCTAGCAGTTTCTCTACCATACCCGAAGGAATTTCAAAGTAAACATTTTCAGTAGGTTCAGTAGGTTGAGGAGAAACACGTTTCGATAACTAATAGATTTTTGCAATAAGTATGTGAGTTCTTGATGACCCACAAGTGTAGAGAATCTATCGCAGTCCTTTCGATAAGTAAGAGTGTCGAACCCAATGAGGAGCAGAAGGAAATGACAAGCAGTTTTCAGTAAGGTATTCTCTGCAAGCACTGAAATTATCGGTAACAGATAGTTTTGTGATAAGGTAATTTGTAACAGGTAACAAACAATGAAAGTAAATAAGGTGCAGCAAGATGGCCCAATCCTTTTTGTAGCAAAGGACAAGCCTGGACAAGTTCTTATATGAGAAAAGCGCTCTCGAGGACACATGGGAATTATTGTCAAGCTAGTTTTCATCACGCTCATATGATTCGCGTTCGTTACTTTGATAATTTGGTATGTGGGTGGACCAGTGCTTGGGTACTGCCCTTTCTTGGACAAGCATCACACTTATGATTAACCCCTATTGCAAGCATCCACAACTACAAAAGAGGTATTAAGGTAAACCTAACCATAGCATGAAACATATGGATCCAAATCAGCCCCTTACGAAGCAACACATAAACTAGGGTTTAAGCTTCTGTCACTCTAGCAACCCATCATCTACTTATTACTTCCCAATGCCTTCCTCTAGGCCCAAACAATGGCGAAGTGTCATGTAGTCGACGTTCACATAACACCACTAGAGGAGAGACAACATACATCTCATCAAAATATCGAACGAATACCAAATTCACATGACTACTTATAGCAAGACTTCTCCCATGTCCTCGGGAACAAACATAACTACTCACAAATCATATTCATGTTCATAATCAGAGAGGTATTGATATGCATTAAGGATCTGAACATATGATCTTCCACCAAATAAACCAACTAGCATCAACTACAAGAAGTAATCAACACTACTAGCAACCCTCAGGTACCAATCTGGGGTTTTGGTACAAAGATTGGATACAAGAGAAGAACTAGGGTTTGAGAGGAGATGGTGATGGTGAAGATGTTGAAGGAGATTGACCCCCTCCCGATGAGAGGATCGTTGGTGATGAGGATGGTGACGATTTCCCCCTCCCGAAGGGAAGTTTCCCCGACAAAACAGCTCCGCCGGAGCCCTAGATTGGTTCCGCCAAGGTTCTGCCTCGTGGCGGTGGAGAAGCTTGCTTATGATTTTTTTCATGGTAAAAGACTTCATATAGCAGAAGATGGCCACCGGAGGGCTGTCAGGAGGCCCACGAGGCAGGGGGCGTGCCCTAGGGGGGGCGCCCCCACCCTCGTGGACAGGGTGTGGGCCCCCTGATGTTGATTCTTTTGCCAGTATTTTTTATTAATTTCAAAAATGACTTTCATGGAGTTTCAGGACTTTGGAGTTGTGCAGAATAGGTCTTCGATACTTGCTCATTTTCCAGCCCAGAATCCGAGCTGCCGGCATTCTCCCTCTTTATGTAAACCTTGTAAAATAAGAGAGAATAGGCATAAGTATTATGATATAACGTGTAACAACAACCCATAATGCAATAAATATCGATATAAAAGCATGATGCAAAATGGACGTATCAGTTCTTTATGACTAATGTTGAGTTCATGGATTATACGCACTCTCACCCTTCCACCATTTCTAGCCTCTCTAATACCGCGCAACTTTCGCCGGTACCATACACCCACCATATACCTTCCTCAAAACAGCCACCATACCTACCTATTATGGCATTTCATAGCCATTCCGAGATATATTGCCATGCAACTTTCCACCATTCCGTTTATTATGACACGCTTCATCATTGTCATATTCCTTTGCATGATCATGTAGTTGACATCGTATTTGTGGCAAGGCCACCATTCATATTTTTTCATACATGTCACTCTTGAATCATTGCACATCCCGGTACACCGCCGGAGGCATTCATATAGAGTCATATTGTGTTCTAAGTATTGAGTTGTAATTCTTGAGTTGTACGTAAATAAAAGTGTGATGATCTTCATTATTAGAGCATTGTCCCAGTGAGGAAAGGACGATGGAGACTATGATTCCCCCACAAGTCGGGATGAGACTCTGGACTAAATAAAAAAAGAGGTCATCAAAAAGAGAAAAGGCTCAAATAAAAAAATGAGAGAAAAAGAGAGAAGGCGCAATGCTACTATCCTTTTACCACACTTGTGCTTCAAAGTAGCACCATGATCTTCATGATAGAGAGTCTCCTATGTTGTTACTTTCATATACTAGTGGGAATTTTCATTGTAGAACTTGGCTTGTATATTCCAATGATGGGCTTCCTCAAAAGTGTCATAGGTCTTTGTGAGCAAGCAAGTTTGATGGACACCCACTTAGTTTATTTTGTTGAGCTTTCATACACTTATAGCTCTAGTGCATCCATTGCATGGAAATCCCTACTCACTCACATTGATATCTATTGATGGGCATCTCAATAGCCTGTTGATACGCCTAGTTGATGTGAGACTATCTTCTCCTTTTTGTCTTCTCCACAACCGCCATTCTATTCCACCTATAGTGATATGTCCATGACTCACGCTCATGTATTGCGTGAAGATTGAAAAAGTTTGAGAATATCAAAAGTATTAAACAATTGCTTGGTTTGTCGTCGGGGTTGTGCATCATTAAATACTTTGTGTGATGAAGATAGAGCATAACCAGACTATATGATTTTATAGGGATAGCTTTCTTTGGCCATGTTATTTTGAGAAGACATGATTGCTTTATTAGTATGCGTGAAGTATTATTGTTTTTATGTCAATATTAAACTTTTGTCTTGAATCTTTCGGATTTGAACATTCATGCCACAATAAAGAAAATTACATTGATAAATATGTTAGGTAGCATTCCATATCAAAAAATTTATTTTTATCATTTACCTACTCGAGGACGAGCAGGAAATTAAGCTTGGGGATGCTTGATACGTCTCCAACGTGTCTATAATTTTTGATTGTTCCATGCTACTATGTTATCTGTTTTGGATGTTTAATGGGCTTTTATATGCTCTTTTATATTATTTTTGGGACTAACCAATTAACCGGAGGCCCAGTGCCAGTTTTTTTTGCCTATTTTAGAGTTTTACAGAAAAGGAATACCAAATGGAATGAAACCTTCGCGATGATCTTTCTTGGACCGAAAGCAAACTAGAAGACTTGGAGTTGAAATAGGAGACGTAACGATGAGGCCAATAGGCAAGAGGGCGCGCCTAGGGGGGTAGGCGCCCCCACCCTCGTGGGCCCCTCGTAGCTCCACCGACCTAGTTCTTTCGCCTATATATACTCTTATACCCTAAAAACATCAGGGGGCATAAAACCACTTTTCCACCGCCGCAACCTCTCTGTACCCGTGAGATCCCATATTGGGGCCTTTTCCAGCGATCTGGCGGAGGGGGATTCGATCATCGAGGGCTTCTACATTAACACCATTGCCTCTCCGATGAAGCATGAATAGTTTGCCATAGACCTTCGGGTCCATAGTTATTAGCTAGATAACTTTTTCTCTCTGATTGATTCTCAATACAGAGTTCTCCTCGATGTTCTTGGAGATCTATTTGATGTAATACTCTTTTGCAGTGTGCTTGCCAAGATCCGATGAATTGTGGATTTATGATCAAGATTACCTATGCATATTATTTGGTTCTTCTTTGAATTCTTATATGCATGATTTGATATCTTTGCAAGTATGTTCGAATTATCGGTTTAGTTTGGCCTACTAGATTGATCTTTCTTGCCATGAAAGAAGTGCTTAGCTTTGGGTTCAATCTTGCAGTGTCCTTTCCCATTGACAATAGGGGCAGCAAGGCACGTATTGTATTGTTGCCATCGAGGATAAAAATATGGGGTTTATATCATATTGCTTGAGTTTATCCCTCTACATCATGTCATCTTGCTTAAAGCATTACCCCGTTCTTATGAACTTAATAATCTAGATGCATGCTGGATAGCGGTCGATGTGTGGAGTAATATTAGTAGATGGAGGCAGGAGTCAGTCTACTTGACACGGACGTGATGTCTATGTTCATGATCATTGCCTTAGATGTCATCATAATTATGCGATTTTCTATCAATTGCTCGGCAGTAATTTGTTCACTTACCATAATACATGCTATCTTGAGAGAAGCCACTAGTGAAACCTATGGCCCCCGTGTCTCTTTTCCATTATATTAAAGTCTCTTTTCCATATTGTTGAATCTCGTTTACTATTTTGCAATCTTTACTTTCCAATCTATACATAAAAAATACCAAAAATATTTACTTTATTATCTCTATTAGATCTCACTTTTGTGAGTGACCGTGAAGGGATTGACAACCCCTTTATCACGCTGGTTGCAAGTTTTTGATTGTTTGTGCAGGTATTCGGTGACTTGTGCGTCGTCTCCTACTAGATTGATACCTTGGTTCTAAAAAACTGAGGGAAATACTTACGTTACTTTGTTGTATCACCCATTCCTCTTCAAGGGAAAACAAACACAAGCTCAAGAGGTAGCAAATACTGAGTTTGTTTGGATATAAATCCACATCTTTATTCACAAAAAGGAAAAAGCAATGACCAATAAATAGGTATTATCATTCGATCCTGAAAATGCCTGAATGAATTAACTAACTTGTCCAGTTAATGACTAATACGTGATGAGGAAGTTTACAATCCCATGTGTTATGGCCATACAATGTCACAGAACTGAGCGACACATCGTGTCCCTTCAATTCTTTAACTCGTGGATAAGGGGGGGTATAGGGTTTCGTTATTGTTAGCAAGGTAGAACCTCACAATATTAGAATGTCGATGCATGTGTGGATCTAGGTGAGACGCCTCTAAACAAGAACCTCAACTACCTGCCTTACCCCTTTGTCTAGCGCCTATCGAGCGAACAAGGCGACTAGGGTTTCCCTTGACTCCCGTTGACGTCATCTCGTCTCCCGTGGTCTTGGGGTCATGGAGTCACGGTGGACCCCACCCCTAGCGAGTGTGACCCCGCTCCATTTTCAGTTAGAGTGTTGAGTTTGCTTAGAGTTTTGTCCTATTTGAGGGCGGTGAGGAGGCGGCGGCTCCCTGAATGGAATAATGTCCTTGCCGACTATCTCCCGTTTGTGCGTTGAGTCTAACATCATCGGAGGGCTTGTGAAGGCGTGTCTCTGATGCATATCCTAGGATTAGATCGGTGCTAGTATTCGGTGGATCCGTTTGGATCCAAACCTCTTTCATCTCTAGTGGACCCATGTGAATTTGGCCATTCATTGTCTTTGTTCACTTGTTTGCATATTTGATTATTTCGATCTATTCTTTTCTTTATGGATGATGCTTATTGTTCTGGCGTGTTGGTCCCGTAAGGCCTTAACATGTCGACTTCTCCAGGGGATTCTTTGGATTTGCGTTTTTTGATCTACACAAGGCTTCTACGATGACGGATCTTTGTCCGAGGTATTGGTCCAACTGGACCTTAGCACCAAAGCTTCCCTAAGCCTGACATGTGTAAAGCCATCTTCAACGATTACATAGCCTTACAATGTCGTCTTGGTCATACTTGTCGTACAACCTGATATGTTTTTTTTACAGGTTATTAAACATATTAGATGCCGACAAGACAGTTCTTTTTCAAATGTAACTTTTCATTCGTAAGTTCGTAAACAAACATTGGAAGTCCTTAACACGAGCCCTCGGTTTGATGACTACTTGTTACAAATGAGCCCGTGGAAGTTTGAATGGGAAGACGAAAAGGAAGTTAAACGGGATTCTATTGCTAGTGCCCACAAGATAAATCCTGCCCAAACTTTCCTTTTGATCTATACTTTTCTTTATGAACGATGCTTATGTTCTTGTGTGTTGGTTTCGTGAGGCCTTAACACACGACTTCTTCAACTGACTAGTACAATAAGGTTTGCCCTGCGCCGGCGAGGGATGGATAATTTTGGTGACGCGATTACAGTTCACTCTATTATTTATAGTCGTCACTACATGGTGTGCGGATATCGTTGTTATTTTTCATATTCTTTGTATCGACATCGCAGACTATGAATAAGTCAAAAGAAGAAAAAACATACCTAAGAAAGGGTACTCATTTAGTTGCGTAGATTTTGAACCATTTAATTTATTATTTGCCGTGCATTTACGTCTCGTTCGAACTTTGAAAAAATGGGTGGATGCCGTGGACCGGAGGGCAGGGCTGGTGCTGGTGGGTACACATGGAAACGAGCAGGCAGTCGATGGCATCTTCGGCAGGAAATCAATCCACATCTCCTCAAGACCATTCCATGCCATACACACATAAATATATTAATTAATTGGAATACCATAGTATATTTTTCCAGCTATAGAGAGAGAAAGATACGGGCCCTACACCACATAAAATAGAAAGAAACGGGTGAGAGAGGCAATTAACAAATGTCGTAAATGGCAGTCAATATTTTCCTTTCAATGGCGCCTTCTAGAGCGCCTCCCCCCCTTCTTACCCCTCTATAAATTCACCCCTTGGTCTTCATCCCTCCCACACATCCACAGCGCCACAGAATAGTTTCCTTCTTTCTTTCTCCTCCTCGTTGCTTTTAGATGTAGATGTAGATGTAGATGTAGATTCCGTTCCATCTCTTCTAGCCCCATAGATGTAGCCTATTGTCTACCAAGTTCTTGCCACCATGTCCTCCATGGTTGGTCGTGCTCTCTGTTCTTGGTTTCCGCTTGTGAACCACAGCACAGATCTTGTTTTTCTGTGTTTTCGTTTGGTTTTCTTTGATCTGTGTTTTGTGTTTTGGATTCGGTTTAGAGGTGGAGCTCCTATCATTCCAATGAAGGGTCTACCGGAAGGGTTTGTGCAGCTGCTCGTTCATGGTTCCCACTATCCTATCTCCATAGAAAACGAGGAGGTAGGCCTGTGGTTTGCATGACCGAGGAGCCGCTTCGATCCCTCGCTGACCGCTGTTTGGATTGAAGGGAGCTCTGCATCTTGATCTACTGTTAAGTAGTTTTATCTGCCGTCGAGGCTAGCTAGCTGCTGTAAATCTTGAAAATGCTCCAAGGTCCAGATCTGAATGGGAGCTGTTTCTTCCTCTCGAGATCTCTTCCGGAGCTTCGTTTTTATTGGGTATTTGCTACTAAGATTCCAGTAGGCTAGGTATTTTCTTGGCTTATTTGAAGCCAAGATTTGAATACCCTTGGTATTTTGTTTTTCTCCCCAAGTTAACGAATAAAAGATTCAGGTTGTGCTTTGTACTTTGCACGCACCTTTATTCCCTTGCTTTTGAGCCGTGGTGTCACTGTTGCTTCGTCTTCATCCCTTACCTCCCTGTCGGCTGTTCTACAGGACTGGTGCCCATTTGTGGCAGGCCCCTTAGATCTCACCATGGATGCATTTATCCCCTCGTCCTACTCTTGGCCATATGATTTTTCTTGGTAGATTTGCATCAGATTCCTTACCGCTACTGCTTGGATCTGGGTGCTGAGCGCATCACATGCGCCATTACTTTTGCTGTCTCTGCCCCATGCGCTCATCACGCGCTTGGTGTCACCCTTATTCCATTTGATGTGTCTGAGATGAGGGATTTGTCTTAGATTCATTAAAATGCCATGATACTGTTTACGTATCATATGTTAGTCTTTTATTTTTTTTGCAGGTTGTACAGGAGGACGGTGATGCTTGTGAAAGCTTTGAGACGTTAGCTAGTTGTGCTATGCCCAGTGTTGTCATTGTGTTTGAGCTGTAAATGTTGCATTGTATGTTGGTACTAGCTACAGGTTGTATTCGTGAGCACACTTTTCTTTTGGAAGCTGTGTAACACGTCTGTCTGTGTAAGCTGTGTAATCTACTAGTCGTCTTTGTATCTTATCGTATCTTTGTCAATATAGTTGATTGCCAAATATATGTTGTTTTGTCAGTACTGCCTAGATTTGAATGCGAGTATTTTTCCTAATATTACTTTTGATGAGTTACTTATTTTAATCACATGGAAAGAGAGGTACAAAAAGGCCTGGATACAAGCTTTCCAACTGCCACATGTGCTGTCAAACTCAATATATACAAATTAAAAATGACACCGAAAAGTATCTACATGTACAGAATGCCTCGGTACATTTAAAGTGAAGTACCCTCACCAAATCCAAAAGCATTAATCCGAAATTTATGGTACGCCTATTGGATGGTCCACGTCTGGAAGAAATGAAGGTTGAGAGCTTTATTCATAGAAATTTCAAAGACCTCTCTCGGTTTATAGGACGTGCGCGTACCCTAGGTCATTAATTTAATCAACATAATATAAAACATATATTACAAAAAATATACAAATGTAAACTTTAAATGTTTTATTTTCAAAAAATATAATTTTTGTGTTATATAGTTTATATTAGGTTGATAAAATTGACAACCTAGATATATGTGTAGGACTTGTAAACTGAGACGGAGGTAGTATAGTAAACTGTGTATAGGACGTAAAAAATCATGGGAAGGTTGCATGCAGGATTTTACATTAATTGTGATTGATATATTTTTCTAACAACTTCCTCAAATCACGGCTTGCTTCCTAAAATTTAGCGAAACTGCTGTGCAGCCGACACTGCACAGACGACATACAGCCGACAGCCTCCAATCAACAAGTTGGGGTCCTAATTTTCTTTTGGTCTGTACATAATTTTCAATCTAGAGCATACTTGTTTGCTTCCTACACTTGTTTTGGACTGATTTTTCATTTGTTTGTTCAAATTGCTTCCATATGGTTAATGTTTGTTTGTTTTGGATCCTTGTTTGTTTGGTATTGTTACAATTTTTTGAGATTGTTTCAGTCTTGTAGATTTTTTTTGAGGGAATTTCAGTCTTGTAGTCAGAAGTGTGTCCAGTCACAGACAAAAAATGTTTCGTGCAATCAATTTTTTCTAGAAAAAATAGAAAAAAAAATCAAAAAATGTTTCGTGCAATCATTTTTTTCTAGAAAAAATAAAAAAAATTATCGGTAAAGCATAGCTCAACAACTAAATTGTATTTTGGAGCTTATGAATGAAGATAAGGACAATACTTACATAACAATGATGGGTTCAAATGTTTGTAAGCAAAATGTACATAAGCAAACCACAAATAAAGAATTTAAGGATAAAGTACAATATGGGAGCCTGGATTGTTTCGATGGTTTTAAGTAGAAAAAAAGGAATAAGTAGGAGCTGCCAAGGAAGCTTGGATCGGAGCCGCAGGAATGATGCCCCCCCCCCCCTCCACCTCGGGCGACCATGACTCCTCCTGCGTCATGGAAGGGCTACTCCATTGGGATTTCAACCACGGCCTCAAAGGTCGAGGACCAGGTTCGTAGGCGGTTCAAATCTACGGTCCATTTCTCTCCTTCCTCCACCTCCAAGGAATTCTTTTTGGTGGTCACCTTTTCTTCTACTTCCTTCCCCCTATCCCGTGCCTCGGTTGGTTTGGCTTTGTGCATTGAGGGTCTTGCGTCTGGGTTCAAAGTTGCTCATATTGGAGCAAATAATTTTTGGTTCTCTATGGCTTCAAATAAGGTGGGTCATTTCATCTATGCCCTAAGAGATAGAGTCTGGCCAGACTTCGTTTGCCATTTTGGTTTGTTTAAACAACCTTGGAACATTCCTTTTGATGGGTCAGCTGGATGGAACACGCCCCATGAAATCAATGAAATAGGGGCTAGAGCACCCAAGGCTGTTCGTTCTAATCTCGGTTTTCTTGAGAAAAGTGCGGTGAAGGATGATTCTTCAAGTCATGAATTGACAAAGTTTGGATTTTCCAAGCACATACCCACTAATTTGCTGAGTTCTTTTGATGATGCATCAATTCAAAGAGGTGATAAACATGAGGATGGTCGATCAGGAGAGACTTCGAGCAATGCAACTTTGCAATTTGGAAGTTTGGAAATTCTGCTTTCCTCGGAAAACCATAGTGTGCCTACCAAAAAGTTTTTTGGGAAGAAACACTGTGAGCACAATTGGTGCAACATTTCTATTCCAGTCTTGGAAAATATCTTGGACCTTAGGCAGGCTCATTATGAGGAGATAATTATCCAAAAAATCTGTGAGTTAAATGAGTTGCCTTCCCCGGAGATCATTCAAGATATTTTGGGTCGTTGTTACAGATGTTTTGCGCCTGGTCACACGTCATCTAATTGCACTGCCAAAAATGTGGTTCGTGCCATAATTTTGAGAGGGCATGTTGCTGTGCCCAGCAATCCGTGGGCCAACTAGCTCGGACTTGCGGTATCTGCAATAGTGTGGCCCACCAAAGGGAATTCTGCTATTGCCTTCTTTGCTGCCCACAATGCAAATTTCCGAGCCACGTAGTGCAACGATGCTCTTCCAAAAATGCTCCCCGATTATTTTCACGCAAGAGGAAGCTGGAACGGCAGGATACCCTCACCGCGGACCCCCCCCCCCCTCAATCAAGAGCTCGGCCACGCAAGCGGAATCCTCACCTACCTAAGTGTAAAAAGATATGGCGTACCAAAAAGAAAGTGCCTGAAATTGCCCCCCCTTCCGCAAACGCCATTGGCCTGACGATTCCGCTCCAAACCCCTCACCAGTTCCCTATTCTGCCACCCCAGTCGACCAACGAGCAGAGAGCCACCCCACTCTGCACACCTCCCGCATCAACAGCGTCGACCAACATTGTCAAGACCTCCACCACCATGGCCAACTTCCCCGTCAGACCGTTCCAGTTTGTTTCGGTGGGAGCCTAGATCGAGCGTGGGCCTGACCACAGATTGGCACGCAACATGATTGTGGTGGATGACCCGCCACTCAACCATGAAAGGTATGCCATTGTCACTGTCACACCCTTGATACCTGATCATCAGAAGCAGCTAGTCCTGAATGAAGTAGTCTGCATCATGACAGAAGATTTCCATCTAGAAGTGCCAGATGCATTTGTTTATCCTATTGGGGTGTGTATGGTTGCTTTTGTGGATGTAGCTCTCAGAGATCAGTTTATTCAGGAACACCCGTACTAGTTAGATCCTTTGGATGATGAGATGACCTTTTCCTTCATGTCACATGATGAGGGGGAAAACATGCGTCAGTGCCTGTTTCAGTATGTAGCTTGGGTTCTATTTCTAGCTTTCCCGATGGAGTATCAGAACGACCACTATATCAACAAAGCAGCCTCATGCTTTGGAAAGCTGGATCTTTGGCACAGGCCAGGGCAGAACAAGGAACATGTGTTGGTGCGGGTGATTATCAGCAACATCGTGCAAGTGCCCCATAGTCTTGTGGTCAAGCGAATTGGCGCCCTGCCAGGCATGGGCAGATCTTGGTCAGTCCCTGTTTATGTGCTCAATGGCAGAGACACCATTCCTGGTCTCGTTAGCAATGAGGATGAAGCTCCTCCAATGAACGCATCTCCTCACCCATTTGAACTGCCGTACCTATTGGCCGCCCAACAGTGGGCCCTTGATCATCAACAGATGCTGCATCAACAGATTGATGCTGCCTAGGAACAGCAGGCACCACAACAACAGCAGTTGCAGAACGATGGCTGGGGGGTTTGGCCTGTTGCACCCCCACCATATAGAGGGTTCAGCTTCCGCACTTTCTTTCAGTATACATGCCCCTCCCTCATGGATGGTATGGAGCAGGAGAGCAACATCACCGATGACCCGCAAGATGAATGGTCAGTTTACTCTGACTTCGAAGAAGCCGATGATGCTCTGATCAATGGTAGACAGACCTCTGGCATGCAGTTTGTTCGAGCACTTGGCAGCTCTCACACAGTTGAGGTGCGGGTAGAGAAAGGAATGCCTTTGCTGCAATTCCTTTGGATGATCTCGTTTGGCAGGTACACCCGCTGCATTGCTGCCCCTGATGCTACTGGTCAAAATCTGAATGGTGCCACACTGCCTTTGAATCCTCTTGCCTTCTTCCAAGCGGTCGCTGATGCTATCATCCAGGAGAGGTATGCTGCAAGTGGATAGCTATGCCGTCAGAATGATCTTTCCTTCAGCATTATTGGGGCAATTTCCATGCCGTCAGATGTTTGGGCAGTTTTTGCAGTGCAGCTCCCAGAGTTCGACCCTGCAAGTGCTGCCCTGCTGCAGACTGGATGTATTAGCCCCAATCAGGTGAACGACATCTCTGCTGCTACCGCATCTTCTGAACCCAATGATCTTCTCACTGTCAAGCCAAGGAATGAATACTTTCAGAAGATGATCTCAGAGGAGAAAGCGCCCGTTGACACGGCCTGTCTGCATCACAGTACTAGATCCACGAGGTACGATGTCTTCAAAGTGGCCCAAGTCACTGACACAAAGAAGGCGCAGTCCAAGGTCAAGCCTAGGGAGGCGCCCTCGATTGCCTGCTCCTCCAAGGCGACGGACCCTTGCCGCAAACTGCTGCTGAACTCCTCTGTTGGACGTCTGATGAGCTGCCTCCTCCAACACCCATCCACCAACTGCAATATGTGGGTAATGTTTTGTGTGGGATACCCTCTGATGACCTCAGCCCCCAGAAGCTCATGGCGAGCAATCAAGGGGGGAATCTGAGCAGCACTAGGGGCTATGTTGTCGAATAAGCAGTGGAACATCCTGTGCTGGAACGTGCGCGTGATCAACTCCGACAAAAAATAGCTGGCGATCTGCAGTGCGATAGATATCAGTGGTTCTTCCGTTGTTTGCTTTCAAGAAACTAAGCGAACATCTTTTGATGTTTCGTTTGTTAAACTGTTCTGCCCTAAAAAGTTTGGTATGTTTGAATTTGTGCCCTCTGTGGGCAACTCCAGGGGCCTAATCACTGCGTGGATGAGCTCGATTTTCACAGGTGTTTCCGTGTTTTCTGAAACTTTTGCTCTTGGCGTCAGGGCTCACTTCAACCCAGTCCGATGATTCATGGACGCTAGTGAATGTATATGGCCCATGTACTGATCCAAATAGGACGTTATTTACTTCTTGGCTCTTTGATCTTGACATCCCCCATGGCAAGGATTGGTTCTCCTGGGAGATTTTAATTTCATAAGAGCATCGGATAATCGTAAAAGGGGAGGAGGGGACGCTAATGATATGATGCTCTTTAATGAATTCATCCGAAGGCAGTCTCTGGTTGAGCTACCAATCAAGGGGCGGTCTTACACTTGGAGTAATATGCAATCCAACCCCCTGCTTGAGCAATTAGATTGACATTTCACCTCAGTTGACTGGGCGACCAAATACCCGAACATAGTAGTTATGCCCCTTGGTAAACCCACGTCTGATCATGTTCCTTGCTATGTGAGCACCCATTCCAAAATCCCCAAGACCAAAATATTTCGTTTCGAGGATTATTGGATCAAGCAACAAACGTTGTCATGCCCCAAACGCTGCCGCTGTTCTGTGCAAAAAACTCAAGAACCTATGCTATGATCTAAAGCAGTGGAGTAAGAAGATCTCCAAATTATCGGTACTAATTGAAAACTGCAACAAAACCCTCCTGGAGATTGATGGGTTGGAGGAAAGAAGGCGACTGTCTATACCTAAAGCTAACTTTAGAGTGATCTTGAAACGTCACCTCCTTTATCTGCTGAACTGCAAAAAAAAATACTGGAAGAAGCGCTATACTATCAGGTACTTCAAGTTTGGAGACGGCAACACAAAGTTCTTTCATAGAGTGGTAACAGAAAGGTTTCATAGAAACTACATTGCCTCACTACAACTACCTGACGACTCGGTCATACATGATCATGTGGGTAAAGAGGCTGTCCTCTTTCGGACATACAAAGACAGACTGGGCTGCTCTAGTCAGACCAACATGTGTCTCGATCTACGATGAATCATCAAAAAAGTGGATGGACTTCAAGCATTATCAGCTCCCTTCACTCGCAAGGAGATCGATCAAGTTGTCAAAGAACTACCATCCGATCGAGCCCTTGGCCCGGATGGGTTTAGTGGCAGCTTCACAAAATCATGCTGGCACATAATCAAAGAGGACTTCTATCGGCTTTGTTTTGATTTCCATGCAGGTAATCTCGACCTTGAAACTTTGAACACTGGATTTATCACTCTCATTCTGAAGACTTAGTCCCCAAAGACCACCAACGACTATCGCCCAATAACACTTCTGAACTGCTGCCTTAAGCTCCTGACCAAACTCCTCGAGCACTGACTGCATCGTGTAATCCTCAAGATCATACGCCGCAATCAGTATGGTTTCTTGCGAGGGCGATTTTCAGTGTCAAAACTGGCGGATCTCGGGTAGGGGGTTCCTAACTGTGCGTCTAAGGTTGATGGTAACATGAGGCGGGGGACATGATGTTTACGCAGGTCCGGGCCCTCTCTATGGAGGTAATACCCTACTTCCTACTTGATTGATCTTGATGAATATGAGTATTACAAGAATTGACCTACCATGAGATCGTAATGGCTAAAACCCTAGAGGTCTAGCATGTATGATTATGATTGCCTCTACGAACTAAGCCCTCCGGTTTATATAGACACTGGAGGGGACTAGGGTTGTACAAGGTCGGTTACAAAGAAAGGAATCTTCATATCCGGGCGCCAAGCTTGTCTTCCACACCAAGGAGAGTCCCATCCGGACACGGGAGATAGTCTTCTGTCTTGTATCTTCACGGCCCAACAGTCCGGCCCACGCTACATAGTCCGGCCGTCCGAGGACCCCTTAATCCAGGACTCCCTCAGTAGCCCCTGAACCAGGCTTCAATGACGAGGTGTCTGGTGCGTGAATTGTCTTCGGCATTGCAAGGCGGGTTCCTTCTCTGAATACTCCAAAATAGTCTTTGAACACAAGAATCGTGTCTGGCTCTGCAAAACAAATTCCACACACAACCATAATATTTCACGAGTCCAATCCGCTGACAACTTTTTGTAGCGTGATATCACGTCGCCGCCCGACCATTATTTCGAACCGTTTTTTAGCCTGCCGCTCCATATTTTGAGATGTGATTTCATTGGAACGTCTTGTCAAGGCAGAGATCGTGTCCCCTTATTGCAGGATTCTCATCAATACGGGCATGGGTAATCCCATCATATCGTCTGCACGGCCCTTGGGAATAGGCGAGTTTTTAGGGCGAGTGGGGAGGCGCTTGATATTCACTGTCTTTATAAAGAGATAAGGATTCACCCCCTTCACCCACGCCTTCTCTCTCTGCCTCCCCCATTCTCGAGCTCTAGCGCCCAAGCTCTCATCTTTTCCACCCCAAGAAAGCACTCCAACCATGTCGGGATCCGGAGCGCAGGGCAAGTGGATGGTCTCCTCCGTCAAGGAGAAGGACATTACGAAGCTCCGGGAGGCTGGGTATTTGGCCGAGGAAATCGCCCACCGGCTTCCGGCCAAGGGACATATCGTCCCCACCCCGGAGCCCCATGAGAGGGTAGTATTCATCCCCACTTCGTCCGCGGGTTGGGATTTCCTCTCCACCCGTTCGTCCATGGACTCATGTTCTACTATGGGCTGGATTTCCACGATCTGGCCCCCAACTCCTTCCTCAACATCTCGGCATTTATTGTCATGTGCGAGGCCTTCCTTCGCATCCCACCCCACTTCGGATTGACCTCCTTCACATTGACAAGGAGGCGCCACGGCCCTTCGGTCTCCACATTGAAGATCTTTTTCAAGTCCAACAAGATGTGGTCGGATACGACCGAGGACCGTGGGCACGACTTGGCCCATCCCGCTAGTTCAGTAAGTTTTTTCATGTTTTCAAGGTGTATCCTTTACTTGCATACTTGAGGAAGACGCCTAAGCCTCCTTACTGATTATCTCAGGGCTGTACAAAGAAGGCGGAGCAGATTCACTGTCCGGCTCCGCTACCCGAAGACCCAGTAGTTCCACTTCTGATGAAGATGCTGGTTCCGGCGCCCTATCAACCGCTGGAGAAGAAGGCCAAGAAGAAGGCCAAGGGGACCAGAGGTGGCCCCCGTCATAAGGGCACTTTGGACATGACGTCCGGAGACGCCGAGACTCATTCCTCCGCCACCGAGGACGACGAGGAAGAGGAGGAAGAAGGTGAAAGCCATTCCCCTCCTGAGGGGGAGGAAGAAAAGGACGGCCTCCACGTGTCTGGAGGCCGAAGCGTCCAAGAAGGGGAAGGCTTCCCTCCCGGACAACTCCACAACGGACACCGACAACAGCTCGGAATGGCACCCCATGGATAAGCCCCTGGCCGAATGGTAAGTACTCAAAGATGCACTCATATATCCGACCCTTTTCCTTCATGGTCTTAACATGTCAAATCATGTGCTGCAGCCCGGCCCGTTCCGTCCTCCAGCGATCCTCATCAATGGGGAATTCGCTAGACCCGAAGGTGATGGACAATGGGTCCCTTTCGGCGGCCTCCTCTCCCAAGGCCATGGATGACACCGAGGTGTTGTCCCCGAAGGACCCCAGGCAAGGGAGATACATAGGAGGCCATCAAGGTGGCACCAGAGGGTGAAACTGTTGGGGAACGTAGCAGAAATTCAAAATTTTCTACGCATCACCAAGATCAATCTTATGGAGAGACTAGAAACGAGAGAGAGGGGAGTGCATCTTCATACCCTTGAAGATCGCGATGCGGAAGCGTTACAAGAACGCGGTCGGTGGAGTCATTCACGAAGCGATTCAGATCGCGGCCGAATCCGATCTAAGCACCGAACAATGGTGCCTCCGCGTTCAAAACACATATAGCCCGGGGACGTCTCTTCCTTCTTGATCCAGCAAGGGGAGAGGAGAAGTTGAGGGAAAAATCCGACAGCACGACGGCATGGTGGTGATGGAGCTCGTGGTTCTCCGACAGGGCTTCGCCAAACACTACGGAGGGGGAGGAGGTGTTGGAGGAGGGAGAGGGCTGCGCCAGGGGAAGGGTGCGGCTGCCCTCTCTCTTCCTCACTATATATAGGGGGAAGGGAGGAGGGGAGGCGCCCTAGGGTTCCCTAGGGGAGGGGCGGCGGTCACAGGGGAAACCCTAGATGGGTTTGGGCGCCCCCACCCCCTAGGAAACTTGCCCCCCAAGCGGGGAGGGGTGGCTGCCCTAGAGGTGGCGCCCCCACCTCTCCTAGTTACGTGAGATGGGGTGGGAGGGGCGCTCAGCCCCTTAGTAGGCTGATGTGCCCTCTCCCCTTGGCCCATAAGGCCCCCAACGCTTGCCGGGGCCTCCGAAACCCCTTTCGGACACGCTGGTCATCACCTGGTACCCCCGGAACAATTCCGGACTCCAATACCCTTTGTCCAATATACCGATCTTCACCTCCGGACCATTCTAGAGCTCCTCGTCATGTCTGGGATCTCATCTGGGACTCCGAACAACCTTCGGTAACCACATACTATTTCCCATAACAACTCTAGCGTCACCGAACCTTAAGTATGTAGACCCTACGGGTTCGAGAACCATGCAGACATGACCGAGACGTTCTCCAGTCAATAACCAACAGCGGGATCTGGATACCCATGTTGGCTCCCACATGTTCCACGATGATCTCATCGAAGGAACCACGATGTCAAGGATTCAAGCAATTCCGCATGCAATTCCTTTTGTCAATCGGTATGTTACTTGCCCGAGATTCGATCGTCGGTATCCCAATACCTCGTTCAATCTCGTTACCGGCAAGTCACTTTACTCGTTCCGTAATGCATGATCCCGTGACTAACTACTTAGTCACATTGAGCTCATTATGATGATGCATTACCGAGTGGGCCTAGAGATACCTCTCCGTCATACGGAGTGACAAATCCGAGTCTCGATTCATGCCAACCCAACAGACACTTTCGGAGATACCTATAGTGCACCTTTATAGCCACCCAGTTACGTTGTGACATTTGGTACACCCAAAGCATTCCTTCGGTATCTGGGAGTTGCACAATCTCATGGTCTAAGGAAATGATACTTGACATTAGAAAATCTCTTAGCAAACGAACTACACAATCTTGTGCTATGCTTAGGATTGGGTCTTGTCCATCACATCATTCTCCTAATGATGTGATCCCGTTATCAATGACATCCAATGTCTATGGTTAGGAAACCATAACCATCTATTGATCAACGAGCTAGTCAACTAGAGGCTCACTAGGGACATGTTGTGGTCTATGTATTCACACATGTATTACGATTTCCAGTTAATACAATTATAACATGAACAATAGACAATTATCATGAACAAGGAAATACAATAATAACCATTTTATTATTGCCTCTGGGGCATATTTCCAATAGTCTCCCACTTGCACTAGAGTCAATAATCTAGTTTACATCACTATGTGATTGTAATGAATCAACGCCCATGGGGTTTGATCATATCTCACTTGTGAGAGAGGTTATTAGTCAACGGATCTGAACCTTTCAGATCCGTGTGTGCTTTGCAAATCTCTATGTCATCTCCTAGATGCAGCTACCACGCTCTATTTGGAGCTATTCAAAATAACTGTTCTACTATACGAATCCGGTTTACTACTTAGAATAATCCGGATTAGTGTCAAAGTTTGCATCGACGTGACCCTTTACGACGAACTCTTTTACCACCTCCATAATCGAGAAAATTCCTTAGTCCACTAGTTACTAAGGATAACTTTGACCGCTGTCCTGTGATCCATTCCTCGATCACTCTTGTACCCCTTGACTGACTCATGGCAAGGCACACTTCGGGTGCGGTACACAACATAGCATACTGTAGAGCCTACGTCTAAAGCATAGGGGACGACCTTCGTCCTTTCTCTCTATTTTGCCGTGGTCAGGTCTTGAGTCTTACCCAATACTCACACCTTATAACACAACCAAGAACTCCTTCTTTGCTGATCTATTTTGAACTCCTTCAAAATCTTGTCATGGTATGTGTTCATTTGAAAGTACTATTAAGCGTTTTTGATCTATCCTTATAGATCTTGATGCTCAATGTTCCAGTAGCTTAATCCAGGTTTTCCATTGAAAAACACTTTTCAAATAACCCTATATGCTGTCCAGAAATTCTACATCATTTCTGATCAACAATATGTCAATAACATATACTCATCAGAAATTCTATAGTGCTCCCACTCACTTCTTTGGAAATACAAGTTTCTCATAAACTTTGTATAAACCCAAAATCTTTGATCATCTCATCAAAGTGTATATTCCAACTCTGAGATGCTTACTCAAGTCCTTATAAGGATTGTTGGAGTTTTGCATACTTGTTAGCATCTTTTAGGATTGACAAAACTTTCTGGTTGTATCACATACAACCTTTCCTCAAAAAATCGTCGAGGAAACAATGTTTTGACATCCTATCTGCAAGATTTCATAAATAATGCAATAACTGCTAATATAATTCCAACAGACTCTTAGCATCGCTACGAGTGAGAAAGTCTCATCGTAGTCAACTCCTTGAACTTGTCGGAAAACATCTTAGCGACAAGTCGAGCTTTCTTAATGGTGACAATTACCATCATTGTCCATCTTTCTTTTAAAATCCATCTGTACCCAACAGCCTTACGACCATCAAGTAGTTCTTCCAAAGTCCACACTTTGTTTTCATACATGGATCCTCTCTCGGATTTTATGGCCTCTAGCCATTTGTCGAAATCTGGGCCCACCATCGCTTCTCCATAGCTCGTAGGTTCATTGTTGTCTAGCAACATGACTTCCAAGACAGGATTACCGTACCACTCTGAAGTAGTACGCATTCTTGTCAACCTACGAGGTTTGGTAGTGACTTGATCCAAAGTTTCATGATCACTATCATCAGCTTCCACTTCAATTGGTGTAGGTCCCACAGGAACAACTTCCCGTGCCCTTCTACACACTGGTTGAAGTGATGGTTCAATAACCTCATCAAGTCTCCACCATCCTCCCACTCAATTCTTTCGAGAGAAACTATTCCTCGAGAAAGGACCCATTTCTAAAAACAATCACTTTTGCTTCTGGGTCTGAATTAGGAGGTATACCCAACTCTTTTGGGTGTCCTATGAAGATGTATTTATCCGCTTTGGGTTCGAGCTTATCAGGATGAAACTTTTTCACATAAGTGTCGCAGCCCCAAACTTTCAAGAAACGACAGCTTAGGTTTCTCTAAACCATAGTTCATACGGTGTCATCTCAACGGAATTACGTGGTGCCCTATTTAAAGTGAATGTGGTTGTCTCTAATGCCTAACCCATGAACGATAGTGGTAATTCGATAAGAGACATCATGGTGTGCACCATATCCAATAGGGTGCAGCTATGATGTTCGGACACACCATCACACTATGGTGTTCCAGGCGGTATTAGTTGTGAAACAATTTCCACAAGGTCTTAATTGTGTACCAAACTCGTAACTCAGATATTCATCTCTATGATCATATCATAGAAATTTTATCCTCTTGTCACGATGATCTTCAACTTCACTCTGAAATTACTTGAACCTTTCAATAATTCAGACTTGTGTTTCATCAAGTAAATATACTCAACATCTACTCAAGTCATCTGTGAAGTAAGAACATAACAATATCCACTGCGTGCCTCGGCACTCATTGGACAACACACATCAAAATGTATTACTTCCAACAAGTTGCTCTCTTGTTCCATCTTACTGAAAATGAGGCTTTTCAGTCATCTTGCCCATGTGGTATGATTTGCATGTCTCAAGTGATTTAGAATCAAACGATCCATCTGCATGGAGTTTCTTCATGCGCACATACCAATAGACATGGTTCACATGTCTCAAACTTTTCAAAAACGAGTGGGTCCAAAGATCCATCAACATGGAGCTTCTTCATGCGTTTTATACCAATATGACTCAAATGGCAGTGCCACAAGCAGGTGGTACTATCATTACTATATTATATCTTTTGGCATGAACATGTGTATCACTACGATCGAGATTCAATAAACCATTCTTTTAGGTGCAAGACCATTGAAGGTATTATTCAAATAAATAGAGTAACCATTATTCTCCTTAAATGAATAACCGTATTGTGATAGACATAATCCAATCATGTCTATGCTCAACGCAAACACCAAATAACAATTATTTAGGTTTAACACCAATCTTGATGGTAGAGGGAGCAGGCGATGCTTGATCACATCAACCTTGGAAACACTTCCAACACACATCGTCATCTCACCTTTAGCTAGTCTCCGTTTATTCCATAGCTCTTTTATTTTGAGTTACTAACACTTAGTAACCGAACCGATATCTTAATACCCTGGTGCTACTAGGAGTACTAGTAAAGTACACATTTAATACAATGTATATCCAATGTACTTCTCTCAACCTTGCCAGCCTCCTCATCTAACAAGTATCTAGGGTAGTTCTACTTCAGTGACCGTTCCCTCATTACAGAAGCACTTAGTCTCGGGTTTGGGTTCAACCCTGGGTTTCTTCACTGGAGCAGCAACTGATTTGCCGTTTCATGAAGTACCCCTTCTTGCCCTTGCCCTTCTTGAAACTAGTGGTTTCACTAACCATCAACAATTGATGCTCCTTCTTGATTTCTACTTTCGCGGTGTCAAACATCGTGAATATTTCAAGGATCATCATATCTATCCCTGATATGTTATAGTTCATCACGAAGCTCTAGTAGCTTGGTGGCAATGTCTTTGGAGAAACATCACTATCTCATCTGGAAGATTAACTCCCACTCGATTCAAGTGATTGTTGTACCCAGACAATATGAGTACAAGCTCAATTATTGAGCTTTTCTCCCTTAGTTTGTTGGCTAAGAAGCTCGTCGGAGGTCTTTTACCTCTTGACGTGAGCACGAGCCTGAAATCCCAATTTCAGCCCTTGGAACATCTCATATGTTCTGCGACGTTTCTAAAACGTCTTTAGCGCCTCAATTCTAAACCGTTTAACATTACTGAACTATCACGTAGTCATCAAAACGTGTATGTCAGATGTTCGCAACATCCGTAGATGACGTTCGAGGTTCAGCACACCGAGCGGTGCATTAAGGACATAAGCCTTCTACGCAGCAATGAGGACAATCCTCAGTTTACGGACCCAGTCCGCATAATTGCTACTATCAACTTTCAACTATGTCGGGGAAACTGATCCTCGAACACCTATGGGGCCGGCGGACCGGGCCCCTTTCGGTTCGGCGGGGGGCGGAGATCGCACGAAGAGCAGATCGAGGCGAGGCACACGAGCAGTTTACCCAGCTTCGGAGCTCTCCGGAGAGATAACACTCCTACTGCTGCTTGTCTGGTTGTATTATCTGGTGTTCTTGCTCTCCAAAGCGAGAGTGTGATGTTCTCTGGGCTACGGATGGATCGAAGCAAACTGTCTGAGGCTTCGAACCTATGAGCCGAACCCCCTATACGTTGTGCATGGGCCTCCTTTTATACGCTAAAGGGGTCACCGACAGGTGGCAACGTAGAGGAGGGTAAAAACGTAAAAAGCGAGGTAGTTGATACAATTACTTGTATAGTGCACCCTACCTAACCCTGACGGCAGGGGACAAGGGCATTAAATGCCTGTCTGAGTCGCCCGAACAGTGCAGAAAAGGACCGTTAGGGACGCCACCGTTCGCCACGATGGCTATCTTGTCAGTTTCGCATGCCACTTCGCACCGCTGGCTGCACAGCCTCCCGCCACGTACGCCCGGAGAGGCCCCCAGAGCGACACGTTGGTGGATGCGCTGGAGCGTGGGCGCAGAGTGGCCGCCTGCCGCGGCAAGCGCCTTGCCGCTGTTGTTATCTTGTCGGGTCCGGAAGCTTGTCGCTCACTGGGCTTCGAGGTACCTTGGTTTGTCTTCCCGGCAAGCTCCTCTTGCCGGGGCCTTGTTGCCTTGCCGGAGCGCGTGGTGCGTCGCGGCAAGTTCATTGGAGCGTCTTGGTTGGCCTTCCCGGCAAGCTCCTCTTGCCGGGGTCTTGTCTCCTTAGCTTAAATACTTTGTTCTTGGATGGCTCCAAGGGAACCTTGGGGGATCTTGGCGATCACCCGGCAAGCCTTTGCCGCGGGGTGCTGCAACTGCCCGTGCACAAGTTCGGGGTACTAGGGTACCCCTATTCTAGTACACCGACAGGAGCCCCCGGGCCTGGGCCAGACACGGTGCCGAGCGCTGTTGGGCCAGGCCCAAGACAGGGCACGGGCACATGCGGGCTGGGCCACGCCAAATCTTGTTCCGTATCCACCGCACTCTCCCATAACGGCACGCGTTGAATGCGGCATCGTGGGAGAGATCGTGGGTGGTTGTTTAAGCGGAAGGCCGAAACGTCCGCCCCGTCCCTCTTTATAAGCAGAGGAAACAGGGGCAGTTCGTTCCCCCTCGCTGGTTGCTGCTACTCCTTCTTCACAAACTCCGCCGCTCCCCCCTTCTTCTCGAAGCCGAGAGAGCAGCGCTCCGCCCCCCCATTGCCACCAGCATCACCACACCGTCGACCTTCTCCACCACCTCCGCCATGGCCCCGAAAGCCGACAAGGGAAAGGGCGTGAAGTCGGCCGAGGCGCAGCGGCTCGCGGCGCTGCGGAAGGAGCGGGCGATCTTCACCCCCCAGCTCGGCGTGCAGGAGCTGAGGGAGTACTTCTACCTCTTTTGGGCGACGGAGACGCGTGCACATCCGCGCACGAGGGTACTCCCGGCTGCTGCCTCGGAGTCGGCTCCAAATGGGTACCCGTTCTTCCCGCTATTCTTCTACTGCGGGCTCTGCCCGCCCTTCTCGGAGTTCTTTTGTGACATTATGAACACGTATGGCTTCCGCCTCCTTGACTTCACCCCCAATGCTGTCTTGACCATGGCAGTTTTCGCACACTTGTGCGAAAACTTTGTCGGAGTCCACCCTAGTGTAGCCCTTTTCCGCCACTTCTTCATACCTCGGGTAGAGAGAGGAGAGCCGCTTGCCGGAGGGATTGCCTGGGTCTCGAGAGTCGGCAAGAAAGAGGCGTACTTGGAGGGTGAGCTTCGCAGCAAGTGGGAGGAGTGGAGAGCGGACTGGTGTTGGATCGTCGAGGAGGATCCGCAGCCCTTCACCGCCGTGCGCCAAACTCCAATAGTGCGCGGCAATGACTGGAGCAACATGGCCCCGGAAGACGAGAGGCTGAAGATTGCCATCACTAGGATTCTTCGCCTCAGGCTTGCCGGGCTCACCGTAGGTGCTGTCGGGGCAGATTTCCTCCGCCGCCGCATTGCCCCCCTGCAGGAGAGAAGGAGGCCCGCCTGGGAATTCAAGAATTCAGCGGACATCATGAGGCTGCGGCCGGGCCTCAACTACAACTTCACTGTCTTGGAGTTGGACGCAATGCTCTTGGAATTATTCAAACGCGACCCCCAGCATCCATTCACACTGCCGAGGGGCGTAGTTCCTTTGTGCAATAACTCTTCGCTTGACCGGATCCGCGCCATGATGCCGTTGTGCGATTCACACGGCATCGTCCCAACTTGGCAAGAGCCTGCGGACGATGTTGTGCGAGCGTTCCTCGACACCTTGGAGGAATTGCCGGTCCGCGCCGACGAGCAGAAGAGCCTCACCCGTGACACCACCGATGAGGAGCTGCAGCTCATCGCTACTAGGGCGGAAGAGGCTGCGGCCGCAGCTGCTGCGGGTGTGTTTGGGTTTACTGTGGAGGAGGCAGAGGCTGCAGAGGCGGCAAACCTTGCCGAACGCGCGGAGTTCATGGGCGAGGAAGAGCCTGCTGGTTCCGAAGCCGAGTCGAGCGAGGCCGGCGAGGAGGAGGCTGAGCCTTCAGAGAGCTTTCCGCAGGCGGAGCCCCCGGCCCCGCCAAGGAGGCGCCTTCGCAGGGCCGGGACGCAGCAGGGCGGCAGCCGGCTCCACATCCACCGAGCCGCGCGACGCGCTCTACCGCGGCAAGCAATGTTGCCGCGGGAGCGCCTCACGCAACAGCGGAAACTGGAGCGGGATCTTCCCGGGCCACCGCCGCCGCCCCCGCCAAGCGGGCAAGGGATCCTACTCCTCCACCTCGCCGCACCGGAGGAGGGCCGGACTTCGATCTTTTCGCGCTCAGCTCCGATGAGGAGGAAGAAGAGTGAGTTTCTTTGGTGCCCTTATAATCCTTCAATCTTGCTGTTTATATCTTGTATCTGACTTGCTCCAATCTGGACTCTTTTCTTTTCAGAACACTGGCCCAGAGAGCGGCGAAGAGGGCCAAGGCCGCGGTGATTGTCATCGAGGATGACCCCATTGCGTCGGCAGGAGGTGGGTCCGAGACCACCTTGACAGACCCGGCAATCACCCCTCGGAGCAGCCCCCAGCGTAAGTTCATAGTTTAGCCTTCTGCTGTCGGGCGCGTTTGAGTGCTTTTTCCTTTGTTGATATCTTGCTTGTTGACTTGTGCAGGAGCAGAGCAGCCTCATCAGGAGCGCCCGGAGGCCGGTCCCGAAGTGCCACCTGCTTCGACTGCGCCGCCAAGGGAGGAGTCCCCGGCAAGGGAGCGCTCTCCGGCAAGGGGGGACTCTCCGGCAAGGGACGACACTGCTGATCCTGCGGCGACCGAGGCCGCTACTGAAGATCTTGGCGCAGGTAATCCACTTGCCCAAAAACTTTCCCTTGGGTTCTGCTTCTTTCGTTTTTCCTTTCTTGGATGTTTTTGATTGATTTTCTTCCCCTCTTCGTTCTTCAGACCCATCTTCGGCTGATCCAATGAAGACGGAGGGCGCCGGCAAGGAAGGTGCCGGTGCCGATGTGACCGCCGGCGAGGAGGCCGCCGGGGCTGCTGCTGCGGTAGCCGGCGAGGAGTCGAGCGATCGCACTGACGACCCTGAGGCCGCAGGAGCGCCGAGCGCTGCACCGACCGCCGAACCCTCTGCCGCTTCCGCGGAGCCGGGCTCCGAGGAGCCCCAGCCTGGCGCCTACTTGCAGGCCGGTGACAACATCTTCATCAAGCTACCCTGGGCGTCGAGCTCCAGGGCGCCAGTCGAGGGGGAGACTTTTGACGGGGAGGTGCTCGCCTCTGCTGGGCTGTCATTGGTTGATGCGCCCGGCAGCAGCGGCGGCGAGCCTGAGGAGGAGCAGCTGCTGCGGAAGCTGCTGTCACTCTACCGCACCCGGCAAGCCAAGCTGGCTTGCCGGGAAGCGCTTGTCGCGAAGGCGGGAGTTGACATGGAGAAGCGCGCGGAGGAGCTCCGGGGACAAAATCAAGAAGCTCTCCGGTCCCTGGCGCAGGAGCGGGAGCGAGTAGACGAGGAGCGCACGGCCTTTCTTCTCGAGAAGGCCGAGGCTGAGGAGGAACAAAGGCTTGCTGCCGAGAAGTAGTCCGCGCGGGAAGGCGAGCTAGTGCAGCGGAAGGCCCACCTCGACAGCTACGAGGAAGAGCTCACCGAGCGCGAGCGAGCACTTGGCGGGGTGCTCAAGGAGGCAAAGGATGCCGCGGCAACTGCAGAGGCCGCCAATAAGGAGCTAGAGGAGAAGGTGGCGCAGTTGGAGGCCGATATTGGGAAGAGCGGCGAGGAGATTGCTGCGCTCAAGCGTGAGCGCGAGAAGGATGCTGCCGCCCATGGCGAGCTGCAAGGCCTTCTCGCTGAGAGGGGCAAAGAGCTCAGCACCGCCAAGGATTCCAAAGCAGACCTGGAGCTGAAGCTGGCCACGCTGACGCAGACACTGGAGGCCGCCAAGGAGCGGGAGAAGACCTTGGCGGAGAAGGTCAAGGCTGACGCGGCGCTGCTGGAGAGCATTGCAGTTACCCAGAACTCGTTCAGAGACACAGTGGAGCACTGGACCGGGGGCCTGGTGAACACTGCCGCCGTCATCAACGAGGAGCTGGCGCAGCTGGGGATGGATGACTTTGGGTATCCTTCCGACGAGAGCCTTCAACCCAGCGCCAAGCTCAGCCTATTCTTTAAGGGCGTGGCGACGGCACTCCAGCGGCTCCGGGAGAGGATCCCGAAGCAGCTGGCCGATGAGTCACGCAAAATCTGCGCTGGGGTTCTCCAGAAGGTGCTGATGAAGGTAGCCTTCCGCAATCCAGGCCTCAGCTTCACCAACGTCCTCCGATCCTTGCCGCCTGACGCCGATCTGGACGCACTCAAGGCCCTTGTCTCACCCATTGTGGACAAGGTGAGCGAGATCAAGCGAGTCGAGGGCGGGCGCGTAGATTAGGCCGCCCATTTCTTCTTTTCCCTTGTCACTGCTAGTCATGTCATGAAAACAATCTATTAGAGCTGCGACAAGTTATCTTTATAATATAACTTTATTTCTGTTATCAATTGCAATGTTATTTCCTCTACTAGATTCCTCCCTTTGTATGTTTTCACCCTACGCTTCTAGGGAACTTGTCGGCGCAGGCGCCCAAGCCGCGAGCGCTGAGTGCGGAACTTCAGCAGCCTGCTGGCGGCGCTGCTTCCGACAAGAAACCTTGTCGTGACTAGATGCAGCACGCTTAAGCTGTTGAGCAGACTCGAAACAAAGTAAGGGCGCAACTAGCCACGAGTTGGTTCCTCCGCGCACAGGTTTTCCATACAAAGCAGGGTCGTTCGAGGAAGATAACTCAAAAATTTAAAAAAGTGATTGCTCAAACTTTGGCAACTTAGCTTTTCTGTTATTTGCTTCCCGTAAGGCAAGTCTTTGCTTGAACGATGCCTGGCCCACACCACAATCTTCTCCTTCCCCCTGGCAAACTTGTGTGCGAGAGAACCTTCTTTTCCTTTAAAAGAAAAAGAAAGAAGAGAAAATAATAATATGGAGCACTTCGGCTCATTACTGCTTACCGGATGTAAGTGCTGCACAAAGTGTCAGATAATCACATGCAAGAAAGGAACTAACGCAAGAAATGGACAAGTTGTGCGGAGCACATGGGTTTTTACTTATGCACGGGATCTGCGCCCGGCTTTGTACAAAGGATTACATGCAACAGCGGCAAGACTTGTACAAAAGGTGGTTGCCAGAACGGGTTCCGGCAACCGCGCCTTATGGGAAAAACTTATGAAGATGTTCTATGTTCCAGGAGTTGCTCACTGGAATGCCATCCTCGGTCTCAAGGCGGACAACGCCAGGCCTTGTGACTCGTCTCACCCGATAAGGGCCTTCCCACTTCGGCGTCAACTTGTTGGAATTCTTGGCGGACTGAACGTGCCGAAGAACAAGGTCGCCTTCCTCGAAGCTTCTGGCTTTAACTTTGCGGCTATGATAGCGGCGCAAAGCTTGCTGGTATCGAGCAGCTCGTACAGCAGCCTGAAGATGATCTTCCTCAAGGAGCAGCGCGTCATCTTGCCGCAGCTGTTCTTGCTCAAGCTCATCATAAGCGAGCACTCGAGGTGATCCGTATACGAGTTCCGTGGGGAGAACTGCCTCTGCTCCATAGACTAGAGCGAAAGGTGTCTGGCCAGTGGCTCGATTTGGCGTCGTTCTGATCGACCAAAGAACCACCGGCAGCTCCTCTATCCAGTTCCTTCCGCACCTGTGCAGCCTGTCGAAAGTTCTGGTCTTGAGCCCGCGTAGCACTTCAGCATTTGCCCTCTCTGCTTGACTGTTGCTTCTCGGATGAGCAACAGAAGCGAAGAAGACCTTGGCGCCAAGGTCTTGGACGTACTACATGAAGGTGCGGCTCGTGAATTGCGTGCCGTTGTCGGTGATGATCCTGTTAGGAATCCCGAAACGGCAAACAATCGACCTGAAGAACTTGACTGCTGACTGTGCTGTCACCTTCCTCACTGGCTGCACTTCCGGCCACTTTGTGAACTTGTCGATTGCGATGTACAAGTACTCAAAGCCCCCGACAGCTCGGGGAAAGGGGCCGAGGATATCGAGCCCCCAGACCGAAAATGGCCAGGATAAAGGGATTGTCTGGAGAGCTTGAGCTGGCTGGTGTATCTGTTTGGAGTGGAACTGGCACGCTTCACACTTGGTTACTTGTGCAGTTGCATCCTGGAGGGCTGTCGGCCAAAAGAAACCTTGCCGGAAAGCTTTGCCGGCAAGTGCTCTTGCGCCTATGTGGTGGCCACATATGCCTCCATGTATCTTTGCCAACAGCTTTTGTCCATCTTCCCGGCGAATACACTTCAATTTCACACCGTTGAGTCTTCTTATGTACAGTATGCCATCGACAAACTGGTACATACTTGACTGCCGGGCTACTCTTTCTGCTTCTTCTTGCTCTTCGGGAAGTTCTCCTGTCTGAAGGAAATGGGCAATCTGCTGTGCCCATGCTGGAGCTTGTGGCTCGACAACAAGGACTAAAGGCACATCTGCTGCTGCGGGAACATATGCTTCTACGGCAAGGACTTGCGGCCCTGCTGGAGCTTGATGTTCCCCGGCAAGCTTGCCGGAGCAAAACTTGTCGGGAGCGTCTGCTTCAACGGAACAAACCATAAGGCTTGCCGGAGCAGACTGCCCCTCAGCATCTGTGGTGTTGATCTTGGGGACTTTCTTGGCGGCGGCTTCGGGGAGCTCTGCCGGAAAGTAGTCACCAGAAACCAACTTCCTCTTCTTGCTTTGTCCAGTTGATGGTGTTACGGATGGTTGAGTCAACTTAAGCACAAAGATCCCTGGTTCCACAGGTAACTTTAGTGCGGCGCACTTTGACAGGCCGTCAGCGATATCATTCTGAGCTCTTGGGATATGCTCCATTTGTAGGCCGTCAAAGTGCTCCTCTAGCTTCCTCACTTCATCGACATACGCTTCCATCAACGGACTCTGGTAGTTCTCGTTCACTTGTCGGACGACAAGCTGTGAGTCACCCCTGACAATGAGCTCCTTAATCCCAAGGTCTGCTGCGATTCTGAGACCGGCAAGCAATCCTTCATATTCTGCAGTATTGTTGGTTGCTTGCTCTTTGGGAAAGTGCATCTGGACTACGTACTTGAGGTGCTCTCCGGTGGGTGCGACAAGCAGTACGCCTGCACCGGCGCCTTGCAGCGAGAAGGCACCATCAAAGTACATCAGCCACTCTTTGCTTGCCTCTTTGACGGGGATGCTTGTTTCTAGAATTTCTTCATCTGGGGTTGGCGTCCACTCTGCTATGAACTCTGCCAATGCTCTGCTTTGGATAGTTGAGGTGCTCTCAAACTTGAGGCCAAAGCTTGACAGTTCCAGCGCCCACTCGACAATCCTACCTGTTGCTTCTGGATTTTGCAGTATCCTCTTCAGCGGAAAGCGAGTGACGACTGTGATCTCATGTGCTTGGAAGTAATGGCGCAGCTTTCTCTAGGCCATGAGGAGGCCGAAAAGCAACTTCTGCACACCAGAGTACCTTGATCTAGCCCCCTGCAGAAGGGAACTGACAAAGTAAACTGGGCGCTGCACCATTCTCCTTGGCATCTTATCATGCTCCTGCGCAAACTCATGTTTGTCGGGGCCAGAGCTTGTCGACGAAGCCCCCTGCTTGTCGCTGGATGGATCTGCCATGGTTGCTGGCTCATCATCTGCCTCCCTCTCCGCCACTAACGCAACACTAACCACTTGATTGGTTGCTGCTATATACAACAACAACTTCTCTTGCGGCTTAGGTGCGACAAGCGTTGGAGTGGAGGACAAGTATCTCTTCAAGTCCTGCAGCGCAGCCTCCGCTTCCGGAGTCCATTTCATTGGACCTGCCTTTTTCAAAATTTTGAAAAATGGCAGGGCGCGCTCAGCAGATCTAGAGATAAACCTGCTGAGAGCAGCCACGCAGCCGGCAAGCCTTCGTACATCCTTGACGCGCTTTGGTGCTTCGATCTGCTCGATCGCTTTGATCTTGTCGGGATTGGCTTCAATTCCCCGCTGAGACACGAAGAACCCGAGAAGCTTGCCGGAAGGGACTCCAAACACGCACTTCTCGGGGTTAAGCTTGAGGTTGATCTTGCGCAGGTTTGCAAATGTCTCATCTAAATCTTGAATCAAGGTCGCTTTGTCCTTGCTCTTGACCACTATGTCATCCATGTAAGCTTCCACATTTCTGTGTATTTGTGGCTCAAAAGCATGGTGAACTACCCTTGCGAATGTTGAACCAGCATTCTTCAAACCAAAAGGCATCCGTACGAAGCAGTATGTGCCGCACGGGGTGATAAATGCGGTTTTCTCTTCATCTTCTTCTGCCATGAAGATCTGATGATATCCTGAGTATGCATCAAGAAATGAAAGCAAATCACATCCGGCTGTGGAGTCAACAATCTGGTCAATACGCAGCAAGGGAAATGGGTCTTTGGGACAAGCTTTATTAACATCAGTGAAGTCAATACAAAGTCTCCATTTCTCGTTAGCCTTGCGCACAACAACAGGATTGGCCAACCACGTGGGATGGAGTACTCCTCTGACAAGGCCTGCTGCTTCCAACTTCTTGATTTCTTCTGTGATGAATTCTTGGCGCTCAACTGCCTGCTTCCTGACTCTCTGCTTGACGGGCCGCACATGAGGACAGACGGCAAGGTGGTGCTCAATCACTTTCCTGGGAACACCGGGGATATCAGACGGTTGCCACGCAAACACGTCGACATTCGCCCGCAGGAAAGCAACGAGCGCGCTTTCCTATTTGGGGTCAAGAGTGGTGCTGATGGTGAAGGTACCACCAGTGCCATCCTCCTTAGCGGACATCTTCTTAGTCGCAGGTGGAGCTGCCATCGCCTTCTTGCACTTGCCGGTGGAGCTTGATGGTACGTCCTCGACGGTAGCGCAGCGCTCCGAAGAGGTGCGCTTGCCGGAGTGGGCATCGGAGCTCTTGCCGGACTTGGTCTTCTTCTTCCCCCAGGGAGCTTCAGCGGCAAGTGTCCTTCGTTCTGCTGCAGCTGCTGCTTCCCGGTAGATCTTGTTGGCACAAATAAGAGCATCCTTCTTGTCGCCAGGGACAGAGATGACACTTATTGGGCCTGGCATTTTCAGTATGTTGTACGCATAGTGAGAGGCTGCCATGAACTTGGCGAGTGCCGGACGGCCCAGGATTCCATTATAAGGTAATGGAATGTCGGCAACATCAAACGTGATCCTCTCAGTCCTGAAGTTCAGCTCACTGCCAAATGTTACCGGCAACATGATCTTTCCCTTTGGCTTGCTCCTTCCCGGGTTAATTCCTTGAAACGTGCCGGTCTCTTCGAGCTCGCTGTCAGGGATCTGGAGCTTCTGGAGCACCACGGAGGAGATCAGGTTCAAGCCGGCCCCGCCGTCAACTAACATCTTAGTGACCTTGAGGTTGCGGATTGTAGGTGAAACCAACATCGGCAAACACCCGACCGCAGTTATGCGATCCGGGTGGTCCTCAATATCAAAGATGATAGGCGTGCCTGACCATTTTAGAGGCCTGTGTGACTCGACGGGTGGTTCTGCTGCATTAACCTCCCGCGTCCACTGCTTGAGCTGGCGGTGCGAGGCATGCAGAGAAGCACCACCATCAACGCACAGGACCTCTGTAGCTTTCTGGAACTCCTGCTCATTGGTCTCCTCATCATCCATATCTTCATCGTCGCCGTCATCTTCATCCTTGTCGCGGCCGCGAGGAGGTATGTCTCCTTGCCGCTGCTTGGCCTTGCCGCGGCGTCCTCCTCGGCCGGGACGTTTCTTGCCGGATCCACCAGCTCCTTCTTGGGCCTTCTCCTTGTCGCGCCGCTCGTATTCAACTTTCTGTTGCTCAACAAGCTGCTCGACCCTCTAGCAGTTCTGAAGATCATGGCCCTTGGTGCAGTGAATCTTGCAATACTGCTTGTTGGTGCCGTCCTGCTTGTCGGCGACCGCCACCTCCGTGGCAACCTCCTTGCCGGAGTCACCAGCTTTGGCTTCCTTGGCGCCGCCACCATTGCCGGACTGCTCAACAACTAGCACTTCTTTGCCTTTCCTCCTTCTGTTGTTCCGCCGCCGGTTTTTCCTTGTCGGGGCGGCATCTTCGCTGTCAGATCCTCCCGCTCCTATATTTTCTCCGGGGAGTCTCCTCCCTTCCTCAGCACGCGCGCACTTGTCGGCCAGTGCATATAACTCACTGACGTCCCTGATCTTGCACATCGCCATTTCCTGCCGCATCCTGCGGTTCCGCACGTTCTGATGGAACACACTGATCACCGCGGTAGGGTGGTCGTCTGGGATGTTGTGCTGCACGCTGCTGAATCTCTGAATGTACTTGCGCAGGGGCTCTCCTTCCTTCTGGGCGAGCAAATGAAGATCACTCTCCTGGCCATGAGGCTTGTGTCCGCCGGTAAAGGCGCCGACAAACTGATGGCACAGATCAGCCCAAGAGGATATGGAGTTGTCCGGCAAGTGCATGAGCCAGGACCTGACATTGGGCTTGAGCACCAGCGGGAAGTAGTTGGCAAGGATCTTGTCATCTCGTCCCCCGGCAGCTTGCACGGCAATAGTGTAAATGCTGAGGAACTCTGACGGATGCGTCTTGCCGTCGTACTTCTCCGGTACGTCTGGCTTGAAGTTCTTTGTACTGGGCCACTGGACTTGCCGCAGCTCGCGAGTGAACGCAGGACAACCTACCGCATACGGCAGATCGCCTGGTTCGCCTGGCACATGCATGTTAACAGAGGGCCCAGCGCACTTGTCGGATTGACGTCGCGCTTCTCTTCGGTGCTCGATGCGGGTTCGAGTGTCTTCTTGTTGTCGATCGTGAAGAACTTGGCGCTGATCACGACGAGCTCGTGGATCCGCCGATGCAGTGGAGTCACTGTCGAGGTGGATCCGACGAGTCGGCGATCTTGGCCTTCGGGGCGGTGATTGCATGGTAGTTGCACCTCCGCCCGTTTCGGCGCCACCGGCTCGCGTCCGGCGGTCCTGCCGCGGCGGCGACGCGCTCGGCCGCCATGGAGTGTCGCCGTTGGCGTAGCAGATGAGACTCTGGATGGTGGCTCTCCATTCGTCGATCTTGTCTGACGTCGGAGGGTAATCTAGGAGAAGTTGAGCTCGCGCCAAAGCTTCTGCCGGGGTAGTGGGTGGTAGTGGCGGACGGCGCGAGGAGCGGGACGTGCTCGAACTTCTAACTATGTTAGAAGGAGCAGTATCCCGTCCAGGCGACCGCGCCCCGCTCGTGCCAGCACGCTGGCGTGCATGCTGGTCTTGAGCGGCCCGAGATCCACCAGCTTGGTCTTGGGCTATCATGCGTATGGCACTGCTAGTGCCATGACGCTGTTGATCTTGCGCCTCCTGAGAGTGGCGTGGAACATGTACAGTCGCCGAGGTTTGTGCAGCCTTGTTCTTGGACCTGGCGGCATCATGGGCTTCCTCGTCGACGTCCTTTCTTCCGCCGGCGTCCATCCCACCACTCGTTTGCTCCAACGGTGGCGGAAGTGACGTGGATGGAGCGGCTGCCACCGAAGTCTTCTTCTTCGGTGGCATGTTGATGAAGGGAATAAGGATCTAGCTCGTGTGAACGCCGGATCAGGTTCACGCAATCTCGTCGCCGCCCTACCTGGCGCGCCAAAGATGTCGGGGAAACTGATCCTCGAACAGCTATGGGGCCGGCGGACCGGGCCCCTTTCGGTTCGGCGGGGGGAGGAGATCGCACGAAGAGCAGATCGAGGCGAGGCACACGAGCAGTTTACCCAGCTTCGGAGCTCTCCGGAGATATAACACTCCTACTGCTGCTTGTCTGGTTGTATTATCTGGTGTTCTTGCTCTCCAAAGCGAGAGTGTGATGTTCTCTGGGCTATGGATGGATCGAAGCAAACTGTTTGAGGCTTCGAACCTATGAGCCGAACCCCCTCTACGTTGCGCATGGGCCTCCTTTTATACGCTAAAGGGGTCACCGACAGGTGGCAACGCAGAGGAGGGTAAAAACGTAAAAAGCGAGGTAGTTGATACAGTTACTTGTATAGTGCACCCTACCTAACCCTGACAGCAGGGGACAAGGGCATTAAATGCCCGTCTGAGTCGCCCGAACAATGCAGAAAAGGACCGTTAGGGACGCCACTGTTCGCCACGATGGCGATCTTGTCAGCTTCGCATGCCACTGTGCACCGCTGGCTGCACAGCCTCCCGCCACGTACGCCCGGAGAGGCCCCCAGAGCGACACATTGGTGGATGCGCTGGAGCGTGGGCGCAGAGTGGCCGCCTGCCGCGGCAAGCGCCTTGCTGCTGTTGTTATCTTGTCGGGTCCGGAAGCTTGTCGCTCACCGGGCTTCGAGGTACCTTGGTTTGTCTTCCCGGCAAGCTCCTCTTGCCGGGGCCTTGTTGCCTTGCCGGAGCGCGTGGCGCGTCGCGGCAAGTTCATTGGAGCGTCTTGGTTGGCCTTCCCGGCAAGCTCCTCTTGCCGGGGTCTTGTCTCCTTAGCTTAAATACTTTGTTCTTGGATGGCTCCAAGGGAACCTTGGGGGATCTTGGCGATCACCCGGCAAGCCTTTGCCGCGGGGTGCTGCAACTGCCCGTGCACAAGTTCGGGGTACTAGGGTACCCCTATTCTAGTACACCGACAAACTAAATTTTCTCTAGGAACATATCTAAAACAGTAGAACTAAAACGTGAGCTACGACATAATTTGCAAAGACCTGTTGACTATGTTCAGGATAATTAAGTTCATCTAATGAACTCCCACTCAGATAGACATCCCTCTAGTCATCTAAGTGATACATGATCCGAGTCAACTAGGCCGTGTCTGATCATCACGTGAGACGGACTAGTCATCACCGGTGAACATCTTCATGTTGATCGTATCTACTATACGACTCATGTTCAACCTTTCGGTCTCTCGTGTTCCGAGGCCATGTCTGTACATGCTAGGTTCGTCAAGTCAACCTAAGTGTTTTGCATGTGTAAATCTGTCTTACACCCGTTGTATGTGAATGTTAGAATCTATCACACCTGATCATCACGTGGTGCTTCGAAACAACGAACTTTCGCAACGGTGCACAGTTAGGGGGAACACTTTCTTGAAATTATTATGAGGGATCATCTTATTTACTACCGTCGTTCTAAGCAAATAAGATGCATAAACATGATAAACATCACATTCAATCAAATAGTGACATGATACGGCCAATATCATTTTGCTCCTTTTGATCTCCATCTTCAGGGCTCCATGATCATCATCGTCATCGGCATGACACCATGATCTCCATCATCGTGTCTCCATGAAGTTGTCTCGCCATCTTATTACTTCTACTACTATGGCTAACGGTTTAGCAATGAAGTAAAGTAATTATATGGTGTTATTCAGTGACACGCAGGTCATACAATAAATAAAGACAACTCCTATGGCTCCTGCCGGTTGTCATACTCATCGACATGCAAGTCGTGATTCCTATTACAAGAATATGATCAATCTCATACATCACATATATTTCATTCATCACATCCTTCTTAGCCATATCACATCACATAGCATACCCTGCAAAAACAAGTTAGACGTCCTCTAATTGTTGTTTGCATGTTTTACGTGGCTGCTATGGGTTTCTAGCAAGAACGTTTCTTACCTACGCAAAAGCCACAACGTGATATGCCAATTGCTATTTACCCTTCATAAGGACCCTTTTCATCGAATCCGATCCAACTGAAGTGGGAGAGACTGGCACCCGCTAGCCACCTTAAGCAACAAGTGCATGTTAGTCGGTGGAACCTGTCTCACGTAAGTGTACGTGTAAGGTCGGTCCGGGCCGCTTCATCCCACAATACCGTCGAAACAAGATAGGACTAGTAATGGTAAGCATATTGAACAAAATCAACACCCACAACAACTTGTGTTCTACTCGTGCATAGAATCTACGCAATAGACCTAGCTCATGATGCCACTATTGGGGAACATAGCAGAAATTCAAAATTTTCTACGCATCACCAAGATCAATCTTATGGAGAGACTAGCAACGAGAGAGAGGGGAGTGCATCTTCATACCCTTGAAGATCGCGATGCGGAAGCGTTACAAGAACGCGGTCGATGGAGTCATTCACGAAGCGATTCAGATCGCGGCCGAATCCGATCTAAGCACCGAACAACGGTGCCTCCGCGTTCAACACACGTACAGCCCGGGGACGTCTCTTCCTCCTTGATCCAGCAAGGGGAGAGGAGAAGTTGAGGGAAAAATCCGACAACACGACGGCATGGTGGTGATGGAGCTCGTGGTTCTCCGGCAGGGCTTCGCCAAGCACTACGGAGGAGGAGGAGGTGTTGGAGGAGGGAGAGGGCTGCGCCAGGGGAAGGGTGTGGCTGCCCTCTCTCTCCCTCACTATATATAGGGGGAAGGGAGGAGGGGGAGGCGCCCTAGGGTTCCCTAGGGGAGGGGCGGCGGCCACAGGGGAAACCCTAGATGGGTTTGGGCGCCCCCACCCCCTAGGAAACTTGCTCCCCAAGCCGGGAGGGGCGGCTGCCCTAGGGGTGGCGCCCCCACCTCTCCTGGTTACGTGAGATGGGGCGGGAGGGGCGCTTAGCCCCTTAGTCGGCTGATGTGCCCTCTCCCCTTGGCCCATAAGGCCCCCAACGCTTGCCGGGGCCTTCGAAACCCCTTTCGGACACGCTGGTCATCACCTGCTACCCCCGAAACAATTCCGGACTCCAATACCCTTCGTCCAATATACCGATCTTCACCTCCGGACCATTCCGGAGCTCCTCTTCATGTATGGGATCTCATCTGGGACTCCGAACAACCTTCGATAACCACATACTATTTCCCATAACAACTCTAGCGTCACCGAACCTTAAGTGTGTAGACCCTACGGGTTCGGGAACCATGCAGACATGACCGAGACGTTCTCCAGTCAATAACCAACAGCGAGATCTGGATACCCATGTCGGCTCCCACATGTTCCACGATGATCTCATCGGATGAACCACGATGTCAAGGATTCAAGGAATCCCGTATGCAATTCCCTTTGTCAATCGGTATGTTACTTGCCCGAGATTCGATCGTCAGTATCCCAATACCTCGTTCAATCTCGTTACCGGCAAGTCACTTTACTCGTTCTGTAATGCATGATCCCGTGACTAACTACTTAGTCACATTGAGCTCATTATGATGATGCATTACCGAGTGGGCCCAGAGATACCTCTCCGTCATACGGAGTGACAAATCCCAGTCTCGATTCGTGCCAACCCAACAGACACTTTCGAAGATACCTGTAGTGCACCTTTATAGCCACCTAGTTACGTTGTGACGTTTGGTACACCCAAAGCATTCCTTCGGTATCCGGGAGTTGCACAATCTCATGGTCTAAGGAAATGATACTTGACATTAGAAAAGCTCTTAGCAAACGAACTACACGATCTTGTGCTATGCTTAGGATTGGGTCTTGTCCATCACATCATTCTCCTAATGATGTGATCCCGTTATCAGTGACATGCAATGTCCATGGTCAGGAAACCATAACCATCTATTGATCAATGAGCTTGTCAACTAGAGGCTCAGTAGGGACATGTTGTGGTCAATGTATTCACACATGTATTACGGTTTCCAGTTAATACAATTATAGCATGAAGAATAGAAAATTATCATGAACAAAGAAATACAATAATAACCATTTTATTATTGCCTCTAGGGCATATTTCCAACAGAAACCTTGGTCGTCGGACACATGGGGGAGCAAATCCCCATGGATACTGGCGATGGGGGCCATATCCAATTAGGCCCCCAGACGAATACAATTCTGGAGACCTATACGGCTCCAGAATCAGGCAAGCAACCTCTTTCAAAAGAAGGAGGTGCGCCTATTCCAACGATGACCTTTGTCCATCAGAGGCACCGGATAATTTGCTGGAAGCGCTGCAAGGCGCTTCCATTGTTGCGGAACACCGTATCCTTATGGGTACGGTGGTTGAGAGGGTGCGGTCCTTTAAGAGCGTACTAACCGACGCCTGTACCAGCCTTCTAACAGGTTTTGAGGTGAGCGACACAATTATATAAAAAGAATGTCATAGTATAGACAGTAGCCCCTGAGACTCTGTCCGGTGTTCGGAAAGAAAAGCCAAACAGAGGATCAAATAATTTTCGCAGGAGACTAACCTGACATGTCTATATGAATAAGAAGGTGTCATTGCTGGCTGCGACCTCTCATGCTGCTGAGGTCTCTGGACTGAAGCAGAGTCTAGAGCGGACCAAAGAAGAGCTCGACCGTGTGAAGAAACAGCTGAAAGACAATCAAGGTATGCAATAATCTTGTCTATATTCAGGAAGGATGAATGATTTATGCTGACTAAAGTGCCATGATATTTATTAGGAGCGGCGACCGAGGTGGAGACCCTCAAGAAGGCGCTGTCCGAGGCCGAGGAGAGAGCAGCCAAGGAACAAGCCGCCGGTGAACAACATGAGGCCGGGTCGGTGAGGTCCAGCAAGAGCTCCAGGATGCCGTGAAGAAATGTGAGTCCTTGGAGCGCAACATTGCGTATCAAGAGTCCGAACTTGCCAAGGCCCGCCAAAGCGCACACGATGCCTAGGTTGAAGCCCAGGGCACCCTCCAGGAAGTCCAGGAGGCCAGAAAAATCACAGCGGGTAAGGCCTTTATTATGCAGAGTAAATATGTGAAGAAAAGGTTCCTCTTACTGACCCAGATTTGGAGTTCTCCAGGGGCGTTTGCAGATCTGCCCCGCAGCGTTTCAGATGCTGTGGAGTTCTTCCGAGCCGAAGAGGGGAGCTCCACGGAGAAGCTGTTTTGGTCGCAATACCTTGCGGTAGAACATCCAATGCCCTTTAGCGATCAGCTAAAAAAGCTGGTCGAGCTGCATAGGGTGGCCGAACTAGCCATGAAGGATTTAATAATCCGACTATGGCCCGCTGAAGCCATACCCAATAGCTACTTCGGGCTCGTGAAGCGGCTGGTCAATGCCTACCCTTGGCTTGATGCCATCAAGCGGTCGGTCTGCATCGAAGGCGCGCGAATGGCCTTTGCCCGAGTCAAGATACAGTGGGTGAAGATGGACGCCGTGAAGCTTGCGACCGAGGGACCACCCACGGGCAAGGAGCACCGCATGCCCAAGCGGTATTTTGAAGATGTCTTGAAGGGATCCCGCATTGTCGAGGGGCAGTGTTCAAAAGACATTATCTTTGAATGAAGTCATTCATATTGTCCCTTCCTGTATTATGAAACAAAGCCGTTATGTAATATAATGCCTGTTATTTAAAATTTTACCTCTTGTGCGGCCGTTTTGTTAAATCTGAGAGTTGGTCAGTCGTCGGCTTCAGCCCCCACGTAGGTAGTACGGGGGTGTTCGGGATGAATCTAAACACTCTTGATCCAAAGGTTTGGTCCTTGAAGGAGGTGTTTAGCGCAACGAACCAGGCAATCAGACTATGTGGCTTTATCACCCTCTCTTAGCCATAGGAGTTTGACAATAGAAATTTAGGCGTAGCCCCTAGTATTCATAAGTCCGAACTTGGGGTGCTGTAAACACCTAATCGGATAAAAAACGATTCATCGCATAATGCAGAAAAAATCGCAAAAGATTTGTAACATCTCGAACAGCTGACCGGCTCACGCTGCATCATGACCGTTAGTTTTTGGCTTTCTCTACTGAGGTGCTCATCCGGATAAACCAGGACACAATCGCAGTAGTTCTCCCTTTACTACCCTAGCCGATATAGCGGAACGTAAGGTAGTAAGCACAGGAGCCAGGCGACCCAACTATTGACCAAAGACATGATTCGGAGCCGATGCATATAATGCTAAAGTTCGGGTGCCGAACTATACTGTAAAAAAGTGTTCGGACTTTGTTGTCGTATTATGGGGCGTAATGAAGCCCCTGGCGAATTAAGGCGTACCAGAGTGTACGGGTGCAATTGATAAGAATATCAAGAAAAAAATGAAGTAATAGGCTAATGCCGCAGAAATTGGGCCGCAAACTATTTCCCATTATAGTTTGATTAATACGTCAAAACGTATTTTTACAAGTAGTGCGATAAGCAACAGGGCTATTTAACATGCCACGACCAAGGGAGAGCTGCGTGCGGGTCCTGAAAATAGGCATAAGGATCGTTTAAAGAGACCACCTGTAAATTCCCTTATACCTTAATGCTTCTTGCTGTCTTGGTGTGTCCGTCCTTTGATAGGTCCGATAATCAGGCCACCAGGAAAGGCCTGGGAAAAAAAGAAACCTGAAAAGAAAAAGAAAAAGTGAAAGTATGTGGGTCTAGGGGAGGTTGAGCCGTATTATGGACCACGATCTAGCCATGCCTCCGTCTATGCCCATGGTATTTTGAGTGTGTAGTTATGTACGCGCGGTACGAATGCCATCGTTTGGTCGGGACTGGGACGGAGGCCGAATTGCTAGTCAAGCTCTTGACGAGCTGAGTTGGACTGTCTTGCTGCAGAGTAGTTCAGACTGGTTTGTCAGTGTCCGGGAGCTTGGCCGCCAAATTAAGGTTTTGCCTGAAAAGGCCGCTCTTTGCTTCTGCTGCGAGGGCAGCGGTGTGCTCCTCGGTACAGAGGGAGCATTCGGTGTTTCCATTGACTGTTATGACATCGCGTGGTCCGAGTATCTTGAGCTTGAGATAAGCGTAGGGTGGCACTGACGAGGATACAAACCTGGGGTAGGGTCATAGGGCAGACCTACACACCCTACCCAAGGTCACTACCCTAGAATATAAAGAGTCCAAGAGATAGCAGGAGACCCCCAGGCAAAGATGTCGAGTGCTATCCACTCGATAGTCGGATCACTCGGGCGTCTTCCCCCTTACTGTCACTCGACTATCCAGAGAATCACTCGACCAATCAAAGAACAGGAGTCACTCAGCATTGCAACGGGCAGGCGTTTAGTCCATAGTCTTTAAGGTCATTAATAGCACTTAAGGCTGGCGTTATCAGTAACGCCCTTACTTTATGTACATTAAGCCCCTTGTAATGGGGGATGGTTGGGGCTCTGGCGCACTCTATATAAGCCACCCCCTCCTCTGGGACTAGGGTTGGCACCCCCTGTAATATCACACATATAATCCAATCGACCGCCTCAGGGCACCGAGACGTAGGGCTGTTACTTCCACTGAGAAGGGCCTGAACTCGTAAATCTCGTGTGTACACCTTCACCATAGCTGAGATCTTGACTCTCCATACCTACCCCTCTTTCTACTGTCAGTCTTAGGACCACGACAGTTGGCGCCCACCGTGGGGCTGGTGTCTTAGCGACTTGTTGGTGAAGTTGCAAGTTTACCGATCGTCATCGTCATGGTTTCCGGCAGCGGATTGGCTGAGGGCCGCGAGATCCGTCTCGACGCGCTCGTTTTCATCGCCGACGACTCCGCGTGGCTTCAAGAAGCTCCCTGGACGTTGAGGCGCTCCCCGTCCGAGGGGCGATGCACTTCCGCGTGTGCGTTCGCGGTGTTCTCCTCCGGCAGCCGTCGACTCAGTATCAGTCGGCTCCGACGGTGTTTTCACCCCCCGCTGTTCGCCGTTGCAAGCGGTCCGGTCGATCGCGGCTTCAACGGTGGGTGAAGCATGTGGTGGCTCGACGTACGACCACCCATCCAGTCACGACAATCGAGCCCAACGAAACTCTCTACGACTTGTTCGATCTGTCGACTGGCTCCGTGGAGACCGCATCCGAGTGCGATAGCAGCGACCCTGCGGCTGAAGTCTTGATGGTCGACGGGCCTCATAGTCTGCCTGGTTTCTGCTGTAAGGACGGTGGAGATGGGGGCGGTGATCCGTCGCACGTCCATGAGGAATACCGACCCGAGCCCCTCTCTTCACAACAGAGGGAAGAACTTCGTCGCCGCAACATGGATGCACTCCACACGCCCATCGTTGGAGAAACCCCCAAGGCCCGGGCCTTGGAAGAGGCGCGCCTAGCTAATTTGGCTGAGCGCACTCAACTGGATAACCTTCAGCACGCTCTTGATGAGCGCGCTCAGGAGCGGATCAATGAGTCTAGTTGACGACAGCTTTTTCCGCCTACGCCCAAGTTATACCGTACTCCAATCCAGAACCTCACAGTTGCGGCCCGAATAGCAGAGTCAATCCAACCTTCCCAGTCGGAGGCTAGCAGAGGACTGATGCAGATCCGGGCCTTGCTCCGGGCAGCGGGAGAGAAAAACACAATAGTCTCTCAGTCGCATAATAGGATTCACAACAGATCCGTTGTAGCGGACACGGTTCAATCAGCCCACAGCCCAAGATCGCCCCCGCGGCGTGAAGGCCGTGGGCAGTATGATCATCCACTCGACCACGACAATTGTCGTCGAGGACCCACGCCTCCTCCGAGGAGTGCGTCGTTTGCGCCTCAGCGGAACGATGACAGACACCGCCACAATGGTGAGCGCAGAGTTCCAGTCGACCCAAGAGAACCAGGCTTCGACACGAGATCCATTCTCGTTCAAGGTCTGGTCGACCGGAACAGGGCACACAGAGAAGACCCTAGCAGAGATCGTCCAAGTGACAGCAGAGCGCATGTTTCCGGTCCGGAGTGTTTTAGCAGGGCCATCAGGGCGGCGGTGATTCCTCCCAACTTTAGGTTGGCGACCGGGGTCACCAAGTTCACTGGAGAATCCAAGCCTGAAACTTGGCTTGAGGATTATCGAGTGGCTATGCAGATTGGCTGTGGAAACGATGAAGTAGCAATGAAACATCTCCCTCTGATGTTGGAAGGTTCAGCCAGAGCGTGGTTGACTTAGTTGGCTCCAAGTAGTATATACAGTTGGGAAGAGCTAGCTCGAGTATTCGTCAGGACCTTCGAAGGCACGTGCAAACGACCTGCAGGATTGACCGAGTTGCAACATTGTGTGCAGAAGCCGAGTGAGACCTTGAGAGATTTCGTTCAGAGGTGGTCCACTCTACATCACACCGTTGAAAATGTATCAGAGCATCAGGCAGTGTGCGCCTTCAAGGAGGGCGTCAAATACCGAGAGTTAGTCCTGAAATTCGATCGGACTGGTGATATGACCCTGACTTGGATGATGGAAATAGCCACTTGGTACGCTAACGGAGAAGAGGAGGATCGACTCCGTAGCGGAAAGAGTAAGCCAGTCGGCCAAGAGACCAATGGGGGTCATTCCAATCGGAAGCAGAAGCGCAAGGCCGAGCCCGCCGCACCTGGTGAAATTGCGGTGGTGGCTCAAGGAAAATTTAAGGGAAAGCCTAGGGGACCCTGGCCCCCTAAGAAAGTGAAAGATCAGGCGGATTTACCGTGTCACATCCACACGAAGAAGGACGAAGAGGGGAACCTGATTTACCCTAAACACACCACTCAACAATGTCGACTCCTGATCCAGCAGTTCCGAGGAGATCAACCCAGCAAAAAGGGAAAGGAGTCGGACAAAGACGAGGATGAGGTAGAAGACGACGGTTATCCTAAAGTCAATTCAACCATGATGATTTTTGCTGACGTTGAGAGCAAGAGTCGATTGAAAGTCATCAACAGAGAAGTGAATATGGCCGCTCCGGTGGCGACGATCGCATACCTGAAATGGTCCCAGACAACCATCACATTCGACCAGTCTGATCACCCTGCTCGTGTAGCCACCCTCGGGAGGCAAGCACTGGTGGTAGACCCTGTGGTTGGAGGTACCAGACTGACTAAAGTACTGATGGGTGGTGGCAGTGGTCTGAACATCCTGTATGCTGAAACCTTGAAGGGGATGGGCATTCCGATGTCCAAACTAAGTGAGAGCAACATGAGTTTTCATGGTGTTATCCCTGGAAAGAAAGCCGAATCACTCAGCCAGATCGCCCTCGACGTGGTTTTCAGTGAGTCCAAGCATTACCGTAAGGAGAAGCTGACATTTGAAGTCGTGGATTTCCAGAGTGCTTATCATGCCATTCTAGGTAGGCCTGCCTATGCATGTTTCATGGCTCGACCATGTTATGTGTATCTCAAGCTGAAGATGCCTGGCCCCAAAGGTGTGATCACAGTTACTGGCAATCGGCAGAAGGCAGAGGAATGTTTCCAGAAAGGTTCCAAGATCGCTGATGTGCAGATGGCAACGGTTGAATTCCAAGAGTATCAGAAGAATGTAGATCCGAGTGATTTGCTCCGAGCCAAGAAGCCTGCTACAAATTCTGCATTTCAGTCGACTGGTGAAACAAAGACGATTCATATTCACCCGACCGATCCCAATGCGGCACCGACTCATATATCAACAATACTCGACAACAAATAGGAAGAAGCGCTCATCCAGTTCCTCCGTGAGAACTGGGACATCTTTGCATGGAAACCCTCTGACATGCCAGGTGTTCCCAGGGGACTGGCTGAGCACCGTTTGCGTGTCGATCCCAAGGTAAAACCCGTCAAAGAGCATCTTCGATGGTCCGCCGTGCAGAAGAGGAAGGCAATTGGCGAGGAGGTGGCTCGGCTGCTAGCAGCAGAGTTCATCCGTGAGATCTACCACGCCGAGTGGCTTGCCAATGTCATCATGGTCCCTAAAAAGGACAACTCACTCCGTATGTGCATTGATTTCAAGCATATCAATCAAGCCTGTCCAAAGGATCACTTCCCTCTCCCCCGCATCGATCAAATCGTTGACTCGGCCGTGGGGTGCGAGCGCTTGTCTTTTTTGGATGCATATTCCGGGTATCATCAGATCTGACTGTATGGTCCCGATGAAATAAAAACAGCCTTCATCACCCCGTTCAGGTGCTTTTGCTATGTCACCATGCCATTCGGTCTCAAAAATGCCAGAGCCACATTCATGAGAATGATTGAGAAGTGCCTGCTCACTCAAATCAGTCAGAATGTGGAAGCATATATGGATGACATTGTGGTCAAGTCACGCAAAGGTTCCGACCTACTGACTGACCTCGCAGAAACCTTTGCCAACCTAAGAAGGTATGATATCAAGCTTAATCCGTCAAAGTGCACGTTCGGAGTTCCAGGAGGAAAGTTAATCGGTTTTCTCATTTCCGAACGAGGGATCGACGCTAATCCAGAAAAAGTTGATACCATCCTCCGAATGAAAGGCCCTGTGTGAGTGCATGACGTTCAAAATCTGTCTGGTTGTTTGGCCGCCTTGAGTCGATTCATTTCTCGTCTTGGTGAAAAGGCCTTGCCCCTTTACCGACTGATGAAGAAATCTGATAAGTTCGAGTGGACTGAAGAAGCTGATGCAACGTTTGCAGAACTCAAAACCCTGCTCTCCACCCAGCCGGTGCTTGCTGCACCAATCAGCAAAGAGCCCTTACTTCTTTATATTGCAGCCACTGGACAAGTTGTCAGTACAGTACTTATGGTCGAGCGAGTAGAGGAAGGAAAAGCTTACAAGGTTCAACGCCCGGTTTATTATCTTTCTGAAGTTTTGACTCCATCCAAGCAACGATATCCACACTATCAGAAGCTTGTCTATGGGATATACATGATCATGAAGAAGGTTGCACATCATTTCTCCGACACTCTGTTACAGTCGTCAGCGACGCACCACTATCTGAGATTCTGAATAACAGAGATGCAACTCGTCGAGTGGCAAAATGGGCGATTGAACTCCTTCCATTGGATGTCGAGTTTGAGGCAAAGAAAGCTATCAAGTCCCAAGCAATCGCGGATTACCTTGCCGAGTGGATTGAACAACAATTGCCGACTCAAGTCCACTCGGAGCATTGGACTATGTTTTTCGACGGCTCCAAGATGCTGAATGGTTCAGGGGCCGGGGTAGTATTGGTATCCCCCCGTGGAGACAAACTAAGTTACGTCCTCCAGATTCATTTTGATTCTTCCAACAATGAAGCCGAATATGAAGCACTTTTATACAGGTTGCATATGGCCATTTCACTCGGCATCCGTCGCCTGGTGGTTTACCGTGACTCAGATTTGGTGGTTAATCAAGTGATGAAGGAATGGGATGTCAGGAGCCCGTCCATGACTGGTTATTGCAATGCTGTAAGGAAGCTAGAAAAGAGGTTTGAAGGGTTGGAGCTTGATGTCTACTACACAACCTTCTTCTTGTAGACGTTGTTGGGCCTGCAAGTGCACAGGTTTGTAGGACAGTAGCAAATTTCCCTCAAGTGGATGACCTAAGGTTTGTCAATCCGTAGGAGGGGTAGGATGAAGATGGTCTCTCTCAAACAACCCTGCAACCAAATAACAAAGAGTCTCTTGTGTCCCCAACACACCCAATACAATGGTAAATTGTATAGGTGCACTAGTTCGGCGAAGAGATGGTGATACAAGTGCAATATGGATGGTAGATAAAGGTATTTGTAATCTAAAATTATAAAAACAGCAAGGTAGCAAGCGACAAAAGTGAGCGTAAATGGTATTGCAATGGTACGAAACAAGGCCTAGGGTTCATACTTTCACTAGTGCAAGTTCTCTCAACAATAATAACATAAATAGATCATATAACAATGGCTCAACATGCAACAAAGACTCACTCCAAAGCCACTAATAGCGGATAACAAAAGTAGAGATTATGGTAGGGTACAAAACCACCTCAAAGTTATTCTTTTGGATCGATCTATAAAAGAGTTCGTACTAGAATAACACCTTAAGACACAAATCAACCAAAACCCTAATGTCACCTAGATACTCCATTGTCACCTCAAGTATCCGTGGGCATGATTATACAATATGCGTCACACAATCTTAGATTCATCTATTCAACCAACACAAAGTACTTCAAAGAGTGTCCCAAAGTTTCTACCGGAGAGTCAAGAACGTGTGCCAACCCTTATGCATAGGTTCATGGGCGGAACCCGCAAGTTGGTCACCAAAACATACATCAAGAGGCACATGATATCCCATTGTCACCACAGATAAGCACGGCAAGACATACATCAAGTGTTCTCATAAAAGACTCAATCCGATAAGATAACTTCAAAGGGAAAACTCAATTCATCACAAGAGAGTAGAAGGGGAGAAACATCATAAGATCCAACTACAATAGCAAAGCTTGGGATACATCAAGATCGTGCCATAGAGGGAACACGAAAGAGAACATGAGAGAGAGAGATCAAACACATAGCTACTGGTTTATACCCTCAGCCTCGAGGGTGAACTACTCCCTCCTCGTCATGGAGAGTGCCGGGATGATGAAGATGGCCACCGGTGATGGGTCCCCCCTCCGGCAGGGTGCCGGGAAGGGCTCCCGAGAGGTTTTTGGTGGATACAGAGGCTTGCGGCGGTGGAACTCTCGATCTATCTTGATATTCGATGGTTTTAGGGTACGAGGGAATATATAGGCGAAAGAAGTCGGTCGGGGGGTGCTCGAGGGGTCCACAAGACAGGGGGCCGCGCCTTGTAGGGGGGGGGGGCTATCTCCTGGGCTCCTCGAGGATCTTCTGACTTGATCTCCAAGCCTCCAGGATGATATTCTTCCAAAAACTCATGATGCCGAAGGTTTCATTCTGTTTGGAGTCCGTTTAATATTCCTTTTCTTTGAAATACCGAAACAGGCAATAAAACAGCAATACGGGCTGGGCCTCCAGTTAATAGGTTAGTCCCAAAAGTAATATAAAAGTCTATAATAAAGCCCATAATCATTCAAAACAGATAATAATATAGCATGAATGCTTCATAAATTATAGATACGTTGGAGACGTATCAGCATCCCCAAGCTTAATTCCTACTCGTCCTCGAGTAGGTAAATGATAAAAATAGAATTTATGAAGTGTGAATGCTAGCAGGTGCACAAGTTTGATCAATGATAATTTCAATCACCTTTTCTAGCATCAATATATGTCATAACAGTAGTTCATCTCATACAACTTCTCACGGTAAAGTAACAAGCAAATTCACATGTTAAAGCATAGACCATAAACTTTCTTGAAAACTAGCAAACTTTATTATTAGTCATCAAACAATTGCAATTCATCTTACTTTCAGGAAGAGTCTATGTCAGAGCTTTGGTTTAGCAAACTTCACATACTCAACTATCATATATTCTTCTACAATTGCTAACACTCACGTAATACTTGTGGTTATGAAGTTTTAATCAGACACAGAGAAAGATTGGGGCTTATAATGTTGCCTCCAAACGTATTCACCTTTGGGTGATGTCAACAATAATAGTTCATGCTAACATACATCCAATTGGATATATATATCAGGATCACCCTAACACAAAGTGCTTGCCAAAGGATAAAATGAAAAAGGGAAAGGTGAAGATCACCTTGACTCTTGCATAAAGTAAAAGACATAAAGTAAAAGATAGGCCCTTCGCAGAGGGAAGCAGAGGTTGTCATGCGCTTTTAGGGTTGGATACACAAAATCTTAATGCGAAAGAACGTCACTTTATATTGCCCCTTGTATATGGACCTTTATTATGCAGTCCGTCGCTTTTATTGCTTCCATAACAAGTTCGTACAAAGCTTATTTTCTCCACACTAATAAGTCATGCATATTTAGAGAGCAATTTTTATTGCTTGCACCGATGACAACTTACTTGAAGGATCTTACTCAATCCATAGGTAGGTATGGTGGACTCTCATGGCAAAACTGGGTTTAAGGATATTTGGAAGCACAAGTAGTATCTCTACTTGGTGCTAGGAATTTTGGCTAGCATGAGGGGGAAAGGCAAGCTCAACATGTTTGAATGATCCATGCCAATATACTTTAACTGAGATGCGAGAAAACATAACCCATTACGTTGTCTTCCTTGTCCAACATCAACTCTTTAGCATGTCATACTTAATGAGTGCTCACAATTATAAAAGATGTCTATGATAATATATTTATATGTGAAATCTCTCTTCCTTCAATATTCTTTCATGAATTGTTCAAATGACTAATACAATGCTTGCTAACCGTCAATAAATTTACAACCTCTACTTCTTAGATGTGAAGTCATTACTCCCCATGGGATAAGCAAATGAGACATATATAATTTCAGATTTATGACAATCAACTCATTCAACCATTTACTCATAGGATATAAGTGAAGCACACGAGTAAATGACAAACTACTCCAAAAAGATATAAGTGAAGATCAATGAGTAGCTAAATAATTATGCAACTATGTGAAGACTCTCTCTCATTTAAGAATTTCAGATCTTGGTATTGTATTCAAGCAGCAAGAAAACAAAATAAAATGACATTGCAAGGATAGCACAACTCATGTGAAGAAGCAAAAACTTAGGCTCAACCGATACTAACCGATAGTTGTTGAAGAAGAAAGGTGGGATGCCTACCGGGGCATCCCCAAGCTTAGATGCTTGAGACTTCTTGAAATATTATCTTGGGGTGCCTTGGGCATCCCCAAGCTTGAGCTTTTATGTCTCCTTAATTCCTCTCATATCATGGTTTCTCTTCTTTTTATCAAAAGCTTCATTCACAACAAACTCAACAAGAACTCGTGAGATAGGTTAGTATAAACCAATGCAAAACCTTATCATTTTCTACTGTAACAAATCACTAAAATTATTATTCAACATTGAATACTAAATGTCTCTGCATATTTAATACTCCTATCCTCAAATAGAATCATTAAACAAGCAAACATATGCAAACAATGCAAACATAACAGCAATCTGCCAAAACAGTACAGTCTGTAAAGAATGCAAGAGTATCAATACTTCCCTAACTCCAAAAATTATTAGAGAAAATTCCCACTGTAATAATTTATCAGATCTTAATATGCAAAAAGATTCAACATTATACCATTCTCTGACTTTTCTAGGGAATTTTTGCAACAGCGGTAAACTTTCTGTTTTCAAACAGCAACATGTATACTAGCAAAATAAGCATGGCAAAGGCTATCCTTGACTTTTTTATTGAAACTAAAGATGCAAAACATTATTCTAACTAACATCAAGCAAAAACTAACAAAATAAAATGACGCTCCAAGCAAAACACATATCATGTGGTGAATAAAAATATAGCTCCAAGTAAAGTTACCGATGAACGAAGACGAAAGAGGGGATGCCATCCGGGGCATCCCCAAGCTTAGTTGCTTGGTTGTCCTTGAATAGTACCTTGGGGTGCCTTGGGCATCCCCAAGCTTAGGCTATTTCCACTCCTTATTCCATAGTCCATCGAATCTTTTACCCAAAACTTGAAAACTTCAACCACACAAAACTCAACACAAAACTCGTAAGCTCCGTTAGTATAAGAAAATAAAACCACCACTAAGGTACTGTAATGAACTCATTATAAATTCATATTGGTGTAAAACCTACTGTATTACAACTTCTCTATGGTTCATACCACTTAATACTAGCCATAGATGCATCAAAATAAGCAAACAACACAATGAAAACAGAATCTGTCAAAAACAGAACAGTCTGTAGTAATCTGTCTCAAACGTATACTTATGGAACTCAAAAAATTCTGAAATAAATTTCTGTACCTGAGGAATTTGTCTATTAATCATATGAAAAAATAATCAACCTACAATAACACTCCAGTAAAAAATGGCAGCTATTCTCGTGAGCGCTAAAGTTTCTGTTTTTCACAGCAAGATCATATAAACTTCACCCAAGTCTTCCCAAAGGTTCTACTTGACACTTTATTGAAACAAAAGCTATAAAACATGATTAATACAGTAGCATAATCATGTGGACACACAAAAACAGTAAGATTAAATATTGGGTTGTCTCCCAACAAGTGTTTTTCTTTAATGCCTTTCTAGCTAGGCATGATGATGGCAATGATGCTCACATAAAAGATAAGAATTGAAACATAACGGGAGCATCATGAAGAATATGACTAGCACATTTAAGTCTAACCCACTTCCTATGCATAGGGATTTTGTGAGCAAACAACTTATGGGAACAATAATCAACTAGCATAGGAAGGTAAAACAAGCATAACTTCAAGATTTTAAGCACATAGAGAGGAAACTTGACATTATTGCAATTCCTACAAGCATATGTTCCTCCCTCATAATAATTTTCAGTAGCATCATGAATGAATTCAACAATATAACCAGCACCTAAACATTCTTTTCATGATCTACAAGCATAGAAAATTTACTACTCTCCACATAAGCAAATTTCTTCTCATGAATAGTAGTGGGAGCAAACTCAACAAAATAATTATCATGTGAGGCATAATCCAATTGAAAACTAAAATCATGATGACAAGTTTCATGGTTATCATTATTCTTAATAGCATACAAGTCATCACAATAATCATCATAGATAGCAACTTTGTTCTCATAATCAATTGGAACCTCTTCCGAAATAGTGGAATCATCACTAAATAAAGTTGACACTCTTCCAAATCCACTTTCATGTTCATCACAATAAGATTCAACATCCTCCAAAATAGTGGGATCACTACTTCCTAAAGTTGACACTCTTCCAAACCCACTTTCATCAATATAATCATCATAAATTGGAGGCATGCTTTCATCATAATAAATATTCTCATCAAAACTTGGGGGACAAAAATATCATATTCATCAAACATAGCTTCCCAAAGCTTGTGGCTTTGCATATCATTAGCATCATGGATATTCAAGGAATTCATACTAACAACATTGCAATCATGCTCATCATTCAAAGATATAGTACCAAACATTCTAATGCATTCTTCTTCTAGCACTTGAGCACAATTTTCCTTTCCATCAAACTCACGAAAGATATTAAAAAGACGAAGCGTATGAGACAAACTTAACTCCATTTATTTTTGTAGTTTTCTTTTATAAACTAAGCTAGTGATAAAACAAGAAACAAAAAGATTCGATTGCAAGATCTAAAGATATACCTTCAAGCACTCACCTCCCCGGCAACGGCGCCAGAAAAGAGCTTGATGTCTACTACACAACCTTCTTCTTGTAGACGTTGTTGGGCCTGCAAGTGCACAGGTTTGTAGGACAGTAGCAAATTTCCCTCAAGTGGATGACCTAAGGTTTATCAATCCGTAGGAGGCGTAGGATGAAGATGGTCTCTCTCAAACAACCCTGCAACCAAATAACAAAGAGTCTCTTGTGTCCCCAACACACCCAATACAATGGTAAATTGTATAGGTGCACTAGTTCGGCGAAGAGATGGTGATACAAGTGCAATATGGATGGTAGATAAAGGTATTTGTAATCTGAAATTATAAAAACAGCAAGGTAGCAAGCGATAAAAGTGAGCGTAAACGGTATTGCAATGATAGGAAACAAGGCCTAGGGTTCATACTTTCACTAGTGCAAGTTCTCTCAACAATAATAACATAGATAGATCATATAACAATCCCTCAACATGCAACAAAGAGTCACTCCAAAACCACTAATAGCGGAGAACAAACGAAGAGATTATGGTAGGGTACGAAACCACCTCAAAGTTATTCTTTCGGATCAATCTATTCAAGAGTTCGTACTAGAATAACACCTTAAGACACAAATCAACCAAAACCCTAATGTCACCTAGATACTCCATTGTCACCTCAAGTATCCGTGGGCATGATTATACGATATGCATCACACAATCTCAGATTCATCTATTCAACCAACACAAAGTACTTCAAATAGTGTCCCAAAGTTTCTACCGGAGAGTCAAGAACGTGTGCCAACCCTATGCATAGGTTCATGGGCGGAACCCGCAAGTTGGTCACCAAAACATACATCAAGAGGCACATGATATCCCATTGTCACCATAGATAAGCACGGCAAGACATACATCAAGTGTTCTCATAAAAGACTCAATCCGATAAGATAACTTCAAAGGGAAAACTCAATTCATCACAAGAGAGTAGAGGGGGAGAAACATCATAAGATCCAACTACAATAGCAAAGCTCGGGATACATCAAGATCGTGCCATAAGGGAACATGAAAGAGAACACGAGAGAGAGAGAGAGAGAGAGAGAGAGAGATCAAACACATAGCTACTGGTACATACCCTCAGCCTCGAGGGTGAACTACTCCCTCCTCGTCATGGAGAGCGCCGAGATGATGAAGATGGCCACCGGTGATGGGTCCCCCCTCCGGCAGGGTGCCGGGAAGGGCTCCCGAGAGGTTTTTGGTGGCTACAGAGGCTTGCGGCGGCGGAACTCCCAATCTATCTTGATATTCGATGGTTTTAGGGTACGAGGGAATATATAGGCAAAAGAAGTCGGTCGGGGGGGGGTGCTCGAGGGGTCCACAAGACAGGGGGCCGCACCCTGTAGGGGGGGTGGCGCCTATCTCCTGGGCTCCTCGAGGATCTTCTGACTTGATCTCCAAGCCTCCAGGATGATGTTCTTCCAAAAAATCACGATGCCGAAGGTTTCATTCCGTTTGGACTCCGTTTGATATTCCATTTCTTCGAAATACTGAAACAGGCAATAAAACAACAATATGGGCTGGGCCTCCGGTTAATAGGTTAGTCCCAAAAGTAATATAAAAGTGTATAATAAAGCCCATAATCATTCAAAACAGATAATAATATAGCATGAATGCTTCATAAATTATAGATACGTTGGAGACATATCAGAGCTTCACCATATACCCGACTGAAAAATCAAGTTGCAGATGAGTTGGCAAAGATAGGTTCAAAGAGATAAGCCATTCCCAGCAATGTGTTTTTGGAACATATCCATTCACCTTCAGTTCAAGAGGATCCTTTCACTGAAGAATTACCACAACCCAAGAGCGCCACAGATCCGTCTGAAGTCGAAATCCCATCCGTAGTCGACTTGGTCATGGAGGTTTTGGTCATCACCCCCGACTGGACAATGCCGTACATCGCATACATCCTTAGGAAAGAACTTCCAGAGGATGAAGAAGAGGCTCGACAGATTGTCTAACGGTCTAAAGCCTTCACTATGATAAGAGGTCAGTTGTTCAGAGAAAGTGTAACTAGAGTCTGCCAGAAGTGCATCATGCCAGAAGAAGGCCGAATGATCTTCAATTTCATTCACTCGGGGACCTATGGTCACCATGCGTCCTCTCGGACCATCGTGGCCAAAGCATACCAAGCCGGATTTTACTGGCCACGTGCCAATGAGATGGCAAAAGGAATAGTGGACAAGTGTGAAGGTTGTCAGTTTTACTCCAACATGTCCCAAAAACCTGCCTCAGCTCTGAAGACTATTCCACTCGTCTGGCCTTTTGCTGTTTGGGGATTGGACATGGTAGGACCTCTGAGGACCGACAGGAGTGGATTTACCCATGTGCTGGTGGCAGTCGACAAGTTTACCAAGTGGATCGAAGCCAAGCCCATTAAAAACCTCGAGGCAAGTACTGCCGTGAGTTTCATCAGGGAATTGATATTCAGATATGGTGTTCCGCACAACATCATCACGGACAACAGGTCGAACTTCGACTCTAATGAATTCAGCGCCTTTTGTGCTTCCCAAGGCATGAGGGTCGATTACGCCTCAGTTGCCCACCCTTAGTCGAATGGGCAGGCTGAGCGAGCGAATGGATTGATCCTCAAAGGTCTGAAACCCCGGTTGATGCGTGACCTCAAGCATGCAGTAGGTGCTTGGGTTGATGAGCTCCTGTCAGTGCTTTGGGGATTGATGACAACTCCCAATCGGTCGACTGGACGGACTCCGTTCTTCCTAGTCTATGGAGCCGAAGCCGTACTCCCGAGTGATCTGCTCCACAACGCGCCCCGAGTCGAACTCTTCTCAGAAGAGGAAGCAGAGCAGGCCCAACAAGATGGAGTCGATCTACTGGAAGAAGAAAGAGAGATGTCCTTGATCCGGTCGACCATCTATTAGCAAGACTTGCGTCGATTCCACGCCAGAAACGTAAGAGGACGAGCATTTCAAGAAGGTGACCTGGTTCTCCGAGTGGACCAGCAGAAGCCACACAAGCTCGCTCCTGCTTGGGAAGGCCCTTTCGTCATCACCAAAGTGCTCCACAATGAAGCATATCACATCTTCAACGTCGAGCACAATAAAGATGAGCCACGCGCTTGGAACGTGGAACTGCTCCGCCCTTTTTACTCTTAAGTGTTTAGACCAATGAGATGTAATAACAAGTACCTTTTAGTTTGATTATCAAGAGACATGACTTTATAGTTTTCCGAATGATTGTTGTTCATTTTCTACATAAGTTACAAAAATCCTACCGAGTGAAGAGTCCACCTCTCACTCGGGGGCTTAGCTGCAGTCCAGTACTCGCCTAAGTTACAATAATCCTACCGAGTGAAGAGTCCGCCTCTCACTCGGGGGCTTAGCTGCAGTCCAGTACTCGCCTAAGTTACAAAAATCCTACCGAGTGAAGAGTCCGCCTCTCACTCGGGGGCTTAGCTGCAGAACAGTACTCGCCTAAGTTACAAAAATCATACCGAGTGAAGAGTCCGCCTCTCTCTTGGGGGCTTAGCTGCAGTCCAGTACTCGCCTAAGTTACAAAAATCCTACCGAGTGAAGAGTCTGCCTCTCACTCGGGGGCTTAGCTGCAGTCCAGTACTCGCCTAAGTTACAAAAATCCTACCGAGTGAAGAGTCCGCCTCTCACTCGGGGGCTTAGCTGCAGTCCAGTACTCACCTAAGTTACAAAATTCCTACCAAACGGTACGGGTCGACCGTGGCCCCCTCCCCAGGACTGCACCGTCAAGAAGAAGGACGGGATTGTGTGGGCAATCTTCCAGCTTGAGGATTTAGCCGCGGTCCAGTACTCGTCTAAGTTTGAAAAATCCTACCGAGTGGTGAGCAACCCTCTCACTCGGAGGCTTAGCTGCAGTCCAGTACTCGCCTAAGTTTGAAAAATCCTACCGAGTGGTGTGCAACCCTCTCACTCGGAGGCTTAGCTGTAGTCCAGTACTCGCCTAAGTTTGAAAAATCCTACCGAGTGGTGAGCAACCCCCTCACTTGGAGGCTTAGCTGCAGTCCAGTACTCGCCTAAGTTTGAAAAATCCTACCGAGTGGTGAGCAACCCTCTCACTCGGAGGCTTAGCTGCAGTCCAGTACTCACCTAAGTTTGAAAAATCCTGCCGAGTGGAGAGCAATCCTCTCACTCGGGGTCTTAGCTGCGGTCCAATACTCGCCGAAGTTTGAAAAATCCTACCGAGTGGCGAGCAATCCTCTCACTCGGAGGCTTAGCTGCAGTCCAGTACTCGCCTAAGTTTACCTTCTCATGTGGAAATTGATATTTTTACTCGGAGACTTATCAAAGTACAGGTCGACCATGACCCCCACTCCAGAGTTGCACCAACAAGAAGAAGGGCGAGATTGAGCGTGTTGCCTAGGCGAGCCACTTTCAGGAACATCAAGACCATTGCTGAAAGCCTCGCTGATGAGCTGATCAATGCTACTCAGAGCTCGTTCGACCAGTCGACTGGCTCCTCCCCGGGGGGCTACGCCGTCAAGAAAGAAGGACGAGATTGTGTGCCTTGCCGATGGCAGGAACGTCAAGACCATTGGTGAATGCCTCACTGATGAGCTGATCATTGCTACTCAGAGCTCGTACAACCAGTCGACTGCCCCCCCCCATGGGGGTTACACCGTCAAGAAGAAGGACGAGATTGTGCGCCTTGCCGATGTCAGGAACGTCAAGATCATTGCTGAGTGCCTCGCTGGTGAGCTGATCAATGCTGCTCAAGTCTCGTCCAACTGGTCGACTGCTGATTCTTTTTCAGAAGCAGCGTCAGATAAACAAAAACAAATCCAAGATAAGAATGAATTTCAATCAAAGATAAGAGCAACATGTTCGAGGCTAAATCCAAAGTTTCCTAACCATTGATTAAACTACTCGGGCATCTGGCCAAGAAGGGTTTTAATGATTACAAAATCACTCGGCATTCCGAGGCAAATAAAAGTGATGCATAATGTTATGGAGAGACTAGCAACGAGAGAGAGGGGAGTGCATCTTCATACCCTTGAAGATCGTGATGCAGAAGTGTTACAAGAACGCGGTCGATGGAGTCGTTCACGAAGCGATTCAGATCGCGGCCGAATCCAATCTAAGCACCGAACAACGGTGCCTCCGCGTTCAACACACGTACAGCCCGGGGACGTCTCTTCCTTCTTAATCCATCAAGGGGAGAGGAGAAGTTGAGGGAAAAATCCGATAGCACGATGGCATGGTGGTGATGGAGCTCGTGGTTCTCCGGCAGGGCTTCGCCAAGCACTACGGAGGAGGAGGAGGTGTTGGAGGAGGGAGAGGGATGCGACAGGGGAAGGGTGCGGCTGCCCTCTCTCTCCCTCACTATATATAGGGGAAGGGAGGAGGGGGAGGCGCCCTAGGGTTCCCTAGGGGAAGGGAGGCGGCCACAGGGGAAACCCTAGATGGGTTTGGGCGCCTCCACCCCCTAGGAAACTTGCCCCCAAGCCGGGAGGGGCGGATGCCCTAGGGGTGGCGCCCCCACCTCTCCTGGTTACGTGAGATGGGGTGGGAGGGGCGCTCAGCCCCTTAGTCGGCTGATGTGCCCTCTCCCCTTGGCCCATAAGGCCCCCAACGCTTGCCGGGGCCTCCGAAACCCCTTTCGGACACGCTGGTCATCACCTGGTACCCCCGGAACAATTCCGGACTCCAATACCCTTCGTCCAATATACCGATCTTCACCTCCGGACCATTCCGGAGCTCCTCGTCATGTATGGGATCTCATCTGGGACTCCGAACAACCTTCGGTAACCACATACTATTTCCCATAACAACTCTAGCGTCACCGAACCTTAAGTGTGTAGACCCTACGGGTTCGGGAACCATGCAGACATGACCGAGACGTTCTCCAGTCAATAACCAACAGCGGGATCTGGATACCCATGTCGGCTCCCACATGTTCCACGATGATCTCATCGGATGAACCACGATGTCAAGGATTCAAGCAATCCCGTATGCAATTCCCTTTGTTAGTCGGTATGTTACTTGCCCGAGATTCGATCGTCAGTATCCCAATACCTCGTTCAATCTCGTTACCGGCAAGTCACTTTACTCGTTCCGTAATGCATGATCCCGTAACTAACTACTTAGTCACATTGAGCTCATTATGATGATGCATTACCGAGTGGGCCCAGAGATACCTCTCTGTCATACGGAGTGACAAATCCCAGTCTCGATTCGTGCCAACCCAACAGACACTTTCGGAGATACCTGTAGTGCACCTTTATAGCCACCCAGTTACGTTTTGACGTTTGGTACACCCAAAGCATTCCTTCGGTATCCGGGAGTTGCACAATCTCATGGTCTAAGGAAATGATACTTGACATTAGAAAAGCTCTTAGCAAACGAACTACACGATCTTGTGCTATGCTTAGGATTGGGTCTTGTCCATCACATCATTCTCCTAATGATGTGATCCCGTTATCAGTGACATGCAATGTCCATGGTTAGGAAACCATAACCATCTATTGATCAACGAGCTTGTCAACTAGAGGCTCAGTAGGGACATGTTGTGGTCTATGTATTCACACATGTATTATGGTTTCCAGTTAATACAATTATAGCATGAACAATAGACAATTATCATGAACAAAGAAATACAATAATAACCATTTTATTATTGCCTCTAGGGCATATTTCCAACAGAAACCTTGGTCGTCGGACACATGGGGGAGCAAATCCCCATGGATACTGGCGATGGGGGCCATATCCAATTAGGCCCCCAAACATATACAATTCTAGAGACCTATACGGCTCCAGAATCAGGCAAGCAACCTCTTTCAAAAGAAGGAGGTGCGCTTATTCCACCGGTGACCTCTGTCCATCAGAGGCACCGGATAATTTGCTGGAAGCGCTGCAAGGCGCTTCCATTGTTGCGGAACACCGTATCCTTATGGGTACGGTGGTTGAGAGGGTGCGGTCCGTTAAGAGCGGACTAACCGACGCCTGTACCAGCCTTCTAACAGGTTTTGAGGTGAGCGACACAATTATATAAAAAGAATGTCATAGTATAGACAGTAGCCCCTGAGACTCTGTCCGGTGTTTGGAAAGAAAAGCCAAACAGAGGATCAAATAATTTTCGCAGGAGACTAACCTGACATGTCTATATGAATAAGCTGGTGTCATTGCTGGCTGTGACCTCTCATGCTGCTGAGGTCTCCGGACTGAAGCAGAGTCTAGAGCGGACCGAAGAAGAGCTCGACCGTGTGAAGAAACAGCTGAAAGACAATCAAGGTATGCAATAATCTTGTCTATATTCAGGAAGGATGAATGATTTATGCTGACTAAAGTGCCATGATATTTATTAGGAGAGGCGACCGAGGTGGAGACCCTCAAGAAGGCGCTGGCCGAGGCCGAGGAGAGAGCAGCCAAGGAACAAGCCGCCGGTGAACAACATGAGGCCAGGGTCGGTGAGGTCCAGTAGGAGCTCCAGGACGCCGTGAAGAAATGTGAGTCCTTGGAGCGCAACATTGCGTATCAAGAGTCCGAACTTGCCAAGGCCCGCCAAAGCACACACGGTGCCTAGGTTGAAGCCCAGGGCGCCCTCCAGGAAGTCCAGGAGGCCAGAAAAATCGCAGCGGGTAAGGCCTTTATTATGCAGAGCAAATATGTGAAGAAAAGGTTCCTCTTACTGACCCAGATTTGGAGTTCTCCAGGGGCGTTTGCGGATCTGCCCCGCAGCGTTTCAGATGCTGCAGAGTTCTTCCGAGCCGAAGAGGGGAGCTCCACGGAGAAGCTGTTTTGGTCGCAATAACTTGCGGCAGAACATCCAGTGCCCTTTAGCGATCAGCTAAAAAAGCTGGTCGAGCTGCATAGGGTGGCCGAACTAGCCATGAAGGATTTAATAATCCGACTATGGCCTGCTGAAGCCGTACCCAACAGCTACTTCGGGCTCGTGAAGCGGCTGGTCAATGCCTACCCTTGGCTTGATGCCATCAAGCGGTTGGTCTGCATCGAAGGCACGCGAATGGCCTTTGCCCGAGTCAAGATACAGTGGGTGAAGATGGACGCCGTGAAGCTTGCGACCGAGGGACCACCCGCGGGCAAGGAGCACCGCATGCCCAAGCGGTATTTTGAAGATGTCCTGAAGGGATCCCGCATTGTCGAGGGGCGGTGTTCAAAAGACATTATCTTTGAATGAAGTCATTCATATTGTTCCTTCCTGTATTATGAAACAAAGCCGTTATGTAATATAATGCCTATTATTTAAAATTTTACCTCTTGTGCGACCGTTTTGTTAAATCTGAGAGTTGGTCAGTCGTCGGCTTCAGCCCCCACGTAGGTAGTACGGGGGTGTTCGGGATGAATCTAAACACTCTTGATCCAAAGGTTTGGTCCTTGAAGGAGGTGTTTAGCACAACGAACCAGGCAACCAGACTATGTGGCTTTATCACCCTCTCTTAGCCATAGGAGTTTGACAATAGAAATTTAGGCGTAGCCCCTAGTATTCATAAGTCCGAACTTGGGGTGCTGTAAACACCTAATCGGATAAAAACCGATTCATCGCATAATGCAGAAAAAATCGCAAAAGATTTGTAACATCTCGAATAGTTGACCGGCTCACGCTGCATCATGACAGTTAGTTTTTGGCTTTCTCTACTGAGGTGCTCATCCGGATAAACCAGGACACAATCGTAGTAGTTCTCCCTTTACTACCCTACCCGATATAGCGGAACGTAAGGTAGTAAGCACAGGAGCCAGGCAACCCAACTATTGACCAAAGACATGATTCGGAGCCGATGCATATAATGCTAAAGTTCGGGTGCCGAACTATACTGTAAAAAAGTGTTCGGACTTTGTCGCCGTATTATGGGGCGTAATGAAGCCCCTGGCGAATTAAGGCGTACCAGAGTGTACGGGTGCAATTGATAAGAATATCAAGAAAAAAATGAAGTAATAGGCTAATGCCGCAGAAATTGGGCCGCAAACTATTTCCCATTATAGTTTGATTAATACGTCAAAACGTATTTTTACTAGTAGTGCGATAAGCAACAGGGCTATTTAACATGCCACGACCAAGGGAGAGCTGCGTGCGGGTCTTGAAAATAGGCCTAAGGATCGTTTAAAGAGACCACCTGTAAATTCCCTTATACGTTAATGCTTCTTGCTGTCTTGGTGTGTCCGTCCCTTGATAGGTCCGATAATCAGGCCACCAGGAAAGGCCTGGGAAAAAAAGAAACCTGAAAAGAAAAAGAAAAAGTGAAAGTATGTGGGTCTAGGGGAGGTTGAGCCATATTATGGACCACGATTTAGCCGTGCCTCCGTCTATGCCCATGGTATTTTGAGTTCGTAGTTATGTACGCGCGGTACGAATGCCGTCGTTTGGTCGGGACCGGGACGGAGGCCGAATTGCTAGTCAAGCTCTTGACGAGCTAAGTTGGACTGTCTTGCTGCAGAGTAGTTCAGACTTGTTTGACAGTGTCCGGGAGCTTGGCCGCCAAATTAAGGTTTTGCCTGAAAAGGCCGCTCTTTGCTTCTGCTGCGAGGGCAGCGGTGTGCTCCTCGGTACGGAGGGAGCATTCGGTGTTTCCATTGACTGTTATGACACCGCGTGGTCCGAGCATCTTGAGCTTGAGATAAGCGTAGGGTGGCACTGACGAGGATACAGACCTGGGGTAGGGTCATAGGCCAGACCTACACACCCTACCCAAGGTCATTACCCTAGAATATAAAGAGTCCAAGAGATAGCAGGAGACCCCCAGGCAAAGATGTCGAGTGCTATCCACTCGATAGTCGGATCACTCGGGCGTCTTCCCCCTTACTGTCACTCGACTAGCCAGAGAATCACTCGACCAATCAAAGAACAGGAGTCACTCAGCATTGCAACGGGCAGGCGTTTACTCCATAGTCTTTAAGGTCATTAATAGCACTTAAGGCTAGCGTTATCAGTAACGCCCTTACTTTATGTACATTAAGCCCCTTGTAATGGGGGATGGTGGGGGATGGTTGGGGCTCTGGCGCACTCTATATAAGCCACCCCCTCCTCTGGGACAAGGGTTGGCACCCCCTGTAATATCACACATATAATCCAATCGACCGCCTCAGGGCACCGAGACGTAGGGCTGTTACTTCCACTGAGAAGGGCCTGAACTCGTAAATCTCGTGTGTACACCTTCACCATAGCTGAGATCTTGCCTCTCCATACCTACCCCTCTTTCTACTGTCAGTCTTAGGACCACGACAGTTGGCGCCCACCGTGGGGCTGGTGTCTTAGCGACTTGTTGGTGAAGTTGCAAGTTTACCGATCGTCATCGTCATGGTTTCCGGCAGCGGATTGGCTGAGGGCCGCGAGATCCGTCTCGGCGCGCTCGTTTTCATCGCCGACGACTCCGCGTGGCTTAAAGAAGCTCCCCTGGACGTTGAGGCGCTCCCCGTCCGAGGGGCGACGCACTTCTGTGCGTGCGTTCACGGTGTACTCCTCCGGCAGCCGTCGACTCAGTATCAGTCGGCTCCGACGGTGTTGTCACCCCCCGCTGTTCGCCGTTGCAAGCGGTCCGGTCGATCGCGACTTCAATGGTGGGTGAAGCATGTGGTGGCTCGACGTACGGCCACCCATCAAGTCACGACAATCGAGCCCGACGAAACTCTCTACGGCTTGTTCGATCTGTCGACTGGCTCCGTGGGGACTGCATCCGAGTGCGATAGCAGCGACCCTGTGGCTGAAGTCTTGATGGTCGACGGGCCTCATAGTCTGCCTGGTTTCCGCCATAAGGACGGTGGAGATGGGGGCGGTGATCCGTCGCACCTCCACAAGGAATATCGACCCGAGCCCCTCTCTTCACAACAGAAGGAAGAACTTCGTCGCCGCAACATGGATGCACTCCACACGCCCATCGTTGGAGAAACCCCCGAGGCCCGGGCCTTGGAAGAGGCGCACCTAGCTAATTTGGCCGAGCGCACTCAACTGGATAACCTTCAGCGCACTCTTTATGAGCGCGCTCAGGAGCGAATCAATGAGTCCAGTCGACGACAGCTTTTTCCGCCTCCGCCCAAGTTATACCGTACTCCAATCCAGAACCTCACAGCTGCGGCCCGAATAGCAGAGTCAATCCAACCTTCCCAGTCGAAGGCTGGCAGAGGACTGATGCAGATCCGGGCCTTGCTCCGGGAAGCGGGAGAGCAAAACACATCAGTCTCTCAGTCGCGGAATAGGATTCACAGCAGATCCGTTGTAGCGGACACGGTTCAATCAGCCCACAGCCCAAGATCGCCCCCGCGGCGTGAAGGCCGCGGGCAGTATGATCATCCACTTGACCACGACAATTGTTGTCGAGGACCCACGCCTCCTCCGAGGAGTGCGTCGTTTGCGCCTCAGCGGAATGATGACAGATGCCGCCACAATGGTGAGCGCAGAGTTCCAGTCGACCCAAGAGAACCAGGCTTCGACACGAGATCCATTATCGTTCAAGGTCTGGTCGACCGGAACAGGGCACACAGAGAAGACCCTAGCAGAGATCGTCCAAGCGACAACAGAGCGCATGTTTCCGGTCCGGAGTGTTTTAGCAGGGCCATCAGGGCGGCTGTGATTCCTCCGAACTTCAGGTTGGCGACCGGGGTCACCAAGTTCACTGGAGAATCCAAGCCTGAAACTTGGCTTGAGGATTATCGAGTGGCTATGCAGATTGGCGGTGGAAACGATGAAGTAGCAATGAAACATCTCCCTCTGATGTTGGAAGGTTCAGCCAGAGCGTAGTTGACTTAGTTGGCTCCAAGTAGTATATACAGTTGGGAAGAGCTAGCTCGAGTATTCGTCAGGACCTTCGAAGGCATGTGCAAATGACCTGCAGGATTGACCGAGTTGCAACATTGTGTGCAGAAGCCGAGTGAGACCTTGAGAGATTTCATTCAGAGGTGGTCCACTCTGCATCACACCGTTGAAAATGTATCAGAGCATCAGGCAGTGTGCGCCTTCAAGGAGGGCATCAAATACCGAGAGTTAGTCCTGAAATTCGGTCGGACTGGTGATATGACCCTGACTCGGATGATGGAAATAGCCACTCGGTACGCTAACGGAGAAGAGGAGGATCGACTCTGTAGCGGAAAGAGTAAGCCAGTCGGCCAAGAGACCAATGGGGGTCATTCCAATCGGAAGCAGAAGCGCAAGGCCGAGCCCGCCGCACCTGGTGAAATTGCGGCGGTGGCTCAAGGAAAATTTAAGGGAAAGCCTAGGGGACCCTGGCCCCCTAAGAAAGTGAAAGATCAGGCGGGAAATGATGTGTTGGATTTACCGTGTCACATCCACACGAAGAAGGACGAAGAGGGGAACCTGATTTACCCTAAACACACCACTCGACAATGTCGACTCCTGATCCAGCAGTTCCGAGGAGATCAACCCAGCGAAAAGGGAAAGGAGTCGGACAAAGACGAGGATGAGGTAGAAGACGACGGTTGTGCTAAAGTCAATTCAACTCTAATGATTTTTGCTGACGTTGAGAGCAAGAGTCGATTGAAAGTCATCAACAGAGAAGTGAATATGGCCGCTCCGGCGGCGACGACCGCATACCTGAAATGGTCCCAGACAACCATCACATTCGACCAGTCTGATCACCCTGCTCGTGTAGCCACCCTCGGGAGGCAAGCACTGGTGGTCGACCCTGTGGTTGGAGGTACCAGACTGACTAAAGTACTGATGGACGGTGGCAGTGGTCTGAACATCCTGTATGCTGAAACCTTGAAGGGGATGGGCATTCCGACGTCCAAACTAAGCGAGAGCAACATGAGTTTTCATGGTGTTATCCCTAGAAAGAAAGCCGAATCACTCAGCCAGATCGCCCTCGATGTGGTTTTCAGTGAGTCCAAGCATTACCGTAAGGAGAAGCTGACATTTGAAGTCGTGGATTTCCAGAGTGCTTATCATGCCATTCCAGGTAGGCTTGCCTATGCATGTTTCATGGCTCGACCACGTTATGTGTATCTCAAGCTGAAGATGCCTGGCCCCAAAGGTGTGATCACAGTTACTGGCAATCGGCAGAAGGCAGAGGAATGTTTCCAGAAAGGTTCCAAGATCGCTGATGTGCAGATGGCAACGGTTGAATTCCAAGAGTATCAGAAGAATGCAGATCTGAGTGATTTGCTCCGAGCCAAGAAGCCTGCTACAGATTCTGCATTTCAGTCGACTGGTGAAACAAAGCCGATTCATATTCACCCGACCAATCCCAATGCGGCACCGACTCATATATCAACAACACTCGACAGCAAATAGGAAGAAGCGCTCATCCAGTTCCTCCGTGAGAACTGGGACATCTTTGCATGTAAACCCTCTGACATGCCAGGTGTTCCCAGGGGACTGGCTGAGCACCGTTTGCGTGTCGATCCCAAGGTAAAACCTGTCAAAGAGCATCTTCGATGGTCCTCCATGCAGAAGAGGAAGGCAATTGGCGAGGAGGTGGCTCGGCTGCTAGCAGCAGAGTTCATCCGTGAGCTCTACCACTCCGAGTGGCTTGCCGATGTCGTCATGGTCCCTAAAAAGGATGACTCACTCCATATGTGCATTGATTTCAAGCATATCAATCGGGCCTGTCCAAAGGATCACTTCCCTCTCCCCCGCATCGATCAAATCGTTGACTCGACCGTGGGGTGCGAGCGCTTGTCTTCTTTGGATGCATATTCCGGGTATCATCAGATCCGACTGTATGGTCCCGATGAAATAAAAACGGCCTTCATCACGCCGTTCGGGTGCTTTTGCTATGTCACCATGCCATTCGGTCTCTAAAATGCCAGAGCCACATTCATGAGAATGATTCAGAAGTGCCTGCTCACTCAAATCAGTCGGAATGTGGAAGCATATATGGATGACATTGTGGTCAAGTCACGCAAAGGTTCCGACCTACTGACTGACCTCGCAGAAACCTTTGCCAACCTAAGAAGGTATGATATCAAGCTTAATCTGTCAAAGTGCACGTTCGGAGTTCCAGGAGGAAAGTTAATCGGTTTTCTCATTTCCGAACGAGGGATCGACGCTAATCCAGAAAATGTTGATACCATCCTCCGAATGAAAGGCCCTGTGTGAGTGCATGACGTTCAAAATCTGTCTGGTTGTTTGGCCGCCTTGAGTTGATTCATTTCTCGTCTTGGTGAAAAGGCCTTGCCCCTTTACCGACTGATGAAGAAATCTGATAAGTTCGAGTGGACTGAAGAAGCTGATGCAACGTTTGCAGAACTCAAAACCCTGCTCTCCACCCAGCCGGTGCTCGCTACACCAATCAGATAAGAGCCCTTACTTCTTTATATTGCAGCCACTGGACAAGTTGTCAGTACAGTACTTATGGTCGAGCGAGTAGAGGAAGGAAAAGCTTACAAGGTTCAACGCCCAGTTTATTATCTTTCTGAAGTTTTGACTCCATCCAAGCAACGATATCCACACTATCAGAAGCTTGTCTATGGGATATACATGATCATGAAGAAGGTTGCACATTATTTCTCCGACACTCTGTTACAGTCGTCAACGACGCACCACTATCTGAGATTCTGAATAACAGAGATGCAACTGGTCGAGTGGCAAAATGGGCGATTGAACTCCTTCCATTGGATGTCGAGTTTGAGGCAAAGAAAGCTATCAAGTCCGAAGCAATCGCGGATTACCTTGCCGAGTGGATTGAACAACAATTGCCGACTCAAGTCCACTAGGAGCATTGGACTATGTTCTTCGACGGCTCCAAGATGCTGAGTGGTTCAGGGGCCGGGCTAGTATTGGTATCCCCCCGTGGAGACAAACTAAGTTACATCCTCCAGATTCATTTTGATTTTTCCAACAATGAAGCCGAATATGAAGCACTTTTATACGGGTTGCGTATGGCCATTTCACTCGGCATCTGTCGCCTGATGGTTTACCGTGACTCGGATTTGGTGGTTAATCACGTGATGAAGGAATGGGATGTCAGGAGCCCGTCCATGACTAGTTATTGCAATGCTGTAAGGAAGCTAGAAAAGAGGTTTGAAGGGTTGGAGCTTGATGTCTACTACACAACCTTCTTCTTGTAGACATTGTTGGGCCTGCAAGTGCACAGGTTTGTAGGACAGTAGCAAATTTCCCTCAAGTGGATGACCTAAGGTTTGTCAATCCGTAGGAGGCGTAGGATGAAGATGGTCTCTCTCAAACAACCCTGCAACCAAATAACAAAGAGTCTCTTGTGTCCCCAACACACCCAATACAATGGTAAATTGTATAGGTGCACTAGTTCGGCGAAGAGATGGTGATACAAGTGCAATATGGATGGTAGATAAAGGTATTTGTAATCTGAAATTATAAAAACAGCAAGGTAGCAAGCGATAAAAGTGAGTGTAAATGGTATTGCAATGGTACGAAACAAGGCCTAGGGTTCATACTTTCACTAGTGCAAGTTCTCTCAACAATAATAACATAGATAGATCATATAACAATCCCTCAACATGCAACAAAGAGTCACTCCAAAGCCACTAATAGCGGATAACAAACATAGAGATTATGGTAGGGTACGAAACCACCTCAAAGTTATTCTTTCGGATCGATCTATAAAAGAGTTCATACTAGAATAACACCTTAAGACACAAACCAACCAAATCCCTAATGTCACCTAGATACTCCATTGTCACCTCAAGTATCCGTGGGCATGATTATACGATATGCATCACACAATCTCAGATTCATCTATTTAACCAACACAAAGTACTTCAAAGAGTGTCCCAAAGTTTCTACCGGAGAGTCAAGAACGTGTGCCAACCCTTATGCATAGCTTCATGGGCGGAACCCGCGAGTTGGTCACCAAAACATACATCAAGAGGCACATGATATCCCATTGTCACCACAGATAAGCATGGCAAGACATACATCAAGTGTTCTCATAAAAGACTCAATCCGATAAGATAACTTCAAACGGAAAACTCAATTCATCACAAGAGAGTAGAAGGGGAGAAACATCATAAGATCCAACTACAATAACAAAGCTTGGGATACATCAAGATCGTGCCATAGAGGGAACACGAAAGAGAACATGAGAGAGAGAGATCAAACACATAGCTACTGGTTTATACCCTCAGCCTCGAGGGTGAACTACTCCCTCCTCGTCATGGAGAGTGCCGGGATGATGAAGATGGCCACCGGTGATGGGTCCCCCCTCCGGCAGGGTGCCGGGAAGGGCTCCCAAGAGGTTTTTGGTGGATACAGAGGCTTGCGGCGGTGGAACTCTCGATCTATCTTGATATTCGATGGTTTTAGGGTACGAGGGAATATATAGGTGAAAGAAGTCGGTCGGGGGGGTGCTCGAGAGGTCCACAAGACAGGGGGTCGCGCCCTGTAGGGGGGGCTATCTCCTGGGCTCCTCGAGGATCTTCTGACTTGATCTCCAAGCCTCCAGGATGATATTCTTCCAAAAACTCATGATGCCGAAGGTTTCATTCTGTTTGGACTCCGTTTGATATTCCTTTTCTTTGAAATACCGAAACAAGCAATAAAACAGCAATATGGGATGGGCCTCCAGTTAAAAGGTTAGTCCCAAAAGTAATATAAAAGTGTATAATAAAGCCCATAATCATTCAAAACAGATAATAATATAGCATGAATGCTTCATAAATTATAGATACGTTGGAGACGTATCAGCATCCCCAAGCTTAATTCCTACTCGTCCTCGAGTAGGTAGATGATAAAAACAGAATTTATGAAGTGTGAATGCTAGCAGGTGCACAAGTTTGATCAATGATAATTTCAATCACCTTTTCTAGCATCAATATATGTCATAACAGTAGTTCATCTCATACAACTTCTCACGATAAAGTAACAAGCAAATTCACATGTTAAAGCATAGACCATAAACTTTCTTGAAAACTAGCAAACTTTATTATTAGTCATCAAACAATTGCAATTCACCTTACTTTCAGGAAGAGTCTATGTCAGAGCTTTGGTTTAGCAAACTTCACATACTCAACTATCATATAGTCTTCTACAATTGCTAACACTCACGCAATACTTGTGGTAATGAAGTTTTAATCAGACACAGAGAAAGATTGGGGCTTATAATGTTTCCTCCAAACGTATTCACCTTTGGGTGATGTCAACAATAATAGTTCATGCTAACGTACATCCAATTGGATATATATATCAGGATCACCCTAACACAAAGTGCTTTCCAAAGGATAAAATGAAAAAGGGAAAGGTGAAGATCACCTTGACTCTTGCATAAAGTAAAAGACATAAAGTAAAAGATAGGCCCTTCGCAGAGGGAAGGAGAGGTTGTCATGCGCTTTTAGGATTGGATACACAAAATCTTAATGCGAAAGAACATCACTTTATATTGCCCCTTGTATATGGACCTTTATTATGCATTCCATCGCTTTTATTGCTTCCATAACAAGTTCGTACAAAGCTTATTTTCTCCACACTAATAAGTCATGCATATTTAAAGAGCAATTTTTATTGCTTGCATCGATAACAACTTACTTGAAGGATCTTACTCAATCCATAGGTAGGTATGGTGGACTCTCATGGCAAAACCTGGGTTTAAGGATATTTGGAAGCACAAGTAGTGTCTCTACTTGGTGCTAGGAATTCTTGGCTAGCATGAGGGGGAAAGGCAAGCTCAACATGTTTGAATGATCCATGACAATATACTTTAACTGAGATGCGAGAAAACATAACCCATCACGTTGTCTTCCTTGTCCAACATCAACTCTTTAGCATGTCATACTTAATGAGTGCTCACAATTATAAAAGATGTCTATGATAATATATTTATATGTGAAATCTCTCTTCCTTCAATATTCTTTCATGAATTGTTCAAATGACTAATACAATGCTTGCTAACCGTCAATAAATTTACAACCTCTACTTCTTAGATGTGAAGTCATTACTCCCCATGGAATAAGCAAAAGAGACATATATAATTTCTGATTTATGAAATCAACTCATTCAACCATTTACTCATAGTATATAAGTGAAGCACACAAGTAAATGACAAACTACTCCAAAAAGATATAAGTGAAGATCAATGAGTAGCTAAATAATTATGCAACTATGTGAAGACTCTCTCTCATTTAATAATTTCAGATCTTGGTATTGTATTCAAGCAGCAAGAAAAACAAAATAAAATGACATTGCAAGGATAGCACAACTCAAGTGAAGAAGCAAAAACTTAGGCTCAACCGATACTAACCGATAGTTGTTGAAGAATAAAGGTGAGATGCCTACCGGGGCATCCCCAAGCTTAGATGCTTGAGACTTATTGAAATATTATCTTGGGGTGCCTTGGGCATCCCCAAGCTTGAGCTTTTATGCCTCCTTAATTCCTCTCATATCATGGTTTCTCTTCTTTTTATCAAAAGCTTCATTCACATCAAACTCAACAAGAACTCGTGAGATAGGTTAGTATAAACCAATGCAAAACCTTATCATTTTCTACTGTAACAAATCACTAAAATTATTATTCAACATTGAATACTAAATGTCTCTGCATATTTAATACTCTCATCCTCAAATGGAATCATTAAACAAGCAAGCATATGCAGACAATGCAAACATAACAGCAATCTGTCAAAACAGTACAGTCTGTAAAGAATGCAAGAGTATAAATACTTCCCTAAATCCAAAAATTATTAGAGAAAGTTCCCACTGTAATACATTTATAAGATCTTAATATGCAGAAGGATTCAACATTATACCATTCTTTGACTTTTCTAGGGATTTTTTGCAACAGCGGTAAACTTTCTGTTTTCAAACAACAACATGTATACTAGCAAAATAAGCATGGCAAAGGCTATCCTTGACTTTTTTATTGAAACTAAAGATGCAAAACATTATTCTAACTAACATCAAGCAAAAACTAGCAAAATAAAATGACGCTCCAAGCAAAACACATATCATGTGGTGAATAAAAATATAGCTCCAAGTAAAGTTACCCATGAACGAAGACGAAAGAGGGGATGCCATCTGGGGCATCCCCAAGCTTAGTTGCTTGGTTGTCCTTGAATAGTACCTTGGGGTGCCTTGGGAATCCCCAAGCTTAGGCTATTTCCACTCCTTATTCCATAGTCCATCGAATCTTTTACCCAAAACTTGAAAACTTCAACCACACAAAACTCAACACAAAACTCGTAAACTCCGTTAGTATAAGAAAATAAAACCACCACTTAGGTACTGTAATGAACTCATTCTAAATTCATATTGGTGTATTACAACTTCTCTATGGTTCATACCACTTAATACTAGCCATAGATGCATCAAAATAAGCAAACAACACAATGAAAACAGAATCTGTCAAAAACAGAACAGTCTGTAGTAATCTGTATCAAACGTATACTTATGGAACTCAAAAAATTCTGAAATAAATTTCTGTACCTGAGGAATTTGTCTATTAATCATATGCAGCAATAATCAACCTAAAATAACTCTCCAGTAAAAAATGGCAGCTATTCTCGTGAGCGCTAAAGTTTCTGTTTTTCACAGCAAGATCATATAAACTTCACCCAAGTCTTCCCAAAGGTTCTACTTGGCACTTTATTGAAACAAAAGCTATAAAACATGATTAATACAGTAGCATAATCATGTGGACACACAAAAACAGTAAGAGTAAATATTGGGTTGTCTCCCAACAGGTGCTTTTCTTTAATGCCTTTCTAGCTAGGCATGATGATGGCAATGATGCTCACATAAAAGATAAGAATTGAAACATAACGGGAGCATCATGAAGAATATGACTAGCACATTTAAGTCTAACCCACTTCCTATGCATAGGAATTTTGTGAGCAAACAACTTATGGGAACAATAATCAACTAGCATAGGAAGGTAAAACAAGCATAACTTCAAGATTTTAAGCACATAGAGAGGAAACTTGACATTATTGCAATTCCTACAAGCATATGTTCCTCTCTCATAATAATTTTCAGTAGCATCATGAATGAATTCAACAATATAACCAGCACCTAAAACATTCTTTTCATGATCTACAAGCATAGAAAATTTACTACTCTCCACATAAGCAAATTTCTTCTCATGAATAGTAGTGGGAGCAAACTCAACAAAATAATTATCATGTGAGGCATAATCCAATTGAAAACTAAAATCACGATGACAAGTTTCATGTTTATCATTATTCTTAATAGCATACAAGTCATCACAATAATCATCATAGATAGCAACTTTTTTCTCATAATCAATTGAAACCTCTTCCGAAATAGTGGAATCATCACTAAATAAAGTTGTCACTCTTCCAAATCCACTTTCATGTTCATCACAATAAGATTCAACATCCTCCAAAATAGTGGGATCACTACTTCCTAAAGTTGACACTCTTCCAAACCCACTTTCATCATTATAATCATCATAAATAGGAGGCATGCTTTCATCATAATAAACATTCTCATCAAAACTTGGGGGACAAAAAATATCATATTCATCAAACATAGCTTCCCCAAGCTTGTGGCTTTGCATATCATAAGCATCATGGATATTCAAGGAATTCATACTAACAACATTGCAATCATGCTCATCATTCAAAGATATAGTACCAAACATTCTAATGCATTCTTCTTCTAGCACTTGAGCACAATTTTCCTTTCCATCAAACTCACGAAAGATACTAAAAAGACGAAGCGTATGAGACAAACTTAACTCCATTTTTTTGTAGTTTTCTTTTATAAACTAAACTAGTGATAAAACAAGAAACAAAAAGATTCGATTGCAAGATCTAAAGATATACCTTCAAGCACTCACCTCCCCGGCAACGGCGCCAGAAAAGAGCTTGATGTCTACTACACAACCTTCTTCTTGTAAACGTTGTTGGGCCTGCAAGTGCACAGGTTTGTAGGACAGTAGCAAATTTCCCTCAAGTGGATGACCTAAGGTTTATCAATCCGTAGGAGGCGTAGGATGAAGATTGTCTCTCTCAAACAACCCTGCAACCAAATAAAAAAGAGTCTCTTGTGTCCCCAACACACCCAATACAACGGTAAATTGTATAGGTGCACTAGTTCGGCGAAGAGATGGTGATACAAGTGCAATATGGATGGTAGATAAAGGTATTTGTAATCTGAAATTATAAAAACAGCAAGGTAGCAAGCGATAAAAGTGAGCGTAAACGGTATTGCAATGATAGGAAACAAGGCCTAGGGTTCATACTTTCACTAGTGCAAGTTCTCTCAACAATAATAACATAGATAGATCATATAACAATCCCTCAACATGCAACAAAGAGTCACTCCAAAGCCACTAATAGCGGAGAACAAACGAATAGATTATGGTAGGGTACGAAACCACCTCAAAGTTATTCTTTCGGATCAATCTATTCAAGAGTTCGTACTAGAATAACACCTTAAGACACAAATCAACCAAAACCCTAATGTCACCTAGGTACTCCATTGTCACCTCAAGTATCCGTGGGCATGATTATATGATATGCATCACACAATCTCAGATTCATCTATTCAACCAGCACAAAGTACTTCAAAGAGTGTCCCAAAGTTTCTACCGGAGAGTCAAGAACGTGTACCAACCCTTATGCATAGGTTCATGGGCGGAACCCACAAGTTGGTCACCAGAACATACATCAAGAGGCACATGATATCCCATTGTCACCACAGATAAGCACGGCATGATATACATCAAGTGTTCTCATAAAAGACTCAATCCGATAAGATAACTTCAAAGGGAAAACTCAATTCATCACAAGAGAGTAGAGGGGGAGAAACATCATAAGATCCAACTACAATAGCAAAGCTCGGGATACATCAAGATCGTGCCATAGAGGGAACACGAAAGAGAACACGAGAGAGAGAGAGAGAGAGAGAGAGAGAGATCAAACACATAGCTACTGGTACATACCCTCAGCCTCGAGGGTGAACTACTCCCTCCTCGTCATGGAGAGCGCCGAGATGATGAAGATGGCCACCGGTGATGGGTCCCCCCTCTAGCAGGGTGCCGGGAAGGGCTCCCAAGAGGTTTTTGGTGGCTACAGAGGCTTGCGGCGGCGGAACTCCCAATCTATCTTGATATTCGATTGTTTTAGGGTACGAAGGAATATATAGGCGAAAGAAGTCGGTCGGGGGGTGTTCGAGGGGTCCACAAGACAGGGGGCCGCACCCTGGGGGGGGGGGCTCGCCTATCTCCTGGGCTCCTCGAGGATCTTCTGACTTGATCTCCAAGCCTCGAGGATGATGTTCTTCCAAAAAATCACAATGCCGAAGGTTTCATTCCGTTTGGACTCTGCTTGATATTCCTTTTCTTCGAAATACTGAAACAGGCAATAAAACAACAATATGGGCTGGGCGTCCGGTTAATAGGTTAGTCCCAAAAGTAATATAAAAGTGTATAATAAAGACCATAATCATTCAAAACAGATAATAATATAGCATGAATGCTTCATAAATTATAGATACGTTGGAGACGTATCAGAGCTTCACCATATACCCGACTGAAAAATCAAGCTGCAGATGAGTTGGCAAAGATAGGTTCAAAGAGATAAGCCATTCCCAGCAATGTGTTTTTGGAACATATCCATTCACCTTCAGTTCAAGAGGATCCTTTCACTGAAGAATTACCACAACCCAAGAGCGCCACAGATCCGGCTAAAGTCGAAATCCCATCCGTAGTCGACTTGGTCATGGAGGTTTTGGTCATCACCCCCGACTGGACAATGCCGTACATTGCATACATCCTTAGGAAAGAACTTCCGGAGGACGAAGAATAGGCTCGACAGATCGTCTAACGGTCTAAAGCCTTCACTATGATAAGAGGTCAGTTGTTCAGAGAAAGTGTAACTAGAGTCTGCCAGAAGTGCATCATGCCAGAAGAAGGCCGGATGATCCTCAATGACATTCACTCGGGGACCTGTGGTCACCATGCGTCCTCTCGGACCATCGTGGCCAAAGCATACCAAGCTGGATTTTACTGGCCACGTGCCAATGAGATGGCAAAAGGAATAGTGGACAAGTGTGAAGGTTGTCAGTTTTACTCCAACATGTCCCATAAACCTGCCTCAGCTCTGAAGACTATTCCACTCGTCTGGCCTTTTGCTGTTTGGGGATTGGACATGGTCGGACCTCTGAGGACCGGCAGGAGCGGATTTACCCATGTGCTGGTGGCAGTCGACAAGTTTACCAAGTGGATCGAAGCCAAGCCCATTAAAAACCTCGAGGCAAGTACTGCCGTGAGTTTCATCAGGGAATTGATATTCAGATATGGTGTTCCGCACAACATCATCACGAACAACGGGTTGAACTTCGACTCTGATGAATTCAGAGCCTTTTGTGCTTCCCAAGGCATGAGGGTCGATTACGCCTCAGTTTCCCACCCTCAGTCAAATGGGTAGGCTGAGCGAGCGAATGGATTGATCCTCAAAGGTCTGAAACCCCGGTTGATGCATGACCTCAAGCATGCAGTAGGTGCTTGGGTTGATGAGCTCCCGTCAGTGCTTTGGGGATTGATGACAACTCCCAATCGGTCGACTGGACGGACTCCGTTCTTCCTAGTCTACGGAGCCGAAGCCGTACTCCCGAGTGATCTGCTCCACAACACGCCCCGAGTCGAACTCTTCTCAGAAGAGGAAGCAGAGCAGGCTCAACAAGATGGAGTCGATCTACTGGAAGAAGAAAGAGAGATGTCCTTGATCCGGTCGACCATCTATTAGCAAGACTTGCGTCGATTCCACGCCAGAAACGTAAGAGGACGAGCATTTCAAGAAGGTGACCTGGTTCTCCGAGTGGACCAGCAGAAGCCACACAAGCTCGCTCCTGCTTGGGAAGGCCCTTTCGTCATCACCAAAGTGCTCCACAACAGAGCATATCACATCTTCAACGTCGAGCACAATAAAGATGAGCCACGCGCTTGGAACGCGGAACTGCTCCGCCCTTTTTACTCTTAAGTGTTTAGACCAATGAGATGTAATAACAAGTACCTTTTAGTTTGATTATCAAGAGACATGACTTTATAGTTTTCCGAATGATTGTTGTTCATTTTCTACACAAGTTACAAAAATCCTACCGAGTGAAGAGTCCGCCTCTCACTCGGGGGCTTAGCTGCAGTCCAGTACTCGCCTAAGTTACAATAATCCTACCGAGTGAAGAGTCCACCTCTCACTCGGGGGCTTAGCTACAGTCCAGTACTCGCCTAAGTTACAAAAATCCTACCAAGTGAAGAGTCCGCCTCTCACTCGGGGGCTTAGCTGCAGTCCAGTACTCGCCTAAGTTACAAAAATCCTACCGAGTGAAGAGTCCGCCTCTCACTCGGGGGCTTAGCTGCAGTCCAGTACTCACCTAAGTTACAAAAATCCTACCGAGTGAAGAGTCTGCCTCTCACTCGGGGGCTTAGCTGCAGTCCAGTACTCGCCTAAGTTACAAAAATCCTACCGAGTGAAGAGTCCGCCTCTCACTCGGGGGCTTAGCTGCAGTCAAGTACTCACCTAAGTTACAAAATTCCTACCAAACGGTACGGGTCGACCGTGGCCCCCCTCCCCGGGACTACACCATCAAGAAGAAGGACGGGATTGTGTGGGCAATCTTCCAGCTTGAGGATTTAGCCGCGGTCCAGTACTCGTCTAAGTTTGAAAAATCCTACCGAGTGGTGAGCAACCCTCTCACTCGGAGGCTTAGCTGCAGTCCAGTACTCGCCTAAGTTTGAAAAATCCTACCAAGTGGTGTGCAACCCTCTCACTCGGAGGCTTAGCTGCCGTCCAGTACTCGCCTAAGTTTGAAAAATCCTACCGAGTGGTGAGCAACCCCCTCACTCGGAGGCTTAGCTGCAGTCCAGTACTCGCCTAAGTTTGAAAAATCCTACCGAGTGGTGAGCAACCCTCTCACTCGGAGGCTTAGCTGCAGTCCAGTACTCACCTAAGTTTGAAAAATCCTGCCGAGTGGAGAGCAATCCTCTCACTCGGGTCTTAGCTGCGGTCCAATACTCGCCTAAGTTTGAAAAATCCTATCGAGTGGTGAGCAATCCTCTCACTCGGAGGCTTAGCTGCAGTCCAGTACTCGCCTAAGTTTACCTTCTCGTGTGGAAATTGATATTTTTACTCGGAGACTTATCAAAGTACAGGTCGACCATGACCCTCACTCCAGAGTTGCACCAACAAGAAGAAGGGCGAGATTGAGCGTGTTGCCTAGGCGAGCCACTTTCAGGAACATCAAGACATTGCTGAAAGCCTCGCTGATGAGCTGATCAATGCTACTCAGAGCTCGTCCGACCAGTCGACTGGCTCCCCCCCAGGGGGCTACACTGTCAAGAAAGAAGGACGAGATTGTGTGCCTTGCCGATGGCAGGAACATCAAGACCATTGCTGAATGCCTCACTGCTGAGTTGATCAATGCTACTCAGAGCTCGTCCAACCAGTCGACTGCCCCCCATGGGGGTTACGCCGTCAAGAAGGACGAGATTGTGCGCCTTGCCGATGGCATGAACGTCAAGATCATTGCTGAGTGCCTCGCTGGTGAGCTGATCAATGCTGCTCAAGTCTCGTCCAACTGGTCGACTGCTGATTCTTTTTTAGAAGCAGCATCGGATAAACAAAAACAAATCCAAGATAAGAACGAATTTCAATCGAAGATAAGAGCAACATGTTCGAGGCTAAATCCAAAGGTTCCTAACCATTGATTAAAGTACTCGGGCATCTAGCCAAGAAGGGTTTTAACGATTACAAAATCACTCGGCATTCCGAGGCAAATAAAAGTGATGCATAATGTTTTTCGGTCACTCGGCGGGAGAAGGACTGTCGGGATCACAAAAACTGTCGAGGTCGATGCTGTCGGTGATACGAGTGGCTGGCTCGAGGAAGGTGTCCATGAACGACTCAAAGGAATGCTTCTTAGTATTCGCTACCTTGAGGGCAGCCAGCTTGTCTTCCTTAGCCTCCTTGCAGTGCACTCGAACCAACGACAAGGCGACATCAGCACCACAACGAGCAGAGGACTTCTTCCACTCTTGCACTCGACCGGGAATCTGATTAAGTCGAGTCATCAGTGACTCGAGGTCTTGAGAAAGTTCCGCCCGAGGCCAGAGCTCAGCATCAACTCGGGTCATCTCCGCCTTCAGTCAAGCCAGATAAGCGACTGCACCATCCAAGCGTGACTCCAACCACAGTAGGTTCATCGCAACATCATCTTTCACCTGACAGTTGATGGGGCCGAGACCTGTCTCAACCCGCCCAGTTTTAGCTTCAAAGTCCTGACAAAGTTCTGCCCCATCGCGAAAAACAATGAGTCAACAATGCGACAACAAACTTGAGTCAACGACAAATTAGCTTCAGTCGAATGATCATAACTTCAAGCTCCAGAACAAGTTTCGCGGCGAGTTGCTCCAGATAGGACTCTAGCTTGTCTGTCTTCGTTCTGAGGCCGTCGACTTCAGTGGTCAGATTTTTCTTGTCCTTCCTCAGCTGCTCGACTTCTCGATTAGTGTCCGAGATGGCAGTCTTCAGCTTCGCGTTCTCCTCCTCCAATTTGCCAACTGAAGCCAGCTTCTGGTCCGCAAGCTTCGTCTTCGCACGTGCTTCCTTCTGAGCAGCCACCAGATCCAGATCCTTCTTCTCCAAAGCCTCCTTCATCCTCTCTAAAGAAACAACACTCTTCAGACGAGATTGAAGTTGGCGATTTTCACTATGCACATCTGCTTGTGTGAATTCACTCGGTTCAAAGAAACTGAAAAGAAAAGCAGTGGGAAGTGCGAGCTACAAGACAAACCAGATAGTCGAATGATTACCTCCCATGATGGCCGTTTCTTGTTGGGCGGTCTTGAGGTTCTTCTTTGCGAGTTTAAGGTCAAGGTCAACGCTGATGTGTTTCTTCTTTAACTCAGAAAGCTGGGCTCCAAGATCACACGACCTCTGCGGTCAGCAGGAGAGATTTGTTAGTCGAGAGGAATAAGAGCAAGTGACAATGAAAACTTACTCTAAGACTACTGCTAAATAAAATGTTCAACAATAGTCTCGAGGACTACACCCAGTGGGTGCACTTAGCGTGCCCCCACTGGTTCAGATCAATACTCAGCAGGGTCTGTCCAACGTGAGTTAAAAAAACAGGAGTACATTCTAAGACCTCAGTCGACTACCAGCAGTCGACCGTGGTCTCGGGGACTACACCGAGTGGGTGCACTTAGCGTGCCCCCACTGGTTCAGACAGTTTATTAAGACTCAGCTCGAGTCGAGTGGAGTGGAAGATTCCCCGATCTCTATGCAAAGCAACAACCCAGTGGGTGGTCGGATATAACTCAACATTCAAAAATTCAGTCGGTGTTTTGCTGACCTGAACATTGGTCTGAAGAGCACTATTGGTGTTGTAAGCCACCTGACTAGCCTCGTGCATCACCTTCACCTGCTCCACGATGAGGTTCACCTGGCAAAGAGCCTCCCTGGCAGCACTCGGCGAGTCGTCTGGGGTCTGATAGGCATCGAAGAGAGACGGTTGCAAGGCAGTCAAAGCGGTTACTGGGTTAGACGCATGGAGTTGCACCGGAGCAGCAGGAGTCGGAGCAGCTGATACCGATGGACGATCAGTCGTCAGGGGATCGACAAATGTGACATTGGTTCGAACCGGCTCCTCGAAACGTTCGACCACCTCCTCAAGCACCGGCGTCGACTGATGGACCTGAACTTCGAGTCTCTTCCTGCTCGAACCTCCACTCCCCCTCCTCCTCTCCTGCAGAGGCGCTTCTTCTTCTTCATCATCGGGGAGTACAACGACATCCTGGGGAACTGCAGAAAGGGAGAAATATCAGAAATCCAGCCGATTGACGATCCACTCGCCCAAATGAAACCTGGTCGAACGAACTTACCAGCCCGAGAACTGGCCTCCTCGTCTCCTGGAGCCCTGTCGATGTCCATGTCGGTAGCAGCATAGGTGGGACTGGAGAGATGCATGATCCAATTGGTCAGGACGAGGAGTTCAGTCGGTATACATAAACACAAGTATTGATACTCACCCCAAAGCCACAGGGACGTCCATCTTGATCTGCGGCAAAGTTTTCCGAGCCTTGAGAGGAGCAACCTTGGGCTGCTTGGCGACCTTCTCCGCGGGCTCTGGAGTCGAAGTTCGACCATGCTTCTAAACGTGGGAACCTGGAGCCACGTTCTTTCCACGCCCGCCTGCCGGGTCATGTTGCTTCTTGGATCGACGCTCGGAGCGCGGCGGCGAGTCGACTTCCACCTCCTCATCCGACTCCTCGCTCTCCTCCTCCTCCTTCTCGTCCGAAGACCCCCATTCACCGCTTTCCTCTGCACTGGCCTCTCCCTCTTGGTCTTGCACTAGAGCTTGTTCGCTGTTGGGCATTGAGTGCATCTCAGTGAATACCTGTGAGACAAATCAGTCGGGTAAGAGTCAGTCAACATCAAATGCAGTCGGAGCATGAGCATAAAACAGTCGGAACGAAGAGTAGACCTTGTCAGGAGGATTTCCATCACCGAACGGAATGACTCGCCTAGATCCTCTAGGGTTGTCCTGATTGCCTGTGATGCTCCTCAGCAACAAAGCCACGGTCTTGGACGACACTTCTTCTGGATGGACTTGAGCGGTGTCGTCCGGCCCAGAATACAACCACATGGGATGATCGTGAGCCTGAAGAGGTTGGATACGTAGACTGAGGAACACTTCCAGCAGATCCAGGCCGGTGGCGCCATCGTTAATAAGCTGAACCACTTTCTCTACCAACATCTTTGTTCCACGCTCTCAGCAGCAGTCACTTTCAGTGGGGCAGGGGTCTGAACACGGTCGAATGCAAAGTGGGGAAGACCAGTCGACTGGCCTGGAGTAGAGATGTCCTGGCAGTAGAACCAGGTCGACTGCCAGCCTCTAACAGATTTGGGGAGAGTCATGGCAGGGAAGGCGCTCCTATGCCTCTTCTGGATTCCTAAACCCCCACACATCTGAATGGCATGGGTTTTTGAGTCACTCGAATTTGCCTTTTTGACCGACTCGGAGCGAATGGTGAAGATATGTTTGAAAAGGCCCCAGTGCGGTCGACACCCTAAGAAGTTCTCACACATCGATACGAATGCGGCTAGGTATGTGATAGTGTTGGGAGAAAAGTGCTGGAGTTGCGCACCGAAGAAATTCAAGAATCCCCGGAAGAAGGGGTGCGGAGGAAGTGAGAAACCCCGGTAGACGTGGGTGCCGAGTAGAACACACTCACCCGATCGAGGCTGGGGCTCCATCTCCCCCTCCGGTAGCCTGGCTGCTCCCTTGGCGATCAGGCCAGACTCCGCTAGCTCGTCCAGGTCCTCCTGCTGAATCGAAGATCGGATCCAATCGCCCTGGATCCAGCCCGGTGGCAGCCCCGTGCACGAAGACGACCCACGGCTCTTCTTTTTGCCCTTCGCTGCCCCCGTCGCCTTCTTCGTGCGCTCTAGCACTGCCGTCTTGTCCTTCACCATAGCGGCGGGGCGGCAGCATCGAGAGCGGAGGAGCTGAGCGCGGTGGAGAAACGTAGGAAGAAGAAGGAGGGGCGGTTGTGCACAGTGCGGATGCCTCGGCCCCATTGCTTTATAAAGAGTCACTTCTGAGTGACTGACGCATGGGACCAAGCGATCCTGTCAAATCCCGCAACAGTCGCGCGGAACGTATGTGGTGAAAAAGGCGGCGCAGAAATCAAGGCATCACTATTTTATCCGCTCCGCCCGCTTCGGCAGTCCCCGTCCCGCATGCTTCCCCGAAATTTCGTATCCCGCGAAATCCGGGATAAGCAATAGTCAATCGCGCCCGAGATCCTACACACTAATACAACACTCAACGCATGATGCCACAAGTTCAATCGACAACTCCCTGAATGGATCAAGGCGGGTGAGTCAACGCCAAAGTGCCAACGTGAGCTCTCCTTTTTGCAGAAAACGCCGCGAAGGCGCAAAACTCAGAACAAGTTCAACTTCAGCCGAACGTGGATCCATTCAGGGGCTACTGACGAGGATACAGACCTGGGGTAGGGTAATAGGCCAGTCCTACACGCCTGACACGTCTCCAACGTATCTATAATTTTTGATTGCTCCATGCTACTTTATCTACTGTTTTAGGCAATATTGGGCTTTATTATCCACTTTTATATTATTTTTGGGACTAACCTATTAACCGGAGGCCCAGCCCAGATTTGCTGTTTTATGCCTATTTTAGTGTTTCGAGGAAAAGGAATATCAGACGGAGTCAAAACGGAACGAAATCAACTGGAGAAGTTATTTTTGGAAGGAAAGCAACCGAGGGAACTTGGAGTGCACGTCAGGGGACATATGGGCTGCCCACGAGGGTGGGGGGCGCAAACCCCCTGGGCGCGCCTCCCTGCCTCGTGGGGCCCCTGTAGCTCCTCCGACGTACCCCTGCACCCATATGTACTCTTGTACCCTAAAACTTCCAGAACAGAACCTAGATCGGGAGTTCCGCCGCCGCAAGGCTCTGTAGCCACCAAAAACCAATCGGGACCCTGTTCCGGCACCCTGCCGGAGGGGGATCTCATCACCGGAGGCCATCTTCATCATCCCGGCACTATCCATGACGAGGAGGGAGTAGTTCACCCTCGGGGCTGAGGGTATGTACCAGTAGCTATGTGTTTGATCTCTCTCTCTCGTGTTCTCTCTCGTGTTCCCTCTATGGCACGATCTTGATGTATCCCGAGCTTTGCTATTGTAGTTGGATCTTACGATGTTTCTCCCCCTCTACTCTCTTGTGATGAATTGAGTTTCCCCTTTGAAGTTATCTTATCGGAATGAGTCTTTTATGAGAACACTTGATGTATGTCTTGGTGATCAACTTGCGGGTTTCGTGACATTGGGAACCTATGCATAGGGGTTGGCACACGTTCTTGACTCTCCGGTAGTAGCTTTGGGGCACTCTTTGAAGTACTTTTATGTTGGTTGGATGAATCTGAGATTGTGTGACGCATATCGTATAATCATGCCCACGGATACTTGAGGTGACAATGGAGTATCTAGGTGACATTAGGGTTTTGGTTGATTTGTGTCTTAAGGTGTTATTCTAGTACGAACTCTTTTATAGATCGATCCGAAAGAATAAATTTGAGGTGGTTTTGTACCCTACCATAATCTCTATGTTTGTTCTCCGCTATTAGTGGCTTTGGAGTGACTCTTTGTTGCCTGTTGAGGCCTTGTTATATGATCTATCTATGTTATTATTGTTGAGAGAACTTGCACTAGTGAAAGTATGAACCCTAGGCCTTGTTTCCTACCATTGCAATACCGTTTACGCTCACTTTTATCATTAGTTACCTTGCTGTTTTTATTATTTCAGATTACAAAAACCTATATCTACTATCTATTTTGCACTTGTATCTTCATCTCTTCGCCAAACTAGTGCACCTATACAATTTACCATTGTATTGGGTGTGTTGGGGACACAAGAGACTCTTTGTTATTTGGTTGCAGGATTGTCTGAGAGAGACCATCTTCATCCTACGCCTCCTACGGATTGATAAACCTTAGGTCATCCACGTGAGGGAAATTTGCTACTGTCCTACAAACCTGTGCACTTGCAAGCCCAACAACGTCTACAAGAAGAAGGTTGTGTAGTAGACATCAAGCTCTTTTCTGGCGCCGTTGCCGGGAGGCTAGGTAAAGGGCACTCACTCACACCCCGTCAACTAAGCTCTTTTCTGGCACCGTTGCCATGGAGGGTAGCGCTTGAAGGTATATCTTTAGATTTTGCAATCGAATCTTTTTGTTTCTTGTTTTATCACTAGTTTAGTTTATAAAAGAAAACTACAAAAAAATGGAGTTAAGTTTGTCTCATACGCTTCGTCTTTTTAATATCTTTTGTGAGAATGATGGAAAGGAAAATTGTGCTCAAGTGCTAGAAGAAGAATTACATAGAATGCTTGGCATAAAGTATGTGAATGATGAGCATGATTGCAATGTTGTTAGTATGAATTCCCTGAATACCCATGATGCTAATGATATGCAAAGCCAAAAGCTTGGGGAAGCTATGTTTGATGGAGATGATATTTTTTGTCCCCCAAGCTTTGATGAGCAAATTTACTATGATGAAAGCATGCCTCCTATCTATGATGATTATTGTGATGACACGTATGCTTTAAAGAATAATGATAACCATGAAACGTGTCATCTTGATCTTAATTTTCAATCACATGATAGTTACTTTGTTGAGTTTGCTCCCACTATTATTCATGAGAAGAAATTTGCTTATGTTGAGAGCAGTAAATTTTCTATGCTTGTATATCATGAAAAGAATGCTTTAGGTGCTGATTATATTTTTTAGTTCATTCATGATGCTACTGAAAATTATTATGACAGAGGAACATATGCTTGTAGGAATTGCAATAATATCAAGTTTCCTCCCTATGTGCTTAAATTCTTGAAGTTATGCTTGTTTTGCCTTCCTATGCTTGTTGATTATTGTTCCCATAAGTTGTTTGCTCACAAAATCCCTATGCATAGGAAGTGGGTTAGGCTTAAATGTGCTAGTCATATGCTTCATGATGCTCCCGTTATGTTTCAATTTGTATCTTTTATGTGAGCATCATTATCATCACACTACTAGGAAAAGGCCTACTAATGGCGCACCGGTTTTGCCTACTAATGGCGCACTACTGGTGCGCCATTAGTATCACGCCACTAGTATTTTTTACTAATGGTGCACTGCTGGTGCGCCATTAGTATCTGGTATACTAATGGCGCACTGTGCAATGCGCCACTAGTTTTGCCCACAGTGCGCCACTAGTGTCTGCTATACTAATGGCGCACCATATGGTAGTGCGCCATTAGTAACAATTTTTTATTTTTTTGGTTTTTTCTTAATTTCAGGTCACTATTTCACATATGAGATATACATACATAGCCAACACATAGTTCCATATAACAACCATAGCCAACATATATATATATATATATATATATATATATATATATATATATATATATATATATATATACAACAAGCATCCATATAACAATCATAGCCAACACACAAGTTCCATCATATATACATACATAGCCAACATTGATACATAGCCAACATATATATATACAACAAGCATCCATATAACAATCATAGTTCCATCGTTACATATTACAAAAGTTTCACATTGTTCATCCAACACCGTTATCCATCAATTCACAAAAGTTTCACATTGATACAAAATAAAAACACAAATGGAAAAGAAGCACTCCATCCATGCAAGCTTCCGTGAATTAAATCAAATCTGCAAAATGATAAACAAGAAGTTAGAAGAAGAAGAAGAAGAAGACTAGAAGAATACTAGAAGAAGAAGAACACTAGAAGAAGAATAAGAAGAATTTTGGAGCCAACTTAGGTAAAATGAAGCTAACCTATGTCATTTTGGAAAAGAAGAAGAATAAGAAGAAGACTATAAGCTTATTATGTAAAATTGATCATTTTGTGCTAACATAAGTTATTTTGGAGCTAACCTATAGGAAACTAAGAATATAAGCTCTAAGTTAGCATATTAGAGCCAACTTAGGTAAAATGAAGCTAACCTATGTCATTTTGGAAAAGAAGAAGAATAAGAAAAAGACTATAAGCTTATTATGTAAACTTGATCAGTTTGTGCTAACATAAGTTATTTTGGAGCTAACCTATAGGAAACTAAGCATATAAGCTCTAAGTTAGCATATTAGAGCCAACTTAGGTAAAATGAAGCTAACCTATAGGAAACTAAGCATATTAGAGATAACATAGGTAACTAAGTATATATATATATATATATATATATATATATATATATATATATATATATATATATATATATATATATATATCATTTTGGAGATCTGACATACCTGACATAGTTCAGTTCTCATTGTTCTTATCCTTCTCCTTCCTCAGTCTGATGCGCCAAGAGCGGTGGGGCGGTGGAGGCAGTGGGATGTAGTCTTCTACCACAATTGGCGTGGTCATGTTGCCCAGCTGTGGGATCGCCGGCACCACCACCGGTGCATGGTCATTGTCAGGCACCACCACCATCGCGAGGCCACCTTCAAGCAGGACGGGCACGACCATCGCTAGATCATCCTCAGCCACCTCCATCTCTTGCCCATGGTTAGCCACCACCATCTCTTGCCCATGGTCAGCCACCACCATCTCTTGCCCCTGGTCAGCCACCACCATCTCTTGCCCTTGGTCAGCCACCACCAGCGCTAGGTCATCCTCAGCCTGATGCCCATCGTCATCCTGCAGCTCCTCATCCCCACTCTGCTCCTCTTCTCCCACACTCCAGTATGGATCATCCTTCTTGTTGTCTATGCTGCTGCAAGAATCGCTGCTGCTTTCGCTAAAGCCAGAATCAGTGTTGCTTTTGCTACAGCCATAGTCGCTGCTGCTTTGGCTGTAGCCAGTGTCGCTGCTGCGGCTCCCATTACCTGTCCAAATGCAACAATGACCGTTAACAATCGATGTGAGACAAAGCCAAATGTAGAGGAATAAGAAGAGGCAGAACGTACCGGCATCATCATCGTCAGTGTAGCGCATGCGACACATAGTCGTGTTGAACACCTTCACAATGAGCATGGTTGCGTCGTCGTCGTACCTGAAGAGAAGGAAGTACCCCAACCGCATGTCATAGGCACGGTAGAACTTCTCCCACCCACGAGACAAGTACATGTGGCCCTCCTTGATCAACAACTCCACATCCCACTGCCTGCAAAACCCGCTACCGGCCTGTCGCAGCTTCACATTATTTGGCGGATCTTCACCCAGCATGTTCATAAAACTGTCAGGCAGCCTCTGCAGTTTGGGACAATGAGTGATGTAGCAAACAATAGATATCATAATGAGATGGGTGAAGGGGAGATCTCTCGTTTTATATACCTGCGTCATGGATGATACTGAAGTCCCAAGTATGATACTGAAGAACTCGGAAACATCCAACTCATACTGCGGTGTCGCAGAGCGGCGGTGGCTGCTTCCCCCCATCTCTGATAAGCAGCAGAAGAGACCAATTAGTACCCTTACAACAGATCATAAAACATGCATGATAACAGGCTATATTGAAAGGCCAATTGTACTGGACTATAAATTAGGGTAACAATGACACAGAAGATGGGAGCACCTAGTACACATTAGCAAAACAAAAAGGTACCACGCTTAAAAGGAAAGACCACTTGGCTCTATTGCCACCTATGGTTTAATGCAACAAGAATAAAGGGGCAGTTGATCCTACTTAACTAAGTACTAAGATACCCCGGCCCATGCATTAGTCTCAAGTACCCCATATGTCCTATTTTTAGCAAAGTCATGCTAAAATTCACGGAAAATTTCAGCATGAGCTTTGCTGAAAATAGGACATATGGAGTACCCGAATTTGCCGGAACGGAAGTTAATCGACATTCCGGCAAACTCAAGGGCCTCTCGGGGTACCTGCAAAATCATTATCCCCGCGTAATGAAGTCCCCAATGGGTCGACATTTCAGAAGATCACAAGTAGCACGCACCTTGCTACCCACACCACCGCAAAATAATACTGGAAAAAAAACATTACTATGCCAAAAGCAAGTGACTTCCACAGCCACACAAATTAATTACTACTAGATGGAGTACTCCTAACTAAGCTTGTACTACAAGTGACATGACAAGCATACCAAATAGGCAACTAAACTGTTTTTTACCAAATAGGCAAATAGTATATGCACACCATGCATAGAGTGACAAATCAGGAGTTCAGGACGTGGATTCTCTGCTCCCGAGCTCAAATACACCATCTTGATCAGTAAAATAAAAAAATAGTAAAATAAAAAAGATTCTTAATTTGTTTGACAACAAACATTGCTTAATGTTCACCCTCAAACATACTATAAATTTCTATTTGAAAAAGTCCTGATGCTTATAAGAACAATGAACTTATAGAAACTCCTTAATTTGACAGCAAAGCTCACAAGAGAGAGAAGTTCCAAACTTGTATGTTTCTTATCCAGCAACATTCAGATTATCAGATTGGCAGTAAAATTCACAAGATCGGTTCCCAGACTTTTATTTTTCTTATTCAACATCATTCATATTGGCAGGAAGAGACACACTAGTACAATACAACTGCCCAATTCACTAGAGGAACGTTACACATGACACATGAGACCAACAGAATTGCGTACATCCAACAAGTGCAACAACGGCCACCACATACCTATCACAACACGAAATGCGCAAAGCCTATCTACTTGAAGCAAATGTGACAAAATGCAGAAACCATATCTATATCTACTTCATCGGCACATTCAAAGCAAAGCGACACTTGTATCTGGGCCATTTGACACAACACAACCGATGCCAGCAATGTGAAGCCACATGACTGTCGGCAGACAATTGCTATGCATTATGGGGGAAATAATCTTAGGTATTTCTCCTAAGCGCGATTAGCATTCCAAGAGCACTAGTCTTCTCCAAAGATCTGTGATGCAACGTTTCATCATTCTGGTACAACAGTTTACATGACTGACCTCGTCACTACACTTGTAACATACTCCCTCTGTCTCAAAATGATTAATTCAGGGTTAAGTGTGACCAATTAAATTGTACACATGCGCCAAGCAAACAAAAAAATTGCAAGATGAAAGGAAAATAATATTTCAGTTTATCAAGGATCAACACATCTTCTTTTTTTGGTAGAAACATTTGTATCAGTAATATGCTACAAAAATAAGCATGGTTTATTCAAGGAGTACACTTGACTGAACTCAATAGTACACTTAACATTGCAATTCAGGGTGAAGCACAACCGACTAACCTGTACAAATTTTCCATCCAATATAACACCGAACAAGGTTGTAAATTAACAGTCAGGCCTTAACGGCTTAACATGTCATTATTTTCACAGAAAAATTGCAAGAGGGAATTAAGCAATAAATATTTTCTAGTGCCATGGGGCAACGAGAGAGGAAACCTATCAGATGCAAAATATGTTTCTGCGATCATCAGGTCATAGTTCATTCCGTCTTCAGAAAGAAAGCTATCAGCTACACAAGATTTTTTCTGTGATCAGGAGGTCATAGTTCATTCCTTATTCAGAAATAAGCACAACCATGGGTTCTTAGATGCTGTTTGGAAAGTGAATACAGTTTGGACAGTACTCCACTGTCAAATTTCATTTCGGGCAAAAACTAAATACAGTTTGGACAGTTTAGAGAGCAAAATCTAAAGATTTGTGAACATTTGTTAATTTTGAATATTTAGAGAGAACAAAAAGGGGGATACCTTGAGCTTGGATAGCCTGGGCTCCGACTTGGGCTTGGGCAGCGGGGGCAGCGCGTAGTCCGGCGGCGGCGTGGACGGGGACATTTGGGACTTGGTCGGCCGGTGGTGCGCCTCGTAGGGCGTGGGGGCGGGCCTGAGCTTGGGCGCGGGCGGCGAGTCCGGTGCTAGGGCGGCGGGGGGCGCCGACACGGCCTTCTCGGGCGTCGGCGTCGAGGAGGCGGTGGGCGGCGATCCGGAGGAAGGGGCCGCCTTCTTGACCTTCTGAGCAGAAGAAGGCACGGGCGGTGAGAGGAGGAGGAGGAGAAGCTAGGGGGAACGGAGGGAGGGGACGTACGTGCTGCGGCGGGGCAGCGAAGGAGCGGCGGGGGATGACGACCGGGCGGCGGAAGGACGGGGGCGGGGGCGGGGGAGGCGTGAGGGTGGGCGGCAAGGCGGCGGCGCGGGGGAGCTGCAGTGGTGGGGGCGCGGGGGCGGCGGGGGTCGGGGCGGCGGCGGTGGGGGTCGATCTGGCGAGGGAGAGGGACGAAGGGATCTGGCGAGGGAGAGGGTGGAATTAGCTAGGGGGGGGGGGAGATTACTAATGGCGCACCACGCAGCGGTGCGCCATTAGTATGTTTTTTTATTACAGTTCGAGCCCTCAGGTTATATTCCACCTAACCCAGTCTAGATTAGAACCCGCCCACTAGCCTGACTGGTCAGCACGCAGCACACACACTAGGAGGTCCTGGGTTCGATTCCCAGGCTCCCCAATTTATATTTTTATGCATTTAAAATGCTGTTTGATATTTATTTGTGTTTAAATATCTTCAAACTTGTTTAAATCATAACAGTAATATTTTTTTTATAAAAACAGTAATAATTTTTTTAAAAAATATGTTCAAATTTGTTATTTGCAAATATTTATGAATATGAAAAAGGTGGAGTGGAGGGTGCGGTGGGTCATTGGCGATGGTGGAGTGGGGGAGGGTGCGGGCCGGGGGTCGGCGGCGGCGGCCGGTGAAGCGCGGGAGGGTGCGGTTGGTCGTCGGCGGCGGTGGAGTGGGGGAGGGTGCGGGCCGGGCATCACATAACAACTTAGCATTCAAGAGTAACATGATAACACAGACCAACACATGCCCTAACCAAAACATGCTACGGGAGAGGGCAAGGAGGGAGGAGCAGAGAGGGAGAGGTGGGAAATGGAGGCGGGGGTGAGTTGGATGGGGTACCTGCGGGCGTAGAAGACGGGGGCATCGTCGGGGATGAAGACGTCGACGCTGTGGGTGTTGCCGCCGCGGGAGGCGATGCAGTCGGAGATCCGGGACGGTGAACTGCACGCGGAGGCCAGGGGAGTCGAGTCAGTCAGGGGGAGGGGGCCGAGAGGAAGGAGAGGACGAAGAGAGGAGAAGAAGATTACCTGACCACGATGAGGTGGTGGCCGGAGCGGAGACGACGGAGGGCGGAGACGGCGAGCTTGGGGGAGGCGGGGAGGTCGCAGGCCTCCCGTCCTGGTGGACGTGGGGCCTCCTCTCCCTGGTGGACGTGGAGACGGCGCCGAGGCTCCAAGCCTCCGGCGGCTCCGAGGGTTAGGGAGGGAGGTGGCGCTCGCGGGGGAGGCGGGGCTTGGGGGGAGGCGGGGCTCGGGGGGAGGCGGGGCTCGGGGGGAGGCGGCGCGTGGGCGGCGGGGGCGGCTGCGGCGGACGGAGGAAGGGGAGAGGCAAGTGGCGGGGGCGCGTGGGCGGCGGCGGCGTACGGTGAATTTGTTATTTGAAAAAAATATCATCAAATTTGTTATTTGAAAATATTTATGAATATGAAAAAATATCATCAAATTTGTTTTTTTGCAATTTTAGTTGCATTCATTTGTGACGGTGGAGCGGGCCGGGGAGGGTGCGGGGGAGAGGGTGCGGGTGGTCGTCGGCGGTGGAGTGGGGGATGGTGCGGGCCGGGGGTCGGCGGCAGCGGCCGGTGGAGCGGGGGAGGGTGCGGTGGGACGTCGGCGGCGGTGGAGTGGGGGAGGGTGCGGGTGGTCGTCGACGGCGGTGGAGTGGGGGAGGGTGCGGGCCGGGGGTCGGCGGCGGCGGCCGGTGGAGCGGGGGAGGGTGCGGTGGGACGGGGGGTCGGTGGAGGGTGCGGTCGGCGGCGGCGGTCGGTGGAGCAGGGGATCGACCCTGGTACCATTAGAAGTTTTGCAAAAAAAAGTATATATTCTAGTGGCGCACTCTGTGTCCAGTGCGCCATTACTAGTTAGAACTAGTAAGGGCGCACTTCGCTCGGATGCGCCATTAGTATGTATGGAAAAATAGAAAAAAAATTATTACTAATGGTGCACCATGTGTCTGGTGCGCCATTAGTGTCTTCCACACTAATGGCGCATCAACAAATGGTGCTCCATTAGTATATAGTAGTGGCGCACTACCTGACAGGTGCGCCATTAGTACCCATCTCATCTATAGCCCTTTTCCTAGTAGTGTCATCATGCCTAGCTGGAAAGGCATTAAAGAAAAGCGCTTGTTGGGAGACAACCCAATATTTACCCTTATTGTTTTTGTGTGTCCACATGATTATGCTACTGTAGTAATCATGTTTTATAGATTTTGTTTCCATAAAGTGCCAAGTAGAACCTTTGGGAAGACTTGGGTGAAGTTTATATGATCTTGCTGTGAAAAACAGAAACTTTAGCGCTCACGAGAATAGCTGCCAGTTTTTACTGGAGAGTTATTTTAGGTTGATTATTTTTGCAGATGATTAATAGACAAATTCCTCAGGTCCAGAAATTTATTTCAGAATTTTTGGGGTTGCAGAAGTATACGTTTGATACAAATTACTACAGACTGTTCTGTTTTTGACAGATTCTGTTTTCTATGTGTTGTTTGCTTATTTTGATGCATCTATGGCTAGTATACAGTAGATATTACACCAATATTAATTAATAATGAGTTCATTACAGTACCTAAGTGGTGGTTTTATTTTCTTATACTAATGGAGCTTACGAGTTTTGTTTTGAGTTTTGTGTGGTTGAAGTTTTCAAGTTTTGGGTAAAGATTCGATGGACTATAGAATAAGGAGAGGCAAGAGCCTAAGATTGGGGATTCCCAAGGCACCCCAAGGTAATATCCAAGGACAACCAAGAGCCTAAGCTTGGGGATGCCCCGGAAGGCATCCCCTCTTTCGTCTTCGTTCATCGGTAACTTTACTTGGAGCTATATTTTTATTCGCCACATGATATGTGTTTTGCTTGGAGAGTCATTCTATCTTGTTAGTTTTTGCTTGCTGTTAGTTAGAATAATGTTTTGCATCTTTAGTTTCAATAAAAAAGTCAAGGATAGCCATTGCCATGCTTATTTTGCTAGTTTGCATGTTGCTGTTTGAAAACAGAAAGTTTACCGCTGTTGTAAAAATTCCCTAGAAAAGTCAGAGAATGGTATAAAGTTGAATATTTTTGCATATTAAGCTAATTTATTACAGTGGAAATTTTAGTTCATAATTTTTGGAGTCAGGGAAGTATTGTTACTCTTGCATTCTTTACAGACTGTACTGTTTTGGCAGATTGCTGTTATGGTTGCATTGTTTGCATATGTTTGCTTGATTAATGATTCTATTTGAGGATAGGAGTATTAAATATGCAGAGGCATTTAGTATTCAATGTTGAATAATAATTTTAGTGATTTGTTACAGTAGAAAATGATAAGGTTTTGCATTGGTTTATACTAACCTATCTCACGAGTTCTTGTTGAGTTTGTTGTGAATGAAGCTTTTGATAAAAAGAAGAGAAACCATGATATGAGAGGAATTAAGGAGACATAAAAGCTCAAGCTTGGGGATGCCCAAGGCACCCCAAGATAATATTTCAAGAAGTCTCAAGCATCTAAGCTTGGGGATGCCCCGGTAGGCATCCCACCTTTCTTCTTCAACAACTATCGGTTAGTATCGGTTGAGCCTAAGTTTTTGCTCTTCACATGTGTTGTGATATCCTTGCATTGTAGTTTTATTTAGCTTTGCTTGCTGTTTGAATAAGATACCAAGATCTGAAATTCTTTAATGAGAGAGAGTCTTCATATAGTTGCATAATTATTTAGCTACTCATTTGTCTTCACTTATATCTTTCGGAGTAGTTTGTCATTTGCTCTAGTGCTTCACTTAGATTATTTTGAGAGTCATTAATAGCATGGTAATTTGCTTAATATTAATATACTTGGTATTCAAGATATGTGAAACTTTCTTTTGAGTGCGTTGAATACTAAGATAAGTTTGATGCTTGATAATTGTTTTGAGATATGGAGGTGATAATATCAAAGCAATGCTAGTTGGGGTGATTATGAATTTAAAGAATGCTTGTGTTGAAGTTTGTGATTCCCGTAGCATGCACGTATGGTGAACCGCTTTGTGATGAAGTCGGAGCACAATTTTATTTATTGATTGTCTTCCTTATGAGTAGTAGTCGGGGACGAGCGATGGTCTTTTCCTACCAATCTACCCCCCTAGGAGTATGCGTTTAGTGCTTTGGTTTTTGATGACTTCTAAATTTTTGCAACAAGTGCATGAGTTCTTTTGATTAATGTTGAGTCCATGGATTATACGCACTCTCATCCTTCCACCATTGCTAGCCTCTCTAATACCGTGCACTTTTCGCCGGTATCATACACTCACCATATACCTTTGTCAAAACAGCCACCATACCTACCTATCATTTCATTTCCATAGCCATTCCGAGATATATTGCCATGCAACCTTCCACCGTTCCATTCATATGACACACATTACTTTTATCATATTGCTTTTTGCATGAACATGTAGTTGACATTGTATTTGTGGCAAGGCCACCTTCATAATTTTCATACATGTCGCTCTTGATTCATTGCATATCCCGGTACACCACCGGAGGCATTCATATAGAGTCATATTTTGTTCTAAGTATCGAGTTGTAATTGTTGAGTTGTAAGAAAAATAAAAGTGTGATGATCCTCATTATTAGAGCATTGTCCCAGTGAGGAAAGGATGATGGAGACTATGATTCCCCCATAAGTCGGGATGAGACTCTGGACTTTATGAAAAATGAAAGAGGCCAAAGAAGCCAAAAAAAAGAGGCCAAAGAAGCCCACCAAAAAAAATATGAGAGAAAAAGAGAGAAGGGACAATGCTAATATCCTTTTTCCACACTTGTGCTTCAAAGTAGCACCATGATCTTCATGATAGAGAGTCTCATATGTTGTCACTTTCATATACTAGTGGGAATTTTTCATTATAGAACTTGGCTTGTATATCCAATGATGGGCTTCCTCAAAAGTGCCCTAGGTCTTCGTGAGCAAGCAAGTTGGATGCACACCCACTTAGATTCTTTTGTTGAGCTTTCATATACTTATAGCTCTAGTGCATCCGTTGCATGGCAATCCCTACTCACTCACATCGATATCTATTGATGGGCATGTCCATAGCCCGTTGATACACCTAGTTGATGTGAGACTATCTTCTCCTTTTTTGTCTTCTCCACAACCACCATTCTATTCCACCTATAGTGCTATGTCCATGGCTCACGCTCATGTATTGCGTGAAAGTTGAAAAAGTTTGAGATTACTAAAGTATGAAACAATTGCTTGGCTCGTCATCGGGGTTGTGCATGATTAAATACTTTGTGTGATGAAGATAGAGCTTAGCCAGACTATATGATTTTGTAGGGATAACTTTCTTTAACCATGCTATTTTGAGAAGACATGATTGCTTTAATTAGTATGCTTCAAGTATTATTATTTTTATGTCAATATGAACTTTTTTCGTGAATCTTTTGAATCTGAATATTCATACCACAATTAAGAAGATTTACATTGAAATTATGCCAAAGTATCACTCCGCATCAAAAATTATTTTTTATCATTTACCTACTTGAGGACAAGCAGGAATTAAGCTCGGGGATGCTTGATACATCTCCAACGTATCTATAATTTTTGATTGCTCCATGCTACTTTATCTACTGTTTTAGGCAATATTGGGCTTTATTATCCATTTTTATATTATTTTTGGGACTAACCTATTAACCGGAGGCCCAGCCCAGATTTGCTGTTTTATGCCTATTTCAGTGTTTCGAGGAAAATGAATATCAGACGGAGTCAAAACGGAACAAAATCAATTGGAGAAGTTATTTTTGGAAGGAAAGCAACCCAGGGAACTTGGAGTGCACGTCAGGGGAGATACAGGCTGACCACGAGGGTGGGGGGCGCCCCCCCTGGGCGTGCCCCCCTGCCTCGTGGGGCCCCTATAGCTCCTCCGACATACCCCCTGCACCCATATATACTCTTGTACCCTAAAACTTCCACAACAGAACCTAGATCGGGAGTTCCGTTGCCGCAAGCCTTTGTAGCCACCAAAAACCAATCGGGACCCTGTTCCGGCACCCTGCCGGAGGCCATCTTCATCATCCCGATGCTATCCAAGACGAGGAGGGAGTAGTTCACCCTCGGGGCTGAGGGTATGTACCAGTAGCTATGTGTTTGATCTCTCTCTCTCTCTCATGTTCCCTCTATGGCATGATCTTGATGTATCCCGAGCTTTGCTATTGTAGTTGGATCTTATGATGTTTCTCCCCCTCTACTCTCTTGTGATGAATTGAGTTTCCCCTTTGAAGTTATCTTATCGGATTGAGTCTTTCATGAGAACACTTGATGTATGTCTTGGTGATCAACTTGCGGGTTTCATGGCATTGGGAACCTATGCATAGGGGTTGGCACACGTTCTTGACTCTCCGGTAGTAGCTTTGGGGCACTCTTTGAAGTACTTTTATGTTGGTTGGATGAATTTGAGATTCTGTGACGCATATCGTGTAATCATGCCCATGGATACTTGAGGTGACAATGGAGTATCTAGGTGACATTAGGGTTTTGGTTGATTTGTGTCTTAAGGTGTTATTCTAGTACGAACTCTTTTATAGATCGATCCGAAAGAATAACTTTGAGGTGGTTTTGTACCCTACCATAATCTCTACGTTTGTTCTCCGCTATTAGTGGCTTTGGAGTGACTCTTTGTTGCATGTTGAGGGCTTGTTATATGATCTATCTATGTTATTATTGTTGAGAGAACTTGCACTAGTGAAAGTATGAACCCTAGGCCTTGTTTACTACCAATGCAATACCGTATACGCTCACTTTTATCATGAGTTACCTTGCTGTTTTATTATTTCAGTACAAAAACCTATATCTACTATCTATTTTGCACTTGTATCTTCATCTCTTCGCCGAACTAGTGCACCTATACAATTTACCATTGTATTGGGTGTGTTGGGGACACAAGAGACTCTTTGTTATTTGGTTGCAGGTTCGTTTGAGAGAGACCATCTTCATCCTACGCCTCCTACAGATTGATAAACCTTAGGTCATCCACTTGAGGGAAATTTGCTACTGTCCTACAAACCTGTGCACTTGCAGGCCCAACAACTTCTACAAGAAGAAGGTTGTGTAGTAGACATCAACGCCCTACCCAAGGTCACTACCCTAGAAGATAAAGAGTCCAAGAGATAGCAGGAGATCCCCAGGCAAAGATGTCGAGTGCTATCCACTCGACAGTCGGATCACTCGGGCGTCTTCCCCCCTTACTGTCACTCGACTATCCAGGGAATCACTCGACCAATCGAAGAACATGAGTCAATCAGCATTGCAACGGGTAGGCGTTTACTCCATAGTCTTTATGGTCATTAATAGCACTTAAGGCAGGCGTTATCAGTAACGCCCTTACTTTATGTACATTAAGCCCCTTGTAATGGGGGATGGCTGGGGCTCTGGCGCACTCTATATAAGCCACCCCCTCCTCTGGGACAAGGGTTGGCACCCCCTGTAATATCACACATATAATCCAATCGACCATATCAGGGCACCGAGACGTAGGGCTGTTACTTCGACTGAGAAGGGTCTAAACTCATAAATCTCATGTGTACACCTTCACCATAGCTGAGATCTTGCCTCTCCAACCTACCCCCCTTTCTACTGTCAGTCTTAGGACCACGACAGGCACCGCATTGAATCGAGCGAATGCGGTTTGTCCAAGCAGTGCGTGATAGCCACCGCGGAAGGGGACGATATCGAAGATCAACTCTTCGCTTCGGAAGTTGTCCGGGGATCCGAAGACCACCTCCAGTGTGATTGAGCCCGTACAGCGGGCCTCTACACCTCGTATGACTCCTTTAAAGGTGTTTTTTGTGGGCTTGATCCTTGAGGGATCAATACCCATTTTGTGCATTGTATCCTGATAGAGCAGGTTCAGGCGGGTGCCACCGTCCATGAGGACTCGCCTAAGATGGAATCCATCAATGATTGGGTCGAGGACCAGTGCGGCTGAACCGCCATGATGAATACTAGTCGGATGGTCCTTGCGATTGATGGCGATCGGGCAGGACGACCATGGGTTGAACTTTGGGGCGACTGGCTCCATCGCGTAGACGTCCCTGAGCACGCGCTTGCGCTCCCTCTTGGGGATATGGGTAGCGTATATCATGTTCACCGTTTTAACTTGGGGGGGGGGGACTTCTTCTGTCCCCCTGTGTTCAGTGGCCAGGACTCCTCGTCATCATCCTTGCTTTGCGACCCCTTCTCCTTGTTCTTGTCATTTAACTTGCCGGCCTGTTTAAAAACCCAACAGTCTCTATTGGTATGATTGGCTGGTTTATCAGGAGTGTCTTGGATTTCACATGGACGATCGAGTATTCGGTCCAAGCTGGACGAGCCCGGATTGTTTCTTTTTATATGGCTTCTTCCGTTGACCAGACTTGGAGCCACTGAATCCGGCATTGATCATTGTGTCATCGGTGTTGTTACAGTTGCTTCAACGCTTGTGTCGGTTGCGTCGGGGCTTGCCGTTGCTATTTCTGGCTTCAGAAGTGCCAGGTTTGCTTGTATTATTACTGCTACGGGCTAGCTAGCTATCCTCGCCCGCGCAGAAGCAGGCCATAAGCGTTGTGAGGGCTGCCATAGAATTCTGGAGCAAGCCATTCATCACGGATGCTATGTTTAAAGGCTGCTAGGGCTTCGGCATCCGGACAGTCGACGATCTGGTTCTTTTTAGTTAAGAACCTAGTCCAGAATTTCCTGGCTGACTCTCCGAGCTATTGAACTATGTGACTTAAGTCGTCGGCATCCGGAGGTCGGACATATGTACCTTGGAAGTTGTCGAGGAAGGCGTCTTCCAAGTCTTCCCAGCTGCCAATTGAGTTTTTGGGCAAACTATTCAACCAGTGTCGAGCCGGTCCCTTAAGTTTTAGCGGGAGGTATTTGATGACGTGAAGATCATCACCGCGGGCCATATGAATATGGAGGAGAAAATCCTCAATCCATACCGTAGGGTCTGTTGTCCCATCATATGATTCGATGTTCACGGGTTTAAACCCTTCTAGGAATTCATATTCCATTACTTCATCAGTGAAGCAGAGGGGGTGTGCGGCGCCTCTATATAGAGCCAAGTTGCAATGTAGCTCAGATGGAGTTCATCTGTGGTTTTCGGCCCGGGCGTGGTTATGTTTGTCACGTCCGGCTAGATGGCCATCTTGCGCATCGGGGCACGCCCCCACGATCCATAGATCGATCTGGTCTGACCTGCTCTGTTTTCCAGGTCATGCCGTAGGTCATATATGTATCCCCAACCTGTTGTGTCTCTGTTTTTACAGCGAGGTAGTGCGGGCTGGTGTTCGGCTTGAGTTGCCTCTTTGTCCCGGCCACGTGGTGGTCGGTCAGCCACATTATGCATTGGTAGGACGGGCTCCAGCGCCTCGTCATTGAATTGGGGTAAAAATTTGCGTTTCGGGTAGCTTCTGGCTGGGCGCTCGAGGTCGTATTCCTTGGCTGCCACGACATTAGTCCATCTGTCATTGAGTAGATCTTGATCAGCTTGAAGCTGCTACTGCTTTTTTTTTCAGGCTCCTTGCAGTGGCTATTAGCCGGTGCTTAAAACACTCCTGATCGACGGAATCCTCAGGCACGATAAAGTCTTTGTCGCAGAGGCTTGCCTCATCCTTGGAGGGTGGAAGATAATTACTGTCCTCTGAGTCTTCGTTAACGGCCTATTCATTAGGGCTGACTCGCCCATCCTCCCGTTCATCCTGTTTGGAAGTTGGCTCAACGGGGTCTTCGTTGTCTTCGACATCGCCCGGACTATTATTTTCTCCTATGCCGGTATTACTGGTTTTTCCACAGCGTGGTCTAGAGCGGCGCCGCTGACGTCGGCGCTTTGGCTGTATCTCTGGAGGCTTATCCTCGACTTGATCATTTTCATTGTCGTTGTTGTTCTCTTTGGGTGTATCCACCATGCATATCTCTTACGAGGAGGTGGCTGTCCAGCGCCCTGTAAGTGGTGGTTTTTGTGCCTGCTCCTCTCCGGCATCGTCGTCCATACCGCCGATGTCTTCGGAGCCATAATCGAGCATGTTGGTTAAGTCTCCGACAGTGGCTATGAAGTGGGTGGTGGGTGGGAAGCAGAATTCTCCGTCATCAGCTTCCAATCCAAACCGGATATAGTTCGGCTGAGAGTCCCCTGATAAGGAGAGGGCTTTTAATGAGTTTAGCACATCGCCTAAAGGTGAGTGCTGGAAGATGTCCGCGGAGCTGAATTCAACGATCGACGCCTGATTAGGTTCGATGGGTGCGGATGCACGCGGTTCGGAACCTATGGCCGGAGACGATTCCGAGGTTCTGGTGACACATGCCCCGCTCGAGGTTTGATCTGTGTGCGTCTCTAACACTGCTGAGTCTGTGGCTTCCGCGACGGGGTTGAGCTACCCGTCCTCGGACGACACAATCTGCTCTGGATCCAGGGCCAGAGCAGTTACAGGCGCTATCTCTTGGGCACGGTCCGATGACAGATTTAGGTCATGTTCATCGTGGTGGCAGGGAGCGGCTGCCATGGGCTCGAATCCGTTGAAGATCAAGTCTCCGCGGATATCGACAATATAATTCAATCTTCCAAACCTGACCTAATGATCAGGGGCATAGCTATCGATTTGCTCTAGATGGCCAAGCGAGTTGGCCCGTAGTGCGAAGCCGCCGGATACGAAGATCTGTCCGGGTAGGAAAACCTCCCCCTGGACTGCATTGTTGTACATGATTGACGGAGCCATCAAACCTTTTGGCGACGATGCAGCGGAACTCTCAATGAAAGCACCAATGTCGGTGTCAAAACCGGCGGATCTCGGGTAGGGGGTCCCGAACTGTGTGTTTAAGGTTAATGGTAACAGGAGGCGGGGGACACGATGTTTACCCAGATTCAGGCCCTCTCTATGGAGGTAATATCCAACTTCCTGCTTGATTGATCTTGATGAATATGAGTATTACAAGAGTTGACCTACCACGAGATCGTAATGGCTAAAACCCTATTCTAGCCTGTATGATTATGATTGCCTCTACGGACTAAGCCCTCCGGTTTATATAGACACTGGAGGGGACTAGGGTTGTACAAGGTCAGTTACAGAGAAAGGAATCTTCATATCTGGGCGCCAATCTTGTCTTCCACGCCAAGGAGAGTCCCATCCGGACACGGGAGAGAGTCTTCTGTCTTGTATCTTCACGGCCTAATAGTCCAGCCCACGCTACATAGTCCGGCCGTCCGAGGACCACTTAATCCAGGACTCCCTCAGTGATTTATTCAGGATTGTGTGGCGTGGGCGTTTGAATTTATACACCAATGCCAAGCGTCGGGGCAGGAGATCGCTATCCTGAAACTAGATTTTGCCAAGGTGTTCGACACAATCGAACATGCCCCAATGATGGAGATTATGAAGTGCATGGGTTTTGATGATCGATGGCTCGGATGTATTAACTGCTTATTCTCGATGGCAAAATCTTCTGTCCTCCTCAATGGGACCCCAGGCAGACAATTCTTCTGCTTGAGAGGTGTATGCCAAGGAGATCCATTATCCCCGCTCATCTTTGTTCTGGCAGCCGACCTACTGCAAGCTGCCATCAATGATGCTTATTGCGCGGGCGCTCTCTAACTCCCTATTTTAGTTCCTAATGATGATTACCCCGTGATCCAATACGCTGATGATACAATCCTTGTGATGCATGCGGACCAATCTCAAGCGAAAACCATCAAACTCATTCTCCAGGACTATGCGAAGTCGGTGGGCCTGCGTATCAACTTCCAAAAATCTACCCTAATCACTGTCAATGCATATGCAGATACAACCTCGAGTCTTGCGCAGGTTTTTGGATGCGCGATTGCTCCATGCCATTTACGTATCTAGGGTTGCCCATGGGCACTACCAGACCGACTATAACTGTCCTCATGCCTCTGGTCGCGTCGGTGGAACGCATGCTCTCCTCGGCTGCCACACTCCTGGACCTCAGATCAAAGCTTACCCTGGTGAACTTGGTGATCACTTCCCTTGCGATTTATGCAATGTGTTTCATGAGGATCCCCTAGACAATTCTAGATCATCTGATAAACTCCGAAGATATTGCCTGTGGGCCAACAGCTCGGACGATGGCACAAAAGCCATCTCCCTGGCAGCATGGGGGCTGATGTGCCACCCCAAGAGTAAAGAGGGGCTTGGAGTGATTGATCTCAGGGTTCAAAATCAAGATTTTCTCCTTAAGCAGATTCACAAACTTTATAATTGCATGGACTTGCCTTGGGTGAAGCTGGTTTGGTCAGCATACTAGATGGTCTGATACCGCATGCAACTGACCCTTGTGGCTCGTTTTGGTGGCGTGACATCATGCAACCTATGCCGATATATCGAGGGGTCACTTCTATGGAGGTGGGAGACGGGAGTACGGTTCTATTTTGGAAGGACATGTGGCACAACAACATACTCGCTAATAGTCACCCCGGGTGTACTCATTCGCCATGAATGAGGACGTCTCCGTACAAAACCTGTTGACCGCACCTGTGCTGGGCCAAAACTTCCATTTGCCTCTCTCAGTTGAAGCCAGGGGAGAGCTCAAGGGGCTTCAAACCAGCATCACCATGATGGAATTGGCTGAAATGAGGGACGTCTGGAAATGTGTTTGGGGATCAGACGGTTTTGAGTCCAACAAATTTTACCTGCATTGCTTCCATGATGGCGTAGCAGACAAGGCCTTCAAGTGGATCTAGAAGACTAAATGCACTAACAAATGGAAGGTTTTTGCCTGGCTGCTGCCAGCGAACAGGGTTAACACGCGGAACTTGCTGAAAAGGAAAGGTATGAAGCTAAGGGGCGATGACTGTGCCTGCTTGCTATGCTCCAGCCCCCTCGAGGAAACAATTGAGCATCTGTTCTTCGAATGTGAGTTCAGCAGATCGTGTTGGGGGATGCTGGGGATCATGTGGCCAGTAGGTGGCAATAGGCTACAGCTTGTGCATGCGGTGAAGGAAGTTTGGACCCAGCCCATGTTCATGGAGATCTTCATCATCGCGGCTTGGAGCATATGGAAGGAACATAACAATAAGCACTTCAAAGGGATCGTTCCCACGCAGAATGAATGGCAGCAGAGATTCCAAAATGACTTTGGAATGATGAAACATAGAGTGAAGGAGGCGCTGGTGCCGTTTATAGAGGTGTTTGTTGACTCGATCTAATTTTATTGCATAGTATCCCATTGGATAACTTGTACCTCTCCTATACCCTTAGTGGATAGGACTCCATTCTACTCTTTCCACTCCATGTAATCGCACTCTTGTAACACTTGGTGTGATGGTTTCAATATAAAGTCAGTGGGGGGTTGCCCTCACTATCCCAAGCTTTCAAAAAAGAGCTTGGATCGGAAACTGTAGAAGCACATAAATATGATACTGGAAGCTCCATTTGCAGGATGCATGACAATAAGCTATATACACGTGACACGGAAGACAAACATGTGCAATATACATGAGCTCAAATGGAAGCATAGATTAATAAAAATTAATGTTTTTAGTAAACTATGATAGAAAAATTTATAGAGTTCAAAAGCATCTTCATTCCAGTATGGATGTTGCATAACAAAGAAGCATGTGCACGCTACTTTTGGAACATTACTAGTCTTGGATGGTGAAAGTGCAACTATCCCTGGGTGGTTTTGGTAATTCCTAACAACATATAGCTCATTGAGCTAATGCTATTTCAAGATAAATATTTCAGCAAAGCTCAATGTTTGGCATGGCATGGATGAGAAACATGGACCCCTCAAAATGCTAAGGACAAAAGGATTGGCTCGAGCTCAAAGCACAAGACTCTACATTTTTCATTTTAGTGATCCAAGATCACATTGAGTCCATAGGAAAAGCCAATACTATCAAGAGGGGATGAGGTGTTGCTTAATGAGTTTCTTGCTCAAAGTGCTTAGTGATATGCTCCAAAGCCCTCAACTACTTTCTCACATCCACATATGTCCCAAACCAAAAGTCAAACTCGGCCCCACCGAAACCTTCTATCCGGCACCACCGAGTTCAGTTGACATAGCCACTGCTGTAAGTGCATCTAGTGCCACCCCTAGTTGGTTTTGGAGTATTGACGACAAAGTTGGTTGAGGGACTAACGCGTTTGTGAGAATTGCAGGATAACGCAGGGAGTGTCCCTCATTGATTCGGTTTACCTACCGGAGATGACCCCTAAAAATGTATGAAGACATTGAAGACAATGGTGGAGTGTGAAGATATTCACACTGAAGACTATGACATGAGAAGACATTGAGTGAAGACTATGGAGCGCGAAGACTGAGTTGTTTTGTTGTTTCCTTTTCTTCTTTGTTGAGTCATAGGAACCACCGTACTGTTAAGTGGGTTCCAAGTGAACAAAGTCAGAGTGACTGAAGTGATGCTCAACCAAATCCTATGTCTTCGAGCGAAGACAATGAGTGCAAATCTTATCCAGAGCTGGATGAGTCAGCTTTGCTTGTAGCCCAAGTAAAGTTGCCGTGTGTGTTTGAAATCTGACCGTTGGAACACATGTCAGTTCCTTAGTGACCCAGGGTCATTTCAGACATATCAGGTCGGGTTGCCTTGTGGCTATAAATAGCCCACCCCCTACACCATAAATTGGTGGCTGCTCAGAGTTAGTTTATGGCTTTTGTCATTTTGAGAGCAACCCACCTCGAAGCCTTTGAGAGAGAAATCCTTGCGAGGATAAAGCCCAAACACCCAGAGCCAAAGAGTGTTAGGCATCACTGAAGTCTTTCTGCCTGTGTGACTTGAAGACTTATTACACTTGAGGACTGTGTATCCTCCAGCCGGTTAGGCGTCGCGTTCTGAGCATCCAAGAGTCATTGTGGATTGCCGGTGAACGAAGTATGTGAAGGTTCGGAAGTCTACCTTGAAGACTTACCAGAGTGATTGGGCGAGGACTGTGTGTCCTTAGCTCAAGGGGAATAAGGTGAAGACGCGGTCTTCTGAGTTGAATCTCAGCCTCCCTAACCAGACGTACAGTTGTCATAGCAACTAGAACTGGTCCAACAAATCATGTGTCTTCAACAAGTGACTGGTTCTATCCCTTCCCTCATTTACTTTGAGTTTGTCTTCATGAAGTCATTGCTTATTTGTCTTATCTGTTTGACTTCATTGCTTGACTACTATCGTTGATTGGCTTCATACTATCTTCCATCCTGATCCTTACTACCTAGCTGCTATTAGTCTTTGTACGTTCACATTATTGCATACTTGACTATGGCTTGCTTGTTGTAGTTTATCTTCCGCTGCATATCAATTAGGTCATTTCTATTGTTTGTCTTCGAAACTTCCACGTTTTGAAGACTTTGATAAAAATCGCCTATTCACTGTCATGGTTCTAAGTCTGACAGTAGATTGGGGGGTAGGTATGGAGAGGCAAGATCCTAGCTATGGAGTAGTTGTACACACGAGTGTTTAGCGAGTTCGGGCCCTTCTCGGAGGAAGTACTAGCCCTACGTATCGGAGCCCGGAGGCGGTCGACTGGTTTCTGTGTATATGAGTTACAGGGGTGCGAACCCTTTACACTGAGGAGGGGGGTGGCTTATATAGAGTTCGCCAGACCCCTCCGGCCCTCAGTTATGCAGGGTTTAAAGTACATTAAGACAGGGGGTTACTGGTAACGCCCTCATAAACACCATGAAGACTATTAAAGCTACTTAATGACAGACCGTTGCGTGCTGAGTGACTTTAGGTCTCCTGGCCGTCGAGTGGTTAGCTTCATGGTCGAGTGGCTATCTTCATCGTCGAGTGAAGTCCCTCTTGGTCGAGTGAAGTCCCTCTTGGTCGAATGGAAGGTAGCTTCTTCTAAGGATGTCCTTGGGTAGGGTATCCTAGATAGGACCATGACCCTACCCTAGGTACATGACTTCATCATTAGCCCCCGAATGGATCGAGGTTCGAGTGAGGAAGGGGTTGATAATTTTCTCCGACCTATTTCCCGTGCTCTGATTACGTCGTATCCTGGATCAGCGATTTTTCTTTTTAGGCGTTGGCACTAACCTTTCCTTCAGTCGCCTTGATCCATTCTTTTCGTCTGTCGAGTGAACTTTTGGACTTAGAGAACTTCCGAGTGACGGATCGCAGGAAATCTATCGTCTGACAGATTGATCTGCCGTTAGAGATTTTGTGGGATCCGAATTTTGGGAAGCGCGCGAAGCGGGGTGGACCACGGTACTCGGATGGGATAAGACATGGACGCCTCGATTTCTGCGCCACCTTTTTCGCCACGTATCATGCGCGCGCGACTGTTTCGGGATGTGACAGGACCGCCCGGGCCTACTTGTCAGCCACTCGGAAGCGTCCTTATATAAAGCGCTGGGTGAGGGTTTTTGAATAGTGCCTTCCCATTCTCCTCTCTGCCTCTTTGCCTCCGCTCACTGTGCCTGCTCTCGCCTCCGCCTACCCACTCCTCGCGTGCTTCGCCGGCGACAATGGTGAAGGAGAAGACGGCAGCCTTGGAGCGCGCGAAGAAGGCGACGGCGGCGGGGAAAGCAAAGGGGAGAGCGTCCAGTCGGGGCGGATCTTCGTCAAGATCCCGTCTGCCAAAAGGTTGGGTCCAAGGGGATTGGATCCGTTCGACCATCACTGAGACAGATCTCAATGACCTGGCCAACGAGGGTCTGATCCCCCATGGGTCAGCTAGGCTTCCGGGGTCCGAGTGTCAACCGCAGCCGCAGGAGGGTGAGTGCATTCTCCTAGCCACTCATATTGATCGTGGATTCCCTCTGCCGCTGAGTGTTTTCTTCCAAGGGTTTCTGAACTTCTTTTGGGCGCAACTCCACCATTTCACTCCTAATTCTATCGCCCATCTTGCTGCTTTCGTTTCCATGTGTGAGAACTTCCTGGGTTGTCGACCTCATTGGGGTCTCTTTAAGCACATATTCACCTGTCGCTCACAGACGGTGAAAAAGGCGAGTCCGGGTGACGAGAGTACTAAGGTTATCCAGATGTGCGGGGGTCTTGGGATTTAGATGAGGAAGAAGAGTACTTTCCCGCCATGACCCTTCCTGAGTCGGTCAGAGGGTGGCAGTCGACTTGGTTTTACTGCCAAGACGAGCCGACGCCGGGGCAGTCGACTGGTCTCCCTCCGTTCTCCATGGACCGAGTGGACAAACCCTCTTCTCTGAAGGTGCTTCCTGAGGAGAAAGCTCAGGTAAAAATGCTGAGGGAGCGCATAGTCCAACTCGTTAGGGACGGAGTGACGGGTATGGATCTTCTGGAGGTCTTCCTTAGACGGCGCATCCAACCACTTCAGTACCGAGGCCACCCGATGTGGCTGTATTGTGGTACCGAAGACACCACTCGGGTCCATCCAGAAGCGGTCGACGACGCCACACTAGAGAGGTGGGTGGCCGGTGGGTGGCCGCAATCATGGGGAATAAGGACAACCCTCGAGGGGCTAGGAGGATCCCACCACTCGACTGTACCTACACACCGGACATGGTATGGCCACTTATTTCCAATTGCAATCTTGCTTTATTCATTCTGCTTCGCTGCGAATTGGTCGAGTGATCTTTGTTTTGCTTTGTTTCCTGACAGGCCACCACGGAGTTATACTCGATGCCCAATGGAGCGCAAACACCGACTGAGGAGGAGGAAGAAAGTGGGGGCGAAAGCCCGGAGGAGTGGGATTCGGATGCTGACGACGATGATGAGGGCGATGACTCTGGTGAGGAGGAAGAGGAGGAGGAGGAGGAAGTTGTACCTCCTCGCTCGGAAAGACGCTCGAAGCTTGCCCATGACCCCGCGGTCGAGCGTGGTGAGGGGGTCGCAACCATCACACAGTCGTCCAAGCGCCCTCGGACTACTTCTCCGGTGCCGACTGAGAAAGCTCCGAAGCAATCTTGAGTGGCGCCGTCGAAGTCGGCGAAGGTCTTGCCGAAGATGAAGATGGTGATCCCCACTATCTCAGGGTATTGGTGTAGCTTGAGTTTGTCTGTTTCGCATGAACTTATTCTTGGTTGACTCATGAGCTAATCGACTGTCTTCTGAAACTGCAGTGCTGCTACTTCTGATACCTCGGCCAGAGCTGAAGATCAGGAGATGGAGGATGCTGTTACTTTGAAACCTGGTATGACTCTTGTAGTTTCGTCTTCAGTCGATTGGCTTCTTGTCTCTAATTTTGATTCTTTTTCTGCAGCTTCATCTAACGTCGTCGATCGACCTTCCCGACGACCTTCATCTAACTTCATCTAACATCTAATTTTGAAATCTTGGCTTCAGTCGATCGACCTTCCCGACGACGACGATGAGGAACCACCGAGGCAGAGAAGGAGCAAGAAAGCGTCTGCTAGCAAGGCGACTCAGGATGTGCCAGCACCCGAGACATTGGTCATGGAGGGAGTCACTCGGCCTACCGTAACCTTTGTGGTGCCGTTGACGAGTGCTCGTCCTTCATCGTCGAGTGCTGCTCAACCCTCGCTTTTCTCAACCTACCACGTTCCAGAAGACCAAGCTAGTGCTGCTAAAGAAGCAATACGCCAAGCGGGGGTCATGATGGAGCAAGTGAAGGCAATACAAGAAGCCAGCCAGGCAGCCTATGATGCTAGTTCAGCTCTTCAGAGTAATGTTCAGGTCAGTCGGTCACTGCCTGTTCTGGTAGGATATGATATCTGAAAACTCTTCTTTCTGAAATTCCTAGAGTTTGTCCTACACCCACTGGGTGTGTCGATTAAAATTCCGGATTAGTGGGGGCACGCTGAGTGCACCCACTGGGTGTAGTCCCCAAGGCTATGGTCGACTAATGGCAGTCGACCATAGGCTTTATGTCTTAAGTTTTTTCCTTACTCGACTAGGTCGAATAGATTCATAGACCGGTGGGGGCACGCAGAGTGCACCCACTGGGTGTAGTCCCCGAGACTGTGGTCGACTGCTTGGCAGTCGACTATAGTCTAAAGCACACCTCCCGTTTTTTTTGTTGTTATTGGTCGACTGGTCGACTCTAACTGATGAAACTAGTGGGGGCACGCTGAGTGCACCCACTGGGTGTAGTCCCCGAGACTGTGGTCGAATGTTTGTATTCGGCCCAAGTCTTAGAAATGCTATGATTTTTCCTTAGTCACTCGGAAGTGAATTGTCTTTGACGTCTGTCGATTGGTTCTTCGTAGAAATCATGCGACCTTGCGGCTCGTTACACTGAGATGGAGAACAAACATATCCAGCTCGAGCTTGATCTGAAACTGACCCAAGAGAACCTAACGAAGGCGAAGGAGGAGGCTAAAGGTATGTTTGGTGAGGCCTCCGACGAATGCTTTTGCCTCTCGTTTGTTTCAGAGTCTGATCTCACTATAATTTTTCAGGCAAAGTGAGGGATGCCCTGAAGAAGAAAGACCTTGACTTGGCTGAGTTGCAGAAAACGGCTTTAGAAAAGACCAAGCTCGCAGATGAGAAGCTGGCTTCAGTCACCAGGCTTGAAGAAGAAAATACCAATCTGAAAGCCGCTCTTGATGCTGCCAACAAGGAGGTCAGTCGACTGAAAAGTGACAAGATTGCCTTGAATGACAAGGCCAGTGAGTTGGCGGGGAAGAAGAACGATCTGGAGGCTTATCTTGATGGACTCGCCAAGAAACTATTCCTTATGCTTGAAGGTAATCTTTTGTATCAAACAGACATTTTAACTGTGATCTTCAACTGTTGTCTTGATTCGGTGGTTATGCTTGCAAAATTTTGCCAGAACTTTGAAGAGGAGACTGGTCAACTGGAAGTAAACCTGGACCCCATCAACTCTCCCGTGAAAGATGAAGTCGCCATGAATGTGCTCCGGCTTAAATCTCGTGTTGCTGTTGTCATCGATTATCTCGCAAGGCTGAAGGTCGCAACTTCTCGCATCGACACAACACTCTGGCTAAGAGAAACGCTCCAGAACGACCTCGAGTCTCTGATGACTCGACTGAACGAGGTCCCAAGTAGACTGCAGGAGTGGAAGAAGTCTTCGGCCAGGTGTGGTGCAGATGTTGCTCTGTCTCTGGTCCGCGTTCATTGCAAGGATGCGCGAGAGGACAAGTTGGTGGCCCTTAGGGTGGCTAACACCAAGAAGCACGATTTCCGATCCTTCATGGAGACCTTCATCGCCGCCGCCACTTGGATTGCAGATGGAATCGACCTGGATAAGTTTGTTGCACCTTCCAGCCCTCCACAGGAGGGGTAAAAAACTTCTGAGCTTGATACTTTAAATTTGCCTCTGTATGCCGAGTGATTTTTGTAACCGACAAACCTTACCAGGCCTAGCGCCTGAGCACTTTCGGTTCCGTTAGGTGTTATCTGAACTTGGACTCAACGTTGAATATGTTTGCATTTGGTTTGAGGTGTCTTTTGCAGGTTAAAGCGAAGCGCTTATTGCAATCGACTTGTTCCCCAATACACTTAGGCGAGCACTGGGCTGCAGCTAAGCCCCCGAGTGAGAGGTTTGCTCTCCACTTGGTAGGATTTTCAAAAACTTAGGCAAGCACTGGGCTGCAGCTAAGCCCCCGAGTGGGAGGTCTGCTCTCCACTCGGTAGGATTTCAGATACTTAGGCGAGCACTGGGCTGCAGCTAAGCCCCCGAGTGGGAGGTTTGCTCTCCACTCGGTAGGATTTTCAAAAACATAGGCGAGCACTGGGCTGCAGCTAAGCCTCAGAGTGGGAGGTCTGCTCTCCACCCCGTAGGATTTCAGATACTTAGGCGAGCACTGGGCTGCAGCTAAGCCCCCGAGTGGGAGGATTGCTCTCCACTCGGTAGGATTTTCAAAAACTTAGGTGAGCACTGGGCTGCAGCTAAGCCCCCGAGTAGGAGGTCTGCTCTCCACTCGGTAGGATTTCAGATACTTAGGCAAGCACTGGGCTGCAGCTAAGCCCCCGAGTGGGAGGTTTGCTCTCCACTCGGTAGGATTTTGTATTGGTGGCGTAGCTCGGAAGGAGAGGGTAGCAGTCGACCTGCACCTCGTCCTCCTTGCAGAGCGCACGTTGTATTTGTGGCGTAGCTCGGAAGGAGAGGGTAGCAGTCGACCTGCACCTCGTCCTCCTTGCTGAGCGCACATTGTATTTGTACTTAGGCGAGCGCAATGTTGTAGCTAAGCCTCCGAGTGGAAGGTTGGCTTACTACTCGGTAGGATTTTGTTTAACTTAGGCGAGTACTTGGACTGCAGCTAAGCCTCCGAGTGGTAGGCTGGCTTACCACTCGGTAGGATTTTGTTTAACTTAGGCGAGTACTTGGACTGCAGCTAAGCCTCCGAGTGGAAGGCTGGCTTACCACTCGATAGGATTTTCTTTAACTTAGGCGAGTACTTGGACTGCAGCTAAGCCTCCGAGTGGAAGGCTGGTTTACCACTCGGTAGGATTTTGTTTAACTTAGGCGAGTACTTGGACTGCAGCTAAGCCTCCGAGTGGAAGGCTGGCTTACCACTCGGTAGGATTTTGTTTAACGTAGGCGAGTACTTGGACTTCAGCTAAGCCTCCGAGTGGAAGGCTGGCTTACCAGTCGGTAGGATTTTGTTTATCTTAGGCGAAACGGATTTCACAGCTAAGCCTTCGTGTGGGAGACTGGCTCACCACTCGGTTAGGATTTTTTTACAGACTTAGGCGAATCGGATTCGCAGCCAAGCCACCCACTGGGGGATTGTTTTATATGAACAAAAGTAATAACAATTACTGGGAAAACTATAAAGCTCTTGTCTTTGATAAATAAACTACAGGAGTACTTTTATTACAACTCATCCGAGTGAATACTTAAGTGTAAAAGGGGCGGAGGAGCTCCACGTTCCAAGCTCGGGGCTCGTCGATCTGATGCTCGACATTGTAAAGACGATATGCTCCATTGTGGAGAACCTTGGTGACGATGAAGGGTCCTTCCCAAGAAGGAGCAAGCTTGTCTGGTTTCTGCTGATCCACTCAGAGGACCAAATCTCCTTCCTGGAAGGCTCGACTCTTCACATTTTTGGCGTGGAAGCGACGCAAGTCTTGTTGATAAATGGTCGATCGGATCAGAGCCATCTCTCTTTCTTCCTCTAAAAGGTTGACTGCATCCTGCCGTGCTTGTTCTGCTTCAGCTTCGGTGTAGAGCTTGACCCGAGGAGCATTGTGGAGAAGGTCACTCGGCAAGACTGCTTCAGCTCCGTAGACCAAGAAGAACGGAGTTCTTCCAGTCGACCGGTTGGGCGTGGTCCTTAAGCCCCAAAGCACCAAGGGAAGTTCGTCGACCCATGCACCAGCCGCGTGCTTGAGATCACGCATCAAACGGGGTTTCAACCCTTTGAGAATCAAGCCGTTGGCTCGTTCTGCCTGTCCATTCGACTGCGGATGGGCGACTGAAGCATAGTCGACTCGTGTGCCTTGAGTGCAGAAAGCTCTGAATTCTTAGGAATCGAAGTTTGACCCGTTGTCGGTGATGATGTTGTGCGGGACTCCATATCTGAATATCAATTCTCTGACAAAGCTGACAGCAGTACCGGCATCGAGGTTCTTGATGGGTTTGGCCTCAATCCACTTGGTGAACTTGTCGACTGCTACCAGCACATGGGTGAAACCGCTTCTGCCTGTTCTCAAAGGGCCGACCATATACAAACCCCATACTGCAAAGGGCCAAACAAGTGGTATGGTCTTTAAAGCTGAGGCGGGCTTGTGTGACATATTGGAGTAAAATTGACATCCCTCGCACTTGTCGACTATCTCCTTTGCCATTTCATTCGCTCTGGGCCAATAAAAACCAGCTTGGTATGCTTTAGCCACGATGGTCCGAGAAGACGCATGATGGTCACCGGTCCCCGAGTGGATGTCATTGAGAATCATTCGACCTTCCTCCGGTGTTATGCATTTCTGGCTGACTCCAGTCGCACTTTCTCCGTATAACTGACCCCTCATGACGGTGAAGGCTTTGGACCGGCAGACGATCTCCCGAGCCTCTTCTTCATTCTCGGGGAGTTCTTTTCTCAAGATATAGGCGATATAGGGCACTGTCCAATCAGGAGTGATGACCAAAACTTCCATGATCAAGTCGACCACAGCTGGGACCACGACTTCAGTCGGATCTGTGGTGCTTTTGGGCTGCGGGACTTCTTCAGTGAAAGGATCTTCTTGAACCGACGGTGTGTGAACATGCTCCAAAAACACACCACTCGGAATGGCTTCCCTCTTGGAACCTATCTTCGCCAAGTCGTCGACTGCTTGATTTTTCAATCGGGGAACGTGATGGAGCTCTAACCCTTCAAACTTCTTTTCGAGCTTCCTCACTGCATTGCAGTATCCAGTCATGGCTGGGCTTCTAACGTCCCACTCCTTCATCACCTGATTGACCACCAAATCTGAGTCGCCATAAACCATAAGGCGACGGACGCCGAGTGAAATGGCCATGCGCAACCCATACAAAAGTGCTTCATATTCTGCTTCATTATTGGAGGAATCAAAGTGGATCTGGAGCACATATCTGAGCTTATCTCCTCGGGGAGAAACCAAAACAACCCCAGCACCAGAACCATTTAACATCTTAGAGCCATCAAAGAACATGGTCCAATGCTCCGAGTGAACTTGAGTCGGCTGTTGCTGTTCAATCCACTCGGTAAGGAAATCTGCTATAGCCTGGGACTTAATGGCTTTCTTTGCCTCAAATTTGATATCAAGGGGAAGGAACTCAATCGCCCATTTAGCCACTCAACCAGTTGCATCTTTGTTGTGCAGAATCTCTGACAATGGTGCGTCGCTGACGACTGTAATGTCATGATCAGAGAAATAATGAGCAACCTTCTTCATGGTCATGTAGATCCCATATACAAGCTTCTGATAATGAGGATATGTTTGCTTCGATGGGGTCAAAACTTCAGAGAGATAATACACTGGGCGCTGAACTTTGAAGGTTTTACCTTCCTCTTCCCGCTCGACCGTAAGTACTGTACTAACGACTTGTCCTGTGGCTGCAATGTAAAGCAACAAAGGCTCTTTGCTGATTGGAGCAGCAAGCACCGGCTGGGTGGAGAGCAGAGCTTTTAGCTCGGCAAACGCTGCATCAGCTTCTGGAGTCCACTCGAACTTGTCTGTCTTCTTCATCAGTCGGTAAAGAGGCAACGCCTTTTCACCGAGGCGAGAGATGAATCGACTTAACACGGCCAAGCATCCAGTAAGCTTCTAGACATCGTGTACATGCACAGGGCGTTTCATTCGGAGTATGGTGCTAACTTTTTCTGGGTTAGCATCGATTCCTCGCTCTGAAACGAGAAAACCGAGTAACTTTCCGCCAGGCACTCCGAATGTGCACTTTGATGGATTGAGCTTGATATCATATCTCCTGAGATTGGCAAATGTTTCAGCTAGGTTAGTCAACAGGTCGGAACCCTTTCGTGACTTGACCATGATATCATCCATGTACGCTTCCACATTCCGACTGATTTGAGTGAGTAAACACTTTTGAATCATTCTCATGAACGTGGCTCCGGCATTCTTGAGGCCGAATGGCATGGTGATATAGCAGAAGCACCCGAATGGAGTGATGAAAGCTGTTTTGATTTCGTCAGGTCCATACAGACGGATCTGATGATACCCGGAATAGGCGTCTAAAAAAGACAATCTCCCGCACCACGCAGTCGAGTCGACAATTTGGTCGATGCGAGGGAGAGGAAAATGATCTTTTGGGCAGGCTCGATTGATATGTTTGAAATCAATGCACATGCGAAGTGAGTTGTCCTTCTTGGGAACCATGACGACATTGGCAAGCCACTCGGAGTGGTATATCTCTCGGATAAACTCTGCTGCAAGGAGTCGAGCCACCTCCTCGCCAATGGCTTTTTTCTTCTGTACGGCAGACCGTCGAAGATGTTCCTTAACAGGTTTCGCTTTTGAGTCGACTCTGAGGCTATGCTCAGCCAGTCCCCTGGGAACACCCGACATGTCAGCTGCCTTCCATGCAAAGATGTCCCAGTTCTCACGGAGGAACTGGATGAGCGCTTCTTCCTATTTAGAGTCGAGTGTTGTGGAAATATGGGTCGGGGCTGCATTGGGGTCAGTCGGGTGGATATGAACTGGCTTCGTCTCCCCTGACAACTGGAACGCCGACTCTGTGCCGGGCTTCTTGGCCCGCAGAAAATCACTCGGATCTGCATTTTTCTTGTATTCTTCCAGCTCTACCACTGTTATCTGGGCATCAGCAATCTTCGAGCCTTTCTGGAAACACTCTTCCGCCTTCTTCCGGCTGCCAGTGATAGTGATCACGCCTTTGGGGCCAGGCATCTTTAATTTGAGGTACACATAACATGGTCGAGCCATGAAGCGGGCATAGGCTGGTCTTCCCAAAATAGCGTGGTAAGCGCTCTAGAAATCCACGACTTCAAATGTCAGCTTCTCTTTGCGGAAATGCCTCGAGTCGCCGAACACTACATCCAAAGCTATTGGACCGAGTGACTCAGCCTTCTTTCCAGGAATGACTCCGTGAAAACTCATGTTGCTGGAGCTGAGCCTGGACATCGGAATGCCCATTCCTTTGAGCGTCTCAGCATACAGTATATTCAACCCACTGCCGCCATCCATCAAGACCTTCGTTAGTCGAGTGCCTTCGACGACTGGGTCAACCACCAGCGTTTGCCTCCCAGGGGTGGCAATGTGAGTGGGGTGATCGGATTGATCGAACGTGATGGGAGTTTGCGACCATTTCAGATAGCTTGGTGTCGTCGGGGCGACCATATTTACCTCTCGGTTGATCACTTTCAGTCGACTTTTGCTCACATCAGCAAAAATCATCAGGGTGGAATTGACATGAGGGTACCCTCCATCACTGTCCTCCTTGTCCTCGGCCTTGTCTGACTCCTTCTCTTTGTCCTTGGGTTGTTTTCCTTGAAACTACTGGATTAAGAGCTGGCACTGGCGAGTGGTATGTTTCGGATAGATGAAGTTACCCTCTTCGTCTTTCTTTGTGTGGATGTGACACGGTAGATCCATCACGTCATTTCCTTCTTTATCCTTTACCTTCTTGGGGTTCCAAGATCCTTTGGGCTTCCCTTTGAATTTGCCCTGAGTCACGGCCAGAGCCTCTCCAGGAGCAGCTGGCTCGGCCTTCCGCTTCTGCTTCCGACTGGAGTTTCCTTTTTCCGACTGACTCGGCTTATACTTGCCACTCCGGAGTCTGTCCTCTTCTTCACCGTTGGCATATTTGGTGGCAATCTCCATCATTCGACCCAGGGTCATATCTCCGGTTCGACCAAACTTTAGGCTCAATTCTCTGTTCTTGACACCATCTTTGAAGGCGCAGACCGCTTGATGGTCTGACACATTCTCCACGGTATGATGCAAAGTGATCCATCTCTGGATGTAATCTCTAAATGTTTCACTCGACTTTTGTACACAGACTTGTAGCTCCGTCAGTCCGGCCGGTCGTTTGCAAGTTCCCTCGAATGTCCTGACGAACACTCGGGAAAGATCTTCCCAGGTGTAAATGCTGCTAGGAGCTAACTGATTCAACCACGCTCTGGCCGAACCCTCTAGCATGAGTGGCAAATGCTTCATGGACACCTCATCATTACCACCACCAATCTGTACCGCCACTCGGTAGTCTTCAAGCCAAGTTACAGGCTTGGACTCTCCGGTGAACTTACTTACCCCAGTCGCCAACCTGAAATTGGGGGGTATCACTGCGGCTCTGATGGCTCTGCTAAAGCATTCTGGACCTGAAACATGGACTCGGCTGCTAGTGGGCATATCTCTGTCATGGCCACCTCTATGAGCTCTGTTCCGGTCGACCAAACCTTGCACGATGACGGATCTCGCGTCAAAGCCTGGTTCTCTGGGATCGATCGGAGCTCTCCGCCCAACACTGAGCTGGAGCCTGTCATCTTGCTGCCGATGGGCGTTAGACCCACTTCTCGGGGGAGGAGTGGGCACTCGACGCCTATCATCACGGTCAAATCGGTCATCATAGTGGTCTCGCCGGCCTTCACGTCCCAAGCGCCTCGGAGGTGACCTTGGGGTGAGCCGACTGAACAGTATTCGTAGCGACAGATCGACTATGAATCCAGTTTCACGACTGTGACACAACTGAATTCTGATCTCCTGCCGCCCGGAGCAAATCCCTGATCTGCATCAAGCCTCTTCCAGCCTCCGACTGGGAGGGCTGAATTGACTCCGCTATACGGGCTGCAGCTGCCAAATTCTGAATCGGAGTTTGATATACCTGAGTCGGTTGAGGAAAGAGCTGACGTCGTCTGGAGTCAGGTACTCGTTGACGCGCACGCTCGTTGAGTGCTTGCTAGAGGTTCTCCAGTCGAGTGCGTTCAGCCAAGTTGGCCAAACGCGCCTCTTCCAAGGCACGAGCCTCAGGAGTTTCTCCTGCAATGGGAGTATGCGGGGCATCCATGTTCCGGCGGCGAAGATCTTCTCTTTGTTGAGAAGTGAGTGGCTCGGGCTGATATTCTTCGTGGGCCTGAGCGGGGTCGCCTCCGTCGTCCATCCCGTCAGCGCAGGGGAAACCGGGAGGGCTACGAGGCCCGTTGACCATCAGGACCTCCACCGCTAGATCACTGCTGTGGCACTCGGATGCAGTCTCCACGGAGCCAGTCGACAGATCGAACAGGCCGTAGAGAGATTCGTCGGGCTCAATTGCCGCAACTTGGGTGGTGGCTGATTGGCGAGCCACTGCATGTCTCACCCATCGCTGAAGTCTCGATGGACCGGAGCGCTTGCGCTGGCGGGAGACAGGGAGGGAGGACGGCACAGGAGTCGACCGGTATGGGGTCGATGGCTGCCGCAGCAGGACGCCGCGGACACACGCCCGAAAGTGCGTCGCCCCGCGGACGGGGAGCGCGTCGATGTCGAGTGGTGCCTCCTGGAGCCAAGCGGAGTCGTCAGCGATGAAAGCGAGCACACCGAGACGGATCTCACGACCCTCGACCAGAGCTCCGCCAGAAACCATGATGAAGGCAATCGGACAAATTGCAACTTCTCCAAAAAGTCTCTAAGACACCGGCCCCACGGTGGGCGCCAACTGTCGTGGTTCTAAGTCTGACAGTAGAATGGGGGGTAGGTATGGAGAGGCAAGATCCTAGCTATGGAGTAGTTGTACACACGAGTGTTTAGCGAGTTCAGGCCCTTCTCGGAGGAAGTAATAGCCCTACGTCTCGGAGCCCGGAGGCGGTCGACTGGTTTCTGTGTATATGAGTTACAGGGGTGCGAACCCTTTACACTGAGGAGGGGGTGGCTTATATAGAGTTCGCCAGACCCCTCCGGCCCTCAGTTATGCAGGGTTTAAAGTAGACAGGGGGTTACTGGTAACGCCCTCATAAACACCATGAAGACTATTAAAGCTACTTAATGACAGACCGTTGCGTGCTGAGTGACTTTAGGTCTCCTGGCCGTCGAGTGGTTAGCTTCATGGTCGAGTGGCTATCCTCATCGTCGAGTGAAGTCCCTCTTGGTCGATTGGAAGGTAGCTTCTTCTAAGGATGTCCTTGGGTAGGGTATCCTAGATAGGAGCATGACCCTACCCTGGGTACATGACTTCATCATTCACCCCCCTCTAGTCGATAACTAGCGCTTTCAATTGGTATCAGAGCAAGGTACTCCCTTGTTCTGCGTGATTCGGTTTAACCACCTGGAGTTTAGCTATGTTGACTGCAGGGAAATCAAAGTCTCCGCTGCTTGCCCCGTGTTCGATGGAACTGAATATCCCTACTGGAAGAATAAGATGCGCATGCATCTTGAAGCCATTGATGTCGACCTCTGGTATGTCGTCAAGAATGGCATTCCAAAAACTGGTGAAGGTGTCACCCCTGCTGATGTCAAGAAGTTCATTCAACTGGACTCGACTGCAAAGAACATCATCTGTGGTCATCTGACCAAAGGACAGTATGGTCGTGTGAGTGCTCTGGAAATGTCAAAGCTAGTCTGGGACTGGCTATCCAAGGTCAACGAAGGTGTCACAACTCAGAGAGATCAAAGGATCAGTGTTCTTCGCAACCTCTTCAACCGCTTCAAGAGAAACGACAATGAAAATGTCCAGCTCACTTTTGATCGCCTCACCAACATCACAAATGAGCTTCAGGCTCTCGGCGCCACTGAGATCACCAAGCATGAAATCATCAAGACGCTGCTGAGATCTCTTGATAGCTCCTTTGACACCCTTGCCCTCATGATACAAGAACATCCTGACTTCAAGACTCTCGATCCATCTGATATACTTGAGAGGCTCAACACACATGAGTTCCAGCTTTCTGATAAAAGAGATATCTATGGCCCCAACTATGGCCGAACTCATGCTTTGAAGGCAAAAGTTGTTTCCTCATCTGAAGAAGAAGAATCTGACCGCGGTTTTGATGATCCTGAAGACATTGGAAGGGAACTTGCTATGCTTGTGAAGAAGTTCCAGAAATTCACCAAGAAGAAGGGCTTCAGAAAGTCTTCACGATCCAGTTCAAGAAATGATGAAGCCTCCACTCAAGACAACAAGAAGAGAACATGTCACAAGTGTAAGAAGCCTGGGCACTACATCTCTGAGTGTCCTCAGTGGGACAACGATAAGAAGAAGAAGAAGAGCAAGGAATATGACTCTAATGACAAGAAGAAGAAGAAATCTTCAAAGTCTTCTTCCAATTCCTCATCAAAGTCTTCATCTCATAAGAAGAGCTCATCGGGCAAGGCTCGTGCTTTTGTTGGCAAGGAAATGGATTCAGAGGAGGAGTCTGCTTCTGAGGAGGCGGAGGTGGAATCTGAAGCTGACTCCGACTCTGGCGTTGCAAGTCTGGCTCTAGCCACAGCCTATGTTGCCAAGTCCATCTTCAACACTGAAGACAATGACTCCCACACCAACATTGATGATGACAAGGACGATCCTGCTCCCACCTACTGCTTCATGGCACGCGGTGCCAAGGTAAAATCACGCGATGCTTACTTTCAAACATCAAGTGAAGATGACTCTGATTGTGAATCTAAACCCAGTTACAAAACACTTGCTAAAATTGCTACTGAACAACAAAGGGCTATGGAACATACTTAAAAACTGTTAGACAAAAGCGATGACCCGTTGGACGCGGAAATGACACGTTCACAGTCCTTAGTTGAAGACATAAAAAATCGTCATGCTAAGTATCAAGAACTTGAAAGTCTTCATGAGACACTCTCAACCACTTATAAAAAGCTCTCCTATGATTATCTTCAAAGGAAGCAAGAGCTTGAGAAATTGAAAGCGACTCATGAAGATCTTCAAAAAGAGAATGAGTCATTTCGCGCTCAACAGATCAGTTCTGCTCAGGATGGATTTGAACCACCATGTATAAAATGCATTGAGCATAATAACGCTACCTCTGTTGCTGGATGTTCCACTACTGCTACTGTTGCTCTGTCTTCAACTACTGATGTGATAACTAACCCCTCTGCTGAGGATACCACTACTATTGCTGATGAAAATGCTAGGTTGAAGACATTGCTTGAAACAGGGATGTATAAAAGTCTAAAAGGGCATCAGACACTTTGCGATGTCCTCAAAAAGCAGATTCTGAACCGAAACCCTAGGAAAGAGGGTGTTGGGTTCGAGAGGAAAATGAATGCTGATGGTTCCTACTGGAAGCCTGAGCTGTTTCCCAAAACCACATGGGTTGCTGCAAAGGAACCTTCAGTGGATCCATCCACTTTATCTGGCTTTACCTGTGCTAATCCTATTATCATTGATGAATCCTTGATGCAAACTATAAATTGTTCAAAAATCAGAATGGTGAAGTGTTTGCCAGGTATATTGGTACTAACTGCAGGAATGGACCGCCAATGAAGAAGATCTGGGTTCCCAAAAGCTGTCTTGGGAATCTTCCTATGAATGTTGTCATGACACCACCAGGGAAGAAGACAAACCCCAGACCAAAGGCGTCACATGGTCCAGCGGCTTCATACGGAAACATGACTCACCTGAGTCACCCTAACGCCAATGTTTTGCAGGGAAATCATACTCAAACTAATGACTATGAACGTGTGTCCTCAAACCGCCATGTTCATAGGACTAAGAACTTTTCTGCTTACTCATATGAGTATCATTCATCTCCTGCAAGGCTATTTTCTAGGGCTCAAAAGCCGAAATTCTCAGATGCTGCACTTAGACTCATTGCTTCTAAGCCACCCCTAAAGATGTGGGTGGTGAAGAAGAACTAACTCTCTTTTGCAGAACATGGTCTCCAGCCAGCAATCAAAGGCGTCCGATATTATTGCTGGGGACCTAAAACACAAAGGGACGCATGATAAAATGACTTACTATGTATTCCACATATGAATCGCTTACCTGTCATACTGTGTGTTCTAACTTTCATCTAAGCTGTGATAATCCTAGTGTGCGTCAAATGCTTATGCTTCACAACATACCTTGTGAAGCCTATCCTCCTAACGCATGTAGGGCATGACACCTCGTGCTTCAGAATGGATTATGGACAGCGGATGCAATAATCATATGACTGGTGATCGAAGTCTTCTCATGGACTCAACCTTACGTCCATCCGACAAGAGTCAAATCACATTTGCTGACACTGGTAAAGGCAAGGTATTGGGTCTAGGCAGAGTTGCAATCTCAAAGGATCAACACATGGATAAAGTGATGCTTGTTGAATCCCTTGGATTCAACTTAATGTCTGTCTCAATGCTTTGTGACTTAAACATGATTGTGATATTCGGAAAATATCGTTGCTTTGTACTAATGGAATCTGACAAGTCTCTAGTCTTTGAAGGGTATAGGAAAGGTGATCGATACATGGTAGATTTCTTAGCAGGTCCACAGCTTGCCGTATGTCTTCTTGCAAAAGCTTCAGAATGCTGGCTCTGGCATCGAAGGCTGGGGCATGCTGGCATGAGGAACTTACACACACTCGTCAAGAAGAAGCATGTCATAGGCATCGAAGGTGTCAAGTTCAAGAAAGATCATTTGTGTGGTGCCTGCGAAGCTGGAAAGATGACGAGGGCCAAGCACCCCTCGAAGACAATCATGACGACATCTCAACCCTTCGAGCTGTTGCACATGGACTTATTTGGCCCTACTCACTACTCTACCCTCACAACAACAGCGTGTCTCTATGGCTTCGTCATTGTTGATGACTACTCAAGATATACATGGGTGCACATAATTCTCTACAAGACTGAAGTACAAGATGTCTTCAGGCGATTCACCAATCGAGCAATGAACAATTATGGCGTCAAGATCAAGCATATCAGAAGTTATAACGGCACTGAATTCAAGAACACCGGGCTTGATCTCTATCTGGATACAATGGGAATCACTCATGAGTTTTCTGCCCCATACACACCTCAGCAAAATGGCATTGTAGAGCGCAAGAACAGAACCCTTATTGAAATGGTTCGAACAATGCTCGACAAGTACAAGACACCAAGAAAGTTCTGGCCTGAAGCTATTGATACAACATGTCACATCATCAACCGTGTTTACATCCACAAGCTTCTGGGCAAAACATCCTATGAGCTCCTTACTGGCAAGAAGCCAAATGTCAGCTACTTCAGAGTCTTTGGTGCTAGGTGCTGGATCAAGGATCCCCATCACAAGTCAAAATTTGAACCCAAAGCTCACGAAGGCTTCATGCTCGGTTATGGAAAGGATTCGCACTCTTACAGAGTCTTCAACCTCTTTCACTACAAAATCGTTGAAACTGTGGACGTGCGATTTGATGAAACCAATGGTTCACAACGAGAGCTCCTGCCAAGCACACTAGATGAAGCTCCTTCCAGCGAATTTATCAAGCTGATGGGAACTGGTGAAATCATGCCCTCTGAAGCACAGCCTGAAGAGGAACTTATCATTTCTGCACCAAACCAACCTAAAGACAATGCTCAGACCGAAGAAAATCCTCCCAATGATGACAATGATCAGCATGAGCAAGGGCTTCGTCTAGTTCATCCTCGTGTTGCAAATGAAGTACAAATTGAGAAGATAATTGATAGCATCAATGCACCTGGTCCACTTACTCGCTCAAGAGCAACACAGTTAGCAAATTTCTGTGGGCATTTTTCATTTGTGTCAATATCAGAACCCAAGAAAGTTGCTGAAGCCTTTATGGAACCTGAATGGATTCAAGCCATGCAAGAAGAACTTCAACAGTTCAAGCTGAATAATGTTTGGGAACTTGTCAAGCGCCCTGACCCTCCCAAGCATAACATTATTGGCACTAAATGGATATATCGGAACAGGCAAGATGAGCATGGTCAAGTCATCAGAAACAAAAGCATGTCTTGTGTCTCAAGGATATACTCAAGTTGATGGAATTGACTTCGATGAAACATTTACTCCTATGGCTAGGCTTGAAGCTATTTGCATACTGCTAGCCTATGCTAATCACCACAACATCTTGCTATATCAAATGGATGTTGTTGTTGTCAAAACCGGTGGATCTCGGGTAGGGGGTCCCGAACTGTGCGTCTAGGCGGATGGTAACAGGAGACATGGGACACGATGTTTTACCCAGGTCCGGGCCCTCTTGATGGAGGTAAAACGCTACATCCTGCTTGATTGATATTGATGATGTGGGTATTACAAGAGTAGATCTACCACGAGATCAAGGAGGCTAAACCCTAGAAGCTAGCCTATGGTATGATTGTTGTTCGTCCTATGGACTAAAGCCATCCGGTTTATATAGACACCAGAGAGGGCTAGGGTTACACAAAGTCGGTTACAATGGTAGGAGATCTACATATCCGTATCGCCAAGCTTGCCTTCCACGCCAAGGAAAGTCCCATCCGGACACGGGACGAAGTCTTCAATCTTGTATCTTCATAGTCTTGGAGTCCGGCCGATGATGATAGTTCGGCTATCCGGACACCCCCTAGTCCAAGACTCCCTCAGTAGCCCCCGAACCAGGCTTCAATGACGACGAGTCTGACGCGTATGTTGTCTTTGACGTTTGCAAGGCGGGTTCTCCTCCATATTCCATGTGTTTGCCAAATAGTGTCTGGTTTCCTTATAAATGATGCGCTCCTTGGCTTGCACGTCCAATAATGGCCCTCTTCCACGTGTCGTATGAATGCAAAAAGCCAGGGTATCTTTACGTTTTACCCCCCTAGCTACGTGAATAAGCCGCCTTTAAGAGAGGCGAGGATCCAGATCCGAATCACACCATCCTCCTTCCGCAAGTACTCATCGAAGCGCATCTGACAAAAATCCATTCCAACATGGACACTCGATGCGGCTCCTCCTCTCGCGCTCCCAGTCCTCAGCCAGGAGATTGGAGGAGATGTTCAGTCCCGCATAGCGAGTTAGTGATCCTCCAAGCAGAGGGATACCTTCCCCCAGCCTTTATGGTTCCGGTTCGAGCCGGACTGGCCACCTACAAGGGTGGGAAGCAGGCGGAGAGTGTCCCCAATCCCTCCAAAGGAGAGCGGGTATGCTTCGTCCCCTAACTAATAAGGGGACTCGGATTTCCCATACATCCGTTTCTCCGGGGGCTCCTGGAGTTCTATGGACTCCAACTTCACCACCTCACACCTGCCTCCATCTTGCACATCGCGGGCTTTGTAGCTCTTTGCGAACTGTTCTTGGGTATCGAGCCCCATTTCGCACGGTGGAAGAGATTGTTTTGCCTCGTACCCCGTTCTCATGAGGGGTCGATATATCAAGTGGGCGGAGCCGAAATATGGCGCATCGCCGGGACCGGATATCTATCCGGAACCCCGAAGAAGGCGTCCGAAGACTGGCCTTCGGAGTGGTTCTATATGGAAGATGCCCCGCTGCCGGATCCAGTTCGGATCAGCCTCCCGGAGTTTAGCAACGCTCCTCTGAAGAAACGCCTGAGTTGGCGCCCACGGAGCCCTCAACGGGAAGATGATATGAGCGTCCAATATCTGATGGGCCGGATAAAGTTACTGGCCCATTCCGGATTGACCATGATTGGAGTCATGGCCACATGCATTATGTGAGGGGTGCAGCCGCTCTAATATAGGGGCCACCCCATGTGGGATTTCAACGGGGAGAATGATGCCACCCGTCATGGCCGCAAGGGGCCGGGATCGGCCGCCAATCTGGTGAAGATCCTGTCCGGCTTGTACAAGGGGGAGAAGGAGGACTTCCTCCGCACGAGTCCATTGAATGGATTCTCCATGAATAACCCTCGGAGCTGGGTAAGCGGACGTTTATATATCCGATCCGTGTTTTCAAACATAAGTGTCTTACTTTATGATTTCGACGCAGGAACTGCGCCGGGATGTGGAGGGCATTGAAAGCCCAACTCCACAACCCGAGGATCCGGGAAGATCCCTTGATCCGGCCTCCGGGGAGGATCCGGACATAATGGTGGAACTGATTGACGGGGTGTTCCACCAACTCAGCATAGACAATGCTCTAGTCGCCATTAGGGCTGACTACCCCGGTTTATCTCCGGCTTCCCAGGTGAGTACGACCAAAGTCCTGACACCATTACTTTTTAAATTCTTATTTCTGACCTCCGTGTACCAACGGTGCTTCGCAGGAGGTGCCCTTACGGCGGGAAGCCGAGCCCGCAGCGACTAACCAACCAGGGTCAGTGCGGCCCAGCAGGCAGAAGAGGAGTGTGGCGCGAATCGAAACGTCGCCGCAAAGGTATGGCGCACCATTGTCTTTAAGGGAAAGACTCCTAGGAGGTATATTAATGCTCATGATTCTTCCAGGAGAAAGAGCGCTCGCCGGACTGTGCCCGGAGAGGTTGCCAACCAAGCCTCCGCCAGCCAGGCTCCAACACCTGGTCCGGAGGGGGAGCGAGCGCAAGGCGCGAGCCGGATGCTCCTCCAACGGAGGATGCCGACAGGTTTTCCGCCACCAGATCTGAGGTGGAGAGCGCCATGAATCACAGGCTCCGTCAGACGGTTCTTTGTGACACGTGTTTCTCCCCAGAGGCGTTGAATGCCTTTAATGCGGGAGATGCGCACCTCCGTGCTGCTCAAGATGGTTTAACCAGAGCCACGGAGCAGTATGTGAAAGACATACGAGTGAGAAATTTTAATAGTTATATATGCTAGTAGCCCCCGAGACTTAAAATAGTTAAACTAACTGATTTAAGGATCATTTGTTATGCAGGATCTTACGGAGAAGAATACCCACCTGTTCCAGGAGCTTCAAGAATGCAAGGCCCAACTTGACGCCGCACTAGCCGCCGCCGGGGGAACCACAGAGACCCCCTCTGGTAATACATATTTCGAAAAGATAAGTAGTTTATGAAGTGCGGCGTGTGCGTTTAGTCTGACAATAATATTGCACAGGGTGCCGGACTAGATCCGGACAAGCAACATCTGTTGCGCCAGCTGAAGGCCGGCGAGAAGGTGCTTATGAGGGTGCGGCAGGAGAGGAACAAACTCCAAGATGCCAACACCCAGCTGGGCGAAGAACTAAAAGATGTTCGGGTCCAGCTATCTAACTCTGTAAAGGAGAATCGGCGGCTACGTCGTGGCATTTACAGTAAGTGCTTGAGCAAACTCTTTTGAAAAGAAGAGTTCGGCGAGGAAGTCGATTGACAGAAATGTGTCTGTAGGTGTGCTCATGGGTCGTCCGGCGGAGGAAATGCCTGGTTCCACGGGTGACCTTCTTCCCGAGCTGCTGCAACTGCACGAACGTGTCCTGCAGGCGATGAGTGGCGTCGTTTAGGCCTTATGGCCTTCCGCCTCCCTACCCGAGGGTCTCGGAGGGCTTGCTGAGAAGCTTCACGGAGTACGGCAGCGCTTCCGTCTGTGGAAGATATCGGCCTGCCGTCAAGGCGCCAGGGAGGCCTGGGCCATGGTGAAGACGCGGTACACGAAGGCTGATCCAAACCACATGGCCGAGGTCGGACCTGTGGGGCCCGATGGGAAGGAGATCCCTGTGAGCCTGATGTACGGCCAAGTAGAGTTGGCCGCGAAATATTCCCAACGGGACTGTAAACTAGACAGCCTGTTAGATGGGATTGAAGAGGAGTACAATTAGTCAGTTTGACGATGTAATTGAAAATGACATGTAAAATGCCTTCTAGCCGGATTGTAGATCGTTTGTCTTTGCGGACCTTTTCGCTTCAACCTCGGGACCCAACAGTCTGGAGTGTGTCCGAATACCCTCACGGTTATACAAAAACCGGGGCATGCATGGAGACCAGGTGTAGGGGTCATAAGTTCTTTATCAGACAAGTGCCCAACTAGCTATGTTATATTACATGGTTAGTAAGAAACATCTTCCAGGGAGAATAGTTCTGTTAGGGGTTCCTTTCCCTGGGAGGCATGCCCTAAAGTGCATGTCCGGACTGCGAAAAGAGCAGAAAAAGCATCTGGGGGCAGATAAATAAATAAGTAATAAATCATCTTTCAAGTCACCGACCGAATATTCCCTTAAGAACGCTAGCCTTCGGCTTCACCTAGTCTGAGGTACACATCCGGCTCACCCGGCAGTAACAATCGCAGAGGTGCTCCCTTTACCTCCTAGCCGAACAATCGGGAACGTAGGGGTAAGCACAGGAGCCAGGCAACCCAGCTTGGCCAAAACTTAAGTCATATCGATGCATATAATAGTGAGTAAAAGGTACATGCGGAAGTATGACACATGTGTTGGGCATGAAGCCCGTATAAATAAGCTTCTGTTAAAGAAGCCCCCAGGTATAATGAGTGCGATTAGCACATCAAGTGTGTGTGAACAATGCGCAGATCAGCCCTCAAAGGCTTTTACTGAAAGAGGGAGGAAAAAGGAGGGAAACCAAAGACAGCAAAAAAATATGAAAGGTGGATGGAGGAAGGAGACGAACTCTCAGTCCGGCGCTAGGCGTAGAATCTTCGGAGACGGGCTGCGTTCCATGGGTTCGGCTCGAGTCGGTTGTTAGATGCGTTGCATAGACGGTATGCACCGCTGGTAAGGACTTGGTCGATGATGAAGGGACCTTCCCATTTGGGCTTGTGTTTGTCCTTTTTCTTGTCCGGCAGGCGTAGAACTAGCTCGCCAACATTGTAAGTTTTGGCCCGTACTTCTCTGCTTTGATATCTTCGAGCCTGCTGCTGATAGAATGCGGAACGGGATTTTGCCACGTCGCGCTCCTCCTCTAAGGCGTCCAAACTGTCCTGCCGATCCAGCTCGGCTTCTCTTTCTTCGTACATGCGCACGCGAGGTGAGCCATGAATTATATCGCAGGGCAAAACTGCCTCTGCGCCGTATACCATAAAAAATGGTGTGAATCCGGTAGTGTGATTTGGCATGGTCCGCAGCCCCCAGAGTATGGAGTCGAGCTCCTCTACCCAGTGCGTGTTAGATTCCATGAGGGACCGCACTAATCTGGGTTTAATACCACTCATGATTAGACCATTTGCTCGTTCGACTTGACCGTTAGTTTCAGGGTGATAGAGTGAAGCGTAGTCGAGCTTGATGCCCATGTTTTTGCACCAGAGTTTAACCTCGTCGGCCGTGAAATTCGTGCCGTTATCAATGATGATGCTGTGGGGGACGCCAAAACGGTGTACTACCCCGGATATGAAGTCTATCACAGGTCCGGATTCTGCCGTTTTAACCGGCTTGGCCTCTATCCATTTGGTGAATTTGTCCACCATGACCAATAAGTATTTTTATTTGTGGGTTCCCCCTTTAAGGGGTCCAACCATGTCAAGCCCCTAGACCGCGAACGGCCAAGTGATGGGTATAGTTTTGAGGGCGGTGGGTGGCATGTGGCTTTGATTAGCAAAGAGCTGGCAACCGACGCATCATTGGACTAAGTCCTGAGCATCTGCCCGGGCTGTCGGCCAATAAAATCCTGTACGGATGGCCTTGCCTACAAGGGCCCGGTCTGCGGCGTGGTGCCCGCCGAGTTCAGCGTGAATTTCAGCCAGGAGATTTCGCCCTTCCTCTTCGGAGATACACCTTTGAAGGACTCCGGTTGTGCTTTTCTTATAAAGTTCTTCCTCATGGACCTTGTAGGCTTTGGATCGCCCAACTATGCAGCGGGCCTCATTTTGGTCTTCGAGAAGTTCCTGCCTAATTAAGTAGGCTAGGAATGGTTCCGTCCACGGGGCAATTACTGCCATTATTTCATGGGCTGAAGGTGTTATTTCATTGGCTGAGCCACTGATTGTGTCAGAATGTTCCGTGTTGGGTGGTGCAGTTGGTTCCGGGTTGTTATTTCCGGATTCCTCTTCCCATAATACGGATGGCTTAAAGAGCCGCTCTAGGAAGATGTTTGGAGGGACGGTGTCGCGTTTTGCGCCGATGCATGCCAACACGTCTGCTGCCTGGTTATTATCCCGGGCTACATGGTGGAATTCGAGTCCTTCGAACCGAGCTGACATTTTTAGGACGGCGTTACGGTAGGCTGCCATTTTCGGATCCTTGGCGTCAAAGTCTCCATTTACTTGGGATATTGTGAGGTTTTGAATCCCCGCGCACCTCTAGGCATTGAATACCCATGGAGATTGCCATCCGGAGACCATGTAGAAGGGCCTCGTATTCGGCTGCGTTGTTGGAGTCCGTGTACATTATTTGAAGTACGTATTGGACTGTGTCTCCAGTTGGGGACGTCAAGACGATGCCAGCCCCCAAGCCAGCCAACATTTCGGAGCCGTCGAACTGCATGATCCAATTTGAGTATGCGCCATACTCTTTAGGGAGTTCGGCTTCGGTCCATTCGGCGATGAAGTCAGCCAAAACTTGCGACTTTATAGCTCACCGTGGTTTCTAGGTTATGTCAAATGGTAAGAGCTCAATGTCCCATTTTGCAATCCTGCCCGTCGCGTCGCGATTGTTTATAATATCGTTGAGAGGTACTTCGGAGGCCACCATTATGGAACACTCTTGAAAGTAGTGTCGCAGCTTCCGGGATGCCATGAACACCGTGTACGCTATCTTTTGATAATGTGGGTACCGGGACTTGCATGGAGTTAAGACAGTGGATACGTAGTACACTGGTTTTTGAAGAGGGAATTTGTGCCCTTCTGTTTCTCGTTCGACGACGAGTACCGCGCTGACAACTTGATGTGTTGCCGCGATATATAATAACATCGGTTCGCCCAGGTTGGGCGCGGCCAGGACCGGATTTGTTGCCAATATGGCCTTAATTTTGTCGAGTCCGGCCGTGGCAGCATCCGTCCATTCGAAATGTTAGGTGCGCCGGAGGAGGCGATAGAGGGGCAGTGCCTTTTCTCCCAAACGGGAGATGAAGCGGCTTAGAGCCGCCATGCATCCAGTTAGTTTTTGTATTTGTTTGATGTCTTTTGGGATATCCAATTGTGACAAAGCTCGGATCTTGGCTGGGTTTGCTTCAATTCCTCTACCGGATACAATGAAGCCCAAGAGCTTTCCGGCTGGTACGACGAAGACACATTTTTCCGGGTTGAGCTTAATGTCGTATGCTCGGAGGTTGTCGAATGTAAGCCTCAAATCGTCTACTAGAGTTTCGACGTGTTTGGTCTTAACGACCACATCGTCTATGTATGCCTCCACTGTTTTGCCTATCTGGGTAGCCAGACATGTCTGAATCATGCGCTAATATGTTGCGCCGGCGTTTTTGAGTCTGAAGGGCATTGTGTTGAAGCAGAATGGTCCGTATGGAGTAATGAATGCCGTTGCGGCCTGGTCTTTTTCCGCCATCTTGATTTGATGGTATCCGGAGTATGCATCGAGGAAGCACAATGAATCGTGCCCTGCGGTAGCATCGATGATTTGGTCGATGCGGGGGAGGGGGAAAGGATCCTTTGGACAGGCCTTGTTAAGGTCTTTGAAATCGACACAAAGGCGCCATGATTTGTCCTTTTTTGGTACCATTACCAGGTTTGCTAGCCAGTCCAGATGTTTTATATCTTTGATGAATCCGGCTTCTAAGAGTTTGGCTAGCTCCTCTCCCATTGCCTGTCTTTTGGGTTCGGAAAATCGCCGAAGAGCCTATTTGACTGGCTTGAATCCTTTTAGGATGTTTAGGCTGTGTTCTGCCAGCCTGCGTGGGATTCCTGGCATATCTGAAGGGTGCCAGGCAAAAATATCCCAATTTTCCCGAAGGAATTCTCGTAGTGCGGCTTCTACATCAGGGTTTAATTGTGCCCCAATGGAGGCCGCCTTTGTGGGGTCCGTTGGATGGACCTGGAATTTGAATATTTCGTCTGCTGGTTTAAAAGAGGTGGACTTAGATCTCTTATCGAGTATCACGTCGTCCCTATCCACCGTGGAGCGCAGCGCAGTGAGTTCCTCTGCCGCTAGGGCTTCGGATAGTGCCTCTAGGGCTAGTGCGGCTGTCTTATTTTCGGCGCGGAGTGCTATATCTGGATCACTAACAAGAGTGATGATTCCATTGTGCCCGGGCATTTTAAGCTTCATGTACCCGTAATGGGGTATAGCTTGGAAAATTGTGAATGCCTCTCGCCCTAACAAGGCGTGATATCCGCTGCCGAACAGGGCCACTTGGAACGTGACCTCCTCGGACCTGTAATTGTCCGGTGAGCCGAACACTACATCTAGTGTGATTTTTCCTGTGCAGCGTACTTCCCGACTATGGATTATTCCTCTAAAGGTTGTGCTGCTTCACTCAATGCGGCTCCAGTCAATTTCCATTTTTGGAGGGTTTCCTCGTAGATGAGGTTTAATCTGATGCCGCCATCCATGAGTACCTTTGTAAGACGAAAGCCGTCCACTATCGGACTGAGGACCAATGCGGCTGGTGCTCGGGCTGTTCCGAATTTAGGTTCGTCGCTGGCATTGAAGGTGATAGCCGTGTCGCTCCATGGATTTGTTGTTGCTACTTGGTAGACTTCGGCGAGGCTGCGGATTGTTCGTTTCCGCATATTATTTGATGCGAAAGTCTCGAAGACCGTTAATACTGTACTGGTATTGTTGGGCTGGTTACCAGGGGCTAGAAAACCTTCACCACTTTTGGCCACCAGCCGTAGTATCCAACATGCTCGAAGGCTATGTGTTGGAGTGGCGCCCTCTGTACTATGGATTTTATAGGGTCCGTTGAGCCATCCCTCCAGTACGGTTCTGTGCCCTTTAGGGGGTTTTTGCTTTTTGGTTTTTAACCCAGGTGCTTGAGTATGACGCACCCTTTTATTTCGAACTAGGGTTGTGTTCAGGGCCGGGTTGTCCCAAAACCTGGTTTCGGTTTTCCAGGCACTCTCCATCGCACAGTATTTTTGTACTATGGTCACCAGGTCGGTGAAGCGTGTAACTTCGCGACAACTTATGGCGTTCATGATTCCCTTGCCCGTGCAATTGTTGCAGAAAATTGAGATTGCGCTTTCCTCACAACAGTCCTTTATCCTGTCCATAACCAGGAGGAATCTGGCCGAGTAATGATGTACTGTTTCATTGGGCTCTTGCCGTATTTGAGATAGATTGCTTATGTTTGGGTGGGCGGTGGAATTAAATTCGGAACCCCGCCCAATCTGAGGCTCAAAGGCCGAGAAGTCTCTGGATTTGGAAGCTTGGATTGCTGGATGTTATCCAACAAATCTGGTCCGATGCCTGACTTTAGCTTCAGTACTTGATTGATGTCCGTCCCTCCGTGGGAATCCGGACATAACTGGTCTTTAACATAGAAGAAGAGTCGCCGCGTTGTTACTCCACCACAACAACGTGGTGGGTAGCCTGGGGAGAGTTAATTTCTCTCAGATCGGATTTAAGCCCAATCTGATCATAGTCTGTAGCGACTCCCAGGGTGGCCATGCGATCCAAGAGCTCGTTTATGGAGGAGAGCTCCATCGGATCTAGCTGCTCGGTGAATTCTGAGTTGACGTGAAGATTGCTGTTGATGACCTGAGAAGTCATTGTCGGAGCGGCGGCCAAACAGGCGGTCATAAGAAAACCGCCCAGCCGGATAGTTTGGCCGGTGGCCAAAGCTCCCTTGACGACGGCGCCGTCTTTAAAGACGGGAAAAGGCATCCCTCCTGATTGCGACGGCACAGAGGAACTCTCAATGAAAGCACCAATGTCGGTGTCAAAACCGGCGGATCTCGGGTAGGGGGTCCCGAACTGTGCGTCTAGGTGGATGGTAACAGGAGACATGGGACACGATGTTTTACCCAGGTTCGGGCCCTCTTGATGGAGGTAAAACCCTACGTCCTGCTTGATTGATATTGATGATGTGGGTATTACAAGAGTAGATCTACCACGAGATCAAGTAGGCTAAACCCTAGAAGCTAGCCTATGGTATGATTGTTGTTTGTCCTATGGACTAAAGCCATCCGGTTTATATAGATACCGGAGAGGGCTAGGGTTACACAAAGTCGGTTACAATGGTAGGATATCTACATATCCGTATCGCCAAGCTTGCCTTCCACGCCAAGGAAAGTCCCATCCGGACACGAGACGAAGTCTTCAATCTTGTATCTTCATAGTCTTGGAGTCCGGCCGATGATGATAGTTCGGCTATCCGGACACCCCCTAGTCCACGACTCCCTCAGATGTGAAGAGTGCTTTCCTCAATGGCAAGATTGAAGAAGTGTATGTTGCTCAACCACCTGGCTTTGAAGATCCAAAACATCCTGATATGGTGTACAAACTAAACAAAGCACTGTATGGTCTCAAACAAGCTCCTCGCACTTGGTATGATACAATCAAAGACTTCCCGAAGAGCAAAGGCTTCAAACCAGGATCCCTTGATCCGACACTCTTCACGAAGACATATGATGGTGAACTGTTTGTATGCCAAATATATGTGGATGACATAATCTTTGGCTGCACCAACCAGAAGTATAGTGATGAGTTTGGATACATGATGCAAGAGCAATATCAGATATCCATGACGGGTGAGCTGAAGTTCTTCCTTGGTCTTCAAATTCGTCAGCAAAGAAATTGCATCTTCATATCTCAAGAAAAATATCTCAAAGACTGTCTGAAGAAGTTCGGCATGCAAGATTGCAAAGGTTACACGATGCCAATGCCAGCCAAACATCATCTTGGTCCCGACGACAATGGTAAAGACTTTGATCAAAAGGTATACCGCTCCATGATTGGTTCTTTACTTTACGTATGTGCATCTAGGCCAGATATTATGCTTAGTGTTTGCATGTGTGCTCGATTCCAAGTGGCACCAAAGGAATCGCATCACTTAGCTGTGAAGCGAATTCTTCGATATTTGGCTTACACCCCAACACTCGGATTATGGTATCCAAAGGGCTCAAGATTTGATCTGGTTGGATTCTCGGATGCTGATTATGCTGGTGACAAAGTGGATCGCAAGTCTACATCAGGAACATGTCACTTTCTGGGACGATCACTTGTCTATTGGTCTTCAAAGAAGCAAAACTGTGTATCACTCTCAACTGCTGAATCTGAATACATTGCTGCTGGATCTTGTTGTGCTCAGCTTCTGTGGATGAAGCAAACTCTCAAGGACTATGGTGTCAATCTGAAACAAGTACCTCTCTTCTGCGACAACGAAATCACCATCAAGATTGCCAACAATCTAGTTCAGCACTCGAAGACAAAGCACATTAAAATTCGTCATCACTTTCTCAGAGATCATGTCATGAAGAAAGATATTGACATCATTCACGTCAACACTGAAGAGCAACTAGCAGATATCTTCACAAAGCCCCTGGATGAGAAAAGGTTTTGCAAGTTACGGTGTGAGCTAAATATCTTGGAATCCTCAAATGTCCTGTGATCAAGCACACATCCTAACACTTATGCATGTTGATGACTTAGATGTGCAACACACGAAGTAAAGTATATCTTCAATCAATGAAGACTTACATTCTGAGTGTGGATACATTAACGTGGAATTTGACTTCAGAGCGCCACGATAATTGTGTGCCGTGTCTGGGTCTAATACTTCCTATACGGTGGGTAACGCCACCACCAAATTTCTTGGTTTGAAGTGTTTTACTCATGGCGTTATTGTTGAATATCTTCGCATTTGATTTGACTTCAAAATTTCAACTAATCTTCATGATTTACTGCACTAGGTTCATTTGATTGCTTTTTCATATATATATATATATATATATATATATATATACTAGTATTCTGTCCTCTACAGCATTCACTTATAGCTATGTCTTCATTGTTGAATCTTTTTAACTAAGTGAATGTGATCGGACCCTAATCTCTCTATGCTTACTATCTCAAACTCTATCTGTCCAAATCATATGCATTCTATTGAAACTGTCGAATGTCTTCTCTGCATCCTTGTCAGCAGAAGACACAGAGACAAACATTAAGTCTATTAAATGATTAATCCTTATTGATTGAAATCCGGAGAAGCCGGAACGACCATCCGACAAACTTGGCGGGCGTGGGAACGTGGGATAACTCTGAGTATGTTGCATGCTTGCCACGTGTTCCTCAGATGTGAACAGGCAGGGGCACCTGCGTAATTGCGCTGTGCTGCGCACCTTCTTATAAATACGTGCCCCCTGCGGTCAAGAAAACCTTCTTCCACCTCTCCACCTCGTCAAAACCCTAGCGCCACCGCTAGCTTTCGACGACACCGGCGACGAAGCGCTTAGCTGCCGCGACTTCTCCGACGCCGTCCTCACGCCGGCCGCGGGCATCGTCCTCTCCGCCGCCGCCGTAGGTGTCCTCCGTCGCCAAGTTAGGGCACGGTGGATTGAACTGCTCGGTCTCCTATTCATCCCATCTAGCAGTTCATCGTGTGGTAAATATAACTCTATTTTTACCAGCTTTTTGATCCTCAATGATTCATCCAATTTACCAAAATTGGTTTCTGTCTATACAAAGTTAGATCTATTCTGTCTGCATCTCATACTGCCTAGTATATTCACTTAAGCTTCATATCTAGTTAGATTCCTCACTTGTACTTATTCACGGATTCGTACAAATCTGGAACCGACTCTCAACATATAAGTGAATGTCTTCGCAACATGAGGTCAATGTCTTCAAACTGATTTATCTTCAAAATCTTCTGAGAATGCATATGACCTCTTCCCCTTCCCTCGCATCTCTAATGCTGTCACAGGTACATGTCCGTGGGAGAATCCCTAGGTTCTCATAGTCTGCATTCGTTTGCAGAATTCTTACAGCAACACATTGAATCTCCCGAAGCCAGTTCCTGTCTGACCAGCAAGCGAAAGCCTTTGAAGCCTTTGAACATATTGAAACCATTCAGTTTGAAGTTCATGGCTACGGAGAAATCTGTAAGGAAGGGTGGCAGACAGCGTCGAGGGGGAACATCAAAGGATCTGCCTGATGATCTTGCAGAACTTTACAAGACAGATCCTGAAGAGGATTATAATCAGCGCAAGACACGAATCCAATGGATTCGACGCTATTGGGCTGAACAATGGTTCAAGTACAAGTTCGTGACCCAGGAGTACGCTGAGAAGAATGCTATCAAGAGTCCTTGGGGTGATATTCTCTATCGAGGCCTTCCCCCCAAGAACAAAGCTGAAGCCATTGCACAAGAATTCTATCCTTGTATGGTCCGTGGACCACAGCCTGAGAATGCCGATCCATCATCATTGCTCTGGTGTCGTGACGATAATCTCTTCAAGCGCAACTTCCAGTATGCAAAGGCATCGACAAAGGAAAACAAGAAGTCATGGGGATTAGACTTCAATCCTGGTCCCTCTGCTCCCCGTGATGATGGCACACGTGAAGCGGAAGAAAATAGAATCGGCCCCTTTTCAAACCTTGATGGCCTAATCTCATACGTCTTGGTACAAGGTGCCAAAGTGGATCATTCTGATAATGATGCTGATACTGATGAAGCCCCAGCTCCTCCACCAAGGCCGCAGAAGCCAAAGAAAATTAAGGCTTCCACATCAGCTGCACCTCCAAAAGCTTCTCGTGTGAAGCCACTGGCCACTGCACCTCCTGAAGACAATGTGCAGTCTAAAGATCTTTCACGCATCTCCAAGAAGACGGAGAAGAAAAAGAAAATCATCAAGAGTACTGATCAGACTTAGACTCCTACTGCCATTCTGCGTGAAGAGCACATTGATCTGTCCAGCGATGACGATCTTGCAGATGATGCTCTTGAGAAACTGATCAAGAGCAAGGAAGAAGCTGAGATCTTCAACAACTTGCCTCTCTTTGACGTGGCAATCATCCATAACTTCATTGATGAGTGGTTTGACACACCAAATCTCAGCTTTGATGACTTGCAACTTCCCAATTGGCCTCAGCGTCGCCTTCAATGGCGCCATTGCTTTTGAGCTAGCTATTGCTCAGCGCATCGTCGAACTGAAGCACAAGATTGACTATGAAAAGGCTCAGTTCAAGAAGCATGTGGCCAAGCTCAGCGTGCAAGATGTCAAGAACTTCAAGATCATGCTTCACGAGCTCAAAGAGGCCTTTCACAAGAAGCGTGAAGAAGCTCGAGGCTCTCGAGAGCGCATGAAAATCTGGCTGACAAGTGTGTGCTTGCCTACAATGAGGCTGAGAAGCGCAAGGCTCTTGGTCGTCCTGGCATCGACCCCAGGATGGATGCAAAGAAGAAGAAGCTACCAACTGTCCAATCTGCACCTTCAAGGCAAGATGAACCTCACATTGTCTTCCCAAGCAGCATGACTGGCTCAAAGCCAAAAGTCACGTCAACCGCTTCAGAACAGAAGAAGACGAGGGCTGCAGAGGCTGAAGCCAGAAAAAGGAAAACCTCAGAAGCCTCTGATGCTGCTCCCTCCAAGAAGAAGCGCAAGACCAAGAAAAATCGGGCTGCTCCCACAGAGCCCCTTGTTGTTGAACCCATCTCAGTGGTTCGTCCTGCATCTACAACCCAAGAACTATGAATGACTGTTCATGAGCCTGCTTCCACAGAGGCTCCTGAAGCTGAAGAGATTCCAGCAGTTGATCCCATCACTGCTGAAGGCATTGGTCACCATGACAATGTTGAAGATGACGAAGTTCTTCCTCAAATTGAATACAATGTGGTATCATCGCCTGTTCTTACGAACAGCGAAATCATCAGCATTGGTCGTCCTCTGACGCCAATTGCTCAGGATGCTTCATGGGCTGATCGCCCGCAACAACAAGACTCCCCCAGTACTCCCCAACAACAACAAGTCACACCATCCGTGCAAGTTGAAGAGGATGAGGACCTGCCTACTCCATCTCCAAAGGCGTCGCCTGTATTACAAAGGCTTCAAAAGGACCAAGGCCTCAAGTCCCTCTTCCGAGCGTTCCAGAAGGAGAAGTGCACCATCAACATGTTGCACGTCAAGTGTTTTCAGAAGCCACTCCAACTGTGAATGTCTCCGTGTCTGAAGCCCCAGCTATTGAAGACAATCCGGCTGCATCAGCCGATGACGAACTTCAAGAAGAACGTGTCCCTACTCCCCCCATTCCTGAAGAAGCTGTTCATGAAGTGGATGTGTCTGTGCCTGACCCTCCAGCTCATCAAGTGGAGGTTGAAAACCTTGAGGCTGCCACCACCAACACCAATGAAGCCTATGACATAGTCATGGCTGAAGCTAATGTGGAGCCTGTCCCCAGCACCGTACCAGAAGTCAATGCTGAAAATTCTCCTGAAGCTTCTGTTGTGCAGCCCGAAGCCACTGTTGCTGCCACTGCTCCTGTTCTGCCACCAAGGCCCTATACAATTGAGAAAGCTTACAACCATGGCGAGCTAATCATAGTAAGATGGCCCGTTCTGGTCCCTCCGCCTACTGTGGCTGGTCCTCAGTTTGACTATCACATTGAGCATAGGCCTCAGGTCCAGAAGCCAAAGCCAAGACTGCCAAGGTTTCCAGGTACTGCCACATCTGTCGGGTCCTTCAATGCAAATGGCTTCAAAAGCCACAACACATTCTTTGACAGCTCAAAGAACCCCTACACAAGGCCAAGAATATCATCAGATCGTTTCTAGAGTCATCGGCAATGAAGCTATTACTCCTGTGTTCTGTATGATCAAGGGCGCATTTTCCCTCATATGCGCCTCGACACTGAAGCCATTGCTGGACTGTCATGCTTAGAAGAAGCACTGGACTGCTTTCATGATGCTGGTCTGCTCAGCTTTGTGACAGACAAAGAACATTGGAATGAAGAACTTTTGCTTCAATTCTATGCTACGCTCCACATTCGCGGATATAACAGAGATACAAAGACATGGGTTCTCGAGTGGATGACAGGAAATGTTCATCATGAAGCCAAAGCTCTTGACATCATTGAGCTCATAGTCCTATCCACTCCCGGAGAGCTATATGAACCTAGTTGTCAAAACCACCACAATGCACTGGAGAGCATCTTCCATAAACCAGAACCAAACATGAGCCAGATGTTGAGCATGATGAAGCCTTTGCCACATGATGCTGAATATCCAAAGGAGTTCTTTGTTGATGACCTTGAGTATCTGCCGCGCACCATATATCACATCATACGGCGGACTCTGTGGCCGATCAAAGGACATTCATCAGCTGCAAAACTTGAAGGAGCCATGAAGATATTGGTCTTTTACATCCTCAATGGCATCAGCTTCAATGCACAAGATTTCTTCCTTCGGCAACTGGCTGCGTCTGGATCTGACTTGTTTGGCCTAAAGTTCTATGCTCCATGGGTCATGCGCCTCATCAAGCTACACTCTGCTGTCAACTATCAACCCTCTGTTCGCAATCATGTGATCTTTCTACCAGAGGTTGATATGTCAGTTGAAGCCATATACCCTGAACCTACCAAGAAGCCTCTTAGTCTTCAAAATGCTGAACACCAAAGCTTCACTCAACCTATTGAACAAGTCCAAGCAGTAACTCGTGTCTATCCAATGGCTGGAAACACTCGTCTACCTCATCGTGCGCCAACTGAAGCTACGGAGAGCACAATTGCTCAAAGGCCTCGGAAGCGCTCTCGGGTCCTAAATGACCAAGAAACTTCTTGTGGCCCTACATCAGAAACAAGATAAGCATCATTTTTGGCTCAAGCGTCACATGCAAAGCCTCTTAGTGGATGTAAATCGCATTCGAAACCTTGCCACCAAGAATGCATTTGTCACTGACGAAACTTGTCGGCGATCATGGAAGAGTTTGACCCTGCTCAGTGCTGAAGCAGATCTTCAAGACGATGGCTTCACTGAGAGATTCATGTTTGACTCCACTCCTCCATGGAATGATGTCCTACGTAGAACTCCATCTCTTGAAGACTCTGACTATTCTTCCTCCGCGGGAACTGTAAATGCCAATGTGATCGATGATGAAGACGATGCAACTTCACCGCCCCCTACTTCTGCATGCATCGACACTGCACCAAGTTCGTCTGCACCGCCAAACAACAACGACAACCCTGCAGCTTCAACTACTCCTCATGAGGACGAGTAGATGCTCTATGTCTTCAAACCTTTTTGGTCATTACTGACAAAAGGGGGAGAAGCATTTGAGTTGATAGTCTTCAAGCGGGTTCATAAGGGCGGTTGCTTTATATTTTTGCCTAGGGTTTACAAATCTTGCTTTTTATACACTTCGTTCTTTGAGTTGTAACACTTAAACTTGATGGTCGTCTGCTACTTATTTGCGTTTCCACGTGCGATGATAACTTCCGCACTTAGATCATTCTGCAGACGTCCATTTTTCATTATGCATGTCATTCTGTTAGTTATATCATTTCGTGCATGATGAATTATCTTCATAAGTTGAAGAGGATCTCCACAAGTACAACCTGCCATGTGCATTTGCATTCCAAAAGCAAATTATTTATATGCACATCTTCAGGGGGAGCCCTTGTCACTTATGAAGACAATACGCTATCCTTTACAATTTCACATACTTCTTTCCCGTTGAAAACTTCAACCAATTTGTCATCAATCACCAAAAAGGGGGAGATTGTAAGTGCATCTAGTGCCACCCCTAGTTGGTTTTGGAGTATTGACGACAAAGTTGGTTGAGGGACTAATGCGTTTGTGAGAATTGCAGGATAACACAGGAGTGTCCCTCATTGATTCGGTTTACCTACCGGAGATGACCCCTAAAAATGTATGAAGACATTGAAGACAATGGTGGTGTGTGAAGATATTCACACTGAAGACTATGACATGAGAAGACATTGAGTGAAGACTATGGAGCGCGAAGACTGAGTTGTTTCGTTGTTTCCTTTTCTTCTTTGTTGAGTCATAGGAACCACCGTACTGTTAAGTGGGGTCCAAGTGAACAAAGTCAGAGTGACTGAAGTGATGCTCAACCCAAATCCTATGTCTTCGAGCGAAGACAATGAGAGCAAATCTTATCCAGAGCTGGATGAGTCAGCTTTGCTTGTAGCCCAAGTAAAGTTGCCATGTGTGTTTGAAATCTGACCGTTGGAACAGGTGTCAGTTCCTTAGTGACCCAGGGTCATTTCGGACATATCAGGTCGGGTTGCCTTGTGGCTATAAATAGCCCACCCCCTACACCATAAATTGGTGGCTGCTCAGAGTCAGTTTACGGCTTTTGTCGTTTTGAGAGCAACCCACCTCGAAGCCTTTGAGAGAGAAATCCTTGCGAGGACAAAGCCCAAACACCCAGAGCCAAAGAGTGTTAGGCATCACTGAAGTCTTTCTGTCTGTGTGACTTGAGGACTTATTACACTTGAGGACTATGTATCCTCCAGTCGGTTAGGCGTCGCGTTCTGAGCATCCAAGAGTCATTGTGGATTGCCGGTGAACGAAGTCTGTGAAGGTTCGGAATTCTACCTTGAAGACTTACCAGAGTGATTGGGCGAGGACTGTGTGTCCTTAGCTCAAGGGGAATAAGGTGAAGACGCGGTCTTCTGAGTTGAATCTCAGCCTCCCTAACCAGACATACAGTTGTCACAGCAACTGGAACTGGTCCAACAAATCCTGTGTCTTCAACAAGTGACTGGTTCTATCCCTTCCCTCCTTTACTTTGAGTTTGTCTTCGTGAAGTCATTGCTTATTTGTCTTATCTGTTTGACTTCATTGATTGACTACTATCATTGATTGGCTTCATACTATCTTCCATCCTGATCCTTACTACCTAGTTGCTATTAGTCTTTGTATGTTCACATTATTGCATACTTGACTATGGCTTGCTTGTTGTAGTTTATCTTCCACTGCATATCAATTAGGTCATTTCTATTGTTTGTCTTTGAAACTTCCATGTTTTGAAGACTTTGATAAAAATCGCCTATTCACCCCCCCCTCTAGTCGATAACTAGCGCTTTCAACTGCCACAAACCCTAGTCTTTTCAGTCTCACTGATAGGGATCTCGGTCTCACCGAGATGGGATTGTAATCTTTGTGATTCCCTTCATAATGTTTCGGTCAAACCGAGACAGCGATCGGTCCCACCGAGATTGCAATGCAAACTCTCTGTTTCCCTTTCGTAATATTTTGGTCCAACCGAGATGAGCGAATCGGTCCCACCGAGTTTGCCTGACCAACTCTTTGTTTGTCTATTACCAAAATCGGTCTCACCGAGTTTGTGTAATCGGTCTCACCGAGATTACGTTATGCCCTAACCCTAATGATATCGGTCCCACCGAGTTGACATGTCGATCCCACCGAAATGCCTAACGGTCACATTATGAACTAAATCGGTCTGACCGAGTTTCACGATTCAGTCCCACCGAGTTTGGTGAATTGTGTGTAATGGTTAGATTTTGTGTGGAGGCTATATATACCCCTCCACCCACTCTTCATTTGTGGAGAGAGCCGTCAGAACATGCCTACACTACCAACATACATTTTCTGAGAGAGAACCACCTACACTTGTGCTGAGGTCAAGATATTCCATTCGTACCACATAAATCTTGATCTCTAGCCTTCTCCAAGTTGCTTTACACTCAAATCTTCTTTCCACCAAATCCACATCCTGTGAGAGAGAGTTGAGTGTTGGGGAGACTATCATTTGAAGCACAAGAGCAAGGAGCTCATCATCAACACACCATTTGTTACTTCTTGGAGAGTGGTGTCTCCTAGATTGGCTAGGTGTCTCTTGGGGGCTGAGGGAGTCCTGGATAAGGGGGTATCCAGATAGTCGGACTATGTACTTTGGCCGGACTGTTGGACTATGAAGATACAAGATAGAAGACTTTGTCCCGTGTCCAGATGGGACTCTCCTTGGCGTGGAAGGCAAGCTTGGAGATCCGGATGTAGATCTCCTCCTCTATAAACCGACTCTCTGTAACCCTAGCCCCCTCCGGTGTCTATATAAACCGGAGGGTTTAGTCCGTAGGACAACAACAATCATACCATAGGCTACCTTCTAGGGTTTAGCCTCACTGATCTCGTGGTAGATCAACTCTTGTAATACTCATATCATCAAGATCAATCAAGCAGGAAGTAGGGTATTACCTCCATCGAGAGGGCCCGAACCTGGGTAAACATCGTGTTCCCAGCCTCCTGTTACCATTAGCCTTAGACGCATAGTTCGGGACCCCCTACCCGAGATCCGCCAGTTTTGACACCGACATTGGTGCTTTCATTGAGAGTTCCACTGTGCCATCGCGATAAAGGCTAGATGGCTCGTCTTGTTGTCAAAGACAACATCACCTCCGGGGGAGCCCTGACTCTAGGACAAACTCTCCGGCTGGGCAGCTTCGTTATGACCGCCCGATCGGCTGTTGCATCGATGATGACTTCTCAGGTCATTAAAAATAGCCTCCACGTTGATTCGGAATCTGCCGAACGAATGGACCCAATGGAGCTCTTTTCCCTCAATAAGCTCTTGGATCGCATCGCCGCCCTGGGTGTCACTACGGACTATGACCGGATCGGACCTAAACCCGACCAAAGGGAGATTCACTCTCCACTGGCCACCCATGAGATAGTGGTAGTGGAAGAGCATCATCCTAATTCTCCCTCTACTTTGAGGACGAACTATGTCCGGATTTCCGAGCTCTCCGAGCCGGACACCCGCTCGCGGGGGGACATGACCCAGGCCCCGGACTCAAGATCGGGCGGCGGGCCGAAGAGATTGGGCAGCGCCCCAGAACCCGAGCCGTTAATCTCGGAAGCCTCTTTGCCCTTGGGTCCCAGATCGGGTCGGGATTCGGATTCAAATCCACCCACCCACCCAGATTTGTCCAATCTTTTACATATCAGGCAAGAGCCCCAAGAAACAGTACATCATTACTGGGCCAGATTCCTCCTTGTGATAAACAGGGTCAAGGACTGTCACGAAGCAGAGGCAATCTCCCTCTTTTGCAAAAATTGCACAGACAAAGGGATTCTCAACGCTATAAGTCACCATGACATAGTACACTTTTCTGACTTAGCGGCCATAGTGCAAAAATACTGCGCGATGGAAAGCGCCTGGAAAACCCAATCGAGCTTTTGGAACAATCCGGCTCTAACCAAATCCTCTGTCCAAACTAAAAGGGTAAACTCTCGTAAGTCACCCGATTCAAATACCAAAAAAATAAAGCCCGCCGCAAGGCGCGGAACCGTATTGGAAGAATGGCTAAACGGGCCGTGCAAGATCCACAACACACCAGATACTACACCAACGCATAGCCTTAGAGCAAGTTGGATACTCCGGCAGGTAGCATAGAGAGGCGAGGATCTCCTCATAAAACATATAGCAGAGCAAAACCCCCTCGGAGACAACAATACGGTATTTACAGTCTTCGAGACTTTCGCCTCAAATAACAGGCGCAAGCGAGCTTAGCGCAGCCTCGCAGAAGTTTGCCACATGGCAACAATAAATCCATGGAACGACACGGCTATAACTTACAATGCCAGTGACGAACCTCAATTCCGAACAGTCCGAGCACCAGTTGCTTTGGTCCTTAGCCCAATCGTGGACGGCTTCAGGCTCACTAAAGTGCTCATGGACGGCGGAAGCGAACTAAACTTCATCTATGAGGCAACCCTTAACAAGATGGAAATTGACAAGAGCCGCATTGAGAAAAGCAGCACGACCTTCAGGGGAATCATCCCTAGTCGGGAGGCACAATGCGCGGGAAAAATCACACTGGATGTGGTATTCGGCATGCCAGAAAACTACAGGTCTGAAGAAATTACATTCCAAGTGGCCCCGTTCAGCAGCGGATACCACGCCCTCCTGGGGCGGGACGCATTCACGAGTTTTCAGGCTATACCCCACTACGGGTATATGAAGCTCAAAATGCCCGGGCCCAATGGAATCATCACTATAGCTAGTGATCCGGACGTCGAACTCCACGCCGAAAATAAAACCGCCGCCCTTGCCCTAGAGGCATTATCAGAGGCCCATGCGGCCGAAGAACTGACAACAGTGCGAGCAACAGTGGACAGAGACGACGTGATACTCGACAAGCGACCTAAATCCACCTCCTTCAAGCCAGCAGACGAGATAGTCAAATTCCAGGTCCACCCAATGGACCCTTCGAAGACAGCTTCCATCGGTACACAGCTGAACCCCACAATAGACGCCGCACTGGAGACTTCCTGCATGAAAATTGGGATATCTTCGCCTGGCATCCTTCAGACATGCCGGGCATCCCACGCAGGCTGGCCGAACACAACCTCAATATACTGAAAGGATACAAGCCAGTCAAGCAGACTCTTAGACGCTTCTCAGAGCCTAAGCAGCAAGCCATGGGAGAAGAGCTAGCCAAGCTACTTGAAGCCGGATTCATCAGAGACATTAAACATCAGGATTGGCTGGCAAACTTGGTATGGTACCAAAAAAGGACAAATCCTGGCGCTTGTGTGTCGATTTCAAAGACCTCAATAAAGCTTGCCCTAAGGATCCCTTCCCCCTCCGCCGCATTGATCAAATAATCGGTGCCACCGCAAGACGCGACTCATTGTGTTTCCTCGACGCATACTCCGGATACCATCAAATAAAGATGGAGTAGTCCGACCAGGCCGCAATGGCCTTCATCACTCCGTACGGCCCCTTGTGTTTCAACACCATGCCCTTCGGGCTCAAAAACACCGGCGCAACCTATCAACGCATGATTCAGACATGCCTAGAAAAACAAATCGGCAAGACAGTGGAGGCCTACGTAGACGACGTGGTCATCAAAACAAGACACGTCAAAACTTTAATAGATGACTTGAGGCTTACGTTCGATAATCTCCGAACATACGACATCAAGCTCAACCTAGAGAAGTGTGTCTTCGGAGTACCCTCCGGAAAATTGCTCGGCTTCATCCTTTCCAATAGAGGAATTGAAGCCAATCCGGCAAAAATCCGAGCTCTGTCACAGTTGGCTATCCCAATAGACCTCAAGTAGATCCAAAAACTAACTGGATGCGTGGCTGCCTTAAGCCGCTTTATCTCCCGCTTAGGAGAGAAGGCACTACCTCTGTATCACCTTCTTCGACACACCGAACACTTCGAGTGGATGGATGCGGCCACGGCCGGACTGGAAGAAATAAAGGCACTCTTGGCCACAAACCCAGTCCTGACCGCGCCAAACATTGGCGAAACCATGCTATTATACATAGCCGCAACAAACCAAGTTGTGAGCGCAGTGCTCGTCGTCGAACGAGAGGCAGACGGACACAAGTTCCCGCTCCAAAAGCCGGTATATTACGTGTCCACTGTCCTCACTACATGCAAATCTCGGTACCCACACTATCAAAAGATAGCGTACGCGGTCTTCATGGCATCCCGGAAACTACGACACTACTTTCAAGAGTGTTCGGTCACGGTGGCCTCTGAAGTACCACTCAATGACATAATAAATAACCGCGATGCAACAGGCCGAATTGCTAAATGGGCTATCGAGCTCCTTCCATTCGACATAACATACAAACCACGGCGGGCCATTAAGTCGCAAGTACTGGCTGACTTCATCGCCGAATGGACAGAAGCCAAACTCCCTAAAGAGTACGGCGCGTGCTCAAATTGGATCATGCATTTCGACGGCTCCAAAATGCTGGCCGGATTGGGAGCAGGTGTCGTCCTGACATCCCCCACCGGAGACACAGTGCAGTACGTCCTCCAAATATTATACACATACTCCAACAATGCAGCCGAATATGAGGCTCTGTTGCATGGTCTTCGGATGGCAGTCTCCATGGGCATCCAATGCCTCGAAGTGCGCGGGGACTCGAACCTCGCAATATCTCAGGAAAATGGAGACTTTGATGCCAAGGACCCAAAAATGGCGGCCTATCGCAATGCCGTCCTCAAAATGTCAGCTCGGTTCGAGGGGCTCGAATTCCACCATGTGGTCAGAGAAAATAACCAAGAGGTCGATATTCTCGCCCGCATCAGCGCTAAACGCGACCCCGTCCCGCCCAATATCTTCTTAGAAAGGTTGTTCAAGCCATCCGTGGCATGGGAAGGGGAGTCCGGCACTATTAGTCCGGCTCCGAACACAACCTCGGATTCCGAACCTTCTAACGTAATCAGAGGCTCTGCCACCGAAATAACACCTTCGGCCCATGAAATAATGGCTGTCATCACCCCGTGGACCGAGCCCTTCTTGGCCTACCTAAATAGGCAAGAGCTCCCCGAGGATCAAAATGAGGCACGTTGTACTGTGTGACGCTCTAAGGCCTACAAAGTCCATGAGGGAGAGCTCTACAAGAAAAGTGCCACCGGAGTCCTCCAACAATGCATCTCCGAAGAGGAAGTGCGGCAGCTCTTAGCCGAAATCCATTCGGGACTGGGCGGGCACCATGCGGCAGCCCGAGCCCTCGTAAGCAAGGCCTTTTGGACAGGATTTTACTGGCCGACAGCCCTGGCGGACGCACAAGACCTTGTCCAACATTGTGTTGGTTGCCAACTATTTGCCAATCAGAGCCATATGCCCCCTACCGCTCTCCAAACAATCCCCATAACTTGGCCCTTCGCAGTCTGGGGGCTGGATATGGTGGGACCCCTTAAAGGGGGAAGCCATAAGAAAAAATACTTATTGGTCATGGTGGACAAGTTCACCAAATGGATAGAAGCCAAACCAGTTAAAACGGCCGAATCTGGACCAGTGATAGACTTCATATCGGAGGTTGTACACCGTTACGGTGTCCCCCACAGTATCATCACTAACAATGGCTCGAATTTCATAGCCGAGGAGGTGAAAGCCTGGTGCGGCAAAATGGGCATTAAGCTCGACTACGCCTCTGTCTATCACCCCCAAACAAACGGTCAAGTCGAACATGCAAATGGTCTTATCATGAGTGGCATCGAACCCAGACTAGTGCGATCCTTGAAGGAATCAGACACGCATTGGGTCGAGGAACTCGACTCCGTACTCTGGGGGCTGCGGACCACACCGAATCGTACCACCGGATACACACCATTTTTTATGGTGTACGGCGCGGAGGCAGTGCTGCCCTGCGATATAATCCATGACTCACCTCGCGTGCGCATGTATGAAGAGAAGGAAGCCGATCTAGATCGACAGGACAACTTAAATGCTTTGGAGGAGGAACATGATGTCGCTAAGGCCCGTTCCGCATTCTATCAGCAACAGGCTCGAAGGTATCAAAGCAGAGAAGTACGGGCCAAAACTTATAACATTGGCGAACTCGTTCTACGCCTACCTGAGAAGAAGAAGGACAAGCTCAAACTCAAGTGGGAGGGTCCCTTCATCATTGATAAAGTTCTCACCGGAGGAGCATACCGTCTATGCAATGCATCTGATAACAGACTCGAGCCGAACACATGGAACGCGGCCAGACACCGGAGATTCTACGCCTAGCGCCGAACCCAGTGTTCGTCTCCTTAACTCTGCCTCTTCAATTATGTTCTCTTTCCTACTTTCTCGCCCCTTTTTCCTTTTTTATGTACAACCTTAAAACTGTACGGATGCCCTGAGCACTCCGGCCGCATTATGCGTGCACACTATACCTGGGGGCTTCCTATTCGGAAGCTAAATACAACTACTTTAATGGCTCCTTCCCAGCCATATATGCATTTCTCTCTCCATATGTGCCTTTTCTTCACCATTATATGCATCTATATGACTTAAGTTTTGGCCATGTTGGGTTGCCTGGCTCTTGTATTTATGCCCTACGTTCTCGTTAATTCGGCTAGGGCATCAGGGGAGCACCTCTGTGATTGTTACTGCCGGTTGAGCCAAATGTGTACCTCAGACTGGGTGAAGCCGAAAGCTAGCATTCTTAAGGGAATATTCGGTCGGTGAACAAAAGATGTTCTTGTTCCTTACAATGAAAATACCCAGATGTTTTTGTTTCCTGCGCTTCTATTCGCCGTTCAGACATGCACATCGATGCATGCGCACCCAGAGAAAGGAACCCCTAACGGAACTATTCTCTCTGGAAGATGTTTCTTACTATCCATGTAATATAACATAACTAGTTGGGTACTTGTCTGTTCAAGCACTTATGATCCCTACGCCTGGTTTCCACGCATACCCCGGTTTTTCATAACTGTGTGGGTATTCGGATACACCCCGGACTGTCGGATCCGAGGGCTGAAGCGAAAAGGTCCGCCATGACAAATGATTTTCAATCCGGCTAGGGAGTACATGAGCCCATTCAAATTACATAATCATATAGACTGGCTGTACTCTTCCTCTATACCATCCAACAGGCTGTCTAGCTTACAATCCTGCTGGGAATACCTTGCATCTAACGCTACTTGATCATATACCAAACTAACGGGTATCTCTTGTCCATCTGACCAAGCCAGTCCAACTTCGGCCATATGGTTCGGGTCAGCCTTGGCGTATCGTGTCTTCACCATGGCCCAAGATTCTCTCGCACCTTGCCGGCAAGCTGATATCTTCCATAATCGGAAGCGCCGCCGTGCTCCTTTGAGCATTTCTACAAGCTCTCTCATGCCTCCTGACAGGGAAGCGAACGGCCACAAAGCCTGGGCAATACCCTGCATCACCTGCTGAGCTTGTTCGTGCAGTTGTGAAAGCTCTTGCAGCATATCGCCTGCAGAACCGGGCATCTCCTCTTCAGGGCGTCCCGTCAACATACCTGCAGATATAACTCTGTCAATACACCTCCTCGCCGAACTATACTACAGTTCGTTCAAGCACTTACTATAAATGTCGCGTCGAAGCCTCCGGTTTTCCTTCACGGAGTCCGCGAGTTGAGCTCGGACATCTTTCAATTCGACGCTCAGTCGGAGATTAGCATCTTGCAACTTATTCTTCTCCTGAATGGACTGCGTCAGCACGCGTTCGCCCGCCTTTAGCTGACTTCATAGATGCAGCTCATTATCTCCCACAGTCTCCGGATTTCCTTTGGGATTGTCTTCCAAATCTTTCATCAGATATACAAACCATGCCTAACACACAAACTGGAAGAAGGAAATTATTACCAGAAGAAGCCTTTTTGGATTCCGCTTGTTCGGCTACATTGGCCTTCATCTGGGCCTTACACTCCTCCAGCTCTTGAGACAACTGGGTATTCTTCTCTACAAGAACCTATGCATTTAATGACCCTTAAATCAGTTGTGCCAACTGTTTCAAGTCTCAAGGGCTACTACCACACATACTTATTAAATTCTCTTACCCGTATATCCTTCACATACTGGTCCGTTGCTCTGGCAAGTCCATCTTGAGCAGCGTGGATATATGCGTGTCCGGTATTGAAGGCATTGAATGCCTCTTCGAAAAAAATACCACTTCGGAGTACGGGCCGTCGGTGCCGGTGGTTCATGGCGCTTTCCACTTCTGAATTTGTGGCGGAAAGCATATCCGTATCCTCCGCAGGAAGACAGTTTGGCACTGTCCCCACATCAGCCTCCGCCCGTGAATCCGTTCCAGGGATCTGGCTGCTGGAGGCGTGGCCGGTAGGGTCCCCGAACACAGTCCGACGTTTCCTGTCAAGACATAAATAAAACCGTCACGCCTCCACAAAAAGACCAAATAAACCACGGGGCAAGTTTTATGAATACCTCTGCGCCTGCGTATCGCTCCTAACCGCCTTCCTTTTAAGCCTACCTTGTCTTGGTGCCTCTAGCTGAGAGGCCCCGGGGGTTCCGCACGGTGTCCCGGCTGCCGTTTCTATAAAAGTACGGCATGTGATCATAAGGTACGTCAAAACGAAGGAATCCTTTCGGAAGGTTGGAACCCCGATATTACTTACATGCGACACGGGAAGCAGTCCGGGATAATCTACGATGATGGCCACTAAAGAGCCGCCATTGCTTGCCTGATAGAAAGTCCCATTGACGAATTCCACGGATATGTCCGGATCTTCTTCAAGTCCGGGGTCGAGAGCTCGGTCGGGATCCTCTGGCTGCGGAGAGGGGCTGCTGAACTCTTTCACGGCCTTCCTTAGTTCCTGTTTTGAAATGGCAAAGTAAATAATTGTGACAAAGAAGGTAAGAACGAATAGAGTCGAGTGAAAGATGACAACTTACCTAGCTTCGGGGGTTGTACATGGAAAATCCATCCCGCGGTTTAATGCTGAGGAACTCCTCTTCTTCTCCTTTGTATAATTTGGATAGTATCCTCGCCAAAGATGTGGTAGAGTCCGGATCTTTGCGATCGCAGCGGGAGGCATCGTCTTCCCCATTGAAGTGCCACATGGGTTTTCCCCTATATTGAAGTGCCTGCACTCCCCTTATTACGCATATTGACATAACTTCGATTATTGTCAATCCTGATTTGGCTAGGGTTTGTATCCGGCTCATCAGATAGAAGACTTCCCTGTTTTCTTCCTCCTGGGGGCTTCGAGGGCGCCAGCTTTGGCGTTTCTTCAGCGGAGTATTGGTAAACTCAGGAAGGCCCATCCGGACTGGGTCTGGAAGGGGAACGTCGTCGACATAAAACCACTCCGAGGGCCAGTCTTCGGACGCCTTCTTTGGAGTACCAGACAGGTATCCGGTCTGGGCGATGCGCCATATTTCGGCTCCGCCCACTTGATATATGGATCCCTCCTGGTTGCGGGGGACGAGGCAAAATAGCCTCTTCCATAGCTCGAAATGAGCTTCGCAGCCCAGGAACAGCTCGCAGAGGGCAACGTAGCCCGCGATGTGCAGTATGGAGGCGGGGGTAAGATTATGCAACTAGAGACCGTAGAACTCCAGGAGCCCACGGAGGAATGGGTGGATTGGAAACCCGACGCCTCTTAGCAGATATGGGACGAGGCATACTCGCTCCCCCGGAGATGGGTTGGGAAATCTCTCCGCTTGCTCCCCGCCATTATAGGTGGCTAGTCCGGATCAGACAGGGACCATGTATGCGGGCGGAAGGAACCCTTTGGTCTGCAGCTCTATTAGGCGGCTGTGAGGGACGGAACACTTTTCCCAATCCCCTGGCTTCGAGCTAGGGGAGCGTGAACAGGGCTGCGACGACTGGTCATGATGGGATGGCATCTTTTGGGCGCGCTCTGCGGAATGCTTGCTTAGGGGGAAGATGGTGTGATTTGGATCTGAAGATCCCCGTCTCCTCAAATAGACGGCTCACCTACGGGATTAGGGTGGCAAATGCAAAAATACCCCGGCCCCTCGTCTTTGATCGACACGTGGAGGTGGCCATTATTGAAGCACAGAAGCCGAGGAGCACAACCTTACTGAGAAGCCGGACACTATTCACTGCGACAGGTGCACCGGATTTGGAGAAGAACCCGCCTTGCAATGCCGAAGACAATCTGCGCGCCGGACTCATCGTCATTGAAGCCTGGTTCGGGGGCTACTGAGGGAGTCCTGGATAAGGGGATATCAGGACAGCCGGACTATGTACTTCGGCCGGACTGTTGGACTATGAAGATACAAGATAGAAGACTTCGTCCCATGTTCGGATGGGACTCTCCTTGGCGTGGAAGGCAAGCTTGGCGATCCGGATGTAGATCTCCTCCTCTGTAAACCAACTCTCTATAACCCTAGCCCCCTCAGGTGTCTATATAAACCGAAGGGTTTAGTCCGTGGGACAACAACAATCATACCATAGGCTAGCTTCTAGGGTTTAGCCTCTCTGATCTCGTGGTAGATCAACTCTTGTAATACTCATATCATCAAGATCAATCAAGCAGGAAGTAGGGTTATATAGACACCTTCGTGACCCCAGCCTCCTGTTACCATTAGCCTTAGACGCACAGTTCGGGACCCCCTACTCGAGATCCACCGGTTTTGACACCGACAGGGGCCTCCGTCAAGATTGTGGAGTTGAACCAAGGAGTTTGTAAGGGCAAGGAGATTGCCTACTTCGTGAAGATCTACACCGAATGAGGCAAGTCCTTCGTGGGCGACGGCCATGGTGGGATAGACAAGGTTGCTTCTTCGTGGACCCTTCGTGGGTGGAGCCCTCCATGGACTCGCGCAACCGTTACCCTTCGTGGGTTGAAGTCTCCATCAACGTGGATGTATGATAGCACCACCTTTCGGAACCACGGACACTATTCCAATGAGTGTACGACTCCCTACAAAAGAAGAGAAGATTCTCCAAAAAGAAGAAGTAGAAGAGAAGAATCACCATCAAGAGAAAGAAGGAGTAGAGATGATCGTTATGAATGAAGAACATCCCGGAGAAGCAAGGATTCGGAAAGGAAGGACAAATCATCAAATAGTTACACAAAACGAAGAGATCAAGCTCATGTTGGTGAATGGGTATCTGGCTCCGACTCCGACAATCACTCCGAGAGAAGCTACAACTACGACTCCGAATATACTCAAGATGAAGGTGTTGTCGGTCTAGCACTTGTGTCAACCAACTCCTACGACATATTTGACTCACCAAATGAAGGAATTGGAAGATGCTTCATGGCAAAAGTCCTAAAGGTATCACACCCCGAGTATGTTGATTTCAATAGTGATGAAGATGACTTGTTAGGTGATGATGATTTACTTGTTGACAACTCTAGTGATAAATACTATGATGAAACGTCAATTAATCATGCTAATCAAGATAAAACAAATCACAATGATAAGGAGAAGATTGAGCGCCTAACTAAAGAACTAAACACTCTTAAGTTAGCTCATGAAACTATCTTGGAAGATCATCGAGAACTTTTAAAGACTCTTGAGAAGTTAAGCTTTGAAAAGCTCAACCTTGAGCAAGAGTATGAGTTCTTAAAGGCAATCAATGATGATCTTAGCAAGAAAAGTTCTTCTTACATTGCCAAGCGTTTACTCTTATCTACTTACATGCCACAAGTCAAGTCTAGTAACAAGAACAAGAAAGATTCTTCTTCTAGTAGTAACAATAATCATGCTAAATCCAATGTTGTTGCTTGTAGTAGTTCTCTTGATTCCACTAACGATTCTCTTAACCAAGTTACACTTGAGCAAGAAAATAGCTTATTGAAGGGAATTATAGAGAAAGGTGTTTACAAGAGCCTTGCCGAAAGTAAGCAATTCGAGGAGATTGTACGCAAGCAAGGAAGGCACCGGAAGAATCAAGGTGTTGGTTTGGAACGAAAGTTCAATGCCAATGGAGTTGAGTGGGAAGAAGATCAATACCCCAAGACGAAGTTTGTTCCTCAACAAGAGAAGTACGATCCTACCTCTTTCAAAGGAACACAAGCTCAAGATGATCTTCCACCACAAGACCACAAGCAGAAAGGCAAGGACACGCTTCAAGAGGAGACTGATGCATTTGAAGAAGCTCCTAAGGCCTTGGTCAAGTGGGTTCCCAAGACTACATCAAGTTCTACTTCATCAAGTACGACTACAACACCAAGGATTCCCATCAAGATGATGTGGATCCCAAAGAAGAAGAACTAGAGAGTTCTTGAGGGTGACTCCGCCAACATACTTCACTCTTATCATTTCGGTAAGGACAAGTGGAAACAACTTCCATATCTTGCACTAGTCCAAGGAGTCACAAACCCTCTTGTTGGTAAGACGAGTGAGGGAGTCCCGGACTAGGGGGTGTCCGGATAGCCGAACTATCATCATCGGCCGGACTCCAAGACTATGAAGATACAAGATTGAAGACTTCGTCCCATGTCCGGAGGGGACTTTCCTTGGCGTGGAAGGCAAGCTTGGCGATACTAATATGTAGATCTCCTACCATTGTAACTGACTCTGTGTAACCCTAGCCCTCTCCGGTGTCTATATAAACAGGATGGATTTAATCTGTAGGACGAACAACAATCATACCATAGGCTAGCTTCTAGGGTTTAGCCTCCTTGATCTCGTGGTAGATCTACTCTTGTAACACACATCATCAATATTAATCAAGCAGGACGTAGGGTTTTACCTCCATCAAGAGGGCCCGAACCAGGGTAAAACATCGTGTCCCTTGTCTCCTGTTACCATCCGCCTAGACGCACAGTTCGGGACCCCGTACCCGAGATCCACCGGTTTTGACACCGACATTGGTGCTTTCATTGAGAGTTCCTCTGTATCGTCACCAATAGGCCCGATGGCTCCTTCGATCATCGACAACGACGCAGTCCAGGGTGAGACCTTCCTCCCTGGGCAGATCTTCGTATTCGGCGGCTTTGCACTGCGGGCCGATTCACTTGGCCATCTGGACCAGGTCGAAAGCTACGCCCCTGGCCATCAGGTCAGATTTGGAAGTTTGAACTTCACAGCTGACATCCGCGGGGACTTGATCTTCGATGGATTCAAGCCACAGCCAAGTGCGCCACACTGTCACGACGGGCACGATTTAGCTCTGCAGCCGGACAGTACCCTGGAGGCCGCACTCGAGCCCGCTCCGATCTTCAATTCGGAGCCGGCTGCGCAGATCGAGGACGGATGGCTAGACACCGCCTCGGGGGCTGCAACCTCTACGGCGATAGAGCCGAACACTGATCTCGTCCCTCACAAAGCTCGTGACTCCGAGGTGCCGGACTCCTTGTCGGACTCCGAACCTCCCGCGCCCCCACCAATCGAATCCGGTTGGGCGCCGATCATGGAGTTTACTGCCTTGGACATCTTTCAACACTCACCTTTTGGCGACATCCTGAGTTCGCTAAGGTATCTCTCATTATCAGGAGAGCCCTGGCCGGACTGCGGTCAGGACGGTTGGGATGCGGACGACGAAGAAATTCAAATCCCACCCACCACCCACTTTGTAGCCACTGTCGACGACCTAACCGACATGCTAGACTATGACTCCAAAGACATCGACGGTATGGACGACGATGCCGGAGACAACCAAGAACCAGCGCCTATCGGGCACTGGAAAGCCACCCCAACTCACGATGTATGTATGGTGGACATACCAACAGGAAGCGATAATGAGGAACAACGGGATGTGGCGAAGGAGAACTCCCCCAACAAACAACCAAAACAGCGACGCAAGCACCGCCCGAAGTCCCGCATCAATAAAAACGACACCCATACGGACCCGGCCCTAGAGCAGGGCGAAGCAGTGGATGGCGAACATGCCACCAAGCAATCATCCGAAAATGGTGAACCGGACAAGCAACCCATCCCCGGCGAAAAACAAGAGCCTAGACGATCTCACGCCAAACACATCACCAGCACATAAGAGCCTTCATAAAAGGCTCGTCGCTACTGCAAGAAGTTTGAAGAAGCAAAAGCAGACGCTCAAAACATCTGAAGACGCACTCCGAATGAGATGGAGCAAAGTACTCGATACCGCAGATAATTACGACGCTAGTCGCCAGGCAAAGAGCTACCCGAAGCGCAAGCTATTGCCCGAATTCGACGAGGAGGCCTTAGAGCCCCCACAGTCAAAAAAAGAAAGATGCCGCCTGGCTGGATAGACGACCAGATGACAGGCTAGGAGCAACAAGAGGCTCCGCACACAAGCCGGCACACGATCAGCATAAAGATCCTCGGAAAAAGGATGACCCGGTCAGGTCTATCTACGGGTCAAAAAAGAAGACTTCACGAAACAACACAACCCGCCGAGCATTTAAAGACAACGGCACACCTAAATACAGGGGCGCCGCACACCCACTATGTTTCACCGACGAGGTACTGGATCATGAATTCCCAGCGGGATTCAAACCCGTAAACATAGAGGCATATGACGAAACAACATACCCCGGAGTCTGGATTGAGGATTATATTCTACACATACATATGGCCAGAGGAGATGATCTCCATGCCATAAAATACCTACCCCTCAAGCTCAAAGGGCCAGCTCGGCATTGGCTCAAAAGCCTCCCAGAAAATACCATTGGAAGTTGGGGAGAGCTTGAGGATGCGTTTCGAGCAAATTTTCAGGGGGCTTATGTCCGCCCTCCGGATGCAGACGATTTAAGTCACATAACTCAACAGCCCGGAGAGTTAGCATGCAAATTCTGGAACAGGTTCCTCACTAAAAAGAACCAAATAGTGGACTGTCCGGACGCTGAAGCCTTAGCAGCCTTTAAACACAACGTCCGAGATGAATGGCTCGCCAGACACCTCGGCCAAGAAAAACCAAGAACAATGGCTGCACTAACAAGCCTCATGACCCGCTTTTGCGCGGGGGAAGACAGTTGGCTGGCTAGATGCAGCACCAGCGACCCGAGTACATCCGAAGTCAGGGATGGAAATGGGAAATCACGACGCAGAAAAGATCAGCGCCGGAACAAGGAAAACAGCCCAAATAGTATGGCGGTCAACGCCGGATTCAAAAGCTCTCGGCCGAATAACAAAACACTGCCCCTCAAGGACAACAGTGACGAGCTATCCAACCTAAACAAGATTCTGGACAGGCTATGTCAAATACATGGTACCTCCGGAAAGCCTGCGAACCATACCCACAGAGATTGTTGGGTCTTCAAGCAGTCCGGCCAACTTAACGCCGAACACAAGGGGCTCGACACACCAAGCGAAAGTGACGAACCCCAAAAGCAGCACTCCGGAAAACAGAAGACTTTCCCACTAGAAGTCAAAACAGTGAACTCACTTCATGTGATAACACGAAAACACAGCGCGGCACCTGACATACCAGGACACCATCCGCAGAATGGGGATAGACCCTACCAAAATTCGCCATAATAGCACTTCCTTCAAAGGAGTGACGCCAGGCCTTTAAGCCAATTATACGGGCTCTGTACCACTAGAGGTTGTGTTCGGTTCATTCGACAACCTCCGTCGTGAAAAGCTCACTCTCCGTATCGCCCTATTTTACAGTGGCCATCAAGCACTACTAGGACGCAAAGCTTTCGCCCGCTTTAACGCAATATCACACTACACGTCTCTTATACTTACAATGCCCGGTCCACGCGGCATAATCTCATTAAAGAGTAACTCCGAGTGTTCCTCGACCACAGAGAGCGTGGGGCTGCCTTGACAGCCACTCCGACCTTGCAGGTCAAGACCCCTAAACACAGGTCATTCAGACCCCGGACACGGTTAGGCGAGTCCGGCATAAATAAACAAGGGGCTTCCCAGCCGCATACCCCCTTTATAAGGGGCCACGCGTCTAAATGATGAGAGCCAATAAAGCTCAACTTTCTTCATCTTCCAAATTATACTTTATTAACTTTTGCACGATATTTCTTAGAAACTATGTCCTTCTCTTTTACAGATGAAGCACGTGCTACACCCGTCCAGGATACAGCACAACGGAGACACAGGCGCAGACGTGCAGCAGGGACCCGTTGCAAGGATTCTTTTTAGATTAAGACCCTGCGTAAACCTTTCTTACTGTCTCTTGTTGATACACATCCCCCGGTTTCCTACCATAGCCGAGGAGGAGGCTGGCGTTTTGGCATCGGCCGCGTCAGAAGTTCCCGTCTGTACCTGGACACTAGGGGCTTAGGGCATTGTTCTGCCCGGTATCATAAAGACCGAACACCTCAGGGAGTGTTCGGCGTCTCGAGTTAGGCCTTATATGCATCAGCTCCGAATCATGTCTTTGGTCAAATGTTGGGTTTGCCCGGCTCCTGTGTTTTGCTGCCTTACGTTCCATATCATCGGCTAACGCGGCACCAGGAGAACTACTGCGATTGTGCCCCGGTTCGGTCGGGCGAGCACCTTAGTAGAGAAAGCCAAAAACTGACTGTCATGATATAGCGAGAGACTAGTCAACCACTCGATCGACCATTGGAATATTTTAGAATTCCTCCGCTTTGACGAAGGACCGCTTCCCGGTCAGGCACATACGCGCCCCGAGTTGGAGAAGAGCGGTGCCTCTAGGGGCTATATAGTAGCCCCACATTCGAGCTCCTATGGCTAAGTGAAAGTGATAAAGCGTTATAGTCCGGTTGCCTAGTTTGCTACGCTATCACCTCCTTAAAAGGACCAAGACGTTGGATTAAGTGTGAAAAAGCGCTTTTCTTTTTGCAAACACCCCCGCACCATGTGCATGGGGGCTGAAGCCAAAGACTGCCATCTTTCAGATTATACATACACATACGGCCGCACAGGAGGTAGTTCAATACTTGAACGCACAAGTATAAAAAGCTATTGCATTATAAACATGATCTCACAAATTATACATGTCATTTGAACATGACATCTTTCGAGCACTGCGACTCTATTAAATGAGCGCCCTGCAGGACTTCCTCAAAATAGTGCTCGGCGGGTAATCGGCTCTTGTCTGAACCCCGGGATGCAACAGCGGTGGCATCCATGTCCGCCCAGTATGTCTTCACACGGGCGAGAGCCATCCGTGCACCTTCTATGCATGCCAACCGCTTCATCGCCTTGATATGCGGCACCGCCCCAAGGAATTGCTGCAACAAGCCAAAATAACTCTTCGGCTTGGGCCTTTCCGGCCACAGATGAGTGATCACATCCGTCATGGCAAGTCCGGACAATCTATTCAGCTCAGCCCACTCAGCCAGCCGATCAGTCAACGGAAGTGGACGCTCCGGACTATGGAATTGAGACCAATAAAGTTCTTCCATTTCGTGATCCTTCTGGCCTTGGAAGTGCACGACTGCGTCCGCCGCACTCGCCGCCAAATCCAGATAAGGATCCTCCGCACCACACAACTGGCCCAGCTGAGCATACTTCGGATCCGTGAACTTCCTACGCAGAAGAAAGGGCTTTCCAGCCGCAATGTCTCCGGCCTGACGCAGTTCCTCCTTCATAGCCCGCATCTCACTCCGGGCATCCTTGACTTCGGCGCCGGCCTTCTTCAGGCCCTCTTGCTCCACTCGGCGTTCTCCTTCAAGAACCTCACAACGGTCGGTAGCATCTTTTAATTTCAAGGCCATTCCGGCCAACTCTTCCCTGCTTCGGCAGTGAGCAGCCTTTTCGGCTTTTAGCTCTTCCGCTGCCTTCAAGGCGGTCGCATTACTTATCCTGGCTTGCTCCTTGGCTCGAGCAAGCTCTGCTCGAAGATCTTCAGCTGCGGCGCCATCTGCATCAAGCATACAAATTGTAAGGAACGGGCACCAGCTCCCTTACTAGGCAACCGCGGAGCAACCACCTACTTTGTGACTCGCTAAGTCGTTTATTGACCAGCGCGATGTCCACATCCGCAACATCGAGTTGCCTCTTTAGTTCGGCAACTCCATCAGCCGGTTGGCCACCGAACATTCCGCCTCCTGCATAGGAAAGGAGACATTCTATAACTGAGATTATGATCCTTGGCACGCTATCGCTTTCGACAGCATACCAAGTCTCAGGGGCTACTATCTATACAGGGCGCACCTCATGTGCAAAACTGTCAAAAGGTGTGTCATTTTTTGCATACCTTAAAACCCGTCAGCAAACTTCCGACGGCCTCATACAACCTGCTCTCGGCAGACGAGATCCTTTCAATCACCGTACTCATTAATGTGCGGTGATCTTCCGAGATAGACGCCCTCTTAAGCAAATGTTGCAGCTCCACCGGCCGTACTCCAATGGGTGTCGAACTCTATGGCCCCGCCGGACTCGAGGAGACCCTCCGCGACGACACCTCAGGGTCGTCCGCCCCGCACGGTGGGGCGGCAGATGGAGGCATTTCGCTCTCCATCATCTCTAAACGAAGGTCTCCCGAAGATGAGCTGTGCTGAGACGGGCTGAGATCCGAACTATAAGATGAAAACTTCGGTTACCCTTAGAAATTAAGCAGGGGTGTCCACTATTACAAAATTCCCCCTTTTTACTTATGGCTCGCTGGAGGGCTGATTCCTCCGAGGAGACAGTGCGGCCGGGGCTCTTCCCGGCACAGGACCTTCCGGTACAGATTTCTTTCCCCTCTTTGAGGCCTTGGCCTCCGGGTCTTCGGAAGCTGTCCTCTTCTCCCCCTGGAAGGAGGGACTCTCGATTCCTCCCTTACTGAAAGCCTCCATGGCAGAGGTGGTAGTTCCCCTGTGCCCCCCTTCGCCCTCCTCCGAAGGTGAAACCTCCAACATTTTAATTAACACGAGATCCTGCGTGGTCTCCGGGAGGGGGCCAGACACCGTATCAATTTTGCTTGCGCTATCCACTCCTGTCCAAGGGATAGCTGGTTAAAAGGCAAACCCACGATAAATAAATGGACAATGTGTCCGGACACAGGGCTACTTACTTGAGTATCCATGCAGCTTAGGCCAGCGTCCTCGGTCAAGTCCGGACGCATCTCTTGCGATCCGAAGAACAGTTTGTACATCTCCGCGGGTGTCAAACCCATGAAGTGTTGAAGAGCTCGTGGCCCCTCCGGATTAAATTCCCACAGGCGGAGGGGGCGACGTTTGTAGGGCAGTAGGCGCCGGATCAGCATAACCTATACTATTGTGACTAGATTGATCTCCCTTTCTTGGAGGCCTCGAATCCGGTCCTGCAACAGGGGTACGTCTTTGGACGGCCCCCAGTCACGCCCCTTGTTGACCCATGACGTCAACTGTTGTGGAGGGCCCGAGCGGAATACGGGCGGCGGCCTCTGCCTGCTGCCCCTGGGAGCGGTGATATAGAACCACTCTTATTGCCACGAGCCGAGCTCCTCCTGAAAAGAGCCCTCGGGCCATGGAGCATCGGCCCTCTTGCTTATGATCGCCCCTCCGCACTCTGCCTGACGCCCCTCAATCATCTTCGGCTCCACATTGAAGGTTTTGAGCCACAAGCCAAAGTGAGGGGTAGTGCGGAGGAAGGCTTCGCAAACGACAATAAACGATGAGATGTGGAGGATGGACTCCGGAGCCAAGTCATGGAATTCCAGCCCATAGTAAAACATGAGCCCCCTCACGAAGGGGTCCATCGAGAAGCCTAAACCCCGACGGAGGTGAGACACGAACACAACGCTCTCGCCGGGCTCGGAGCCGAGGAGTGGCGGCGGCCAAACCTGTCGGAGGTGGGGAAGACGGCCTTCCTCTGTCGATTGCGGGCTAGGGGACCTCCAGAGGGTTTGCTTGAGGTTTCTTGAGGGTTCGGAGAGGCCCGGGGCTCGTTTTATAGCACAACGAGGTTAGTACGCGGCGGCCGTGGATAAGATCGTCGGCGACCGCCGTACTATAGCTTGCAGGGCATCGTGGCGGCGACGGGCGCTTGCGAACAAGCTTGTGGATGAGCTCGCGCTGTTCCAGGGGCAGCTGGCGCGCCGGGTGGCTCGGGCGGCGCTGCCCTGAGCAGGGGCCTGCTGTGGCCGGCCGCTAATGGCCACGGCCGACCTGATGGCGGCGCTGTGCGGCCCCAAGGACGACTCTGCGGTGAGGGAGGAGGCGGCCGTGCTGGCTGCGAGAGGGTAGTGGACAGAACGAGCACAGGGGGGCGGCAGTGAGACGCGGCGGCTCGGTGCGCGTGCGTGCAAAACGTGCACTCTGGGCGCGCCCAGAGCACGCGCACCAGGTGTTCGGCAAAATGCCTGTGCATGCTAGGAGGCTTGGGTGGGGCTGGGGCTTACCAGGTCTAGGCTAGGGTGTGCAAGAGGCTTAGTGGACATGGTGGTTAGGCAAAACAAGTAGGTACAGAATGCAAACTAACTTTCATGCCAAATCTGGCCATGCACACAAAGTGTTTGACAAAATGCTAGAGGCATCTAGGCAATTCTTGGAGTGGCCGAAATCTCCAGATCCTAGTCTCTTTAGATGATAAATAAGGTTGCGAGGTTAGTTTGTCAAAACTAGAAACTTGCTAGTGCAAATATTTGAGAAAACCAAATCTGGTCAGAAGGGAAAGGATAAGGTTTCATGGACCAAAAATACTCCCATGGGGCCACTCTCCTGGACTTAAGGGTTTGGTAAGGTGTACTACAAGCAGGAGAAAGCTCATGGTCACTAGAGCACAAATAATTAGGGATGCAGTAGAAAACACCCAACTGGGCCAGAATGAAAAAGAGGTTGTTTCACTCAAATTTTTCAAAGGACATAACTGGATTTTTGCATAAAGTTGAATAATATACTCCTATTAACATCCCATAATTTTGGTGGGAGTTTTAAAGAAATATTTAAATAGGTTGTAGTGCAAAATTGCCCACTGGACCAGATTTGAAAACTTGGTGTAGAGCTCAAAATCTCCAATGAACAGAAGATATTTTTGCATAAAAGTGATTTAAAAATATCACATGACATCTCCAAATTTTGGTTGGAATTTTAAATAAAATTATCAAATGGTTGTAGTTCAAATAGAGCTCCAAAACTAATGAAAAGTCATTTTAAGGAATAAAGTTCAGAGAGCAATAATTATGCAAATAAATCCACTGCTAATAAAAAAAGTTTTATTAGAGAGGGTAAATAAGTCCAATAATGATTGAAAAGTTTTCCCTTGGGGTAAAAACTCCATAATAAAAAAGAAAAGAATGGCTCTGAAATCAAAAGGAAATCCAGAAAAATAAAAGTTTAAGTTTCCTGGCAAAATTTTAATTAATAAAACAAGGTTAAAATTTTGGGGTGTCACAAGTTCCTATGTCTAATGATAGAGCCTCTACTCAAGTAACTTTGGGATCTGAACCCAAAGAACCAGTTGTGGCTGAGAAAAAGAGGAAATCGAGGGTCAAGAAGACCATTGCCAGAGTTGTTGGGAAGCCCTCCATGATGAGATATGATGATGAAGAGGAAGAGGATGCTGCACCAGCACCCAAAGCTCAGAAACTCATGGGAGATGCAATCAGATCAGGGGTTGCTCCATCTAAGCCCAAAGCTGCTCCCAAGGCTGCTGCTCCAGCTCAAAAGCCTAAACCCAAGAGGAACACGAGAAGTATTCCAGCTGCAGAAAAGAACAAGGCCCCAGTGCCTGAGACTGCTAATGAAGAAGATGATGAAGCCCAAGTGCTAAGGAAGCTCAAGCCTAAGATCCCAGACCATAGTGATGCCCATCCAGCAGTTGAAGATATGCACATCAGAAAGGATGCTGGACTGAGATTGTGGAGACAGTCTGATCCATATGCTGTCAGGAGGAGAACTACTGTTGACTACAGGTTTCACTCTAAGGAACAACAAGACTTTTACGAGACAATTTTGCTTGACAAGAAGCCTATTGTCTGTGACATGAGATGGATTGACTGGGAGTACATCAAGGAGAATGAAGATCACTATCCAGGTGTATATGACAGCTTCAAAGCATGTGGAGTTGATACATTTGTTGGCCAGAAGCTCACCAAGTGGAATGATGAGCTGATCATGCAATTTTACTCCACTGCCCACTTCTACCCAGACGGGAAGATCATCTGGATGTCAGAAGGTACTAGGTACCAATCCTCTGTGGAAGAATAGGCTCAGTTGATCAATGCCCCAGAAGAAAATGAAGATGACTTGGATGTTTATGCTGAGAAGAAGAAAGACCATAACACTATGGCTAGCATGTACAGAGAGATCCCAGATGATGCTTTGGAGACTCATAAGTTTGGATCTGTCCACTTCTTGTTGTCTGGTTTGCCTACCATCAACTGGATTCTAAGGCACACATTGCTACCCAAGTCAAGTGATCACAAGATGATCAGAGGACATGCTATAAATTTGCTACATTTGTTTGATGTGCCTCAAAAGTTCAAGGTGATGAGTCTGATTGTGGAAACAATCAAGAGGACTCCAGCTGATCAGAAGAGATCTTGTGGGTATGCCCCACAAATTCAGGAGCTCATCAACTCCAAGATGGGCACAGGCAAATATCTATTGGATAAGGAGCACCTGCCCATCTACCCTGAATTTGAAGACAACACTGTTGTCATGAATGAGAATGAACCATCATCAGCTCAAGCACATGAGAATAGAGAGAAGGCAAGGGCAGAGAAAGATGCAAAGATGCCAACAGCTGAAGAAGCATCTCAGGTATTCTTGAAGAGCAAAAAGATCAGTTTGGATATCTAATTGCCTCCACCTTGAGGATTGAGAAGGGCTTGGCCACCCTGACTCAAAACCAGGAAAGTTTGGAGAGGATCATTGAGCAGAAATTCTATGATCTTGGTGTCAAGGTAACTGAGATCCAGTCAGTAGTTGAGCAACTTCAGGAGGAAGTGGAGGAGAAGAAGGGAAAGTCTACTACCAATGTTTTTGCTAGAGTGCCCAAAGGATAGAGATCTACTGCAATGCCAGTCACAGATACTAGAGCTACAGCATCTGCACCAGCTGCTACAGCTTCAGTACCACCATCTCCAGCAGCCACTCCACCAGCTCCAACCACATCTACCGACGGTTTCATCCTTGGAGTCATCTCTACGCCACCTCATGAAGACCAAGCCTGAGAGTCGTTTAGCACTATGCATTCTTTGAACTTTTTGGTAACTTATTGCCAAAGGGGGAGAAAATGTATAGATCCTAGGCTTCGAGAGAGAGTGTTGCTTTTTATTTCTCTTGTTTTGGTTGAACTTCTTGATTGTGTGCTTGTGAGCTACTTGTTTACTTATTTGATCATGTGTTTGATCATATGCTACCCTTAATTCTTGTTGGATGATATTATCTCTTATATCCTGATATGGTCATTCACTTGCTTGGTGATGAGTGCATGCTTTTAACTTCTATCATTTTGAGCACTCCACCAAGATGTATGTGACATGAAAGAGTAACCCATGATCCTAACACATTGTGCATTTGTAGTCCAAAGCAAATTTTGAAATAATGCACAAATTTAGGGGGAGCTCTTGCTTATCACATACTTCTCAAAGCGACGATGTTTTTCAATCTTGTTATCATTTGTCGAAGCTTTGATCTATATGTTGTCATCAATTACCAAAAAGGGGGAGACTGAAAGTGCAACTATCCCTGGGTGGTTTTGGTAATTCCTAACAGCATATAGCTCACTGAGCTAATGCTATTTCAAGATAAATATTTTAGGAAAGCTCAATGTTTGGCATGGCATGGATGAGAAACGTGGATCCCTCAAAATGCTAAGGACAAAAGGATTGGCTCAAGCTCAAAGCACAAGACTCTACATTTTTCATTTTAGTGATCCAAGATCACATTGAGTCCATAGGAAAAGCCAATACTATCAAGAGGGGATGAGGTGTTGCTAAATGAGTTTCTTGCTCAAAGTGCTTAGTGATATGCTCCAAAGCCCTCAACTACTTTCTCACATCCACATATGTCCCAAACCAAAAGTCAAACTCGTCCTCACCGAAACCTTCTATCCGGCGCCACCGAGTTCAGTTGGCATAGCCACTGCCACAAACCCTAGTCTTTTCGGTCTCACCGATAGGGATCTCAGTCTCACCGAGATGGGATTGTAATCTCTCTATTTCCCTTCGTAACGTTTTGGTCAAACCAAGACGAGCGATCGGTCCCATCGAGATTGCAATGCAAACTCTCTGTTTCCCTTTTGTAATGTTTCGGTCCAACCGAGATGAGCGAATCGGTCCCACCGAGTTTGCCTGACCAACTCTCTGTTTGTCTATTACCAAAATCGCTCTCACCGAGTTTGTGTAATTGGTCTCACCGAGATTACGTTATTCCCTAACCCTAACGATATCGGTCCCACCGAGTTAACATGTTGGTCCCACCGAAATGCCTAATGGTCACATTATGAACTAAATCGATCTGACCGAGTTTCACGATTCGGTCCCACCGAGTTTGGTGAATTGTGTGTAACTGCTAGATTTTGTGTGGAGGCTATATATACCCCTCCACCCACTCTTCATTCATGGAGAGAGCCATCAGAACATGCCTACACTTCCAACATACATTTTCTGAGAGAGAACCACCTACACTTGTGTTGAGGTCAAGATATTCCATTCCTACCACATAAATCTTGATCTCTAGCCTTCCCCAAGTTGCTTTCCACTCAGATCTTCTTTCCACCAAATTCAAATCCTATGAGAGAGAGTTGAGTGTTGGGGAGACTATCATTTGAAGCACAAGAGCAAGCAGTTCATCATCAACACACCATTTGTTACTTCTTGGAGAGTGGTGTCTCCTAGATTGGCTAGGTGCCACTTGGGAACCTCTGTCAAGATTGTGGAGTTGAACCAAGGAGTTTGTAAGGGCAAGGAGATCACCTACTTCGTGAAGATCTACCCCAAGTGAGGCAAGTCCTTCATGGGCGACGACCATGGTGGGATAGACAGGGTTGCTTCTTCGTGGACCCTTCGTGGGTGGAGCCCTCTGTGGACTCGCGCAACCGTTACCCTTCGTGGGTTGAAGTCTCCATCAACGTGGATGTACGATAGCACCACCTATCGGAACCACGGATAAAAAATCTCCGTGTCAACATTGCGCTTGCTTCCTCAAACTCCTCCCTTTGCCTTCATATGCAATTGTTTTACATTCCACTGCTTACTCTTAGAATTGCATGTGTAGGCTGATTGCTTGACTTGTGCTAAGTTGCTAAAATCTGTCAAGAACTAAAATTGGGAAAAGGCTAGATTTTTATTTGGTCAAGTAGTCTAATCACCCCCCCCCCCTCTAGACATACTTTTGATCCTACAGATGGAATCAAGAAAAACTGAAATTGTAAATAAAACTAATATGACCGCCAAGATTGGGATGCACACTATTGTGTTATTCATAGCAAACTAACCAAAAAAATGTAGATAATATAGTGATTGCTCACACGTCCGATAGAAGCATGAAAAAATTAACCAAAATTCTTAGATAGTTAGTGATCAATTACAAGTAGGATAAAAGCATAACATGAATAAGAGAATCAATATTAGAGGAGTCAATATGTAGGTAAAATGAGTTTATGTTGCCGGTTGGGAGGGGGGCGAATCTTGTAGTCTTCCTCGCATGTTGGCTTCTTTGGAAACCGATATGATGCTACATTACGGTGGACCAGAGAAGTTGGGTTCTGATCTTAGTGTACCTGATTGGGGACAACGATAATGTTGGGAGCTCACTTGTGCATGTGGTGGATATTGTCGTGGTCTTAGTGAAACTCACGACCTTAGTGGGAATAGGAGGTTCATGGCGTAGAGAACCAGGGCGGCATGGCAGTGCGTGCTTGGCTATAGGGATTATTCATGGGGCAGGCGAGATGGGGAAGATGGTCGGGCGGGTTTGGGTAGGTAAACTTAATGCAGGATAACTAACAAGGGATCATCGCTGGAACGTGGCGGCATAACTGGTGGCCTAGTTTGGAAACAATGCGATGGATTTTGGAAGCAATATGACCCGTGAGATAAAAAATGCATCGACTCCCATTCATACATACTTCTTTTGGATCAACGTGTGCGCGCGAGGGGGGGGGGAGTCCCTCCACCTGAATATATTTCTCAAGTTGCGACATAGTACATGGCTGCTTACAATGGTAAAACACAGAATCACTTGTATCTAGAAGAGAGGTGTACCTGCCACAAGGAGACAATCACCTTTTCACAAGGCCTAGGGATGCGGTGAGACCAAAGATTAATGTCATCTACAATTTTCCTAATAGTCGTGTTATAACTTATAAACTCTCCTCGAAATGTCGTGCCATTCCTTGCATCCCAAATCTTCTAGAGAATAGTGAACATTATGAAAGGCCATACTTTTTAGTCCAGACCGGTTGGAGTGATGCAGTCCCAGAGGCACGTGATAAAGGTACGTGGGTTGACCCCTAGTTCTTGCCATATCCTTGCTGAGAGGGGCAAGAGAGGAAAATATGTTTCAAGTCTTCAACATCATAGTTGCAGCATGATAAGTCAACATTATTGATGATGTTCTTGAAGGCAAGGTTAGCATTGACTTTAGCCTGTTCGTGATTAGTAACCATGCAAAGATCCAAACTTTGTTAGGAGCTATGTTGTGCCAAATAGATATGTAAAATGGGTATTCATTGTGTCCTTGAAAGAGAAGATCATATGTCGTTTTGTGGAGAAATTCTTCCCACGAATGAGAAAGCATGATTCTCGCTCCGTAGGCGGCAAGAAATCCTGCAACATAGATGATAACATAACAAACTCTTGCGAGGCTGAAAAGGTTGGGCGGTTTCGTAGATTATATTGTAGACCAAATCGTAAGATATTTTCTATCCTGACCAAAGGAGCAATTGAGTGTGAGGAAAGGTAGGGAAATGCTATATATAGTGGTTTGGGAGTAGCCAAGTGTCATACCAAAAATAAGTCAAAGATCCATTATTGCTGAGTGCAAAGGAAATTTTTTGTAGGTCGGGCATGTGATAGTTTATGGTTTTGTACAACATTTTTTGGTGGGATTTTGGAGCGAAGGCATCGTAGTATTGTAGATTAATACAGTCAAGACATGGTTTGGTGGAAGGGAGTAGGGCTTTGACAACAAATTTTATACACACATATCTATTCTCCTGATGTAAATATTTTAGATCCACACCACCCAATTTTTCCGGTTTACAAACGTTATTCCAAGCAACCAAGCATTGAGATCGAGTAGAAGTCTCTTCGGCGGCCCAAAGGGCCAGAAAGCATCTAAAGATTTAGGTACCTTTTTTGGAAATAGAAAGACTTTCATGAAATACATGGTGAGGGCATCTATGACAGAGGGAAGTAGAACTAAGTGATCACCTTTTGAAACTAATTTTGTGTGCCAACCAAGGAGATTTGTGGCGACGTTCTAGGATTGGAAGGACATGTTGGAGGGTAGCCGAGTAGGTGAAAGTGGCAGTCCTAAATAGACCTATGGCAAGGAGGAGATATTAGTTCCCAAGATAGGAGCAATGGCGGAAGATGTGCCTAGTGTGACGTTAATTGGTATTTTTTTGACAAATGTATTCTAAGTTTATAAGGTTTGAATTTGAAATATCTAATACACACTACACTTTGACACGGAGTGGGCATATTTTAAGATCATGGTTCTCGAACAACATGGAGGGGCCATCACCATGATGTATTTGATCTTTGATCTCTCGTGACACATTGGTGACTCTGGTAAAACATGTTGGTATAAGTGCACACTTTCTCATGGGGTGTAATGAAAACAACTTCAATGTTTCGAGGAAGCTAACTACAAAAAAGCTAAGCACATATGCATTGGGGACTTTAGTTGCTAAACTCTTTCATGCACTTAGCACTCCATCTGAGCACGTGTGCATTGGAAGGGGCCTAAAAAACCGGGCTCTTGCTTGTGGCAGTCGTGTTGTTCAAGATCAGAGAAATGTAAGAAGTAAAATAAGTGGTATCTTCATGGGAGCAAACTTCACTTGAGACTAACAAATGCAAAGTAAAAGTTACTAATCCAGTTTATGATAATACCTGTAGTTTTTCTAAATACTTATAATATTTATTAAATGTATGTAAGAAATTACATCTACACTTTATTGATCCGGGTGATACCCTAGCTAATAATTAAATAATATAATTTGGGACCATGATTGAGCAACACCATGGAAGGGTCAATATCAATAGAGGCAAAAGTCTAGTACTTTCTCCGTACTGGTATGTTACTCAGAGGGGCTGTTGCACATCGACCAAGTATCAACGAGAGTAACACAATTCATCGTTAACCAGGATATGTTATCATATGAATGGAAAAGTTATAGAAAAGGAGATGTCATATATCTCAAATACTGTAGGAAATGAGGGCCATTTGGTTCATAGGATAGGACTTCGCTCATTAGGTTCAAGTTATTATTTTAAAAATGTGAATAATAGAAACCAATATGTATAGCAATAATAATCATTCTGACAAACCAAAGTGCAGGATGATTACTAGGACAAGGACAACCATCCCTACAAACATGCACAAAATTATTTTGCTAGTATATACACTACTTAGAATTGAAGTTATAGCTGACCTCAAGTAGTATTCAACAAATTCTCTCGTTGCTAGCTTACCTTTGGGGTGTGATGCACGTGGATGTGGGAGGTTTCTGCGTCGGCTTACCAGCAAAAAACATGTACATGGGAAACTAGTAGCTGCATCACGATGTAACAAACCTCCCACATGATCATCCAGTGAAACCGCTGATAGACCTCAAGTAATCCACATAATAGATACAATCTACAAGTGTCAACCCTAGTATGCCTTGTGCCATTTCTTAAGCCGGATAGACAATAGGTATCATCCGCCTATATTCTCAACTACATTAATTGGTAAAACTCTCGGATGTATTGACTGGCATTCTTGCTACACCAACAATGAGCACACCAAACCATAGAAATATCATCCTATGCCATCAATATCGTGTGCACTTGAGATGCTCAATCGACTATCTTGAGAGGTGACAATGCACACCTTCTCAATGATGATCAGTTTGTTCGTAATCGCAAAACAACATAGCTACTCCTGTAGGAGTTGCTGGATTCCCCAAAGAGGAAAGGTGATGTAGCACGACAACAAATAGTATTTCCCTCAGTTAAGAACCAATGTTTACCCAGTAGGGGGCACCAATCTAACAACGTTAGCAGTACCCAGACACAATTTTTTTCTTACACCCAATAGTAGAAGGAGGTTGTCAATCCACTTGGTCTTGCTAGTTACAAGGTTAAAAGCAAATAGTGATAGGGCAAAGCGGCAAGAAATTAAAAGAGAAAATTGTAGGAGTTTTTATATTGATGAAAAATAGAACCCGGGGCCATATGTTCACTAGTGGCATCTCTATCGAAAGCATGTAGTGGCATGGTAGACAAACTACTGTTGAGCAATTGACAGAATGACACAAATTATAACTATGATCATTAATGGCATAATCTCACATAGGCGTTATGTCAGTGATAAGTAGAACGTAATCCAATTGCATCTACTAATATTACTCCATCCCAAGACCGCTATCAATCATGCATCTCAAAGTATTAAGTTCACAAGAAATAGAGTAACACAATAAGGAAGATGACACAATGTAGACAGAAGAAAACCTAGCAATAAGACTTACCTCATCGTTTTTTCCTTAGTAGCAACAATACAATATGTTCCTTCATCTCTTTTGTCACTGGAAAAGATCACTACAAGATTGAAACCACTACTATGCACCGCTCCCTCTGAAGAACTACTCATCTTTCTTGGCCAAAGAAGAAACATAGATCGGAAAGCATACATAGCTATAAAATAACACATAAAAGAGGCTTCAAAAGAATCAATACAAATCAATGAACAATCTGATCATGAATCCACAATTCAATGGATCCCAATAAACACACCACACGAATGACATCGGATTGATCTCCAGAGAGATAATCATATTGAAGATCATGATCATGATAGAGAGAGAGAGCCATCTAGCTACTACTATGGACCCATAGGTTCGAAAAGAAATACTCACACATCATCACGGAGGGTTGGAGGCAACAAGGTTGATGAAGATGGCCTCCCTCATGATCCATCCCTTCGGTAGAGTGCGAGAACAAGGCTCTAGATGGGATCACTCAAAACAAAAGGCTTGTAGCGGTGATAAAATTGTTTCGGATTTTGTTCCAAGGGTTTCAAAATATATGTGAATTTATAGGCAAATATTAGGACAAGCGGCCCCGACGTGCCCTACCCCCCCCCCCCCCAGGGCGTGCCTCCTGGCTTGTGGCCTCCCCATGGGTCTTCTAGCCTCCCCCCAAAGCATCTAGAGTCTCTTATGTTCCAGAAAAAATCATCAAATAGTTTCACTGTGTTTGGACCTTTGTAGGTATCGATTATTTGTAAAACTAAAAACATGCAAAAAAAATCAGAACTGGCATTGGGCACTAAATTAATAGGTTAGTCTAGAAAAAATAATATAAAATAATATAGAAAGCATACAAAAGTGAGATACATTAGCATTTTACAATAAAAATTAGAGATACATTGAAGACATATCAAACATTTTCCTCTTTGAGAGCTTCATCGACACATTGAGCTGAAACTTGAAGTGTTTGTATTGCATGGGTACTACATAAGGATGTATATGATCTCTCCTAACATGATGGTATCTCTGGATAACATTTTGGTAGAAGTGGACACCTTCTGAGGCAATTTCATGAACAACAACTTATATGTTTCATGGTAACAATTAAACCCCATGTTGTTGCCATCAGAGCAATCATAGCTTGCGCTATGGCATGTAGTGATAAAAGAAGTAAGGGCAGCTGAAAGAAGTGTTTCCTACTTGCAAGGTAACTTCAAGTGAAAATAAGAAGTAGAAGTTAGTCCACTTAATGATGGTACAAATATCTTTTTGTAAATAGAAGTAGCAATGCATGTGCATGTCATCTCTTTCTCGATCTATTTTGCAAGGGTATGTAAGAAAAACCATATCTACATTTCACTTATCGATTGTCACCTTCATGATCATGGTTTGAGCAAGAACAAGGATGAGCTAGCATCACAAGGCGCAAAAAACTAGCATTGTATGAAGTTTTGTTGCAAACTTGATCACATCAAACTAGTATTATGTAGATGTAAAGAGGTGGTGGTGGTGAATGGGGGGGGGGGGGGGCATTGCCCCCCTTGACAATAATGAAGCTTCATAATGACTGAGGAGAGCGACGCGAGGCACCATAGACGCCTTGAGCTCTTTCATGGCGTCATCGAAAGGGGCCGAGTGCACCGACAAAAAAGATCGGACCTCATCTTGCAAGTAGCCGGGTTTGACACTAAGCAACACCGACATGGACTTGATGGAGTCGTAATAGTTAGAAATGAAGTCGAAGATTTCGTGGAGGTATGAGTGTATTTCATTATCGTTGAGTGTGTGGAAGGCTGACAACTCACCAAAGGCGGTAATGGGTTAGCGTCTGAGTTGCCTATGAACGGGACTGATGATGAAGCATGGTTGTTGGCGATCGACAGGAGGAAGAAATGGAGCTAGCGCGTTACTAGCCAGATTTGTTTGGTACTCAACACAAATTCCTCTCGATTATATTATGAACTATAGAGTACCCCGTCCACGCCAAAATTAAAGTATAGTATATTCATGGGTGGCCAGAGCTGGATCAATGGGTTGAGCCAAGGTCGACGGGGATATGGGCCAAGGAAAATAATACATTCTGTGCAGTTGTGAGAATAGGGAAAGGGGTTTTCGTTTTAGGAAATCGCAATATACTCAAGTTTAACAAAAAATATATAATGACTTCTATGATTTTATAAATTACCGTGGGTTGGTTTTGAATACTATAGATGTATACAATGTTGCCTACTGCATTTAGTGGATAATTTACTATGCGTGAACATGTAGGAAATTTCTTTAATGAATAATACTGCAAATAAAAGATAGCCATGTAGCATGCTACTGGTCACGAACTCAATATCAAGTTCATAAATTTATCTTGTCTAGACCAAATAACACTTTTTGCACCTTTAAAAATTGCCGTGACACTTCTTAATTGATGTAAAGCATTTTTCAAATTTCAACACCCCTACTTTCACATTTGTTAGGCCTTTTGACGCTACTTATGTCACATTTCACTGCCTATGTTTATATTGGCAAAGAGACAAGTATTACCACAAAAAGCAAAAAACTAGGGGTTAATGATTGGCATTTTCAAAAAATAGGGCAAGCAGTGTCAGAATAAGTGTTTTAGCTGGTAAAAATATCATTTAGTCTTTTCCATACTTAACGAGGGAATTTCTAGAGTGTCTATAATCATGGCAATAATAATTAAAAAGATAATTTCTAGCATGGCCGCAAGTCTTATGACACTAGTTTCCATTCGTTATGTTCTCTTACTTTTTTTGTTTCTATTTTGAAATATTCTAAATACATACGGTTTGAAAATCAACTGACAAATTATTTTAAAAATATTAACTGCCCATTGATTTTTTAGTGCAATATAAAAAGTTTTTGCGCATATTTTTAAAATAACCGCATCATTCAAAAAACAATGTTCACGTTTCCAAAAATATTCATAAAATTTCCAAAAATATATATTAAATGATGTAAATAGATTTTCTCATATTTGGAACTTTTTGGCATTAAAAAAGTTATTTGTGAAGTTTCCAAAAGCTTCACACGTTTTTGAAAACATGTCCATGACACTTCACAGAAAGTTAATATAATCTAAAAAATGTTAGCTTGTACAAGAAAATGTTTTATACTATTCAATAAAATTTCGTGTTATTTAAAAAATATTCACGGGTTCAAAAAATAAGTTCATGTCATTTATAAAATGTTGAAATATAATTAAAAAATGTTTTTTTAGTATAAAGAAAATGTTTCATACCATTAAAAACTCATATTTGTAAGAAAATTTCAAAAATGTAGTTGAAAAATGTTCATCATGCATTTGGAAAAAGTTCAACATGTATCAAAAAATGTACCAGTGTATGACTTGTTTTGGAAAAAACATACATATATTAAAAAAGAAGAAAGAAAATAAAGAGATAAAAGGAGACAAGAAAAGTTCCTGAACTGGTCAATACGGATCTATAGAACCTTACCAAAACCGGTTTGAAGTGACGTCCCACTAACACGTGAACGCTACTAGCGTTGGGGGCGAGGCCATGCTATATCTCGTGTTGTGAACCCTGGCGCTCATAGGTTGTTATCAGCAAATCCTTTAGCATGGCGCAACGAGTAGCACCATGCTAATAGGCCAGCAACGAGTAGCACCATGCTAATAGCCGGCTCAAAAGGGGCTCTGCTTTGTCTTGCGTCATGCGATACAAAGCTAGGTCTCGTTGAAGCACCATGCTAATAGGCCAGCCCAGTGCGCAGGAGGTCATTGCCTTGTTTTTCTTTCTTTCTTATTCATGATTTCTATTTTTACTTTTTGATTTAATTTCGTACTTTTGTTTACACTTCCAAATATTCTAAACATATATATTACAAAAATACAATTTATATAATGTTTTAAATTTTATAATAATATATTTCCAAAATGTTAAGTGAGTATAGAAAAAATGTTGACCATGTATACAATCTTTTTTATAAAACATATTCAATCTATGCAAAAAAAGTTGATCATGTATTTAAAAAATGTGAATCAAGTATTTGAAAAATAGTGTTAAACAAGTATTCAAAACATGTTAATGAAGTATTTGAAATAAGTTAAAATGTGTATTAAAAAATGTTGACCATGTACACAAAAAAGTTAGTCTTTTATTGTACTCACTCCGTCCTAAAATACTTGTCATCAAAATAAACAAAAAGGGATGTATCTAGAACTAAAATACATCTAGATACATCCCTTTTTATTTATTTTGATGACAAGTATTTCCTGACGGAGGGAGTACTAAGTAAAATGTTATACATGTATTTAAAAAAATTCAAGCAAACAATTGAAAAATGCTAAATGTGTATATATAAAATGTTGACTTTGCATGAAAAAAATATTAATCTTGTATTGTATTCCAAAAATGCTGAACAAGTATTTGAAATTTTTTAGTCAAGCATTTGAAAAATGCTAAATGTGCATAGAAAGAATGTTGATCTCGTATGCAAAAATGTTAGTGTCGTATTTTATTCAAAAAATGTTAAACTTGTTTTAAAAATGTTAATAGAATATTTGATAATATTAAATGTCTAAATACAAAGTGTTGACCATCTATAAATATGGGAATCTTGTAATTGATCAAGAATTTTAATTTTTTTAAATGTGTGTTGAAAAATGTTTACCAGGTATTAAAAAATGTTGATATTGTATTTGAAATATGTTAAACAATTATTAGATATATACCAAAAATACGAATAGAAAAACAATGAGAACCGAGAGAAAGAACTCGATGAGAAACGCTAAGGAAACAAAGAAAACCATAGAAAAAAGGAAAAAGGCCAATGAAAACTGTTAAAAAACAAAGGAAACTGATGTAAAAATAGTGAAAAACCAGAAAGAAACAAAGGAAATTGAAGAACAAAATAAAATAAAAGAGAAACCCAATAAAATGAGACAAAAGAAACAGCAAAAACCTGTGAAAAAATAAAGAAGAAGAAAAGAACCAAAAGATCCAGTGGAGAAAACTGGCTCTCTTACCACGTACATAATAGTAGCTTAGTTGCTAGGAGCCGTGCGCAAACTCCAGGAGACCTGGGATCGGTCCCTGGTGTCTACCTTTTTTCCTATTTTCTCTCTTTTATGTGTCCTATAACGAGTCGACCTGTTAATGTGAACGCTTCAGCGAGAGCTTGTTCCATCTCGCGTGAAGCAAGATATAGCTTTCGCGGCCCAAAAGGAGGATTCCTTCAGGAGACATACTTTGACTGGGCCATGGTTGGGTTAAACTGTTGCGGAACATCTTAAATCATAAACCGATACAAATGGCGTCTACCCGGTTTAGAGAAAAGCCATATTTTGTTGGAGAAACTATTTGTAAGACTTTTAGTATACAATAGTTTTCGTTGTAGGATTAAAACATATAGTTTATCTATCGTCTATTTTCCAGGTAATTTCAAATAAAAAATTATATTGATTCCGACCTGATGTTTTTTTTCTGCATGGCAACTATGAGATGCATTTAATTATTCATGAAAGTTCATGTGTTTTTCTATGGAGAAGCTAAACTACTTCCGATACATACTCATGTGTTCTCAGTTCTTGTAGGACTCCACATGCCACATAATCCATATCTTATAATATTCTCATTCATGCATTTTTAGAATCACATAAACCAAAGAGTACCTTATAATATTCTCATTCATGCATTTATCCAAATGTCCTACTTTGCATATGATTCGAAACAAATATTTTCTTTCTTTCTGCTGGACCTCATAATTTTGTGTTTGTTTCTTTGTTTGTGTAACAATTGTGACATCCACCTAGTCTTTAGAAAAGTTTATACATTTTCTTAGATTCGGCTGAACAATTTTATATCTACAATTCACATTTTTTTTATTACATGTGCCAACATGCCATGATATCTAAATCTAAGCATCATATAGATTTGCATGATTCTAAATGGGTAGAAATAGGAAATAGAAATAGATGTGCATAAAAACAGATAACTAGAAAACACATGAATTTTATAAACTTGAGTGTCTAAGTCACGGGAATATGAAAACCACAATGTTCTTAATAAAAACTCTTATTAGTATTTTATTGCGCTACCAATGAGATTTGTCTCATTCTTCTTGCATTGGATTTCAAGTGTAATGTAAAATTCTGTGTTTTGCCTATGAAACTGGGACAAAAGGAAAAACTTTAGCATTGACCATTTGCTCTAGTTTTTGAACTAAATGATGAATATTTCGTGTTCTAGCTCGAACTTATTGCTCCAATTTCTTGTTCCGTGTTCTTAAGAACCTCAAAGCAAAGAACAAAAAATAGGGCTCCTCGATTCGTAGGAATTTCACAGGCTATATAGAGTTTGGATCTTTTGGATTTTGTATATTGGTTCATCTGATTTATAGAATTGACATCCTTACAATTTTCTGTGCGTATTCATTTTGCACTCTGTTTGGAGGAAAATTCCCACTCACTCTAACATTCGCTACGATAACTTTGTTTACCTTTTAATGTAAAAAAAACTGTGTTTAGCTTTATCATGTGGTGTAAGAAAATTTAAATGCAAATCACATATTTTTGTATAATCCCATATTATTGTGGCTCAAGAGGACATGGTTAAATGATGTGTTATTTTGATTCACATATCTTCAGAATTTCGTGAGCTAAAAGTGCCCCTTAAACCATGATGAGAAAGAAAAGAAGAAATCCCCCAAAACTCCATGCTTATAGTGGAGGGGAAACCCTTCCGAGTCACCAAACATATGAGATAATCGACAAGTGGTGACCGAGTTGGAACACGCTACAATGGCACAACTGACAAGCGGCTCCTACGACACACTTGCGCTTTGTAATAGCGCATGGATCATCAAATACAGAACACGTCGCATGCGCTTATGAATAGTACACCAGAGGTGATCAAGTGGATATATGATGCAGTGCCACCAGAAGGAGAGTTGCAAATGGATGTACCATTTGAAGGTTAGCGTTCTGGTCGATATGAACGTCTATGGTAAATTCTGTTATACTATCGACGAACTCACCTTTTTGATGGAGCTACAATCCCTGAGCGGATTAACTACATACCTAAAAGAGCCTTGAGGTGGACAATATGGTTTTGTGTATTATGATGACGTAGAGCGCGGGATCAACCTCTTTTAAAAAAAATGTCGATGGGACGATGGCAGATAACATTTCTTGTTCGATACAACCCCCTAAACACATTGACGGGCCGGATATGATCATACCCCTTCTTAAGACAGGGTAGGATGGTCATTTTAAAAAATATGTTGCCCCGACCGTACACAGCCGCGAGCAGTAAACTGGGCCGGCCAACAGCGAACGATTTCTATAGTGGTTTTGTAGTGAAAAGGTGGAAAATCTTGAAATAAATTGCATGCGGTGGGAATAGAACACAAGACATTCCACAATCACAAAATGAGCCAGCTACCATGACTAATTAACAACGTAGAGTTTTAGGAACTATGACAAGCGGCATATTAGTACATTTTTTTTGAAATTTGGACATGATTTTCTTTAAATGCGAACATTTTTCATAATTGTAAACAAAATTTTGAAAATGCAAACAAATTTACCGAAATGGGGAACACATTTTTAAACTCTGAACAAATTTAAAAAATGAGATTTTTTAATTCTACTTTTTTTCTTCTGAAAACACAATTTTTTTGAATGTCTGAACTATTTGAATATTCGGTCATTTTCTGATTTTTCGAATTTTTTGGAAAAATACGAATAAATAAATAAATATGTTGTATTTTTTGAACGTCGCAGTTTTGAAACAGAAAAAAGAAACAAAAAAACGATTCATGAATCTTCTTAAACGTTCCCAAACCGGTAAATTTAATGGCCCATGTTTAGTCGTATTGGTTGGGTCTCTGCGAAACAACAACTGTTTGACGTCAAATAGAGTTGTCCCCCAACGGGCGCCCGATTGGATCGCTGTCGTCGCCCGCCTAAACAGTTTGTTTTTCTAGTTTTTCTTTCTTTCTTTTTTTTCGTTAATCCAATACTTTTCATTTTTGAACTTATTATAATTTTTGAAACTTGTTCAAAAATTTGAAAATGTTTAGAATACCCTAAAATGTTTCTTTTCAAAAAAATTCAAAATTTAAACAACATTCTGGAATTTCAAATATGTTCATGTTTTTGAATATTTTGTTCACAAATTTAAGTTATGTTTTGTTTCCAAAAAAATTGATAATTTTTGAAAATAGCAAGTTGTTTCCAATTCGTGCTCAAAATTTTCGTCAATTGTTGGGAATTTGTTACCAATTTTGGAAAGCTGTTCAAACTTGTAAAATTTTCATACATAATTTGAAATTTCAAAATTGTTGACAAATTTCAAGAAATGATTAGTGCATAACAAAATCATGTGAGGCATTCAAATTAGGAAAAACAGAAGCATTCAAATTAGGAAAAACTACATGCTCACGGATGCACTCGTCTGGTCTAGTCTTGCGCACTTCTCTACATCATGCCAGGTTTGAATGACATCCGACACTGCTCGTATGTGGTGACGCGTCCGACCATTTATTGGCCCTTTCACTGAGAAAACTAAAAAAATGCAAAATCTGTCGAAAATTCAAAATACTTGGTATGGTGTGTTGAATTGGCCATATAAGCTCATGGAATAAATTTGGGTCATGTGACGGATGCCTAAAAAAACATGGTCTCAAACGGACCCTTCTTGCCTACCCGAACACTTTGGAACAAGTTCAAGGCCTAAAAAAATTCACAATTTGGAAAAAAAATTCATGAATTTGGGATTTTTTTCATAAAACTTGCTAAATTTCATGACATATGAAAAAGTTCAGCAATTTGTAAAAAAGTTCATGTAATTTGATTTTTTTGCAAATCTGAAAAAAGTTCACGAGCTAAAATTCATGCATTTGAAAAAAGTTCACGGCTAACATATTTATGAATTTGAAAAAAGTTCGCCGGTTGGAAAAAGTTCAAGGATTCAGAAAAAAGTTCACGACATTTGAAAAGAGTTCACAAAATTTGAGAAAAGTTCAATAATTTGAAAAAAGGTCACGAACTAAAAGTGCATGCATTTCTAGAAAGTTCACGGCTAATAAATTCATGAATTTAAAAATGTTTCACGAATTTGGAAAATAGTTCATGAGAATTGAAAAATGTTCACGACATTTGGAAAAGTTCACCTAATTTGATAAAAGTTCATGAATTTGAGAAACAATAATATTCACGAGCTAAATGTTCATGCATTCTAAAAATAGGTCGTGGCTCAAATATCATGAATTCGCGAAAAAAGGTCATGGATTTGAAATATCTTCTTGAATTCAGAAAAAAGTTCATGGATTTAAGATAAGTTCACGAATCTGGAAAAGTTCATGAAAATTGCAAAACGTTCACAAAATGTGTGAATTAGGAAAATAAATTAAAAAAAATAAAAAGAAACGAAAAAACCTGGAAAAGCCCGGCCAAACAGTAAAAAAATAACAGGCTGTGAATGCGTTGCTTTTTTTTCCTATCATTATACACTGACAACACAAAAAGGAAATATGGAAGGCAGTGGACACAACTAGTAAGCTGGATGAGTTGGTTAGTTCCACGTTTAAACTAAACCAACACGGAGGTAGTTCGAGTCCCCTTTTTTTTGAAATTTAAAAGAACGAGAAAAAGTAAGTGGGCCGAGCCCATGAAGGTGAGGGTGTGTGCGCCAGGTGGAAATGGGCCAGCCCAGTCGGTCGGCCTGTGATATTTGAAAGGTTCATATTGCCCTTCATATATTTAAATGGGGGGGAGGGGGCTACTTGACAAATATTTAACGGAATAGATAAATTCCGAACGTTCGATTTTTAAGCATGTCATCCCGAACTTTTTTCATGACAACTTTAGTTAAGGTGATTTGACAAACATGGCAGTTTTTGATAAAAAAACCGAAATGGAACAAAATTGCCATGTGTTAACAACTAAAGTTGCCACCTCGCAGCAATTAAAGTTGCCATCAAAAAATGTTTGGGATGACATGCTTAAATTCTGAACGTTCGGGACTTATTGAGGTACATATTTAATTATAGACAAAGAAAAAAAAGATAAACCCAACTACGCGTGTTCTGCGGTTGATCAACCTGCCGACACATGCATGTTCGTGCGTATGTGATGATTAACGTTTACATGTTCATTTTCCTAGACGGCGGAAAAAGAATTCAGATCAATGCAGAATATACACACATTTTTTAATATGGTCGATCACCATGTTAGAAAAAAACATGGTCGATCACCTAGCCCCGATAGTTCCTTCCAACAGAAAACCCTCGCACACAAAAAACAAAAGAATAGGTTGACCATCTTATATAAATCGAATAGTGTACATCCAGAATTTCAGACAATCTTGATCGAGCAATGCACACAATCATCTTTATTATATTATTCAACAAAGATTGACAAAAATAAATACATAAATAAACTGAAAGCCATCTTCCTAATAATCTATGTCGCTACCCCTAATAGCTAATTGATGATGTGAACTGGCCACGCATCAACACACATCATATAATCCGGCGGCCTCACCAAGCCGTCCCATGGCGAGTCGAGATCATCAACCGGTCTAGCAGATCCTTATCGCGCACCGCATGCGTACACTTCAGAATCCGTTGCTGCCATTTTCCGTCATCCCAATGTTAGGAGCAATCCATGCATTGGACTTGCCAGGCCTTACTGATGTCAAAGCAACCACGACGCCATACCGTGCCACCGCCCGCGCTCTCCATGAAGCCGCATCCATCACTGCGACTCCTCTGCACCATGCTGCCGAGACCCGCCGTTGTCGACCCGGTATATATGACGCCACTCCACCTCCAACCCAACACATGCCCCAATCAATTCCTCCGCCGGCAACACCACTATCCAAGCTCCCCCAACAACATGACACTCCTCGATAAAAGGCATCAAGGACTCCACAGATGACGCCTCCAAGGGGGTAGTGATGTAGAGGACAATACCACCACCCAATCCGCATGGCCCGATCTAAGGTTTTCACCAGGAGTCATAAGACATGAGGTCAGTATGTGCGACATATCGACGACGACACCTCAAAGGAGGAAGCCGGCATTCGTGGACGTCATTCCCGCTGGCACTAACAAGCTCAATGCTTGGTTTTCTCCCAGATTTGTGCAACCCACCTCCACTATATTCTAGGCAACCGGGATTCCGATAGAAGACACTGCCAGCCAACCAGCACCACCGAGCACACAATTGGGAGGAACCGAGTTGAACAGAGGGACTGAGGAGGCCCGCATCGTCGCTCACCAAATCTCGTATAAAGGAGGAACACCACCAGCTTCCGCCATCCTCCGCCGCTCGAATCAAGTTCAACAGGAAACCCCACCGCCACCTTAAAGATCAAGGCGCCCAGACGCTGAACCTCCGAAAACCGCTCACTGCTCCACCATCACGCGCATGGACACGGGAAAATGAAGCCATGCCACCCTGCTCCTACGTGCCGCCCATAGACAACAGTTGATGCTCCTGTGGACGAGATCCGGGAGGATGAAACTGCCGACCAAGGACCACACCGAACCGCTGTCCCCGGCGCCGTTCGAACTTTGCCGGTGGGTGCCTTAGGCAGCGCCGAGGGTAGGTGGCGGCGGGGTTATGTTTGCGCCCCCGAGTCACCAGAGCAGGCGGCACACAGGGGGGGTACCATTTCGATCAATCGTTCTTTTTAAGCCCTCTCGATAAAGAGGTTCAGTCCAATCAAGATTCAGTGCAATGAGAAGTAATTGCTGAAAACCACCACTTATGAGATTAGGGTAACCGATTGGTACCACTTTTGAGACAACTCACAATACATCACCATTTTCGAGGCTAATTAGTAATAAAAAGCACTGATGCTCGTTTGAGATCGTGAAGGCAATGCATCCCAGTTGTTAGGCTGAGTTGGCCAGCCAATGAGAACAGGCGGATGAGGGACCCATGTGTTAGCCTCACATCTCCCCACTTTTTTTCTTCCTCCTCCTCGTCTCTCTCTCCGTATCCCATGCCACTGCATGCTCGTCTAGACTATCGACGGTCGCCATATTGCTCGTGCTCACAACATCGAGGTCCCACGAGGTCGTGCTATAGATGGCCAGGGTGGGTCATGGTAGGTCCGTTCACGAGATGATGATGTCGGGTGCTATCGAGGCATGCATGACCTGCAATCCCCACACCTCCCCTCACGCTCCCGCACCCCCATACCTCGCCTCACGCTCCCACAACCCCCACACCCCACTGCGTCCATCACCTGCCCTAACCGCTCACCACAATGGCTCGACACGTAAAACCATTAGAGAGGGAAGTATGAGGAGATCGCGGAGGAAGACATGACTAGTGCCATGAAGGAGAAGTCGGAGGCACTACTGAGGCCTACTCCTCCTAGCTTTGCACACACGCGTGCGCCTGCTCGATATGCCGTGGACGCTGATTGATGCATCTCCGATGTATCTATAATTTTTGTTTGTTTCATGCTATTAGCATACCACTTTTACATATTGTTTGACAACAATCTATATTTTTTTATTTGTACTAACCTATTAACCCAGTACCAAAGGCCAGTTCCTATTTTATAAGGTTTTTTGGGGGGGTTTAGGTAAAAAATTACGGAGCTGCAATGCCCTGAATTTCTTTTGTCAGAATTATCAAGTTTTTGGCACAAGAATCAATGCAAGATGAGGCCCATGGGCCCCATAAGGGTAGGCCGCACGGGTACCCCATGGCCGCGCCATGAGGGCTTGTGGGGGATCTGTAAGTCGGATGGAGCTCTCCTTAGGATGCAAGAAAGGTATATTTTTTATGAAAATATCATGTTAAAATTTCACCCCAATCAGAGTTAAGAAACTCCGGTTATTTAAGAAATGGTGTTCGTCTAGAAAATAGTACCAAAACAGAGAAGAAAAGCTAGAGAAGAAGAGGAGGAGAGATCCAATCTAGAGGGGCTAGAGGGGGGAGTGTTGGAAATATGCCCTAGAGGCAATAATAAAAGGATTATTATTATATTTCTTTGTTCATGATAGTTGTCTTTTATTCATGCTATAATTGTATTATCCGGAAATCGTAATACACGTGTGAATACTTAGACCACGACATGTCCCTAGTGAGCCTCTAGTTGACTAGCTCGTTGATCAACAGATAGTCATGTTTTCCTGACTATGGACAATGGATGTTGTTGATAACGGGATCACATCATTAGGAGAATGATGTGATGGACAAGACCCAATCCTAAGCATAGCACAAGATCGTGTAGTTCGTTTTGCTAGAGCTTTTCCTATGTCAAGTATCTCTTCCTTAGACCATGAGATCGTGTAACTCCCGGATACTGTAGGAGTGCTTTGGGTGTACCAAACGTCACAACGTAACTGGGTGACTATAAAGGTACACTACAGGTATCTCCGAAAGTGTCTGTTGGGTTGACACGGATCGAGACTGGGATTTGTCACTCCGCATAACGGAGAGGTATCACTGGGCCCACTTGGTAGTGCATCATCATAATGAGCTCAAAGTGACCAAGTGTCTGGTCATAGGATCATGCATTATGGTACGAGTAAAGTGACTTGCCGGCAACGAGATTGAACAAGGTATTGGGATACAGACGATCGAATCTCGGGCAAGTAACATACCGTCTGACAAAGGGAATAGTATACGGGGTTGCTTGAATCCTCGACATCGTGGTTCATCCGATGAGATCATCGAGGAGTATGTGGGAGCCAACATGGGTATCCACATCCCGCTGTTTGTTATTGACCGGAGAGCCGTCTCGGTCATGTCTGCATGTCTCTCGAACCCGTAGGGTCTACACACTTAAGGTTCGGTGACGCTAGGGTTGTATGAATATGAGTATGCAGCAGACCGAATGTTGTTCGGAGTCCCGGATGAGATCCCGGACGTCACGAGGAGTTCCGAAATGGTCTGGAGGTAAAGATTTGTATATAGGAAGTGTTGTTTTGGCCATCGGGAAAGTTTTGGGGTTACCCGGTATTGTACCGGGACCACCGGAAGGGTCCCGGGGGTCCACCGGGTGGGGCCACCTATCCCGGAGGGCCCCGTGGGCTGAAGTGGGAGGGGAACCAGCCCCTAGTGGGCTGGTGCGCCCCCCCTTGGGCCCCCCCTGCGCCTAGGGTTGGAAACCCTAGGGTTGGGGGGCGCACCACTTGCCTTGGGGGGCACTCCACCCCCCTGGCCGCCGCCCCTTGGGAGATTCCCATCTCCAGGGCCGGCGCCCCCCCAGGGGGCCTATATAAAGGAGGGGGGGAGGGAGGGCAGCCGCACCCTGAGTCTTGGCGCCTCCCTCCCCCTGCTACACCACTTCCTCCTCCCGTAGTTGCTTGGCGAAGCCCTGCCGGAGTCCTGCTGCATCCACCACCACGCCGTCGTGCTGCTGGATCTTCATCAACCTCTCCTTCCCCCTTGTTAGATCAAGACGGAGGAGACGTCACGCTGACCGTACGTGTGTTTAACGGGGAGGTGCCATCCGTTCGGCGCTAGGATCTCCGGTGATAGGATCACGACGAGAACGACTACCTCAACCCCGTTCTCTTGAACGCTTCCGCACGCGATCTACAAGGGTATGTAGATGCATCTCTCTCTCTCGTTGCTAGATGAACTCATAGATGGATCTTGGTGAACGTAGGAAATTTTTTATTTTATGCAACGTTCCCTAACAGTGGCATCATGAGCTAGGTCTATGTGTAGTTCTCTATTGCACGAGTAGAACACAAATCTGTTGTGGGCGTAGATCTTGTCAACTTGCTTGCCACTACTAGTCTTTTCTTGCTTCAGCGGTATTGTGGGATGAAGCGGCCCAGACCGACCTTACACGTACGCTTACGTGAGACAGGTTCCACCGACTGACATGCACTAGTTGCATAAGGTGGCTAGCGGGTGTCTGTCTCTCCTACTTTAGTTGGAGCGGATTCGATGAAAAGGGTCCTTATGAAGGGTAAATAGAAGTTGACAAAATCACGTTGTGGTTATTCGTAGGTAAGAAAACGTTCTTGCTAGAACCCAATTGCAGCCACGTAAAAGATGCAACAACAATTAGAGGACGTCTAACTTGTTTTTGCAGCAATTGTCATGTGATGTGATATGGCCAGAAGTTGTGATGAATGATGAATGATATATTGTGATGTATGAGATCATGTTCTTGTAATAGGAATCACGACTTGCATGTCGATGAGTATGACAACCGACAGGAGCCATAGGAGTTGTCTTAATTATTGTATGACTTGCGTGTCAGTGATTTAATGCCATGTAATTACTTTACTTTATTGCTAAGCCGTTAGCTATAGTAGTAGAAGTAATAGTTGGCGAGCAACTTCATGGAGGCACGATGATGGAGATCATGATGATGGAGATCATGATGATGGAGATCATGGTGTCATGCCGGTGACGAAGATGATCATGGAGCCCCGAAGATGGAGATCGAAGGAGCTATATGATATTGGCCATATCATGTCACTACTTTATATAATTGCATGTGATGTTTATTATGTTTTATGCATCTTGTTTACTTAGAACGGTGGTAGTAAATAAGATGATCCCTTATAAAAATTTCAAGAAAGTGTTCCCCTTAACTGTGCACCATTGCTAAAGTTCGTCGTTTCAAAGCACCACGTGATGATCGGGTGTGATAGATCCTTACGTTCACATACAACGGGTGTAAGACAGTTTTGCACATGTAAAACACTTAGGGTTAACTTGACGAGCCTAGCATGTACAGACATGGCCTCGGAACACAAGAGACCGAAAGGTCGAACATGAGTCGTATGGAAGATACGATCAACATGGAGATGTTCACCGATGATGACTAGTCCGTCTCACGTGATGATCGGACACGGCCTAGTCGACTCGGATCCTGTAACACTTAGATGACTAGAGGGATGTCAATCTGAGTGGGAGTTCATTAAATAATTTGATTAGATGAACTTAATTATCATGAACTTAGTCTAAAATCTTTGCAAAATATGTCTTGTACATCAAATGGCCAACTCTCATGTCAACATGAACTTCAACGCGTTCCTAGAGAAAACCAAGCTGAAAGATGATGGCAGCAACTATTCGGACTGGGTCCGGAACCTGAGGATCATCCTCATAGCAGCCAAGAAAGCATATGTCCTAGAAGGACCGCTAGGTGAAGCACCCATCCCAGAGAACCAAGACGTTATGAATGCTTGGCAGTCACGTGCTGATGATTACTCCCTCGTTCAGTGCGGCATGCTTTACAGCTTAGAACCGGGGCTCCAAAAGCATTTTGAGCAACACGGAGCATATGAGATGTTCGAGGAGCCGAAAATGATTTTTCAAGCTCATGCCCGGGTCGAGAGATATGAAGTCTCCGACAAATTCCATAGTTGTAAGATGGAGGAAAACAGTTCTGTCAGTGAGAACATACTCAAAATGTCTGGGTTGCACAACCGCCTGTCCCAGCTGGAGATCAACCTCCCGGATGAGGCGGTCATTGACAGAATCCTTCAGTCGCTCCCACCGAGCTACAAGAGCTTTGTGATGAACTACAATATGCAGGGGATGGTGAAGACCATTCCTAAAGTATTTTCAATGCTGAAGTCAGCAGAGGTTGAAATCAAGAAAGAACATCAAGTGTTGATGGTCAATAAGACCACTAAGTTCAAGAAGGGCAAGGGTAAGAAGAACTTCAAGAAGGACGGCAAAGATGTTGCCGCGCCCGGTAAGCCAGTTGCCGGGAAGAAGTCAAAGAATGGACCCAAGCCTGAGACTGAGTGCTTTTATTGCAAAGGGAAGGGTCACTAGAAGCGGAACTGCCCCAAATACTTAGTGGACAAGAAGGCCAGCAACACTAAATGTATATGTGATATACATGTAATTGATGTGTACCTTACCAGTACTCGTAGTAACTCCTGGGTATTTGATACCGGTGCCGTTGCTCACATTTATAACTCACAACAGGAGCTGCGGAATAAGCGGAGACTGGCGAAGGACGAGGTGACGATGCGCGTCGGGAATGGTTCCAAGGTCGATGTGATCGCCGTTGGCACGCTACCTCTACATTTACCCACGGGATTAGTTATGAACCTCAATAATTGTTATTTAGTGCCAAGTTTGAGCATGAACATTGTATCTGGATCTCGTTTAATACGAGATGGCTACTCATTTAAATCCGAGAATAATGGTTGTTCTATTTATATGAGAGATGTGTTTTATGGTCATGCCCCGATGGTCAATGGTTTATTCTTAATGAATCTCGAACGTAATGTTACACATATTCATAGTGTGAATACCAAAAGATGTAAAGTTGATAACGATAGTCCCACATACTTGTGGCACTGCCGCCTTGGTCACATTGGTGTCAAGCGCATGAAGAAGCTCCATGCTGATGGACTTTTAGAGTCTCTCGATTATGAATCATTTGACACATGCGAACCATGCCTCATGGGAAAAATGACCAAGACTCCGTTCTCCGGAACAATGGAGCGAGCAACCAACTCATTGGAAATCATACATACTGATGTGTCTGGTCCAATGAGCATTGAGGCTCGCGGAGGATATCGTTATGTTCTCACTCTCACTGATGACTTAAGTAGATATGGGTATGTCTACTTGATGAAACACAAGTCTGAGACCTTTGAAAAGTTCAAGGAATTTCAGAATGAAGTAGAGAATCAACATGACCGAAAGATAAAATTCTTACGATCGGATCGTGGAGGAGAATATTTAAGTCACGAATTTGGTACACACTTAAGGAAATGTGGAATCGTTTCACAACTCACGCCGCCTGGAACACCTCAGCGTAATGGTGTGTCCGAACGTCGTAATCGCACTCTATTAGATATGGTGCGATCTATGATGTCTCTTACCGATTTACCGCTATCATTTTGGGGATACGCTCTAGAGACAGCTACATTCACTTTAAATAGGGCACTGTCTAAATCCGTTGAGACGACACCGTATGAATTATGGTTTGGGAAGAAACCTAAGCTATCGTTTCTAAAAGTTTGGGGATGCGATGCTTATGTCAAGAAACTTCAACCTGAAAAGCTTGAACCCAAGTCGGAAAAATGCGTCTTCATAGGATACCCTAAGGAAACCATTGGGTATACCTTCTACCTTAGATCCGAAGGCAAGATCTTTGTTGCCAAGAACGGATCCTTTCTGGAAAAAGAGTTTCTCTAGAAAGGAGTAAGTGGGAGGAAAGTAGAACTCGATGAAGTACTACCTCTTGAACCGGAAAGTAGTGCAGCTCAGGAAAATGTTCCTGTGGTGCCTACACCGACTGGAGAGGAAATTAATGATGATGATCAAGGTACTTCGGATCAAGTTGCTACTGAACTTCGTAGGTCCACGAGGACACGTTCCACACCAGAGTGGTATGGCAACCCTGTCCTGGAAATCATGTTGTTAGACAACGGTAAACCTTCGAACTATGAAGAAGCGATGGCAGGCCCAGATTCCAACAAATGGCTAGAAGCCATGCAATCCGAGATAGAATCCATGTATGAAAACAAAGTATGGACTTTGACTGACTTGCCCGATGATCGGCGAGCGATAGAAAACAAATGGATCTTTAAGAAGAAGACGGACGCGGATGGTAATGTCACCATCTATAAATCTCGACTTGTTGCTAAGGGTTATCGACAAGTTCAAGGGGTTGACTACGATGAGACTTTCTCTCCTGTAGCGAAGCTTAAGTCCGTCCGAATCATGTTAGCAATTGCCGCATACTATGATTATGAGATATGGCAGATGGACGTCAAAACGGCATTCCTTAACGGTTATCTTAAGGAAGAGCTGTATATGATGCAGCCGGAAGGTTTTGTCGATCCTAAGAATGCTAACAAAGTATGCAAGCTCCAGCGATCCATTTATGGGCTGGTGCAAGCATCTCGGAGTTGGAACATTCGCTTTGATGAGATGATCAAAGCGTTTGGGTTTATGTAGACTTATGGAGAAGCCTGCGTTTACAAGAAAGTGAGTGGGAGCTCTGTAGCATTTCTCATATTATATGTAGATGACATACTTTTGATGGGAAATGATATAGAATTCTTGGACAACATTCACTACTGGAATCTGGCACTTTGCCATCTGCCATCCACTAGCAGATGGCAAAGAATTGACTGATGGCAACCATGTTCTTTGTCGTCTGTCAGTTCTTTGCCATCTGTTTTTTATAAGCAGATGGCAAAGACGTTCTTTGCCATCAGCTGGCAGATGGCAAAGACCTGGCTGATGGCAAATTCCCTGTTTCCAGTAGTGATTAAGGCCTACTTGAATAAGTGTTTTTCAATGAAGGACCTTGGAGAAGCTGCTTACATATTAGGCATCAAGATCTATAGGGATAGATCGAGACGCCTCATAGGTCTTTCACAAAGCACATACCTTGATAAGATTTTGAAGAAGTTCAAAATGGATCAGTCCAAGAAAGGGTTCTTGCCTGTATTGCAAGGTGTGAGATTGAGCTCGGCTCAATGCCCGACCACGACAAAAGATAAAGAAGAGATGAGTGTCATCCCCTATGCCTCAGCCATAGGATCTATTATGTATGCCATGCTGTGTACCAGACCAGATGTAAACCTTGCCGTAAGTTTGGTGGGTAGGTACCAAAGTAATCCCGGCAAGGAACACTGGACAACGGTCAAGAATATCCTAAAGTACCTGAAAAGGACAAAGGACATGTTTCTCGTTTATGGAGGTGACGAAGAGCTCGTCGTAAAGGGTTACGTCGACGCTAGCTTTGACACAGATCTGGATGACTCTAAGTCACAAACCGGATATGTGTATATGTTGAATCGTGGAGCAGTAAGCTGGTGCAGTTGCAAGTAGAGCGTCGTGGCGGGATCTACATGTGAAGCGGAGTACATGGCAGCCTCGGAGGCAGCGCATGAAGCAATATGGATGAAGGAGTTCATCACCAACCTAGGAGTCATACCCAATGCGTCGGGGCCAATCACTCTCTTCTGTGACAAACACTGGAGCTATTGCCCTTGCCAAGGAGCCCAGGTTTCACAAGAAGACCAGGCACATCAAGCGTCGTTTCAACTCCATCCATGAAAATGTTCAAGATGGAGACATAGATATTTGCAAAGTACACACGGATCTGAATGTCGCAGATCCGTTAACTAAACCTCTTCCGCGAGCAAAACATGATCAACACCAGAACTCTATGGGTGTTCGATACATCACAATGTAACTAGATTATTGACTCTAATGCAAGTGGGAGACTATTGGAAATATGCCCTAGAGGCAATAATAAAAGGATTATTATTATATTTCTTTGTTCATGATAGTTGTCTTTTATTCATGCTATAATTGTATTATCCGGAAATCATAATACACGTGTGAATAGTTAGACCACGACATGTCCCTAGTGAGCCTCTAGTTGACTAGCTCGTTGATCAACAGATAGTCATGGTTTCCTGACTATGGACAATGGATGTCGATGATAACGGGATCACATCATTAGGAGAATGATGTGATGGACAAGACCCAATCCTAAGCATAGCACAAGATCGTGTAGTTCGTTTTGCTAGAGCTTTTCCTATGTCAAGTATCTCTTCCTTAGACCATGAGATCGTGTAACTCCCGGATACCGTAGGAGTGCTTTGGGTGTACCAAACGTCACAACTTAACTGGATGACTATAAAGGTACACTACATGTATCTCCAAAAGTGTCTGTTGGGTTGACACGGATAGAGACTGGGATTTGTCACTCCGCATAACGGAGAGGTATCACTGGGCCCACTCGGTAGTGCATCATCATAATGAGCTCAAAGTGACCAAGTGTCTGGTCACGGGATCATGCATTACGGTACGAGTAAAGTGACTTGCTGGCAACGAGATTGAACGAGGTATTGGGATACCGACGATCGAATCTCGGACAAGTAACATACCGTCTGACAAAGGGAATAGTATACGGGGTTGCTTGAATCCTCGACATCGTGATTCATCCGATGAGATCATCGAGGAGTATGTGGGAGCCAATATGGGTATCCAGATCCCGCTGTTGGTTATTGACCAGAGAGCCGTCTCGGTCATGTCTGCATGTCTCCCGAACCCGTAGGGTCTACACACTTAAGGTTCGGTGACGCTAGGGTTGTATGAATATGAGTATGCAGCAGATCAAATGTTGTTCGGAGTCCCGTATGAGATCCCGGACGTCACGAGGAGTTCCGGAATGGTCCGGAGGTAAAGAATTGTATATAGGAAGTGCTGTTTCGGCCATCGGGAAAGTTTCGGGGTCACCCGGTATTGTACCGGGACCACCGGAAGGGTCCCGGGGGTCCATCGGGTGGGAACACCTATCCCGGAGGGCCCCGTGCGCTGAAGTGGGAGGTGAACCAGCCCCTAGTGGGCTGGTGCGCCCCCCCTTGCCCCCCCCCCGCGCCTAGGGTTGGAAACCCTAGGGTGGGGGCGCATCACTTGCCTTGGGGGGCACTCCACCCCCCCTGGCCGCCGCCCCTTGGGAGATTCCCATCTCCAGGGCCGGCGCCCCCCAGGGGGCTTATATAAAGGAGGGGGGAGGGAGGGCAGCCGCACCCTGAGTCTTGGCGCCTCCCTCCCCCTGCTACACCACTTCCTCCTCCCGCAGTTGCTTGGCGAAGCCCTGCCGGAGCCCTGCTGCATCCACCACCACACCGTCATGCTGCTGGATCTTCATCAACCTCTCCTTCCCCCTTGCTGGATCAAGACGGAGGAGACGTCACGCTGACCGTACGTGTGTTGAACGCGGAGGTGCCATCCGTTCGGCGCTAGGATCTCTAGTGATAGGATCACGACGAGAACGACTACCTCAACCCCGTTCTCTTGAACGCTTCCGCACACGATCTACAAGGGTATGTAGATGCATCTCTCTCTCTCGTTGCTAGATGAACTCATAGATGGATCTTGGTGAACATAGGAAATTTTTTATTTTATGCAACGTTCCCCAACAGGGAGGACCCTTCTCCCATCTAGGGGGAAGGCCAAGCAAGGGGAAGAAGGAGGAGGCCTCTCCCCCCTCTCTCCCGGTTGCACCGGAGCACCGCTGGGGGAACCATCGTCACGACGACCATCTCCATCAACACCGCTGTCTTCCTCAACACCTCAATCACCTTCCTCCCTATATAATCAACGGTCCACTCTCCCGCAACCCGTTATAATCCCTTACTTGAACATGGTCTTTGGTGCTATGAATTATTATCCAATGATTTGTGTCATTGTATTGTGTTTGAGTAGATCACTTTTGTCCTATGGATTGATTGGTGATCATGATTGCTTTGATTTTCATGTTTTATTTTGTTGTTGTACTTTGGTGCCCATTATATATATGATCGTACACTATACCTATTATAATATAGAGTGTTGCAATATGTGATTAATTTGCTTATGATGAGTTGCGGGAGTGATAGAAGCCTAAACACTAGTTGGTGAGTTGTTGCATATGGGATGAAGGGGGACCAAGTTTATCTTAATGATATGATTGGGTTTAGCTTAACAGCCTCGTTAGTAGTTGCAGATGCTTGCTAATAGTTCCAATCATAAGTGCATAAAATCTGGAGTAAGGGATGACATGCTAGCAGAGGCCTCTCCCACACATGAGACAACAATGGCGATGATCAGTCTTGCTATCAATTGACTAGGAGCAATTCACACATCCTACCACCACTTTTCCACACTCGCTATATTTAATTTATTGTTCTTTTTTAAAATAACACTTAACTTTTATTTTCACATTCTTTATTATCTTGCAAACCTATCCTATTACACACATAGAGTAGTTTTATTTCTTGTTCTAGGAAAGAAACATTAAGTGTGTGTAGAGTTATATCGGTGGTCGATAGAACTTGAGGGAATAGTAATTCTACATTTGCCTTCCCATTGAGTTTTACACTCTTATTTATTGAAAAGGCTACAACCGATTTCCTACACTTGTGGGTTATCACCGACCACGACCTTATCAAGGTCGATGACGATGGTCTGCCAGACGCCTGACATACCTCGTTCCCCCGTCCTCCAATGCTTCCGCTTAATTGGGGTCAATCAAGCACAACACAATAATAGGGCCCTAATACTTCCACTTTGCATCATTATTTTTTATTATAATTTATCTTATTTCAGTGATATATTTCACATTATGGTGCAATTCTAATGTTTCTCTCTTAAAATGCAAGTTATAGAAAGGGAGGGAGATTATCGGCAGCTGAAATTCTAGACCTAAAATAGTAACAGAAGAGAAAGCAATTCTCCAGAGCTAAAAATGGAGCGTGAATTTTTGGAGAATTATTTCGAAATACATGAAGGATATTGAAACGAAGAAGTACCAGAGAGGGCACCAACCACCCACATGGACAGGTGGCGCGACCTACCCCCCTGGCCATGCCCCTTCTCCATGTGGACCCCTGGAGGTTCTTCTCCCGATGCCCTTTCGCCATAAAAACCTATTTACACTAGAAAAAATGACATAATTTGTTTGTGACTTCCCGACGCCGCCTGCAAGACAAAATTTGGGTGGAGCATTTTTGCTCTCCGACGGAGCGATTTTGTCGGGAAATTTTTCCTCTGGGAGAGGGAAATCGAAGCCTTCTTCACCATCAACGCTCCATTCATCATGAGGATCATCATCTCCGTCAACATCTTCATCAGCACCATCTCATCTCCAAATCCTAGTTCATCTCTTGTGCTCAATCTTTGTATCAATCCTCGGATTGGTACCCGGGGGTGCTAGTAGTGTTGATTATATCTTGTAGTTGATGCTTGTTGGTTTAATTGGTGGAAGATTATTATCTTCAGATTGCTAATCTTATATTTGTAACCACAAATCATTATCAATATGATGAGTTGTGAGTAGTTCCATTAGTTCTTGAGGACATGAGATAAATCTTGTTACTCATGTGAAGTTGATGATCGTTCAATGTTTTGATATTATGTTATATTGTTCTTCCTCTAGTGTCATGTGAACGTCAATTACATGACATTCGCCATCTTTGGTCCTTGGGGAATGCATTGCGAAATTAGTTTGTGGGTCATGGTTTGCGGGAGTGATAGAAACCTAAACCCTGATTTGTGAATTATTTCATAAGGGGCTATTTTGGATCCAACTCTTTAATGCTATGGTTAGATTTGTCTTAATTACCTCTTGTAGCCGCAGATGCTTGCACAGAGAGTATAATTATAAGTAGGTATTTGTTCAAGTTAGGACAGTACCTTAGCTTCGGTTTACCCACATAACACTTATCAAGGTCGATGAATCATGGTGAATGTAACTTGGCGATATTCCCATGGGTCCTTGTGAGCGTTTTAATCCCTATAAGAAGTATCACCGGCTTGTCTTTAGCACAATTAAGGATTGGACCACTTGCTGCATCTTGTTGCCTTGTTACTTGTTACCTTATTATAAATTATCTTGCTATCAAACTATCTATCAAAACTATCTTACCGTATTTGCAGTGAAATCCTTGCTGAAAACTGCCTATCAATTCCTTCTGCTCCTTGTTGGGTTTGATGCTCTTATTTATGAAAAGGACTATGATTGATCCACTATACTTGTGGGTCATCAGGCCCTCCTTGTCGAAAATGCATCGGCGAGGCTACACACTCTGGCTCGTGCATGTCTTCCTGGCCGCATATTTCTTGACCGACGAGGCCACTCTGTACCCGATGACATGGCTGCGCCCTGTGACATCATCACAACTATGCCTTCTTCCGCACCAAACCCAGCCACCGCGCCAATCCCAGACTTCCGCATGGTGTTCGGCTCCTACAAGTTTGCCTGCTCCCGTGACGGCTATAAGGAGCAGAAGCCCACCTCAAGCCCAACAACACCGCCGCGAGGCTCTCCCGTGCCACCGCCATTGTACCCATGCTAGACAGCAGGATCGCCTGCAACGCCACAGGCTTGTCGCCACGCGCCCGGAAGCTGCTAGAGAAAATGCCCAATTGGAAGAAGATAAACATTCAGCCATTGACAAGTAGGACACACCTCTCATTTGTTACCTCAGCTGGTAAAAGTATTTTTGTTTGGTCTTTGTCACATCAGTCTAACAGGTGGGCCATACCTGACGGATTCGCTGTTTTCACGAGCTCAAACGGCCATCATTGCTTTGATTAGCCTAAGAAATAGTGGTTCGCCGTGAGTTATCTCAAGAGCGGCACCAATCTGTTATCCTGACCTCAACTGTAATGATTTTGATTAACTACCTCGTCCAGTGATAAAGAGCGGAGAAAAGAATAACATGATAAACACAAAGTACTACGCTCGACCGGCACTAAACGTTGGTGACGTATGATTAATGCGCACATGTTTATTTTCTTTGTTTGTCGGCCAAAAGAAGAATATTCAGACATGAACATTGAATAGTTGGTGTATGTTCAAGGGTCGACCAACGGTGTTCCTTCCAATGGAAAACGACATATACTCCCTCCGTTCCAAAATAGATGACCCAACTTTATACTAAAGTTAGTACAAAGTTGAGTCATCTATTTTGAAACGGAGGGAGTATATAACAAAATAGTAGTATGAAGAACCATCGTCGATCTAAAAAACACATCATTTTTTTTTTGCGGAATAAAAACACATCATTTTTGGGACGGAGGGAGTATGAAGAACCATAGTCGATCCAAAAAAGACATCGTCTATCAGAGCTTCATATAAAAAATTGAGAAGTATGTTGTATATTATACCAACATCCAGAGAACCTGTTGCTTGCAAATTTTTTCTCTAATAGTAATAAATAAACCGGCCGCCAAGGCCAGGCATGCATTGTATTACTGGTTCAACTCATCTCAAAATATACAGTTTCTTCATGGACGTACGCCGATAGCCAGCGACCATTCGTCAACCATGATGTGGCATTTGCGATCGTTCTGGCCGCTAGTTTCTGCAATGGGAGATGGCAAATTGCAAAACTGCTATGGCAGTTTGTTTAAATCGCGGGAGTTTCAGTTGTACAGTAAAAAACTGCCACCGTCCGACGGCTCTGGCGGCGAACGTTCACCATAGCTTATTCCGTTCTTTAATTATATCACCATTGGCACTGTGCTACGTACCGTTGAACCCAGCGATGATTGATCAATTAATCGATGAGACCAAGCGGCAGCAGGTGTTAGTTGGAATCCAATCCACATAAACAACGTGAGATCACCGGCAAGAAGCCGCCGTCCATGCAACCGCGTCGTGAACCCCCGGTGCCATTTGCCTATAAGAATAAGAAGCAAACCCACTCCAGCTGCATCTTCCATTGCTTCCTGCCCATCCTTCCATCACTTTCTTCTTCTGCTCGAGAGATCACACGCTCGGTTTATTCGTTAGCAGGTTCGTTCGGTGAAATCGATGTCGTCCGCCGCCTCATTGCAGTCGACGATGCGGCCGGCAGCACCAGGACTTGGGCGCCAGCTGCACGGGTCGCCGTCGCCGCCCTGCCACGGTCCGGTGCTGCGACCGAGGAGTCCGCGGGCGGTGCCGATGGCGACGGTGCGCTGCGGCGCGTTCCGCCGGGACCACTACGGGGGCGCGCTGGCGGACGAGGGCATGGCGGTGCTCCGGCGGAGGATCCGCGAGGCGCGGATGGCCGAGACCAACTACGAGGCGCCGCCGGGGTGGGCGGCCTGGGAGAAGCGCTACTACCGGGCGTATGTCTCCGATGTGTCCACGCTCGCCGGCGCTCTGCAGTTGCTGGCCATGGACACCAGGCCGGGCGTCGCGGCTGCTGTTGCCGCGCTGGTGCTCGCCGGATTGCCGGTGTCCGCCGTCTTCGCGCTGCACCTCCTCGGGCAGGCGGCGGGATCCGTTTTGCACCTTGTTTCTTGACGGACTAGCATTCATTCGCCGGCAGTGTGTGCTGTCTGTGTCTATAGATAATTAGATACACAGTTTTTAGAAAAGGAATTAGATACACAGTGCAATGGAGATATGTAATTCTTTTGGTTTTAGCCGGAGTATATATGAAGAGCAATACGTATTTTTCTTTTCTTGTTGCACTGTGGTTTCAGCGATCCAATAAAGTCAACGAGATAACTTGTCAAGTTGGTGGCTTCAAAGTCCTAAAAAAAAAATAGTTGGTGGCTTCAACGACCCAAACTCAATTATTTTTAGAAAGGACGCGATTGGCCGGCTTTACAAATGAAGCACTTAAATTTTACAACACCTTGGAGACGGTCGACCCAAAGTCTAATGGCTTGTGAAATGTGATAATAACACCAGTTACACCATAAGATTGCCTTGTGTCATTTCGGGGTTGAAGATCAAGAACCTATTAGAACTTAGAAGATGAACCTAACCCGCGTCACTCCGCTTGTACGTGCAACTCACGGGAAACCTAATGCGCTACGAGCCGGCACGGGGAGGGCTCGCGGTTAACGCGCAGTGTGGTTGGCTGGTGGTGATCGTTCAAACGACTACTCATCATCACACACAATGGTAACCTGGGCTGCACGCGCTCGGGTGTAGGGCGGCAGGAAGATATTAAGTGATAACAAGGCTTAGGTGTTACCATGATACGGGCTGCCGAGAGCCGTTGGATCTCAGATCTGATGGCTACCGAAAGCTCTTGAACATTTTGTAAAAAAATCATCTGAGAGTCTTGAAATTGCGCACATGTACAATCGCTCTTTAGATGCCGTGAAATCTTAGATCCAACTGCCAAGAAGTCCGTATCACGGTATCACCTGAAATTTTCCCATAGGGCGGCGCCACAATCCGCGTTGGGCCTGCTCGTCAATGCTTGGTCCCATGTGTGTGGGCAGCTCCCCGGTGGTTGATCTGGTCTGCATGCCTGGATACGTGCAAGGTCTCGGGTTGCACAAATGTGGGCGACACTAGGCGACAACCCGCAGTCCATGGACATCGGTGAGTGCGGTCCACAATGGAGGTGGTGATCCTGTCGTAGGATCAGGAGCGAAGGCTCCCAATCGGCTAGGGCTTGGTTCGTGCGCAAAGAGGTTTTGAATGGTTTGAGTATCTACTGATGAACTTCGAGCAAATAAAAGTAGGACGGTGCATCAAACCCTTATATATGAGAGGGGTATTTCACTCTTTCCCCAGGATTCCCTGCCCCTTCACGTGCAGATTCCTGACAACATCACCACATCAATATAATGGTACTATAATCAACTGATTTAATTATCTAATTAATTTATCTTTTCCATAGCCACACATTTTCACTTTTACATTAGATATATTTGAAAAACCTAACCATAAGCCTTTAGAAAGACATATTTCAGATATTTCAAAAATTTAATTCCAACCATTTCAAAACACGGATTTTAATTCTTCAATCACATATTTCACTTATTTTAAAAACAATTTCACTTATTATAAAAAAACTAATTTCACTCGTTTCAACAATTTAATTTCAACATTTTGTAAAAATGATTTAAATCTTCTAAAATTATATTTCAATTATTTTAAAAAAGAATTTCACTCATTTCAAAAACCCTATTTCAAAATTTTCTAAGTGATTTTAGTGAAATTAATTTTTTTAAATAGTGATTTTTCCAAGACCGATTTCAGGCATTAAAAGAAACTGATTTCAACAATTTCTATTTGTTATAAAGTGATTTTAGTGATTCCAAATTCATATTTCAGAAAAGATTGAGACCGATTAGATCAGAGTGACATAAGTTTTTTAAAAACTTTATAAAGTAATCTCGGCGATTCCAGTTTCATATTTCACAAACATCAGTGAAACTGGGTATTTCAACAAAGTGAACAGTTTCACAAATTCAAATTATTTCACATGGTACCAAAAGAAAAATGATTTCAAAACTGGTTATTTCAACTATTTCATAGATTGAAATACCAACTTCACCAATTGTAATAGGTTATTTCAATTATTTCATAGGTTGAAGTACCAATTCACAAATTGTAATAACCAGTTCCATAGATTGACATAACATTTTCACACACTGCAAAACAAATTCCACCACATTCAGTTTCACAAATTGTAATCACATATTCCACATGTCATAAGCATCACTTTATGTTATTTTCATCAATTTCACAAATTTCACTGAATCACGCATTCACAAGTCACAAATTTCACAAATAACACGCCACTCAAATGAGTTTCACATATATTGCACATATCAGTCCCACACATCACCAAAATGAGTTTCCTCAAATATCATCTTCACAAATACAAATCTCATGGACCATTTAATCAATTCCACATACCATAATCCACAAATCTCCCAAGCCACGGAGGTTACGTATGTTTTACATGACAGATCGAAAAAGGATGAAAAGTGCTTAACAATCTTTGAACAATTATGTACTATGTGGATATGATTGAGGGTGGTGGTGCATGTCGATTTTCCTTCATCGGAGAGCTGTGGTCTGTGGAGATCCCGGGGAAGAGTCAGTGACAGTGCTCGGCGCTGGAGTAATCGTCCATGTGGATCTAGTGTCTCCCCATGAAAGAGAGTTGGATGTGGGAGAGAGACAACGACATGGATGGGTGGATATTTCTCTCTCATGGGGATCCATCTCGTATTGTTGTTCATGTAGACCTCCTATTCTAGAAACAAAGGCGGAAATGAAATTGCGTGGGGTCCACCCGCACCAATCTAGATGCACTCATGGACAATGGATTTCTCATTGCTACGTACCCCTTCCATTATATTTACTTATTTCTTGGTTCGTGGTGTGGGAGGATGATAGAGCGGCGGATCCTAGAAGATGAGGTTGGGGTGTGGACTGGGCAACAACCTCAATGTTTCTTGTTATTAGATGCAAGTGTTTGTAAAAAATCACATCTACATTTTTCTGATCATAAAAGTCTTAGCAAATATATTTTGAGGCCATGGTTGAGCAACAACAAGGAGGGGCCAACATCAAAACATGCACACATTTAGTATCCTAGAAAGATTGTTCGGAAACTCGATTGGGGGGGCTTACCTTTGGGTGTGTTGGTCGTGAATGTGGGCAGTTGCTATATTGACTCACTGGAAAAAAAAACTTGTGCAAGTGCAAGTTGTAGCTGCATCACGGCATTGCAAGTATCACACATGGTCACCTAGTGAAATTGTTGATAGACCTCAAGTCCTCGAGACAATAGACAAAATTTGCACGTGTAAACCTTGGTATGCAGTGCGCCAGACCATAGGCCATGTAGACAGTTGGTATGATCCTCAATCTCCTCAATTGCAGTGGCGAAATCTCGGACGCATGGATCGCATGTTTGTTGAACAAGTAATAAGTGCACCCTAATATTTTGTGCACATGAGATGCCTGATTAATATCTTGTCATAAAGTTTAAGATTGCACACCCTGTCAATGATGATCACTTATTTATGTGCCCACAGACAACTATGCCTCTTGGAGAGTACGCATGTGCTGTGAGCCGGAAGTGTTCGGATCACCTCGGCACAACACTAGGGCGTATGTGATCTCTCCTGCCACCATGGTGTCTGTGGCGAATATTCTGGTGGAAGTCAGCTTTTGAAGCAATGTCATGGACGTCAACTTCAATATTTCATGTGCGCTGGGCTTTCTTCAACTTGAGGTTCAACTTATGATTGAAGTTGAGGCCGCTTCCCTTGTTACAGTATTTACAGAGGATACAATCCTCTGCAAACCAAAATTTCCATTCTAGTGTCTATTAAGTGTCATTTCTATTCCCATGTTTCAAGAATCCCGTGAATCAAAATTTCCCCTTAAACCTCCATACATATACCACGTACTTGCGGTTATATAACGTTGGGTGGATATCGTCTGGCTAAATGGCGCGTGAATTATACACACAACGCGTCGCACTTATTCACACCACGTGATCGATCATCGTCAGAGGTGATCAAGTGGATATGAGAGCTGCAAATGGATGACTCGATTGATAGCAGCTGGTCGATATAGACGTCTCTGCTTGCCGGTGCTATATATATATATATCCCCTGGTAGCATTAGACTTTCTGAGAGCTCGTTTTGGACCTAGGACTAATTGGTGGATGGACAATTAAATAACCTAGAAAAGAGCCTCAAGGTAGCTAGGCGTTGAGACGGTGACAGATAATCAGAGAAAGAAAAATGATAAACCCGCGGCCAGCACATGTTCTCGTAATGTATGCGATGATTAATTAATGTGCACGTGTCTATTAATATCTTCGCCCGCTGAAAAAAGAATTCAAGCCGATCCAGAATGCATAGCATCTTCCTTGCAACAGAAAACATGTTAGGTATATATAGACGTCTCTGATGTGTTATCCTATTATGGTAGGTAGAAGCATTATACTCTCCCTCTGTATCAAAATGCAAGATGTTTCTGATTTTGCATAGGGCATAAAAAACGTCTTGGTACATTTTGTTACAAAGAGAGTACTTTGCAATGCACGGATGAATGAACTAATTGGCCTTTTTCTAGTAGGATACTTGGATGAATTATGATTTAATTAAATTCAAGGCACTATTGTACTTGTAGCCATTGTAGGACACTTGGATGAACTATCATTTAATTATACTCGAAGTACTCTCTACCTCTGTCCTGGTTTATTAGTCTCACTCCTATTTAGGGTCACATTTTGACCATGATTTTAATTAATAAAGTATAAGTTACACATAGCAAAATTAATATTGTCAAAAACTATGTTCAAATACGAATTCAATGATATATTTTCCTGTGACATGTATTAACATTTCGTTAGTTAAATCTATGGTCAAAATTTGATATAAAAGACGAAGAGACCAATAAACTACAACAGAGAAAATGACAGAGTAGTTGGACCCAAGTGCTATTGGTGACGTATGCGATGATTATGATCATCTGCGCATGTTTTCTTAGTCGACGAAATTTAGAATTCGGTTCGTTGCAAGAAAAATTCGTGTATTTAGCATGCCCTGGCCAGCTGCGTTCCTTCCATCAGAAAGAGATAAAGCAAAAAGAAATCAATCTTACTCTATATAAAGTCAGGAACTCATTGTGGAAGACCAGCGTCCTAGATCATACAAAATTAATTTATTAAGTATATATACCCATCCAGAGAACATGTTGCTTGGACTTTTTTCTTAAAATTATTAGCCCGCCGCCCAGTGCCCATGCTACCGAGGCACTACCAGTTCAACTCATATCAAAATGATATATACTCTTTTAAATTATCGAGGCCCTACCAGTTCAACTCAACGATGATTGATCAATTAATCGATGAAACTGAGAGGCGGTAGGCAGGCAGGTGTTAGTTGGAATCCTTCGTGGTTGCCGTGTTGTTGCTTAAGGAGCTAGCTAGGTGATTACCGCTCCATCCATCGTCAGCTGGACCCTAACCACAATTAACAACGAGATTCCAAATCACCGGCCAAAACCCGCCAAGGATAACCGTCCATGAAACCGCGTGAACTCTCTCCACCACTACCTATAAGAGGCAACACACACTCGATCGAGCCGCATCTCCCGCCATTATTCAGCATTCACCTCCATTGCTTCCTGCTCCTAGCTCCCTCCGTCGCTTTCTTGCTGTCTCATCTTCTTGTCTCAGCCGATTCGATTCCATCGATGTCGTCTGCCCTCTCGTTACCGGCGACGGTGCGGCCGGCATCCACCGGGCCTGGGCGCCAGCTTTACGGGTCGCCGCAGCGCCACGGTCCGGTGCTCCGACCGAGGAGGCCGCAGGCCGTTCCGTGCCACGGTCTGCTGGCGCTGCAGCGGAGGACGAGGCGCTGCGGCGCTTCCGGGCAGGACCACTACGGGGGCGCGCTGGTGGACGAGGGCATGGCGGTGCTCCGGCGGAGGATCCGGGAGGCGCGGATGGCGGAGACAAACTACGAGGCGCCGGCGGGATGGGCGGACTGGGAGAAGCGCTACTACCCGGCCTACGTCTCCGACGTGTCCGCGCTCGCCGGAGCACTGCAGCTGCTGGCCATGGGCACCAAGCCTGGCGTCGCTGCGGCCGTTGCCGCCATGCTGCTCGCCGGAGTACCGATCTCCGCTCTAGCAGTCCTGCACCTCCTCGGCCAGGCGGCGGGATCCATTCTGCACCATGTGTCTTGATTGATTCATCATTCATTCGTACGCAGTGTGTGCTCTATGTGTCTCTATAGTTTCTATACTACTATATAGTGTGCGAATTTTGAATGTTTGAATTCAGGCATTGAAATGCGTTTCTGGCCGTTCATTGGGCTCCATCTGACGGTTTATAACACATGGATTCGCTGCTACAGTGCCATTCAGTGTTATCTGGGTCGTTCCAGAAATATCGATCGATTAGCGCCGAGCAGGGAAACAGTCACGGTGCTCGCATGGCCTGGAGTTGTACAAATTGTTTTATAATATTACTACCTATGCTGACACCCGTAGAGCTACATGGCCTGTGTGGTCAGATAAACAAATCTGGCAGGAGGTGAAAAAGTAGACGAGTAAAATGTAAACAAATAAAACCAGGTGCAGCGCCCACATTCGTACTTCCTTTTTAGCGTGCACATACGATACATGGCCTCAGTGCCGCATTCTGGGTGGAAGGTTGTAATAAATACTACAGTGAGACATAGCAATAGGTAGGGTAGGCATTACCTAAACCTAGCTATATATGTGTACCCGCTTTTTCAAAATATATTTTAAATATGTTTGAAAGTGACAAAAAGTACAAAACAAAATTTCATGCGTATATTTTCACAAAATATGTGCGGAAAACAAAATTCTATGAATAATTGCCTTTTTATTTGGCCTCTGTACAAAAGATCAATTTTAGTGCTTCTATATAGCGTTTCACAACATATTTTTTTGTCTTTTTTGCACGTGCAAAAAAAGTTGTTTAATTCTTCCGTGGACCTTTCTATTCGCATGTGGAACATGGTGGGAGATTAATGCGTGCAGCTTTTTTCAGATTTTTTTGTCATTTACAAATGTGTTTTTCAAAGTGAATTCATATGTACTTTTTTTAGAATGTGTTTTTCGAAGTGAACTAATATGTATTTTTCAGAATTTTTTGTCATTCAGAAATATATTTCTTGAAGAGGGCTCATCTATTTAATTTCCGCAATAGGTACCCCAATTTTTGTGCAAATTACCTATTCATGTGATAGTGATTGCGTAAGAACATGAGAGGCCTTCTTATGCTAATTCCGAGTACATGCACATGAACATTTGTTTCATTTCTCGGTCATTTTCATGACTTATTTTCGCCAAAATCACTCTACAACGTAAAAGACGCGCATAGCGCGTGCATGCATACTAGTATACATAGACAATGGAAAGGAGATACCTATTTGTCTTTTCTTTTTTTGCAGTGTGTGGTACCACTTTTTTTTAGACGATGTTTGACGCATTATTGGCCCCTACGATGCTGGGCTGGAGGACACGAGTGGGCTGAACCCGAGGTACCATGGCTTTCAGGCACTACGAGCAATATATATATCGGAAATAGCTAGTTAGAGGGTATTCCTCACAAACGTCACTACACCTTCTATGATTGTGACAAGTGACATACTGCATGTGCGTCATTTGTGGCAATTTAGGAATTTTGTTCATTTTCGTAGGTTCATTTTAAACGTTTAATCTGTTGAACCATGTGTTCAAATCATGAACCTTTTTCACTATTTAGTTTCTCGTGTCGTGATCTTCGAAACTATATCTCATATTTTCTCCAAAAAAAAACTATATCTGATGTTAATAAGTTTTGATGACTTTTTTTACAACAGAAAAAAAGAAATTAGAAAAAAAAGAAAACTTTTTTTCTTACGAAAAACTGAAGAAAAGAAATACATAAAACAAAAGCCATTGTGCTTATCACTTTTTTTAGGAAGCACAGACTGTGCTTCTCACGGAAGTATAGATTGTGCCTTTTCATCTTTGGGAAACACATTACTAGGGGAATTGGTTCAGATATATTTTAATTTTTTAAGCTAAAGATATATTTTAATTGATAATATCTTATGGAATATGGATGTTTAAATCAATAATATGTAGACAAAATTGAAAATACATGCAAGTCATTGTATTGTACTCTCTCCGTCCCATAATATAAGAGTGTTTTTTACGCTAGTGTAGTGTCAAAAACGCTCTTATATTATGGAATGGAGGGAGTATTATTTTATAGGTGTAAACTATTTATTGAATATACCAAATATAATACTGGGGTGCATGCTGAGTTGTGGAGGTCATCCCTCATTTTTTTCCTTTAGTGGCTACTGTGGTTGTGCCAGAGAGAGACATGTGACGGGCGTTGGGGTCAAACTCAGATGATTCTTCGATCTTCTTTGTATTTCTACTTCTTGGCTGGTGATCAATGTGCAAAGGCTAAAGTCATGCCTTTTTATTTCAGTTTTGGCAGGTCGGTATGTACGTGACTTGTATTATAATCACTATGAAAAAAAAACAGATGAAATAAGGCCAATCGTTCCTGGCCTGTTGGGCCATTATTTTCAGGTTGTCTATCTGTGGTTGCAATACGTCATTAGACCTCTAAGGTCATTTCTTGCCCGCTGTGAAACTTAACACGTCCTTGCCTCTGGCATGGCGCTATTGGACCGGCCCAACACTGTAGTTGTCGTGCGAGTTTTATTTCTATATGTTTTCCTTTTTATGGGGTTTGCACTGTTTGCATAGGTTTTCTTCTGTTTATTTTTGGTTCCTTAGTTTTATTTTTCTTTGATTTCCATGGTTTCTCCTTTTTTTCAACACATGTCTACTTTTTTCATGCATATTGTACACTTTCCATAAAAATATGGAACATTTTCTATACACATTTCATATATTTCAAATTCATCATTTATATTATTTCAAATATATGTTTGGATGTCTACACATATTGTACATTTTTTGTATACATCAGAATCTTTATTTATGTACATATTTTTGGACATTTTTATTAATAGGTGTTAAACATTTTTCCAATATTTATTGAAACATTTTTCTGAATAGTAAGATGTTTTTATAGCTAAAAAACAATTTCGTAAATTTTACAAGTTTTTTTTTAAATCATGGACATATTATTTGAAACATGTGAATATTTTTAAATTTCAACATGCATTTTTTAATGGTATGTTTTTTAGTTCCACTAAAAATTCTTACATTGTGTAAGCATTTTTTTAAATGCCACGTACAATTTTTTTTAAGTGCGTGAACATTATTTTCAACTGGACGATGAGCTCGGAGCAGATTGGGAGTGGAAGGCGAGCTAGGAGCGTATTGGGAGTGGTGGCACGGATGGGAGGGAGAGGGTGAAAATAGGAGTGGTTAGGGTTGAGGATCGCCGTTTGGCTTAAATAGACGGATTTGGCCCCTCAGCCGGCGTGCTGGAGCGGTAGCATGAATGCGTCCTCACCGGACTGATGGGTTTCGATGTGTCACGGTGGGCCTGCGATACGTTTCAAATTTATGTATAAATTTTTATTGTTTCATGCCATATTTATATTAAATTAGCATACTTTTGGCATCAATTTAAAATTATTTTTTATTATTTTTCTGAACTAATCTTTTAATCCATTGTCAGTGCCAGCTACTATTTTATGTTGTTTTTGGATATGGCGGAGCGGCAGGTGTTGTGAGTTGGAGGCGTAGGCATGAGAGATGGTGTGTCCGGTCGTCGCTAGGAGTGCGTCGATGGGTGCGACAGGAGCGGAGGGCCATTGGTGAATGGTACGTGAGGTCGAGTGAGGAGCGACATGCAATGGGAGAGAGCCGGGCAGGCGCGGGGCACCAGCGCAGGTTTATGGGTGGCGGAGTTAGAATGGGGAGACGGTGCACTTGGAGGTCTTTTTCACCTTACTGGAGGCAGTTTAATTTGAAGGTGGAGCTACGGTGGTGGGAGAGGCGTGACGCATGATTTTTTGGCTAATGTGTTTTTATAAGGCATAATTAAGGTGCAATAATTCCCACTTCAGGTGTTGTGAAGGTGATTAAAATTAATTAGTAATATGTGGATGTGTGACCGAGATCCAATGTTTCTGCCTCAACTCACTCGTTTAATAGTAGTGGAGATGAAGAAAAGTGGGTTAAACAGGTGCATTGGAGATAGACTACATGCTAGCTCACAATAACAGTTTAACCAATACTGATTTCCACACAAAATGGGTATATAAATGTATCACTAAATGGCTAATAGTCAATGGAGAGAGGGAAGTGTATGAAGTAGCAGTTTTAGGGAATCCAACTTTCCACATAATCTCTTGAGTCTTAATTTTTTTTTATGGAGAGTCTTAATTACTTTTAAGGGCTGCCTTTTCGACATGAATGTTTCTAAGAAAAAGAAAAGGTGACCATCAGAAAAGAAAATAAATCCCTTGACTATAAGCAGGCACCAGAATTTTCCTTATTTCTCAATGGATTGAGCAATAGTCACACCTGGAAGGCTGGAAAGCCTAGAGATGGGCTTAAGAGGGTGACAACAAATTGTTTTTCATAACTTTGCCAATATTACTTAGCCAAAATGTTTACAATGATCTTGAACCGCCCACATCGCACATGACGGAACAACAGACCCAAATAACGGCGCAATAGCCTTTATGCAAACCATACTGTTCTCCGAAAACTGCATTATAGTATGATTGTTCTTAATTCATTCTTCTTTTGAATAATTTCTGTTTTTGCATTTGTTTTACTTTGTTGAGTTCTTTTAATTTATGTTATCATTTATTACTAAAAAAATAAAAATAATGGATCTGAAAAAGAAATTCAATCCCTTGGCTATTTGCCTACCGCAGGATTTTTCTTATTTCTTGCTCGATTGAGGAATAATAGTCACACAGAAAAGCCTAGAGCCGAGTTTAAGATAGTGACCACAAATTGCCTTTTCATTAACCCGACCAATATTGCTTAGCCATAATATTTACAGTGGCCTTGAATCACCCACGTTGCGGGACTGGACAACCCCATATAACAAACCATCAGCTTTTACATTGAAACCATACAGTCACTGAAGATAGTGACAACAAGTTAAGTAGACACGGCCTTGCATATAAGCCAGCCAAAAATGCCTAGAGTCGTTGCCACTTAGTTTTGAGATTCCTATTGGAAAATGAGCGTAATCGTAACCAAGTCTAGGCCGTTGCTGGTCCGCCCGTCGACGGAGCAGTCGACGCCGACGACGCCCCACCACATCAAAGTCTCCTCCTTCGACAAGGCTCTCGCCTTCTCCGCGTTCTCGTCGTTCCACGTCTTCGACGGCGCCATCCACGAGCCCGCCGAGACCATAAAGAGGGCGCTGTCTCGAGCTCTGGACCACTTCCGGCTCATCGCCGGCCGCGTCGTCGTGGGAGACGACGACGGCGAGCTCAGCATCGCATGCACCGGCGAGGGCGTGGAGTTCGTGGCCACGACGGCCAACTGCGCCTTGGTGGACGTCAAGCTCTTCGACCCGCCGTTCGCGGCGCTGCTTAAAGACCTCGCCGTCGAATACCCGGAGGCCAGCTGCCGCGTGACCGACCCCTTGCTGCTCATGCAGGTGACCGAGTTCTCCTGCGGCGCGTTCGTCCTCGGTGTCACGTGGAACCACGTCGTCGCCGACGGCACGGGGATCGCGCTGCTCCTGCGGGCAGTGGGCGAGCTCGCGCGCGGGTTGGCTCGGCCGTCCGTCTCCCTGGTCACCTGCGCCGACGAGCTCATGCCGGACTTCCCGCCGTTGGCCGCCGCTATAGTGAAGACCATGCTTGGCCAGCTGGAGCCAAAGGATTACCCCTACCTCGACATCACCGTGCCGATGAGCACCATCGGCCGCATCAAAGCCAAAATCGGCGACGAGCTAGGCGCGCCGTGCACCGTATTCGAGGCGGCCACGGCTGTCCTGTGGCAGTGTCGCTCACGCGCCATCATGCCCGACGGCGACCCGGACAGCGCGGCGCCTCTCGTCTTCGCGGCGAACGCGCGCAGGCACGTCGGCGCCGGGGACGGCTACTACAGCAACTGCGTCACGACGCACGTAGTCGCCCCGCCACCGACGATCCGTGAGGCGGCAGAGGGGGACATGAAAGACCTCGTTAAGCTGATCAGGGGCGGGAAGGAGCAGGTACCTGGCACCCTGGCCGGAGAAGAAGTAGAAGGCGTGCCAGGCCTGGAGACGCTGTTCGGGTACAGCGCGCTGTTCGTGACGAGCTGGCGGAACCTGGGCTTCGAGGCGACGGACTTTGGCGGCGGGACGCCGGCGAGGGTGATGGGCCACGTGGGGCCGCGGTCGGTGCCGGCCTGTGTGGCGTGCCTGCCGTGCAGGGACAAGGACGGGGCAAACATGCTGTCGCGCTTCGTCAAGGAGGAGCACCGCGCCGCCTTCCTTGCCGAGCTGGCCAAGTTCACCTGACCGCCGTGCAAAGCTAGTTCTCGATCGAAGTTGCATTTTATACATTGAGTTTGTAATGAAGAGAATATTTATTGTAGTATGTGAGCACATTCACGTATTAGTCAGGTCAGGCATCTGAAAAAAAAACTTTTGCGTCAACCAAAATTTTGGGCCGTCGGATGGTGATCCAGTGACCACTATGTATGTTCAACCGCCAGCCCGCCCGATCGACCACAGTGTCACTTGCCGTCGCGGCCGGCAACCGCCTCGCCACTTCTGACCGATGATACCACACCAAAGTTCACATGCACGGCCGAACTCACGTTGAGCTCAATGGGGCAAGTGCAACATCAAGGTGTACCATTGCAAAGGTTACTCCCACCTTCTTTGATGTGCTTCATCGTAATCTGTTAGTTTTTTCTCTTTTTTGTTGATTAGTTTCTCCTAAATGGTTTATCTATTGAACCATGTGTGCAAACCATGAACCATTTTCACCGTCGGATTACCCGCGTCGAGATCTTTAAAATTAGATTCCATGTTAATAGGTTTCAATGTTTTTTTCAAAAAAAACTAGGAAAAGCCTGAAACGAAAAACGAAAGCCGTAAAACAAAAGCCGAGAAAACAAAAAAAGATAAAAAAAACAAAGTCAGTAAAAACTAGAAGCATAGTTGTGCTTTTTACTTTTTTTCAGAAGCATGCTGTGCTTTTCTATTTTTGGGTAGCGCAATTGTGCCTCTACTGGATGCACAAGTTATGCTTTTCCATTTTCGGGAAGCCCAAATTTGCCTCTCATGGAAGAACGATTGTGCCTCCTTTTCCTTTTCAAGAAGACAATTGTGCTTCTCGTGGAAGAGTAGTTGTGCTTCGTTTGCAAAATATAGTTGTTAGACTGTAGAGTGTGTATATTGTATTGCGATGATAGGATTTAAAAACTATTTACAAGCATTGATATTGTTGCTTTGTTATCTCACAGTGAAAGAGCACACTCCTATTTTCTTTCCTGGTCATTTTCATTAGGATTTTTCTTATAACATTTCTTGATGCGCAGGACCTTGTGCATATCAAAATCTCAGTTGTCCAATCATAGAAACATATCGACATAGTAATGTATAAACTCTCCAATAGTAGCTCACCACCATAGAAACATAACGTTCCAATAATAACTGTCTAATTCTTATATGAAATCATATTACTTCAAAAAGTCATAACAAATATGTAGATATTGCTTCATGCCAATTTGACCACAAAGTAAAAAGGCTTCTCTTTTCATATACTTGCATTACTCTCGGCAATACAACATTAAAATTAACGGTCGCGGCAACGCGCGCCATCAATGATGTACTGATTCATTGCCCTTTGTTTTTGAAAATATAGGGTTTCATTTTTAGACTTTTCAAATTGTTCCAAACTTTCAAGGCGCCTTGATGATGAAATGGTAGACACACGAGACTCAAAATCTCGTGCTAAAGAGCATGGAGGTTTGAGTCCTCTTCAAGGCATAATATGGAGAATGTTCATTGGTAAGGCAGCGGGTTTTGGTCTCGTTACTCGGAGGTTTGAATCCTTCCATCCCAGATTGTTTCTGATGAAACAAAAGGTGAAATCATATAGTACTCCGTACGAGACCAAAAAACACAAATGACACGTGGGTTCTATATATAGATAGAGAAACAATAAGAAAATTATGATTTGCAAAAGGACACAAGAATTGTGTGCAATGGCATTGTACAACAATTTAATTTGGAAAAGGGATGTAGTGCAGCTTGGTAGCACGTTTGTTTTTTTGAGTTTCTATTTCTTCATTTGAAATCTGGGCTCTGCTTTTTTCGACTTTTTTTGGCTTTATTCATTATTTATTTCATTTCGATTTTTTCCTCTTTCTCTATCCATATCCTCTAGGTACAACTTCTCGGTCAATTATTTTGACGGGTATCATTTTCCTCATTTGAGAGTCTACACCTTTCTTCCACTCCATCCCTAAGACTAACTAAGAGGGATCAAAAACTGCTAATTCGTATAAAGCCATTGAGCCAGCCCAACCAGACTTGAATCGGACTGAACCGATTGTTTGTCAGGCTATTGCTCTCCTATTCTCTTGAATCTATGAAGTAAGCCAATCCAAATACAAAATAAGAAAAGGAACATAAATAGTTAATGGATTTTATAGGAAAAATATCCTATTTTAATGAGTCGCCCGTGGAGATATTGCTAGCACACAAAAATTTAATGGTATTTCATAACTAATGGATTGAGTAGCACCTCGTAGACCACCTGAAGAAGAATATTTATTATTTGATCTCATCCTTTATAATATAATGAATTGTTTTTCTTTGTTCAGTAATAATTTATTCTTGGAATAGAACAGTTGTTACTTGTTATAGAATTCAATTAATAAATGGAAAGATTTGGGTATTAGTTCATGCGCAATTTTGCATGAATAATAATCGGGGAAGGAAATAATGAAAAGAAAATCTAGTGCAAGGAGATTCCCTAAAATCATGCTTAGAATAGCTAAGATTTCTAGATGAAGATGCCATTCGTTTGATGAGAAGTAAAAAGGAACATCGAGAATTTGCGTGGCTGAAGGCTACTTTCGCGGTAACAGAAAGAAACACAACGGCTGGAGTGGGGGAGTCAGAGTCAAAAAGAGGTCCTTGGATTATTTACAAGCGGTATTCACGCTCTTATTTTTGCAACATTAGCCGCAACCTATATAGGTGAATCCATGGAGGGTCACAATTGAATTAACTAGTTTTGGAAATAGTACTTTTTGCAGCAATGAAGATCTTTATATTGGAGATTTTTTTTCTATCATCTTTTCTACATTGTCCTTCAATAGTGGGTTGATTACATCTACAACCCAAATGGAAACCAAGCTTTTCGTGATTCAAAAACATGGAATCTCGTCCCAATCATCATTTTTCAGAACTTTTCAGGTAAGTTCTTTGGCTTGGACATGACATTCAGTTCCGAAAAAAATTATGTCGAAAAGAAAAAATTATAGATCAAATGTCACATTCCGTAAAAATTTACGATACATGTATAGGATGCACTCAATGTGTACGAGCTAGTCCAATGGATGTATTAGAAATGATACCCTAGGATGGTTGTAAAGCTAAGCAAATTGCTTCCGAGCCGAGAATCGAAGATTGTGTGGGTTATAAGAGATGTGAATCTGCCTGCCCGACAGATTTTTTAAGTGGATTTCTTTGGAAAATAAAAGACCTAGTGACAGATTAATACAATTCCCGGTATGAGTGTATGCAATAACAACATAACAGCTCAGTGAACATCGGACACCAAGTATTACCGTGTACTAAATATTCCCGAACACTCTTTTACAACCAATTGGGCAAACACAAAATCACAGCTAGCTATATATCCCTCACGTCACGAGTCACAACAAATGTTCACATATATTTGTAAAAAAATGTTTATATTTATTTGGAAAAATAAATGAAGACCATAGATACGTAATGTCACGGCTCGATAGTCGATAGTGAACTCAGTTCATCATCTCACTGCTCGTCTTCCTAATGAGCTCCCAAGCGCTCAAAATGTGCCTCTCCTCCTGAAGTGACGATCCCACAGCGAAGCGCAGCACGAGCCTGCCACCTACCACTGTGTGCGTAAGGTACGCCTTGCCGGTCTTGTTCACGTTTGCCATGAGCAAACGGTTCACCTCGTCGGCGGCCCTAACTCCAGTCGTCTTGATCCTGAAGCAGACCAAAGCAAAGTTTCTCGGCACGACGATCTCGAACCGATCATCAGCATGGACCAAGTCCTCAAACATCTTGGCCAGGGTGACGTCTCTGCGGATGTGCTCCTGGAGATTGGCGGTGCCGTAGGTGCGCATGACCATCCAAAGTTTGAGGCCACGGAAGCGGCGTCCGACTCCAACCTGCATGTCCTTGAGGTCAGTGACGTCGCCGGACACGCTGGCATCGTTCTTGAGGTACTCGGGGTCAGTCTTCAGCGACTGGCTGAGGCGGCGCGCATCACGCACGTAGAGGCAGGTGCAGTCCAGGCACGTGAGCAGCCACTTGTGCGGGCTCATGCTAATGGAGTCCACGCGCTCGACGCCGTTGAGGTGGTGCCGAAATTCCGGGCAAATGCACGCGCTGTCGGCGTAGGCGGCGTCGACATGGACCCACACATTGAACATAGCCGCGACTTTGGCGACGTCGCCTATGGGGTCGACGGCATTGGAGGACGTGGTGCCAACCGTGGCGCAAACGTAGGTGGGCACGAGGCCGGCCATGGCGTCAGCCTGCATGGCCGCGAGTAGCTTCACCGGGTCGACGCCGTAGTCAGTCTCTGGCCCGGTGGGAATGGAGCGGAAATTTGCAGGGTCGAAGCCCGCCAGCCGACACGCCTTGAAGAACGTAGAGTGGGTCTGATCAGAGGCGTAGACGGCCAGGTCTGGAATCCTGGCCCCACTCCGGCGCATTGCTATGTCACGAGCAGCGGCAAGTGTGACGAGCATGGCCTCGCTCGTCGTCCCTAGAATGACGCTGCCGCCCGTCCCTCGGGAAGCACCGGTGCGGTTCATGAAGCTCCTTGGAAGCCGCAGAAGCTGCGCGAGCCAGTCGAGCGCGAGCACCTCCATCTCCGTAGCAGCGGGAGCCGCCTGCCACGTGAACCCGACGGTGTTCATTGCAGAGGCGATGAGGTCTCCGGCGATAGCAGCCGCGCTATTGGTCGCCGGAAAAAACGCAAAGAAGTTCGGGCTGGCCCAGTGTGTCATGCCGGGCACCACAGATGCCCTGAGCTCTTTCATGGCGATGTCGAAAGGGGCTGGGTGCACCGGCGGAGACGCTCCGAGCTCGTCCCGCAGGTAGCCAGGTTTGACGCTGGGCAGCACCGGCATGGACTCGACGGACTTGTAGTAGTCGGAAATGAAGTCGACGGCCTTGTGGAGGTAGGATCGTACGTCATCGTCGTTGAGTGGGTGGAAGGGTGGCAGCTCATCAAAGGCGGTGACGAGGCCGCTTCTTGCAGGAATGCTGCCCATTTGTGGATGGTACCAATGAGATGGGTGCCTTGATTGGTACTAACACCAACACGTACCTCTCTATTATAGAGTAGTACAACTAGTAAGGACCAAGGACTCCATACATACCCTGTGACCTCACAGCAAAAGCAACACATGAGCGGAACTGTAAACAAGGCACCCATCTCATTGGTACCATCCACATATTTAAATTTTGTTCATGTCCCAGGTTGGCACCTAATTTTGTTCATCCCATTGGTACCATCCACAAATTTAAATTTTGTACAGGCTAACATGAACCATGAGCCAGAGCCAGCAAACACAATTAACCTAACATCTCCGAAATTATCTTCCTAATTTTGGACCCACTATCTCCAAAAGCCAAGCCCCAAAAGGCCATAACACGTTAGCTAGATTTTGACGGAGACCCAAAAGCCATGATCCAACACCGTGTCCCTTCCTTGACGAAGCTACCAAGGAACAGTGCAAAAAAGTACACAATGTTCGACGCAGCTAGCTAGATCCAAAGCTCTTCTTTGAGAAAAAAACAAGAAAAACTAGTTGGATGCCTCGTATATGAAGGGGTTGCTTGGTTGGGAGCCACCTTCTGCCAAGGTAATATATTGGCAAGTTTAAAAGGTATGGACTCCATTTGTTTGGTGCCAAATTATTGACACTGCTTACAATGTTTGAAAATTCGCAGGGGCACACGTACACATGCATACGGCAATCCATTTGCTTAGAAATTAATGCACTAGTTTATTTCATCAGCCCTTAATCGTTGCACTGGGTTCAATGCATGCCAGCTTTTGGCAGAGTTGCATGAGCCACCCGCCCCACCTCTCATGCCTTTTCATATCATCTCAAAATTTGAATCAATTTTATCTTTTGAACTGAAAGTCTAAATTAAGTTTTATTTGCATACTGTGTTCGTTGGAACGAGTACTTTTGAACAATATCAATTTTGAATACATTTAGACACCATTTCTACAATTTTACCAAGATTCAAATATTAAAACTTGATAGTCGTGATGTTAAGTTCTACAAAGTTTCACCATATTTTTACCAAGTTTCATTTTCTTTTGGGGGTTTATGGTTTAGGGTTAGAGCTTGGGGCTTAGGTTTCGGTAGTTAGGGCTTAGGGTTTAGGATTTAAGTTTTAGGTTTTGAAACTTACCGAATTTATAATTTGTTCTATTAAGTTTTAGTACTCCCTTGTATCAAAATATAAGACGTTTTTTGATACAGTATCAATACCCGTCTTATATTTTGATACGGAAGGAGTAGTTGAAACTTGCTGAAGTTTTTGAAACAAATCAAAATGTATTCAAAAGTGGGCTTGTTTCAAAGCCCTTTTTACAAGGAAAACGAAGATGCAAATGAAATATAAAATGGTATTTCAATTCAAAAGGTATAATAGATTCAAATAATTTACAATCGAAAGGAAAAGCATGAGAGGTGAGGTGGGTAGGGCATGCACCTTCTGCCAAAATTTATATCAAAAGCTGCATGTATGTCATAATTAAGCTCTAGTCACGAAACCACTTTCCTAATCTTGGCCTAAGGCTGCTCATAGTGGGGAGTAACTTAGACTAATAACATGCATATGTTATTAGTGTATGTTACTACCTCTATAGTGCATTGTACTCCCTCCGTCCGAAAATATTTGTCATTGAAATGGATGTATCTAGATGTATTTTAGTTCTAGATACATCCATTTTCATCCATTTTAATGACAAGTAATTCCGGACGGAGGGAGTATCATATATTAGTATCATAGGTGGTCTCATTTATTGCCATGCATGACACATAATAGCATCACATTTATTATGTTACGGTATCTACCTATGTTACTACGTATAACCATCTCTCTCTTCTTTAATTGCCTGCCACATAAGCATGTTTGCGAGTCCCAAGCGCATGATATACTACTTATGTTACCCCCACTATGGCTAGCCTAATCATGTGGCTGCATGCATGCATGCTCCCCGTGTCTTCCCTACAATGTTGGCAAGGCAATACCCTTCAGTTTTAAGTAGTCAAGCAAATGCATTTTTGTTTGTCTTAAAAATTTTTGTCTCATTACTCTCAATAATATTTTCGCTTGGAGTCATGTTGGTGTAGCTAAATTTCACTTCAATCCAACCAGGCCCAAACTCAGATGAGGTAGAATGTCTTGTCAGCCCCTACTTGGTCTAATGGGTATGCAAGGCATTTCAGATCCACTGCTAACCTAAATGTGATGAATTTATGTATTCTGCCATGTCCCATATGTCGCGTCATGCAAAAATTGGCGTGTAAATCATATCGTTGTCTGAAAATTGTACGTTCTTGCATATTGTGGAACTGTGAATTGTTTTATTTGTTGTTATTCTTTATCCCATTATCTTTCTTCTTTTAGGGTAATATCAATGCCATTATTTTATTTTATTTAGAATAATTTGGGTTTCTATGTGTGTGCAAATTTATGTAAATATTTTTTTATTAAGAAACAATGTTTGGTCCCAAAAAATGTTTGACTATTGGTTGGCCCAAGAATTTTGCTATTTCTCAATGGATTGAGCAATAGTCACCGAAGAGTCACACTCAGAAGGCCCTGAGCGGAGCTTAAGGTGGTGAAAACAAATTGTTTCCTTGATGACCCAACCCTATATTACTTATCCAAATTGTGTTCTTGACAACAAATCGTCAAGAACCTGCCATGGAGCTTTGCTACACGTACGTGGTGTTACATGGATGAGGGGATTACATGATGTTATGGCAGCTTTTAATTGGTCGGTCCACCCCTATTGAATTCAGGGAGGGGATGTTTGGAAGTTTTGAAGGAACCTATAGAATCCCCATAAAAGCCTATACGTCTAGCATTTTTGCCAGCCATGTCAATTCAATAATCCTAGACCTACAAAGAATCTATAAGCATTTAGATAACTTTCTAAACTATAATTCTTTCCTCCAGGTCGCAGGTAAGGTGAGCCCCAAATAACAAACCATCAACTTTTACATACATTGAAGATTGTGCCAACAAATTGGGTGTAGGGGGGCAGTAGTATCCCAGCGCATCAGACGTCCCCGTCGACTACGATGCGTCTGTGACGACTTCGTCAATCTCAAGATGCTATGCCAGTTCAACCTCTCGGATGTGCTCATAGGGATAGAGTGTGCATGCATGCGTCCATATGGGTGAGTGTATGAGCGACTTCGATTGTGTTTTGTTAAAAAAAGTTAGTTTAGCTATACGTCAGTCGACTGAAAAATCTGATTTGGTCAGCTAATTTTCCTTAGAAGAAAGGAGGCGCTGGAGAGAAGGAAGAAAGAGCCGCACCGGGGGCTCGCCGGAGAGGCTACCCAATTATCTATTTTAGGGTTTCGGGTGGGGGTGGTAGTGCACTTAGCCGGAGAAAAACCCAAACACGGGTGGGCTTAGAGGGATGGCCGGGGGCGACGAAAGACTGGCGGTGGGGGTGGTTCCGGAAAGGGCGGCGAGGCGAGGCGGCGCTCCCGCGCCGCCGGCCGTGGGTGGTGGTGGCCGGCGGTTCCGCCAATGAAACACTGGGAGGAGGAAGAAGAAGAAGGGCCACTGGTTGTGATCTTCATCCAACGTCTAGAATCAATCGACTGACCCAATTTCAGAAAACAGAGCCTAACCCAAAAAAAAGTAGACAATGCCTTGTATATAAGCCGGGCCAAAATGCCCAGAGGAGGCGTTACCACTTAGCTGAGAACTTGTGAGATTCCTGTTGGAAATGAGGGTAATCGTGACCAAGTCAAGGCCGTTGCTGGTCCGCCCGTCGACGGAGCAGTCCACGCCGGCGACAGCCGACCACGTCAAAGTCTCCTCCTTCGACAAGCCTCTCGCCTTCTCCTCCTCCTCATCGTTCCACGTCTTCGACCGCGCCATCCACGAGCCCGCCGAGACCATCAAGCGGGCGCTGTCCCGCGCTCTGGACCACTTCCGCCTCATTGCCGGCCGCGTCGTCGTGGGAGACGACGACGACGGCGATCTCTGCATCGCATGCACCGGCGAGGGCGTCGAGTTCGTGGCCGCAACCGCCAGCTGCGCCTTGGTGAACGTCAAGCTCTTCGACCCGCCGTTCGCGGCGCTGCTTAAAGACCTCGCCGTCGAATACCCGGAGGCCAGCTGCCGCGTGGCCGATCCCTTGCTGCTCATGCAGGTGACCGAGTTCTCCTGCGGCGCGTTCGTCCTCGGTGTCACGTGGAACCACGTCGTCGCCGACGGCACCGGGATCGCGCTGCTCCTACGGGCTGTGGGCGAGCTCGCGCGCGGGCTGGATCGGCCATCCATCCCCCCAGTCACCTGCGCTGACCAGCTCCTGCCGGATCTCCCGCCGCTGGCCGCCGCTATAGAGAGTACCATGGTTGGCCAGCTGAAGCCCAAGGAGTACGCCAACCTCGACATCACCGTGCCGACGAGCACCATCGACCGCATCAAAGCCGAGCTCGGCGACGAGCTAGGCGCGCCGTGCACCGTATTCGAGGCGGTCACGGCGGTCATGTGGCAGTGCCGCTCCCGCGTCATCATGCCGCACGACGACCCGGGCACCCCGGCGCCGCTCGTGTTCGCGGCCGACGCGCGCAGGGCCGTCGGCGCCGCGGAGGGCTACTACAGCAACTGCGTCACCACCCAGGTAGTCGCGCCGCCTCCGACGATCCGCGAGGTGGCAGAGGGGGGCATCAAAGACGTGGTTAAGCTGATCAGGAGCAGCAAGGAGCAGATGCCGGCCACCTTCACCGGAGAAGGAGAAGAAAGCGTGCCAGTGCCACTGCCATGCGTGGAGACGCTGTTCGGGCACAACGCTCTGTTCGTGACGAGCTGGCGGAACCTGGGCTTCGAGGCGACGGACTTTGGCGGCGGGACGCCGGCGCGGGTGATGTGCCACCCGGGGCCGGAGGCGGTGCCGGCCTGCGTGGTGTGCCTGCCGTGCAGGGGCAAGGGCGGGGCCAACGTCCTGTCCCGCTTTCTCAAGGAGGAGCACGGCGGCGCCTTCCTTGCCGAGCTGGCCAAGTTCACCTGACCGCTCGCGTGCCTTGCATCGATCGGTGCGAAGCTAGCTGCATGCTTGGGAGCTGTACTGTTTGGTCCTAGTGGGGTACTCTACTCTACTAGTAAAAAAACAAAAAAGTAGCTTTAAGTTTGCACAGGAAATGCAGAGAATATTTGATTGTATCACTCGAAATTGCATTTAAGAGTTTCTTTTGTAGTTTCCCTATAATCAATTTATTTAAAGAATGTTATAGGCCTTTGTTTCCATTTCTTTCTTAGAAACACGTGTAACTTTATTCATACTCGCAACAGTTAAAGGTACAATAATTTTAACCTAAGATCCAAGGAAATACAAAGTAACACCTACGACTAAGAATTACAATGAAATCTCTAGTAAACTCCTTCTTCGCGGTATCATCTCTGTTCGAACTCCAAAGACATCGGTAAAGAGGCTGCAATTAGACTGGAGCAACGATGTTGTCACTTTCTCACCGGCGCGAATATTACCAATATTGCTTTTTGAAAACACCTTGAGTCACCCATCTAAAAAGATGGAAAGCCTTGATCAATGAACGTATTTGTCCGGGGATGATCCACTAGAAGTACAGGTCGTCGAATCACAATATCTTCACCATGATGCCGATGAAAGATTTAACCTCCACAAAGAATCAAAGCAACAAAAAAAGATGGATGTACAATTGGAGGAAGAAGACGAGTAGTATGTTCTTTTAATGTAATTTTACTATTCACTGGTTGTTCTACGTCCAGTTGTTGATCATTTATACCGGCCTTTGTTTTCCTTGATATTAATTGGGTCTAAGATGCCCTATGGGTGTCTTTGTTAAAAAAAGTAGCAACCACATTGCTAAAGGTGCCCCCCCCCCCCTCTCTCAAAGGTTGTTTCTATAAAAACAACAAGATTGTAGTGCATTTGGGGATGTCGTTTTGGCTCGGGTGCATTTGCTCCTACATGAACAGGAAAATAAAAAATAGTAAAAAAATAAAAAAACTAATTTTTTTTGTAGATGTTTGTGTTAGTATCAGAATCATGCTTGACAATTTTCATGCGAAACAGAGTAGCAGTGCTTTATTGGTGAAAAAACCAAATTTAGATGCAACATTTGGGGCTGACATTTGGTGTTTAATTTGTTTTATTCACAGTCCAAAATGCTTAACCTATTTTCCTAAAAAAAATGCAGGTAGCATTTGGATGTGACTATGAACACATCAAAATTTTGTTTGGATTTTTTTGACGTTCAAAAAAATCATTTTCCGCACGAGGAACACGTGCACCTGGTGACGGTGTCCTGGACTAAGGGGCGCTAACCACGACGACCCCCCAATCATGGGCCGGGCCGGGGACCCCCGAACAATCTACGAGTTGTCCATGTTTACGATGCCCCAGGGCGTACTCAAGTTGGAATCCTCCGAAGACTTGGCGCATACTCCAAGACACGTTTTAATCATCGGCATGTTTATCCCAAATGTAACCCTACCCCCCCCCCCTCCTGGGTGCCTATATAAGCAGGGGGTGTAGACCACGGGGTCAGATTCATTCACATACGATATCGAGGTAGATCATCTTGTACTTTGTACTCCAAGCAAAATCAATACAATAGAAGCATGGCGTAGGGTTTACCTCTTCGAGAGGGCCTGGACCTGGGTAAAATCCTATGTCCCTCTTTGTCCTGTTACCATTTAGCCAAGATCACCGGCTCAGGACCCCCCTACCTGAGAATTAGTATTACTAATAATTACCACTTCAGCATATGTCAAACATTTGTTAGGTAATATCGCAATCTAGTTAGGTTCTAGACTAGACAATGCAATAGATTTTTGTACTTAAGAATGTAATCATTTGATTGAGTAATACAAAGCCTCTTTCACCAAAAAAAATGTTGTGTCCTCCATGGTGATATATAAATTTTTTTGTTTTTTGTATATGCATTTATGCGAATTTAGAACAAATAACATGAATCATATAATGCTCATTTCATTAGCTATCGGTAACTACCGTAGGATACATGAACATTTTACTGCGATCTCTAGGATAAAATAAAAAAAATCTTGTGCTCTCTTTTCAAGATCTAGCTTATTACCCTCCCAAAAAAGTTCTAGATTATGATTTAAAAAATAACGTGATTTTGAATATCTAATATGTGATCCATTCGTCTTAAAATGTAGCGTGTATTAACTGTTTTTAAATTTAGTCATTGTAAAGTTTGATCAAGTTTATATAAAAACGTATCAATACATAGAATACCGAACTAAAACCATTAAATATATTTTCATATGTAAGTATATATTTAATATGGGAGACGCTATGCGTCCGCCAGGTGATCCGTATGAAACATCCGCCACCTCGACGGTCGTCCGATGTACGCACGCGCAACCGTCCGAAATACTTTTGGCACGCGGCTAGCTCGCCTCCCCCGACCCATTAATTCCTGAAACAACTGTCGAGTTGCAGAAACAAGCGTGTCGGCCAGTGGATCTTTTAGAAAGATTTGCCACCTCGCGAGCCATTCGATGCGTGAGGCGAGTTGTTCTATCCTCCTCACTAATTTCCTGCAACGATGCTCTTGTTGCAAGATCTGATCTTCTCTGATTTCCTGTAACAAGATCTTTGTTGCGAAACCTCATCTTCTAAAATTTTCTGCAACAAGACCCATGTTGCAAAACCTCTTCTTCTTTAGTTTTCTGCAACAAGACCCTTAGAAAAATTGCAACAACATCTCCCGCCGCGTCTAATTTTTTGAACAACATTTTCATGCGTCTAATTTTCTGCAACATCTTTCACGCGTCTAATTTTCTGCACATCTTTCACGCGTCTAATTTTCTGCAACAAGATCCTTCTTGCAAAAATTGCAACAACATCTTCCATTGCACCTAATTTTCTGCAACAAGACCCTTGTTGCAAAAAGTAAAACAACATCTCCGCCACATCTAATTTTCTGCAACAGGACCTATGTTGCAAAATTTGCAATAGCGTTCCCGGCCGCTCGCGTACTTGCACAGTCTGCCACCATTCCTGTAACAACACCATTGTTGCAGAGATAAGATTGCGCTACCTGTCGGCGTTGTCGCCGCTAGGTGGCTGGCGGGTATTGGAGCTCCGGCAGTTGTGTGGGGCCGTGCCATGGCCGACGGCGGAGTGAACCGGGCGGGCTGCATCTAGGAGGGCGAAGGTCAGAATGGGTGTGGTAGGGCGAGGTGGACGGGGATGTAGCAGCCTGTGGTGGTGGTGGTGGCGCGCTTCCGCGCTGGCTTAGCCATGACTGCGGCTGGACCAGCATGCGGACGATGACGAAGGGAGAAGACGGGTGGGGTGGGGATAAGATGCGTGAGATTTTTCTGGAAACATGGCAACGTGTTGTGTGAGCCCAAGGACACGTGTCAACTGCTGCAGGTGGCGGACTTCTTCCCAAAAATCAGCCGGTAGATCATCATCGTTTCCCATTCAATATTGTAGTTATAGATAGTTTTCTAAATAAATTTGGATGTGTTTTGTGAACTTCAAAATAATTAAAAAAAGGTTAATAAAAATCAAAGCATGGACGGAAGCATAAATAAAAATGTTTAAAAAGCATGGTGTTAGTGTCTAGCACACTCATGGCAACGTGTTGTGTGAGCCCTAGGACACGTGTCAACTGCTGCAGGTGGCGGACTTCTTCCGAGAAATCAGCCGATAGATCATCATCGTTTCCCATTTAATATTGTAGTTATAGATAGTTTTCTAAATAAATTTGGATGTGTTTTGTGAACTTAAAAATAATTAAAAAAAGGTTAATAAAAATCAAAGCATGGACGGAAGCATAAATTAAAATGTTAAAAAAGCATGGTGCTAATGTCTAGCACATAGTGCGTCCCACGGTGATACATATAATGATTTTCGGCCGTATGCGTCAGCTTCGGCCCGCCCACGGTTTTTGATCAATGCAGGGACGCGTTTTGCATTGATGCAGCCACGGGCGTACAACCAAGAGGCAATCTCGCTGATATGGCCTTTTTTTATCTCAGCTGACGGCCGTGTATCTACCGTGGGGCGCGAAGCAAAAGCAGGCAATCCAGTTTATAAGCTGAGGGCTTGGTTCCTAATTTACCGGTATGGTACTAATCGCTAAACATTTTTCTAGGGCACTAATCGCTAAAGGTTTTTTTTTTTTTTGAGTATCACTAATCGCTAAAGGTAAGCGGGCGGCGTCGTCCAACGAGAGCACCGGTTGGCCCCTATCTTGCTTGATGGGCTGAAATGGGCCGTAAGAATGCATTGGGCCGGACCGAGGATCCTCATGGGTGGTTCGGGCAGCAAGGCCGGGCAGCCAGAGCCACCGCACGAACAGAGGATCCTCGTCATCGGCTGGGATTCTCTCGATGGGAGAAGCTCTACTGCCCGGCCTACTCCGGTGAGTCTGCCCCTAGCCGGCGCACTGCAGTTGCTGCCCATGGGCCGGCCTTGCCATCGCCATCGTCACCCTGGAGCTCGGCGGTGTGCCGGTCTTCGGCGTCGCTGCGCTGCACCTCGGGCAGCGACAGGATCCGTTTGTTGATTGGTTCACGGGCAATGCGTGCGCAGATACGCAGAGTGAATAACAATGCCCTGGTTTCGGCGACGCAAAGTCATCGAACCAAAAAAAAAAACAGCTTGTCAATTTGCAGAATAAGAGGAGGTGTCGACAGTATGAATTATTTTGGGAACGAGCGTCAGAATTACCAGAGATCATCGAACAAGCATGGAACGCAGCTGGGGAGAAGGATGACCTCGGTGCGATCCAGAGTTGTCTCGGTTCGGTCATGAAATCTCTTCATGCATGGAGCAACCGACGCTTCGGGAATATTTTGCGCAAGCTTGCAGAGCTGCGCGCTGAACCTGATCGTCTTCTTGGCAGTGGTGCAGACAAATCTGAGGTACGGAAGGACAATGATCAGCTTAATGAGTTACTGTATAAAGAGGAAATGTTATGGCTCCAGAGATCTCGCATAAAGTGGATCAAAGAAGGGAACTGGAATACGATTTTTTTTCATCAAAAAGATGTTTGGCGGGCAAAGAAAAATAAGATGACCAACTTAAAGGATGCGAGTGAAAGGTGGGTGACGTCTCAGGAAGAACTGGAGGCTTTGGCCATAAGCTATTTTCAGGATTTGTTCACAAGGGACCCCAACCTTAATCCTGAGGAAATTGTCCAGCTTTTTTAGCACAAAGTCACACCTGATATGAATGAGGATTTGTGTAGGGACTTTTCAGAGAAGGAGATAGCTGATGCCCTCTTTGAGATTGGACCGTTGAAAGCACCAGGTACCGATGGTTTTCCAGCTAAATTTTACCAGCGCAATTGGGGTATCTTGAAGGACAAAGTTGTACCAGCCGTTCTGCAATTTTTTGCCACTGGCTGCATGCCTGCGAATGTGAATCATACAGCAATTCTCCTGATTCCCAAAGTGGACCAGCCTACTACACTTAAAGAATTCCGTCCAATTAGTCTATCTACTGTTTTGTATAAGGTGATTGCAAAGTGTCTTGCAAATAGACTGAAACCCCTTCTTGGAGACATTATTTCTGTGAATCAAAGCGCGTTCGTGCCCGGCAGATTGATCACAGATAATGCATTTGTGGCCTTCGAGTGTTTCCATTTTATTGAGCAGAATAGTAATCCTCAGAAGAATTTTTGTGCCTACAAGATCGACTTGTCGAAGGCATACGACCGTGTGGATTGGGAATTCTTGGATAAGGCGATGAAAGGCTTAGGTTTCACTCACCGATGGGATCAGTTGGATCATGTCATGTGTATCCTCGGTGAGCTACTCGGTGAAATTAAACGGAACCTTGCTGGATTCGTCACCCCTACCCGTGGCCTACGACAAGGCGATCCCCTTTCGCCATTCCTGTTCCTGCTTGTAGCAGGTGGCCTCTCAGCGAAGGAGATCACTGATGGCAATATCACTCCCCTTAAGGTGTGTCGTGGTGCCCCGGGCATATGTCACATGTTGTTCGCCGATGACACTTTGCTCTTTTTTAAGGCAGATGCAGTACAAGCAAATAGGATGCAGCAGGTCATTAATACTTATGTCCAAGGTACAGGACAACTTGTGAACTTTGATAAGTGCTCACTTATGTTTGGTAAATCTTGCCATGTTGAGGTCCGGGAGGAGATTAAATCTGTTCTTCAAGTGTCAAGTCGAATTTGAGCCTAAATACCTTGGACTACCGACGCCGGAAGGGAGGATGCACCGAGGAAAATTTCAGGAGCTGCAAGCTAAAATGCTTAAGAGACTTGTGCTATGGGGCGAGTCCTCGCAGGGGGGGGGGGGGGGGGGGGAGGTGCTCGTGAAAGCGGTCGCCAAGCGGTACCCACGTTTGTAATGTGCGTTTTTAAGCTTCCTGATGGCTTATGTGAGGACTTAACAAAGATGATAAGAGACTTCTGGTGGGGGGGCAATTCAGGGACAACGCCGAACACATTGGGTGTCATGGGACATTATGCTTAAAGCCAAGTCACATGGTGGCATGGGATTCCGAGATATGAAAATTTTCAATCAAGCGTTGCTCGCTAAGCAGGCTTCGAGGCTTATTGAGAACCCTCAGAGTTTATGTGCGCAAGTACTGAAGGCGAAGTACTACCCCAACGGGCTCTTGGTGGACACCGTCTTCACCGGTAATGCATCCTCGACATGGCAAGCTATTGAATATGGGCTCGAGCTCCTTAAGAAAGGGATTATTTGGCGTATTGGTAGTGTACCTGGACTCGACCACGACACCGACAAGGATGACCCCATGGTGGCGTTCCCGGCCCTTTGGAGTGTACCTACGTTGGTGCCGGTTCCCTTGGCGTCGACCCTGCAATGACCGCAACCTCATGGGCTGTGTTTGCGCTGTTCCTCATCAATGGTAGCATCGACATCACTAAAGAGCAAGCAGATGAAATGGGTATTACTTCTCTGATCAGAAATTATCTACTTGTCAATTCAGGTTTGCCTTGGGATCCAGGGACTAGCAAGTTCAGTTTGTATTTTTACCAGTTTAGTGTTCTGCCAAGTTCAAGTTTAACTGCACTCAATGACTGGCTTGATTCTGATGTGGACAATGGTAGTGTTAGTAGTCAACCAGATGGAGAGACTGGTGTTAGTGCTGGCTGCCGAGCCGCATACATGCACGCGCTGGCCGGCTACATGCATGTGTGTTAAGAGCATCTCTAGCCGTTGAGCCCCCAGGAGGCATTTTTTCCGCCGCTTGGGGGGCTGCAGGCGAAAAATTAAGCCAGGGGGTGGATATTTATCCACTCGTTGCCCGTACCCAGCCACCACCACCACGCGAACCGCCTGGCTAGTGGATCGCGTACTCGGTGGCGATGAAGCGCGGCCACGGCTCCGGCAGGCTGGCCGGCGGCGGCGACGCGTTCCCTGACCCGCCACCATCCGGAAACCGCGAGGCTCCAAGTCAACAGTCCCACACTCCCACCCCACTCCACCGCCTCCTCCTCCTCCTGCTCCTCCTCGCCGCGGTCGCCTGCACGGGGCCGCCCGGCGTCGCGTCCAAGCCCGCGCAGGACCGCGCTGCTCGTGCTGCTGCACTGCGCGTGCTTTGGCAGGGTGGGCAACGGGGTGCCCGCCATGTACCTCGCGTATGTTGGAAATATGCCCTAGAGGCAATAATAAATTAGTTATTATTATTATATTTCCTTGTTCATGATAATCGTTTATTATCCATGCTATAATTGTATTGATAGGAAACTCAGATACATGTGTGGGTACATAGACAACACCATATCCCTAGTAAGCCTCTAGTTGACTAGCTCGTTGATCAATAGATGGTTACGGTTTCTTGACCATGGACATTGGATGTCGTTGATAACGGGATCACATCATTAGGAGAATGATGTGATGGACAAGACCAAATCCTAAGCCTAGCACAAAGATCGTGTAGTTCTATGTTAAAGATTTTCTAATGTCAGGTATCATTTCCTTAGACCATGAGATTGTGCAACTCCCGGATACCGTAGGAATACTTTGGGTGTACCAAACGTCACAATGTAACTGGGTGGCTATAAAGGTGCACTACGGGTATCTCCGAAAGTGTCTGTTGGGTTGGCACGAATCGAGACAGGGATTTGTCACTCCGTGTGACGGAGAGGTATCTCTGGGCCCACTCGGTAGGACATCATCATAATGTGCACAATGTGACCAAGGGGTTAATCATGGGATGATGTGTTACGGAACGAGTAAAGAGACTTGCCGGTAACGAGATTGAACAAGGTATCGGGATACCGACAATCGAATCTCGGGCAAGTACTATACCGCTAGACAAAGGGAATTGTATACGGGATTGATTGAATCCTTGACATCGTGGTTCATCCGATGAGATCATCGTGGAACATGTGGGAGCCAACATGGGTATCCAGATCCCGCTATTGGTTATTGACCGGAGAACGTCTCGGTCATGTCTGCATGGTTCCCGAACCCGTAGGGTCTACACACTTAAGGTTCGATGACGCTAGGGTTATAGGGAATAGATATACGTGGTTACCGAATGTTGTTTGGAGTCCCGGATGAGATCCCAAACGTCACGAGGAGTTCCGGAATGGTCCGGAGGTAAAGATTTATATATGGAAAGTCCTGCTTTGGTCACCGGAAAAGTTTTGGGTGCTATCCGTAATGTACCGGGACCACCGGGAGGGTCCCGGTGGTCCACCAAGTGGGGCCACCGGCCCCAGAGGGCTGCATGGGCCAAGTGTGGGAGGGGACCAGCCCCAGGTGGGCTGGTGCGCCTCCCGACCAGGGCCCAAGGCGCCTAGGGTTTGGGGAGGGGGCGCCTCCACCTTACTTGAGGGGCAAGTTTCCCCCTCTCCCCCTCCCTTGGCCGCACCCTAGATGGGATCTAGGGGCTGCCGCACCCCTTGGGGTGGGAACTCTAGAGGGGGCGCAGCCCCCTCCCTCTCCCCTATATATAGTTGAGGTCTTTTGGGCTGCCAACACATGATTTGATCTCCCTCTTGGCGCAGCCCTACCTCTCTCTTTCCTCATCTCTCGTAGTGCTTGGCGAAGCCCTGCTGGAGTACCACGCTCCTCCACCACCACCACACCGTTGTGCTGCTGCTGGACCGAGTCTTCCCAACCTCTCCCTCTCTCCTTGCTGGATCAAGGCGTGGGACACGTCACCGGGCTGCACGTGTGTTGAACGCGGAGGTGCCGTCCGTTCGGCACTAGGATCTTCGGTGATTTGGATCACGACGAGTACGACTCCTTCAACCCCGTTCTCTTGAACGCTTCCGCTTAGCGATCTACAAGGGTATGTAGATGCACTCTCCTCTCTCTCGTTGCTAGTCTCTCCATAGATAGATCTTGGTGACTCATAGGAAAATTTTGAATTTCTTCTACGTTCCCCAACAACGTACGTGGTGGCCAAAGGGGACACTGTGCCGGCAATCGTGAAGAGGTACCATACCACGGCCATCGACGTGATGAGCGGGCGCGGCTCCGGCAGCCTGGCCGGCGACGGCGACGACGCGTTCCTGGACAAGCTCGGGTGGCGAGGCAGAGGCCGGCGCGCGGCGAGGAGGCGGCCGCGACCAGCGGCGGTGAGGAGGCAGAGGCCGGTTGCCGCATCGAGCAACAGCGAGGTAAGCCGGCCGCGCCCGCGGGATCCGGCCGGAGAGGCGAGCTCGGGTGGCGCGTTGGAGCCCTGACAGTGGGCCTTTTGCGGGCAAAACTAATGCCGGCGCCCCCAGCTGCCCCCCGGTTTCCTGGGATTGCCTTGCGAGCGCCGGCCCTAGTTTTTGTTAAATCCGGTGCAAAACGAGCCTGTGGGAGTGCGACTGGGATATTTTTTAACGCCGGTGCTAAAAAAGGCTCCTGGGGGCGCGCGGCTGGAGATGCTCTAACACCGGCCGCCGAGCCGCATGCGTGCGTGCTCGCGCTAGGCACTGGAAACCAACTGGGCTGGGCATGCTTTGGGCCTTGGCCCGTCACAATTTATTTTTTGATTGGGCAGTAGAAAAAAAGCACAAAACAATTAGTGTTTTCTTTGTAACATATGCTCCGAGTAGGTCGATTGTAATTACATAATGTATGTTGCGTTGTGCCTGAAAAATAATACAACTCACTAAGTCGGCTCTTCCTATTATCATTAAATAAATAATACCACCTCGCCTCCTTAGAACCAAAACCATCAACTTATATATGTCCTGAAGTTACCAGTTATTGATAGACTCAATAAATCGGCTTGTGAATCAATAAGTAGAGAATGAGGATGCTGATGCAAGAAGAAGAGAATTGAGTCCCGCAAGGAATGAAGGAATATGTTGCCATATATGCGCTAATTAAGTGGTGAACAATTATAAAGATGGACGGAAGATTGCATTGATGAAACCGAAGAAACTCGCTGACATATCAGGGAGGTAACAATGTCTCCCGTTGCAACGCACGGACATTTGTGCTAGTATATCAAAAAAAATGGTGCTAATTTTTACATCAATAAATAGCAAAAAGGCATGAAGATGATTAAAAGCTCGAAGCATGAACCATCATGTCACTCTTTCTTGGTGCATGAAATAAAGGAGATTACGAGAGGGAACCGTAAAATTTCTATTACTAATAATTACCACTTCGGCATATTTCAAACATTTGTTAGGTAATACCGCAATCTTGTTAGGTTCTAGACTAGATAATGCAATAGATTTCTGTACTTTAGATTGTAATCATTTGATTGAGTAATAAAAATCCTCTTTTTCACGAAAAAGAATGGTGTGTGCTCCATGCTGATACATACAACTTTTTGTATATGCATTTATGCAAATTCGGAACAAATGACATGAATCACGTAATACTCATTTCATTAGCTATCGCTAACTTCCGTAGGATACATGAGCATTTTACTGTGATCTCTAGGATAAAATAAAAAATTCTTGTGGTCTCTTTTAAAGATCTAACTTATTACCCGCCAAAAAAAAATCTAGCTTATGATTAAAAAATGACGTGATTTCAAATAGCTAATATGTGATCCATCCGTCTTAAAATATAGCGTGTATTAACTTTTTTGAAATTTAGTCATTGTAAAGTTTGACCAAGTTTATATAAAAATGTTTCAATACCTAGAATAACAAACTAAAACCATTAAATATATTTTCGTATGTGTATATTTAATATTGTAGTTATAGATAGTTTTCTAAATAAATTCGGACGTGTTTTGTAATAAACTTAATAATATGAATAAAAATCAAAGCATATACGTAGGACGGAAGCATTGGTGCTAGTGTCTAGCACACAGCGTCCCACGGTGGCCGTATGCATCAGCTTCGGTCCATGGTTTCTGATCAATGCAGGGACGCGTTTTGCATTGATGCAGCCACGGACCTACAACCGAGAGGCAATCTCGCTGATGTGGCCTATATTTTTTTCTCAGCTGACGGCCGTGTATCGACCGTGGGGCGCGTAGCAAAGGCAGTAAGTCCAGCTTATAAGTTGAGGGCCTGGTTCCTAATTTACCAGTATGGTACTAATAATCGCTAAAGACCGTTGCTGGCGTCGTCGGATGACCACCTTTTTTGTTTTTTGAGGGAATCGTCGGATGACCACCGGTTGGCCCGTATCGTGCTGGGCTCAGTGGGCCGGACCAGGGGCGAGAGGCAGAAAGGCGAGGCAGCAGAGCCACCGGGATCCATCGTCACCAGTCCGGAACAGATCCTCGTCATCGGCTGGGATTCGCGATGACGACTGCCGGGCGTACTCCGGCGCGTCCGCCCCTCGCCGTCGCCATCGTCACCCTGGAGCTCGCCGGTGTGCCAGTCTTTGGGCATCGCTGCGCTTCACCTCCGGCAAGCGGCAGGATCCGTTTCTTGATTAGTTCACCGGCAATTTGTGTGCATATATACGTAGTAATGCAGAGTAAAAATAACAATGCCCTGGTTTCGGCGAAGCAAAGTCAGCAAACCTAACAAATTGCCCCCTTTTTTTAGCAAAGAAAGGAGAGAATAAAAAGATATCCCAATGGAAACATTTAGTCCTCCGTTCACAAATGCAAAAATTCATTGACAAAGAAGTGTATGTATGTACTCATGTTTCCAGGTTTTTTTTTCATAAACAGTTTGAATTGCTTACAAATATATGGTTACTCGTGTTTCCATTTAGTCCTCCGTTCACAAATATATGGCTGCTCATGGAAAAATTTGTACGGTATGACTATATCAGTTTTAACTAAAAAATGAGCATAACCATGATATTGTCATGTTAAAAAAGAAACAATTTTTTAAAAAATTGAACATTACATGCACACGTTTCTCCCGGAATTCGAGCATCATAAAGTACCAGGTTAAAATTTAGCCATTGTAAAGTTTGACCAAGTTTATATAAAAATATATCAATTCATAGAATACCGAACTAAAACCATTGAATATATTTTCGTACGTACATATTTAAAATTGTAGTTATAGATAGTATTCTAAATAAATTTGGATGTGTTTTGTAAACTTAAAAATATTTAAAAATATAAATAAAAATCAGAGCATATACGTAGGACGGGAGCATAAATAAAAAAAACTAGACAGCATTGTGCTAGTGTCTAGCACAGCGTCCCACGGCGATACATATGATTTGCGGCCGTATGCATCAGCTTCGGCCCATGGTTTCTGACCAATGCAGGGACGCGTTTTACATTGGTGCAGCCACGGGCGTACAACCGAGAGGCAGTCTCGCTGATCTGGCCTTTTTTTTTCTCAGCTGACGGCCGTGTATCTACCGTGGGGCGCGAGGCAAAATCAGGGAATCCAGTTTATAAGCTGAGGGCCTGGTTCCTAATTTACCGGTATGGTACTAATAATCGCTAATGATTTTTTTAGGGCACTAATCGCTAAAGGTAAGCGGGCGGCGTCGTCCGACGAGAGCACCGGTTGGCCCGTATCGTGCTGGGCTGAAATGGGCCGTAAGAATGCATTGGGCCGGACACAGGGCGAGAGGCAGGAAGGCCGGGCAGCAAGAGCCACCGGACGAGCAGAGGATCCGTCGTCGCCGGGCCGGAGGCAGATCCTCGTCATCGGCTGGGATTCTCGATGGGAGAAGCTCTACTGCCCGGCGTACTCCGGTGAGTCTGCCCCTAGCCAGCGCACTGCAGTTGCTGCCCATGGCCATGGGCCGGCCTCGCCGTCGCCTTTGTCACCTGCAACTCGCCGGTGTGCCGGTCTTCGGCGTCGCTGCGCTGCACCTCGGGCAGGCAGCAGGATTCGTTTGTCAATTGGTTCACGGGCAATGCATGTGCATATATGCAGAGTGAATAACAATGCCCTAGTTCGCAAAAAATAAAATAAAATAACAATGCCCTGGTTTCGGTGACGCAAAGTCAGCGAACGAAGAAAATAAACTGCTTGTCAAATTGCCCCCTTATTGAGCAAACGAGAGAAAGATATCCCAAGGATGCTTGCGAAGGTTATCAGGGGTGTGTCCCATCAGCCGCTTGGTTCACCGTGTGATCCAATTTTTCTTTAACACAACTAGTAAGCTTGCACGTGTAACGCACGTCTCACTTGTCATCAAATAATTATGCAAATACGGGTTGATATTTACATAGTTCCTCATCCATACATGATATAGTTTGAGAATAGGTTTAGGGTTTCCCGTGGGGCAAAGCCTCTCCACGTCGTTCTATATATAATGATCAGCACGTACAAGTTACATACGTATATAATACGTGTACACGACCACCGCTAGACCTATTTTACATACCTCCTCAATTTGAACTTCTACTCTGTACAAGGTTCAGATTGGTACTAAAACGGTCTAACATCTGTCGAGTGGCTAGTTTGGTAAATACATCAGCCAGCTGATCATTAGAAGAAATGAACCTGACCTCAAGAGCTCCAGAAGCAACACGCTCACGCACAAAGTGGAAATCGATCTCAATGTGCTTGGTGCGTGCATGAAAAACTGGGTTGGCAGTCAGATATGTAGCTCCTAAATTATCACACCACAGAACATGAACACATTGCTGAGAAACACCAAGCTCCTTGAGTAGTGATTCTACCCAGATGGCCTCAGCAGCTCCATTCGCCAACGCTTTGTACTCGGCCTCCATACTCGATCTCGACACCGTCGGTTGCTTCTTAGAGCTCCAGGAGATGAGATTCGGACCAACAAAGATGGCAAAGCCTCCAGTGGATCGTCGATCATCAGGACACCCAGCCCAGTCTGCGTCAGTGAAAATACTAATGCTGGTGGAGACAGCCTTTCGAAACTTCAGCCCGGTTTGCAATGTTCCCTTTACATAGCGCAGGATGCGCTTAACAGCTTCCCAATGAACATCAATGGTCTGGGAGAGAAACTGGCATACCTTGTTCACTGCAAATGAAATATCTAGGCGAGTGAGAGTCAAATACTGCAATCCACCAACAACACTGCGATACCGAAAAGAATCATCGGCACCAAGAGGCTGTCCAGACACTCGTGCAAGCTGGTCGGAGGTAGACAACGGTGTGGAAGTGGGCTTACAATTCTCCATGTTCACACGATGTAAAAGATCCATGGCATACTTCCATTGTGTCAAGGTCATCCCCCCTGAATTTACGACGCTTCCAAGCCAAGAAAGTACTCCAACGGCCCAAGATCCTTGATAGGAAAGGTGGCCGCAAGTGAATGAACAAGACCGTCAACTGCACGTGGAGAAGAGCCAGCAATAACGATATCATCCACGTAGACAAGCATATAGATCTGAACATCCCGGTGGCAGAAGAAAAATAGGGAGGCGTCGGCTCGGGAGGGAACAAAACCCAACTGGAGAAGACGAGAACTGAGCCGAGCATACCAAGCGCGAGGGGACTGTTTAAGTCCATAGAGAGCCCGCTACAACTTGCACACATGAGAGGGATACCGAGCATCTTCAAAACCCGGTGGCTGCTGCATGTAGACATCCTCAGACAAGTAACCATGAAGGAACGCGTTACTGACATCAATCTGTCGGAGGATCCAGCCGCGAGATACAGCAAGAGCAAGAACCAGTCGAACGGTGGCCGGCTTGACAACCGGACTAAACGTATCACCATAGTCAATGCCAAGCTGCTATGTGAAACCACGCGCGACCAAACGAGCTTTGTACTTGTCAATGGAGCCATCCGAACGGTGCTTAGTCTTGAAGATCCACTTGCTCCCAACGACATTAACACCACGCGGACGAGGCACAAGAACCCAAGTCCGGTTGCGACGAAGGGCGTCGAGCTCATCCATCATTGCTGTGCGCCAAGCATGCTCACGAAGGGCATCACAGTGAGAGACAGGCACGGCGTGAAAGGCACGACGGCGAGGGTCGTAGCGGACAGTTCCATCAGTTGGGACAAGAGCACGACGAGTATGATCGCGAGTACGCATGACCATTGTGTGAACCGGAGCAGCTGGAGGCGTCGCGGTCGAGGGGACAGGGCTGCCCTCAACATGAGGCGACGCGAGCTGGTCGGACAGCGAGGAGGGAGCAGTAGCTGCCGGCCCCGAGGATGGCATCACAACAGGCGATGAAGTAGCTGGCGATGGGCTAGGGGAAGCCGACGCGGGCGGTGATGATGGGCCAGGCGATGCGGCCGGAGGGGTCGGCGCGTCCATGGCAGGCTGACCAGCCGAGTGGCCCGCGGAGGGCGGGCACATCGCTGATGATGGGCCGAGCGACGAGGCAGCCGCCGAGCCAGGCGACGTGCATGCACCATGCACGTCGATCGCCGAGGAGGAAGGAGTGGCGTCCTGGGTTGCCTGCACAGTAGCAATATGTCCTAGAACAGGCGGATCAGTAGACAGGTAGGATAAGTCGTATTTACACATATGGTCACCCGTAACCGGCTCATGGGAAGGAAACGAGAGAACATCAGCCAAGGAGGAGATATCGACGGTGACTCTAGGGGTGGCATATGGAAACACAGACTCGTCAAAAACAACATCACGGGAGATGTAGATACGACCCGTGGAACGGTCGAGACATTTGTACCCCTTATGCAGCTGGCTATAGCCTAAGAACACACACATAGTGGACCGAATAGCAAGCTTGTGGGCGTTGTATTTGCGCAAGCTAGGCCAGCAGGCGCACCCGAAGGTGCGAAGAAAGGTGTAATCGGGTTTGACCTTAAGGAGACGGTACAAGGATGTATCGTGTTGGAGAACAGGTGTGGGCATGCGATTAATCAGGTAACATGTAGCAAGAAAAGCTTCGTCCCAATACCGTAAAGGGAGAGACGAATGAGCCAGTAAGGCCAGACCTATTTCCACAAGATGACGGTGTTTGCGTTCAGCAATCCCGTTTTGCTGAGAGGTGTGTGGGCAGGACACACGATGAGAGATCCCAGTGCGTTGGAAATAATGGTGTAATTTGTGGTACTCGCCACCCCAGTCGGACTGAACAGATATGATTTTAGTGCGAAGAAGACGCTCAACATGAGCCTGAAAAGTATAAAATACTTGCTCAACGTCAGACTTGCGCTTAAAAAAAGATATATCCAAGTGAAACGTGAATAATCATCAACAAAGCTCATATAATACTTATAGCCTCCGGAAGAGGCAAGTGCAGGCCCCCAAACATCAGAATAAATTAACTCAAGAGGCATAGTAGAAACATGAGTGGATAAAGTATATGGTAATTGTCTACTCTTAGCACGCTGACAAGCATCACACACTGAAAGATTACGTTCAGAAGAACACACTAAATCATTGCTCTTAACAATGTTTTGAACAATATTATTTGAGGGATGACCGAGACGCTGATGCCACTGGGACGGAGTGGTCTTGACACTGAGGGACGCGTGGCGAGTGGAGGAAGATGACGCGCGACCAAACGGGATGGGGTAGAGGCCGCCACAACTTCTACCACGAAGAAGGATTTTCTTCGTGGCCGTGTCCTTAACAAGGAAAAATAAACGGTGAAATTCCAAAAAGACATCATTATCAAGAACAAGGCGATAAACAGACAATAGATGTTGATGTATATGTGGAAGACGAAGAATATTGCGTAAACGAAGGGATGAACCGGGTATAGTGGAATGACCAATATGCGAAATAGACAAACCTGCACCATTCGCCACTTGCACTTGATCCTTCCCGCCATAGCGCTCATGGAAGTGAAGACGATCGAGATCACTCGTCAGGTGGTCCGTTGCACCGGTGTCCAGGATCCAGTGCGGCGGTTCATGCGTGGAGGAGGAGTTGGAGGCAGAGTTGGCGGCGCGGTGGTCGCGGTCATAGCGGCTGCGACAGTCCGACGCCTCATGGCCCCAGTTCTTACATATCTGGCACTTAGGGCGCCAGCGACGATGGCCACCCCCATTGCCTCCTCCATTGCGGCCATTGCCGCCGGTGTTGCCGTTGTTACGGACAGGGGCATGGCCCTGGGTGGAGCCGTAGCTCGCCGATCCAGGCGGAAGAGAGACGGCGAAGGAGCGGCCACCACTTGGGCGTCCGGACTCGGGCGCACGGCCGGCATGATCGTGGTAGGCCGGCCGAGAGGTGGCGTTCGCGGAGGATTGCTAGTCCTCAACTTCCGATTGCTCCCGCTGAAGGGCCTCGTAGTGGAGGATGCTGGAGTAGAACGCAGGAAACGTGACCGGCACGCCGGCGAAGTTCATCGAAGGAGCGATGGGGTTGAACGCCGAGCCGAGCCCGGTCAGCATGTAGTCGATGATCTCGTCATCGCGAAGAGGAGAACCGGCGGCGGCCATCAAATCGACGAGAGATTTAACCTTCTGCATGTACTCACCGGCGGGTCTATCTCCTTTGCGTAGCGCCTGAATCTGACGCCGAAGGTTGCGCACGCCGGCGCTGTTCTCGGCGGCGAACATGGTGTGCACGGCAGCCCATGCAGCGGCCGCCGTCCTGCAGCCGATCAGCTGCGCGGATATCTCCACGCTCATGGAGCCGAGGAGATGCTCGAGGACCTTTTGATCAAGAGTCCACCACTGCTTGTATTCGGGGTTGGTGATGGTACGAGCAGCATCACCGGCGCCTGTCATCACGGTCGGCTCCGGCACCTTGGCCGAGCCATCGAGGAACCCGTGGAGGCGTACGCTGGCGAAGTTGGGGAGGGCGAGAGCCCTCCACAGCATGAAATTGCTGCGGTCAAGGGAGACTGCGATGGGTGGCAGGACGGGAACGGGAGCCGTCGCCGAGGGCGGAGCGATGACGGGGCCGGGCATGGTGAGGGCGAGGGCGGAGGACGTGATCATCGCAGCGGTCGATGAGGAGGACTGATCGGTGGCAGGGGCCTTGGACATCGCGGGGGCCGCGAGGAGAGGCTGGTGGCGGCGGCGGAGGGAGGAGAGGCGGCGGCGGCTAGGTAGGCTCTGATTACCAAGTTTGAGAATAGGTTTAGGGTTTCCCGTGGGGCAAAGCCTCTCCACGTCGTTCTAGGCTCGTCAAGTCAACCTAAGTGTTCTGCATGTGTAAATCTGTCTTACACCCGTTGTATGTGGAAGTTGGAATCTATCACACCCGATCATCACGTGGTGCTTCGAAACAACGAACTTTCGCGGGAACACTTTCTTGAAATTATTATGAGGGATCATCTTATTTACTACCATCGTTCTAAGCAAATAAGATGCAAAAACATGACAAACATCACCTGCAATCAAATAGTGACATGATATGGCCAATATCATATAGCTCCTTTTATCTCCATCTTCGGGGCGCCATGATCATCTTCGTCACCGGCATGACACCATGATCTCCATCATCATGATCTCCATCATCGTGTCTCCATGAAGTTGCTCGCCTACTATTACTTCTACTACTATGGCTAATGGTTTAGCAATAAAGTAAAGTAATTACATGGCGTTTATTCATTGACACGCAGGTCATACAATAATTAAGACAACTTCTATGGCTCCTGCCGGTTGTCATACTCATCGACATGCAAGTCGTGATTCCTATTACAAGAACATGGTCTCATACATCACATATATCATTCATCACAACCTTTTGGACATATCACATCACAAGGCATATGCTGCAAAAACAAGTTAGACGTCCTCTAATTTGTTGTTGCATGTTTTTACGTGGTTGCAATAGGGTTCTAGCAAGAACGTTTCTTACCTACGTAAAAGCCACAACGTGATATGTCAATTTCTATTTACCCTTCATAAGGACCCTTTTCATCGAATCCGATCCGACTAAAGTGGGAGAAACAGACACCCGCTAGCCACCTTATGCAACTAGTGCATGTCAGTCGGTGGAACCTGTCTCACATAAGCGTACGTGTAAGGTCGGTCCGGGCCGCTTCATCCCACGATGTCGCCAAAACAAGATAAGACTAGTAGTGGCAAGAAAATTGACAACATCTACGCCCACAACAAATTTATGTTCTACTCGTGCATAGAAACTACGCATAGACCTAGCTCATGATGCCACTGTTGGGGAACGTTGCAGAAAATAAAAAATTTCTATGCTTCACCAAGATCAATCTATGGAGTCATATAGCAACGAGAGAGAGTAGTGCATCTACATACCCTTGTAGATCGCGAGCGGAAGCGTTCAAGAGAACGGGGTTGAGGGAGTCGTACTCGTCGTGATCCAAATCACCGAAGATCCTACTGCTAAACGGACAGCACCTCCGCATTCAACACACGTATAGTTGGGGAAGACGTCTCCTCCTTCTTGATCCAGCAAGGAGGAAGGAGAGGTTGATGGAGATCCAGCAGCACGACAGCGTGGTGGTGGAAGCAGCGGCGATCTCGGCATGGCTTCGCCAAGCTCAGCGAGAGGGAGAAGTGGTACGTGGGGAGAGGGAGGCGCTAGGGACTTGGGTGTGGCTGCCCTCCCTCCCCCTCTTTATATAGGGGGCCTAGGGGTGCACCGGCCCCCTAGAGATCCCATCTCAAGGGGGGGCTAGGGGCGGACTTGCCCCCCAAGTCAAGTGGGGCGCCCCCCCCCACCCCTAGGGTTTCCAACCCTAGGCACAGGGGAGGCCCAAGGGGAGCGCACCAGCCCACCAGGGGCTGGTTCCCTTCCCTCTTCAGCCCACGGGGCCCTCCGTGATAGGTGTCCCCACCCGGTGGACCGCCAGGACCCTTCCCGTGGTCCCGGTAAAATACTGGTGACCCCTGAAACTTTCCCGGTGACTGAAACTGGACTTCCTATATAGTATTCTTCACCTCCGGACCATTTTGGAACTCCTCGTGACGTACGGGGTCTCATCCGGGACTCCGAACAACTTTTGGGTTACCGCATACTAATATCTCTACAACCCTAGCGTCACCAAACCTTAAGTGTGTAGACCCTACGGGTTCGGGAATCACGCAGACATGACCAAGACAGCTCTCCGGCCAATAACCAATAGCGGGATCTGGATACCCATGTTGGCTCCCACATGTTCCACGATGATCTCATCGAATGAACCACGATGTCGAGGATTTAAGTAATCCCGTATACAATTCCCTTTGTCAAACGGTACGTTACTTGCCTGAGATTCGATCGTCGGTATCCCAATACCTCGTTCAATCTCGTTACCGGCAAGTCACTTTACTCGTACCGTAATGCATGATCCCGTGACCAACCACTTGATCACATTGAGCTCATTATGATGATGCATTACCGAGTGGGCCCAGAGATACCTCTCCGTCATACGGAGTGACAAATCCCAGTCTCGATCCGTGTCAACCCAACATACACTTTTGGAGATACCTGTAGTATACCTTTATAGCCACCCAGTTATGTTGTGACGTTTGGTATACCCAAAGCACTCCTACGGTATCTGGGAGTTACACGATCTCATGGTCTAAGGAAATGACACTTGACATTGGAAAAGCTCTAGCAAACGAACTACACGATCTTGTGCTATGCTTAAGATTGGGTCTTGTCCATCACATCATTCTCCTAATGATGTGATCCCGTTATCAATGACATCCAATGTCCATAGTTAGGAAACCATGACTATCTGTTGATCAACGAGCTAGTCAACTAGAGGCTCACTAGGGACATGTTGTGGTCTATGTATTCACACATGTATTACGATTTTCGGATAACACAATTATAGCATGAATAATAGACAATTATCATGAACAAGGAAATATAATAATAATCATTTTATTATTGTCTCTAGGGCATATTTCCAACAGGAGAGGCGCCGGTCCAAGCACCACCGTCACGCTTCTTCCCGTCGTTCTCTCACATCTGGTGGACACAATGCAAGGTACGGCAACCCCTCGTCTAGATCCACCATTGCCGTCTCGCTCTCCCTGTCTCTCTCTTCCACGGCCAACGCGAGGAACGGGGACGGGGCAACCACTCGTAGTCGAGATTGAACGTGGGGCAGGTTTGGAACCGTATGACGGGAACGAAAAGAAGGAAACTACAGAGAAAACAAATCGTGGATGCGTGGTATACCGATGGCAGGGTGGGTAATTACGTGTGGCTAAACACGGTAAGTGTCGTGGAATTAACACGTCAGATGTCCTTAGTGTGAGGACTTAGTCGCCAGGCCAACGCATCTATGTGGTAGCTTGAGAGGGGTTGAGCGGAATCGAGAGACGCAACACAAGACAAAGGTTTAGACAGCTTCGGGCCCCGGGAAACATCATCCGGTAATAGCCCTACATGCTGTTTGAGGCTAGATCTCATTATCATCCCGAGAGAGTCGCCGTAAACCGACTCTCCTCTAGTTGTGTCTAGCCCTAAAGATTGTTTCTTGCTTGTCCCTCTTTGGGGAGCCCTGCCCCTCCTTATATAAGTTAAAGGGTCGAGTTACATGTAGAGTCCATCTTGGACTAAGACTTAAACTATTTTGACTTCCTTTCCTGGGCTTCTTAACGTCTGCCAGTTTAACATTGTCTGTCGGTTTAACATTGTCTGCCGGTTTAACATTGTCTGCCGGTTTAACATTGTCTGCCGGTTTAACATTGACTGAATACCTGCCGGTGCCACCATCTATCTTAACTCTGACGGTTTAACACTCGCCGGTTTACCGTCTGTCTTAGCCATCTGTCTTAACACTTGTCGGTTTACCACTCACCGGTTTACCATCTGTCTTAGCCATCTGTCTTAATACTTGCCGGTTTACCACTCACCAGTTTACCAAGTTCCGGCCGGGTTACGACTCCGGCCGGGTCATACCGCGGGGTATATCCCCGACATTAGCCCCCAGTTTAATTTGGATTTATCCATGTTAAACTGATCCTGATCATCCTTAAGTCCTTGTCACTTCCTTCTTCTAGAAAATCCGGTTTAATAGGCCAGCTTCATAATCAACTTGCTGACATTGGTTTCTCATAGAAAATGTATTGTGAAGAATAACTCCTTTGATTCAGCTCCCAATGCTTAAAAACGATATTGGTCCTTGAAATACTCATCTGATCTTCAGCCGGTTTAAGAATGTAAAACTTGGCCGGTTTACAAATATTGATGGCACCGGATCATAACTGTTTGTTGACATCAGCTTTTGAAAATATACCTCTTATATACCCATCACTTGTAGCCCTCAAATCTTAAGAAGGTAATGTTGTAACAGCTTAAGATTTGCTTCAATATGAATGTCACAAGCTTGAAGAAATCCAATTTTTTCATCTCAATCACTAGTCAGAACTGAGTATTCCGCATATGTAGCCCCCAAGTGCCGGGTTGTCATACTTGCAGCAACCTGGGACTTGTAATTTCCTGATGCTCATAAAAACTTCAACCAGTGTAGCCCCCAAGGGTCAGGTCATTATGTTATTAATGAGCAGGGACTTTGTAAATATAATCATGTAAACTTTAAACAACAATGGTGTAGCCCCCAAGGGCTGGCTCAATAAGATAATATTGAGCTGGGACTTGATATATACCTCAATAAAAATAACATCATATGATGTAACCCCCATCATGGGGCTTGAATCCATGTCCACAAGGTTAAGATCATTGTGCTTTACCAACTGAGCAGTGGACAATGTAATGGATAAAAACCTTTGTACCTTGAATTGTTGACAGAAGCAATTGGTAGGCCCCAAGGGCCGGCTCATTATAATGTGATGAGTCGGGTCTTCAATAAGATGAACAAAAAATGACTTTGTATTAGCCCCCAAGTATCATGGTGCATGCTTGCAGCGACATGAGACTTGCATATTTGATGTAATCTCAACTTGAATAATGTAGCCCCCAAGTGCCGGGTTGTAAGCCTGCAGCAACTTGGGACTATTCCTTCAATTGTAGAATAAATCATATCCATTGACAATATGATAGCCATTGCGCTAAAGCGACTTTGAAAACCTTAATCATAATACTGGTTATTGATAACCATAATAGAAATCCAGCCATGTTGGCTATTAAAGATTTGAATAATATACCCAATGATTTATAAGCGCATAATTCCAATGGCGCAATCCAAATATATACTGGCGACTTATAGTCCAAAGCCAGGCCGGGTCAATAAACACCGGATTATAAGTGATTATGTGCTAACAGCTTGATAACTGGAAGCCACACCGGGTTAAGAAACACCGGGTTGATGTAATGACATATAGTCTGGCCGGGTCTGTAAACACCGGGTTAATTTAAAACTTGATCGAAAAACTTTGCAAAAAGCAAAAGCAAATAAAACTTGTAGTCGAGGCTTTTCGAGGGCTGCCAGGCCCAAATTCGAGGCTTTTTGTGGGCTGCCAGGCCGCTGAGTTAAACCATTTGACAAAGCCTTTTAAGATGGGCCTCCAACTAACCAATCGTTGTTTTAACTTTGACAATTTCAGGGTCTCAATGAGAGTAACTTGTCAAACGTTCGGCGGGTCGTGCCAGGATTACCTGGATAGGAGTGGCTTACTTGATGAAGGCAGGTTAACCCGGGGTTTAAAGTGAATACACCAGGCTTCCAAGCCATGGGTCGATACCCAATTACAAGGGTCCTTTCAAACTCTTTGTTGCTTTACACAAAGAGCCCCCAAGTAACTTTGTGAGCTGTGCTCATTAGGTGCCTATGTTTGAGCTGTGCGTAGCAACAACACTCTCTTTGGCCCCTTGAGTGTGAAGCTCCCAAGCTTTGTTGTGGCGTGATAGCCAGATTAATGGACAGGACTCCGCTTTGTCAGCTGAAGCCCCCATTTGTTATATTTTTGAGTTGTGCTCGCCGGGTGCCTATGTTTGAGTTGTGCTGTGTGACAAACTTTCTCTGGCCCTTTATGATAATATTGGCTTGATAGCTGCATGAAGAGGGTAGTAACACTATGTTCTCTTTGGTGAACATACCTATGTTTGAACAAGGAAGCCCCCAAGTGGTCATATGAAGATGAGCCCATAAGGCAGGATACCCATGTTTGAACCGTGCGTTAGGGCAGCAGGTCCTCTTTGGCAACCTTTAACTTTTTGCAAAAGATAAATTCTTCTTGAACCGGGATTTTGAACCGGATATTGAGAGCGTCGGAGCTTTTGCAAGAGATAGTTTCCTCTTAAACCGGATTTTAAACCGGAATCTTCATTTTCAGCCGGAAATTTTCTGACGGCCTTTAAATTCGAACTTGCGAGAAGTTAATTCCTTTTTGAATCGGACATTTTTTAAACCGGATTTGAGAGCTTTAGAGCTTTATGGGAGAACAGATTTCTCTTGAACCGGATTGTAAACCGGATATTTGAGAGCTTCAGCGAGACTGACTTCCCTTGAGCCGGATTGTAAATCGGAATCCTTTCTGATGACCCGAAACTTCTTCATTGAACCGGGATTTTGTAACTGTCATATACTTTCTAAGCCGGAACTTTTCTGACGGCCTTTAAATTTTCATCAATATAACAGTAGCCACCGAGACCGGGTTATCTGTCCCTCCATCATCCTGGGGTTCTTAAATTTGCTGAAACTGGCAAGATTTACTGAATCATGTCATCGTAGCCCCCGAGTCTCAAAGGTGACTCGAAGAGTTGGCTTGAGATTCTCCATATTTTGACCGTGATAAAAACCGGCATAACTTGTATATCATTTGATAGCACAATGTGAATCCACAGAAGGTTGAGGTGACTGCGGCGGGTTGTAAATGACCCCGTATGAGCCGTGTTAGCAACTCGGCCAATGGTTCCTTCCAACTGGTGATTTGAAGTTAACCAAACGTAGTGGCGGCGACTTGTGCGCCTGCCAATTGAACCACCTAGTGCAGACGACGGTTGATAGTATATGATAATTTGCCTCCATTTTGTTGAAAGAAAACCGGGCTACCCAAGCTATGACTTGCTCAATAAACAGCTCATGCAGACAGGTGCGGCCCGATGTGCTGATGTAGACCAGGCCACGAGAGACAGACGGTAAAGATGACCGTAGCGTCAGAGGCGGCAGACAGATGAGCCAGCCGTGGCGTTATAAGCCGGTGTGGGCGGGCGTGTCAATCACAGTCACTGACCCGGCAAGTTGATGTAGACCGAGCGGCAGGCACGGTTACGACAAATTGATGTAAACCGGGCCGCAAGGGCGGCGGCTCACACGCTTCCAATTGCCGAGTATGTGGCACGGTCAAACGCTGGGCGTAAAGGTTGCTAGCGCGTGCTCCGTACCCATGGCATAAACCACATTTGCAGTGAATAATTGTCCTGCATACAAAAATATATAGCAGGGCGGAGTAGTACTGCTCAGATGTATATAAAATTAGATTGGGTGAATAGCACCTGGCATCTTTATCGGATGAACGCGGACGCCGATGCTGAATAATGCACCGCGGCCACACATTGTAGAGGCGGAATCAGACCGGCGGGTCGGGCAAAAACCACTTGACGACCTGAGGAGGCAGTAATTTGAAGACCAAAAAATCTTATGTGTAGCCTCTCGCGTCACCTTTTCCTTTTTGTTCCGGCTGAGGAAGAAGCACTCAACTAGTACTTGACCGTGAGATCTTTCACGTGATCAATGACAGGAATCGTTGGATGCAACTTGTTTCTGCCCCATTATTGTCTTTGTCTTCACATGCATGACAGGAACGTTGGGCTACATCCACGGGGGTTACTTGGCGCACAGGGACTCATTACGCGAACAAGGCCAGGGATACCTGGTAAAGTGGTAAGGGCGGTTCAGCAACGAAATGAAGCAGAGTGGCACTCGCGGAGCAGCGGCTCGACACGCGCCCATGACAGCAGGGCCGTGGAAAGATGGAGGAGCGGCGAGGCTGAAACGGCGGCGGCTCGAAGGGCCGGCGCGCCCGCAGCAGGGCCACGGCCAGCGACAGAAGCAGCCATGGTGGTTTCACGGCACAGGCTCACGGACGGTCATGGCAGGAGCGGCGGTTCAACAGAGTAGGGGGCGGCTCTCTGCGGTGGTATGCCGGCTCACCGGCGGAGAAGTAGAAATGGAGGTTTAACAGGGTCGGCGACAGCAGAGTAGCGACTCGAGCGTGCCCGGCGGGCAAGCAAGCCGGCGACTCGAAAACGGCTGCTCAGCGAAGCTAGCCTGAGGAAGAGTGAAGCCGGCCACGACCACGGCGGAAGCCAGCCTGAGCAGGCTGTATCGACCCACGGCACTAGTTGGACAGGGCAGGTTGACCCGGGATGAGGCCAAGGCTGTGGTAAAAACCATGGCGGCGGCAGGTTGGAGTGGGGCGGCCGTAGCCGGTTCAGCGCGAGCGCGCATAGCAGCAGGAAGGCAGGGCGGTTTAAAGCGGAGGAGGCGGGTTGCAGGGGGCGGTTGCAGGGGGAAACGGAGCCGGCAAGGGCGCTTCATGGCAGAGCCGCCGGCGCGATGGAGGAGATAAGGCGGGACACAGCCGCGGCGGCCGTGGGAGCGACAGGGCGGAGGAGACGACCGAGGAAGGGTCCGGGTGCGCGGTGGTGCTGCTGTGGACGCGAAGGACAGCAGCGGTGCTCGGGGTCGAGCGTAGCGGCGACAGAGGAAACGCAGGGGCGTGGCCTCGGGCACCAGACAAGGCGCGTACGGCTCTCAGCGGAAGAGAAACCGGCCCGGCGACAGCGGTTTGCCAATTGAGTCTGCAATGACGGCGGTTTAGCAGCTCGGCTACGGAGGTTTGCCAATCGAGTCTGCAACGACGGCGGTTTAGCAGCTCGGCGGATTGAATCGGCGCGGCAATTTTGAGGATATCGCGCAAGGCCGCGGCGACTCACAGCGCAGGGGACGGCTGTGACCCGGCGGGGAGTCGCGGCGGTTTGAGGCAGCGGAGGCGAAGACCGCGGCGAGTCACGGTGGCGGAAGGTCGCGGCGGGTTGGGCAAATCCACGGCGGCCCGGTGGCGATTCAGACAGAGGCGAGGCGCGATTGGATCCGATGTCGGGTTGGGGAAGCGCAGCTCCGTGTTGGTGATGGCGAGTTGGAAACTACTCGGTGGCGAATCACGGCGGAACAAGGCACGCCGGCAACAACACCGGTGAGCTCCTGGTGGCTCAAAACGGCTGGTCAGGAGGTGACGACTTACGGCCCGAGGTACTCCGGTTCAGAGGTAGGGCGACTTGAAGCAATGCAGGCGAGGCGAGGCCCGGCGCGGAGTGAGGCGGCTCTTGATACGTCTCCACGTATCTATAATTTTTAATTACTCCATGCTACTTTGTCTACTGTTTTGGACTATATTAGACTTTATTTTCCATTTTTATATTATTTTTGGGACTAACCTATTAACCGGAGGCCCAGCCCAGAATAGTTGTTTTTTCCTATTTCAGTATTTCGAAGAAATAGAATATCAAACGGAGTCCAAACGGAATGAAACCTTCGGGATCGTGATTTTCCAACCCAACGTGATCCAGGAGACTTGGACCCTACTCCAAGAAGTGCCAGAGACGGTCACGAGGGTGGAGGGCGCCCCCCCCCCCGGCACGCCCCCCTGCCTCGTGGCCCCTCTGTTGCTCCACCGACGTACTCCTTCCTCCTATATATACCTACGTACGCCCGTCAGATCATAAGAGGAGCCAAAAACCTAATTCCACCGCCGCAACCTTCTGTATCCGCGAGATCCCATCTTGGGGCCTGTTCTGGAGCTCCGCTGGAGAGGGCATCCATCACGGAGGGCTTCTACATCAACACCATAGCCTCTCCGATGAAGTGTGAGTAGTTTACTTCAGACCTTCGGGTCCATAGTTATTAGCTAGATCGTTTCTTCTCTCTCTTTGGATCTCAATACAATGTTCTCCCCCTCTCTTGTGGAGATCTATTCGATGTAATCTTCTTTTTTGCGGTGTGTTTGTTGAGACCGATGAATTGTGGGTTTATGATCCAGCTTATCCATGAACAATATTTGATTCTTCTTTGAATTCTTTTATGTATGATTGAGTTATCTTTGCAAGTCTCTTCGAATTATCTTTATGGTTTGGCCAACTAGATTGGTAGTTCTTGTAATCGGAGAAGTGCTTAGCTTTGGGTTCAATCTTGCGGTGTCCTTACTCAGTGACAGAAAGAGTTGCAAGGCACGTATTGTATTGTTGCCATCGAGGATAACAATATGAGGTTTTTATCATATTGCATGAATTTATCCCTCTACATCATGTCATCTTGCTTACGGCGTTACTCTGTTTTTACTTAATACTCTAGATGCATGCTGGATAGCAGTCGATGAGTGGAGTAATAGTAATAGATGCGGAATCGTTTCGATCTACTTGTTTTGGACATGATGCCTATATATATGATCATACCTAGATAATCTCATAATTATTCGTTTTTCTATCAATTGCTCAACAGTAATTTGTTCACCCACCGTAGAATACTTATGCTCTTGAGAGAAGCCACTAGTGAAACCTATGGCCCCCGGGTCTATTCTCAACATATCAATCTATATCATTTTATTTACTTGCTTTATTTTATTTTGCCTTTTACTTTTTACTTTGCATCTATCTATCAAAAATACCAAAAATATTATCTTTATCAGATCTCACTCTCGTAAGTGACCGTGAAGGGATTGACAACCCCTAAGCGTTGGTTGCGAGTTGCTATCGTTTTGTGTAGGTACGAGGGACTTGTGTGTGATCTCCTACTGGATTGATACCTTGGTTCTCAAAAACTGAGGGAAATACTTACGCTACTTTACTGCATCATCCTCTCCTCTTCGGGGAAATCCAACGCAATGCTCAAGAGGTAGCAAGAAGAATTTCTGGCGCCGTTGCTGGGGAGCTCGCGCAAAAGTCAACTATACCAAGTATCCATCACAATCCCTATCTCTCGCATTACATTATTTGCCTCTCGTTTTCCTCTCCCCCACTTCACCCTTGCCATTTTATTCGCCCTCTCTTTCCCAATCTCCTCCTCTCTTTCTCTTTTGCTTTTTTCTTGTTTGCATTTGCTTGTGTGTTGGATTACTTGTTGCCATGGCACAAGATAATACCAAATTGTGTGATTTCTCGAATACCAATAATAATGATTTCCTTAGTACTCTGATTGCTCCTCTTAATAATGATGAGTCTTGTGAAATCAATACCGCTTTGTTGAATCTTGTTATGAAAGATCAATTCGCCAGCCTTCCTAGTGAAGATGCCGCTACTCATCTAAACAATTTTGTTGATTTGTGTGATATGCAAAAGAAGAAAGATATGGATAACAATATTGTCAAATTGAAGTTATTTTTGTTTTCACTTAGAGATCGTGCTAAAATTTGGTTTTCGTCTTTGCCTAAAAATAGTATTGATTCTTGGAACAAGTGCAAAGATGCTTTTATCTCTAAGTATTTTCCTCCCGCTAAGATTATCACTCTTAGGAACGATATCATGAATTTTAAACAACTTGATCATGAGCATGTTGCCCAATCTTGGGAAAGAATGAAATTAATGCTACGCAATTGCCCTACTCATGGTTTGAATTTATGGATGATCATACAAAACTTTTATGCCGGATTGAATTTTGCTTCTAGAAATCTTTTAGATTCGGCCGCGGGAGGCACTTTTATGGAAATTACGTTAGGAGATGCTACAAAATTGCTTGACAATATTATGGCTAATTATTTTCAATGGCATACCGAAAGAACTTCTAGTAAAAAGGTGCATGCTATAGAAGAAATCAATGTTTTGAATGAAAAGATGGATGAACTTATGAAGATGTTTGCTACTAAAAATACTTCTCTTGATCCCAATGATATGCCTTTATCTACTTTGATTGAGAATAATAATGAATCTATGGATGTGAATTTTGTTGGAAGGAATAGTTTTGGAAATAACGCGTATAGAGGGAATTTTAATCCTAGGCCTTATCCTAGTAATCCTTCTAATAATTATGGAAATTCCTACAACAACTCTTATGGAAATTTTAATAAGATGCCCTCTGAATTTGAGAGTAGTGTTAAAGAGTTTATGAATTCACAAAATAATTTTAATGCCTTGCTTGAAGAAAAATTGCTTAAAGTTGATGATTTGGCTAGGAACGTTGATAGAATTTCTCTTGAAATTGATTCTTTAAAGCTTAGATTTATTTCTCCTAAGCATGATATCAATGAGTCTCTCAAAGCTATGAGAATTTCCATTGATGAGTGCAAGGAAAGAACCGCTAGGATGCGTGCTTCCAAAGATGCCTTTATTAAAGCGTGTTCTTCCGATTCCTATGAAAATCAAGATGAAGATCTAAAAGTTATTGATGTATCCCCTGTTAAATCCTTGTTTTGCAATATGAATCTTGATGAATCTGAATATGATCTTCCTTTACCTAGAAGGCGTCCTAAGAATTCTGAGTTTCTAGATCTTGATGATGAAATTGATGAAAGTGGGATTGAAAGAAATAAAAATCTTGATATTGTTAAACCCATTGTTTTGGATCTCAAGGAATTTAATTATGAAAATTGCTCTTTGATTGGTTGTATTTCCTTGTTGCAATCCGTGCTAGATTCTCCTAATGCTTATAGTCAAAATTGAAGGAAATATGCCCTAGAGGCAATAATGAAGTTATTATTTATTTCCTTATTTCATGACAAATGTTTATTATTCATGCTAGAATTGTATTAACCGGAAACATAATACATGTGTGAATACATAGACAAACATAGTGTCACTAGTATGCCTCTACTTGACTAGCTCGTGAATCAAAGATGGTTAAGTTTCCTAGCCATGGACAAAAGAGTTGTCATTTGATTAACGGGATCACATCATTAGGAGAATGATGTGATTGACTTGACCCATTCCGTTAGCTTAGCACTTGATCATTTAGTATGTTGCTATTGCTATCTTCATGACTTATACAAAGTTCCTACAACTATGAGATTGTGCAACTCCCGTTTACCGGAGGAACACTTTGTGTGCTACCAAACGTCACAACGTAACTGGGTGATTATAAAGGTGCTCTACAGGTGTCTCCAAAGGTACATGTTGAGTTGGCATAATTCGAGATTAGGTTTTGTCACTCCGATTGTCGGAGAGGTATCTCTGGGCCCTCTCGGTAATACTCATCACTTAAGCCTTGCAAGCATTGTAACTAATGAGTTAGTTATGAAATGATGTATTACGGAACGAGTAAAGAGACATGCCGGTAACGAGATTGAACTAGGTATTAGATACCAACGATCGAATCTCGGGCAAGTAACATACCGATGACAAAGGGAACAACGTATGTTGTTATGCGGTTTGACCGATAAAGATCTTCGTAGAATATGTAGGAGCCAATATGAACATCCAGGTTCCACTATTGGTTATTGACCGGAAACAGTTCTAGGTCATGTCTACATAGTTCTTGAACCCGTAGGGTCCGCACGCTTAAGGTTTTAATGACAGTTATATTATGAGTTTATGAGTTTTGATGTACCGAAGGAGTTCGGAGTCCGGATGAGATCGGGGACATGACGAGGAGTCTCGAAATGGTCGAGGCATAAAGATCGATATATTGGACGACTATATTCGGAGTTCGGAAAGGTTCCGAGTGATTCGGGTATTTTTCGGAGTACAGGAGAGTTACGGGAATTCGTCGGGGAGTATATGAGCCTTATTGGGCCATACGGGAATAGAGGAGAGAGGCCAAAAGGAAGGAGGCCTGCGCCCCCTAGTCCGAATTGGACAAGGGGCGCAGCCCCCCTTTCCTTCTTCCTCTCCCCCTCTTTCCCCTTCTCCTACTCCAACAAGGGAGGTGGAATCCTACTAGGACAAGGGAGTCCTAGTAGGACTCCACACTTGGCGCGCCCCCTCCTATGGCCGACCTCCTCCCCCCTTGCTCCTTTATATACGGGGGCAGGGGGCACCCCATAAGACACAAGTTGATCTACGGATCGTTCCTTAGCCGTGTGCGGTGCCCCCCTCCACCATATTCCACCTCGGTCATATCGTCGCGGAGTTTAGGCGAAGCCCTGCGCCGGTAGAGCATCATCATCGTCACCACGCCGTCGTGCTGACGGAACTCATCCCCGACACTTTGCTGGATTGGATTCCGGGGATCGTCATCGAGCTGAACATGTGCTGAACTCGAAGGTGCCGTACGTTCGGTGCTTGGATCGGTCGGATCGTGAAGACGTACGACTACATCAACCGCGTTGTCATAACGCTTCCACTTACGGTCTACGAGGGTACGTGGACAACACTCTCCCCTCTCGTTGCTATGCCATCACCATGATCTTGCGTGTGCGTAGGAATTTTTTTGAAATTACTATGTTCCCCAACAGTGGTATCCGAGCCTAGGTTTTATGCGTTGATGTTATATGGACGAGTAGAACACAAGTGAGTTGTGGGCGATACAAGTCATACTGCTTACCAGCATGTCATACTTTGTTTTGGCGGTATTGTTGGATGAAGCGGCCCGAACCGGCATTACGCGTACGCTTACACGAGACTGGTTTTACCGCCGTGCTTTGCACACAGGTGACTAGCGGGTGTCAGTTTCTCCAACTTTATTGAACCGAGTGTGGCTACGCCCGGTCCTTGAGAAGGTTAAAACAACACCAACTTGACGAACTATCGTTGTGGTTTTGATGCGTAGGTAAGAACGGTTCTTGCTCAGCCCGTAGCAGCCACGTAAAACTTGCAACAACAAAGTAGAGGACGTCTAACTTGTTTTTGCAGGGCATGTTGTGATGTGATATGGTCAAGACGTGATGAGATATAAGTTGTTGTATGAGATGATCATGAATTGTTGAAGTTATCGGCAACTGGCAGAAGCTCTATGGTTGTCTCTTTGTTGCATAAGATGCAAGTGCCAAATAATTGCTTTACTTTATCACTATGCGATAGCAATAGTTGCAAGAGCAATAGTTGGCGAGACGACCATGTGACGACACATTGATATAGATAAAGATGATGAAGATCATGGTGTCGTGCCGGTGATGATAGAGATCATGACAGTACTTTGGAGATGGAGATCAAAGGCGCAAGATGATCATGGCCATATCATGTCACATATTTTGATTGCATATGATGTTTATCTGTTATACATCTTATTCTGTTTTGTTTGACGAAAGCATTATAAGATGATCTCTCACTAATTATCAAGAAGTGTTCTCCCTGAGTATGCACCGTTGCCAAAGTTCGTCGTGCCCAGAGACCACGTGATGATCGGGTGTGATAAGCTCTAGATCCATCTACAACGGGTGCAAGCCAGTTTTGCACACGCGGAATACTCAGGTTAAACTTGACGAGCCTAGCATATGCAGATATGGCCTCGGAACACGTAGACCAAAAGGTCGAGCGTGAATCATATAGTAGATATGATCAACATAATGATGTTCACCATTGAAAGCTACTCCATTTCACGTGATGATCGGCTATGGTTTAGTTGATTTGGATCACGTGATCACTTAGAGGATTAGAGGGATGTCTTTCTAAGTGGGAGTTCTTAAGTAATATGATTAATTGAACTTAAATTTATCATGAACTTAGTCCTGGTAGTATTTTGCAAATTATGTTGTAGATCAACAGCTCTTCGTGATGCTGAAATCGATGAAGGTAGAAATCAAGAAAAGCATCAAGTGTTGATGGTTGACAAGACCACTAGTTTCAAGAAAAGGGCAAAGGGAAGAAGTGGAACTTCAAGAAGAACGGCAAGCAAGTTGCTGCTCAAGTGAAGAAGCCCAAGTCTGGTCCTAAGCCTGAGACTAAGTGCTTCTACTGCAAAGGGACTAGCCACTGGAGTGGAACTGCCCCAAGTATTTGGTGGATAAGAAGGATGGCAAAAGTGAACAAAGGTATATTGGATATACATGTTATTGATGTGTACTTTACTAGTGTTTATAGCACCCCCTCGGCATTTTGATACTGGTTCAGTTGCTAAGAGTAGTAACTCGAAACGGGAATTGCAGAATAAACAGAAAATAGTAAAAAGGCGAGGTGACGATGTGTGTTGGAAGTAGTTCCAAGATTGATATGATCATCATCGCACACTCCCTATACTTTCGGGAATAGTGTTGAAACTAAATAAGTGTTATTTGGTGTTTGCTTTGAGCATGAATATGATTTGATCATGTTTATTGCAATACGGTTATTCATTTAAGTAAGAGAATAAATTGTTGTTCTGTTTACATGAATAAAACCTTATATGGTTACACACCCAATGAAAATGGTTCGTTGGATCTCGATCGTAGTGATACACATATTCATAATATTGAAACCAAAAGATGCAAAGTTAATAATGATAGTGCAACTTATTTGTGGCACTGCAGTTTAGGTCATATTGGTGTAAAGCGCATGAAGAAACTCCATGCTGATGGGATTTTGGAATCACTTGATTATGAATCACTTGATGCTTGCGAACCATGCCTTATGGGCAAGATGACTAAAGACTCCGTTCTCCGGAACAATAGAGCGAGCAACCGACTTATTGGAAATAATACATACTGATGTATGCGATCCGATGAGTGTTGAGGCTCGCGGCAAGTATCATTATTTTCAGACCTTCACAGATGATTTGAGCAGATATGGGTATATCTACTTAATGAAACATAAGTCTGAAACGTTTGAAAAGTTCAAAGAATTTCAGAGTGAAGTTGAAAATCATCGTAACAAGAAAATAAAATTTCTACGATCTGATCGTGGAGGAGAAGATTTGAGTTACGAGTTTGGTCTACATTTGAAACAATGCGGAATAATTTCGCAACTCACGCCGCCCGGAACACTACAGCGTAATGGTGTGTCCAAATGTCATAACCGTACTTTATTGGATATTGTACAATCTATGATGTTTCTTACCGATTTACCACTATCGTTTTGGGGTCATGCATTAAAGACAATTGCATTCACGTTAAAAAGGGGCACCACCTAAGTCCGTTGAGACGACACAATATGAACTATGGTTTGGCAAGAAACCAAAGTTGTCGTTTCTTAAAGTTTGGGGTTGCGATGCTTATGTGAAAAAAGTTTCATCCTGATAAGCTCAAACCCAAATCGGAGAAATGTGTCTTCATAGGATACCCAAAGGAGAAAGTTGGGTACACCTTCTATCACAGATCCGAAGGCAAGACATTCGTTGCTAAGAATGGATCCTTTCTAGAGAAGGAGTTTCTCTCAAAAGAAGTGAGTGGGAGGAAAGTAGAACTTGATAAGGTAATTGTACCTTCTCCCTTATTGGAAAGTAGTTCATCACAGAAATCTGTTCCTGTGACTACTACACCAATTAGTGAGGAAGCTAATGATGATGATCATGTAACTTCAGATCAAGTTACTACCGAATCTCATAGGTAAACCAGAGTAAGATCCGCACCAGAGTGGTACGGCAATCCTGTTCTGGAAGTCATGCTACTAGATCATGATGAACCTATGAACTATGAAGAAGCCATGGTGAGCCCAGATTCCGCAAAATGGCTTGAGGCCATGAGATCTGAGATAAGATCCATGTATGAAAACAAAGTATGGACTTTGATTGACTTGCCCAATGATCGGCGAGACACTGAGATTAAATGGATCTTCAAGAGGAAGACGGACGCTGATAGTGTTACTAACTACAAAGCTAGAATTGTTGCAAAAGGTTTTCGACAAGTTCAAGGTGTTGACTACGATGAGAGTTTTTCACTCGTATCTATGCTTAAGTCTGTCTGAATCATGTTAGCAATTGCCAAATTTTATGAAATCTGGCAAATGGATGTCAAAACTGCATTCCTTAATGGATTTTTTAAAGAAGAGTTGTATATGATGCAACCAGAAGGTTTTGTCGATCCAAAAGGTGCTAACAAAATGTGCAAGCTCCAGCGATCCATCAATGGACTGGTGCAAGCATCTCGGAGTTGGAATATACGCTTTGATAAGTTGATCAAAGCATATAGTTTTAATACAGACTTGCGGTGAAGCCTGTTTTTACAAGAAAGTGAGTGGGAGCACTACAGCATTTCTGATAAGTATATGTGAATGACATATTGTTGATCGGAAATAATGTAGAATTTTCTGGAAAGCATAAAGGAGTGTTTGAAAGGAGTTTTTCAAAGAAAGACCTTGGTGAAGCTGCTTACACATTGAGCATCAAGATCTATAGAGATAGATCAAGACGCTTGATAAGATTTTTCAATGAGTACATACCTTGACAAGATTTTGAAGTAGTTCAAAATGGAACAGTCAAAGAAAGAGTTCTTGCCTGTGTTGCAAGGTGTGAAGTTGAGTAAGACTCAAAACCCGACCATGGCAGAAAATAGAAAAGAATGAACAGTCATTCCCTATGCCTCAGTCATAGGTTCTATAAAGTATGCTATGCTGTGTACTAGACCTATTGTATACCTTGCTCTGAGTTTGGCAAAGTAATACAATTTTGATCTAAAAGTAGATCACTAGAACAGCGGTCAAGAATATCCTTAGTGAGGACTAAGGAGATGTTTCTCGATTATGGAGGTGATAAAAGAGCCAGTCGTAAAAAGTTACAACGATGCAAGCTTTTACACCAATCCAGATGACTCTAAGTCTCAATCTGGATACATATTGAAAGTGGGAGCAATTAGCTAGAGTAGCTCCGTGCAGAGCATTGTGGACATAGAATATTCGCAAAATACATACGGCTCTGAATGTGACAGACCCGTTGACTAAACTTCTCTCATGAGCAAAACATGATCATACCTTAGTACTCTTTGGGTGTTAATCACATAGCCATGTGAACTAGATTATTGACTCTAGTAAACCATTTGGGCGTTGATCACATGACGATGTGAACTATGGGTATTAATCACATGCAGATGAGAATATTAGTGTTAAATCACATGGTGATGTGAACTAGATTATTGACTCTAGTGCAAGTGGGAGACTGAAGGAAATATGCCCTAGAGGCAATAATAAAGTTATTATTTATTTCCTTATTTCATGATAAATGTTTATTATTCATGCTAGAATTGTATTAACCGGAAACATAATACATGTGTGAATACATAGACAAACATAGTGCCACTAGTATGCCTCTACTTCACTAGCTCGTGAATCAAAGATGGTTAAGTTTCCTAGCCATGGACAAAAGAGTTGTCATTTGATTAACGGGATCACATCATTAGGAGAATGATGTGATTGACTTGACCCATTCCGTTAGCTTAGCACTTGATCGTTTAGTATGTTGCTATTGCTTTCTTCATGACTTATACAAAGTTCCTACAACTATGAGATTGTGCAACTCCCGTTTACCGGAGGAACACTTTGTGTGCTACCAAACGTCACAACGTAACTGGGTGATTATAAAGGTGCTCTACAGGTGTCTCCAAAGGTACATGTTGAGTTGGCATAATTCGAGATTAGGTTTTGTCACTCCGATTGTCGGAGAGGTATCTCTGGGCCCTCTCAGTAATACTCATCACTTAAGCCTTGCAAGCATTGTAACTAATGAGTTAGTTACAAAATGATGTATTACGGAACGAGTAAAGAGACTTGCCGGTAACGAGATTGAACTAGGTATTGGATACCGACGATCGAATATCGGGCAAGTAACATACCGATGACCAAGGGAACAACGTATGTTGTTATGCGGTTTGACCGATAAAGATCTTTGTAGAATATGTAGGAGCCAATATGAACATCCAGGTTCCACTATTGGTTATTGACCGGAAACAGTTCTAGGTCATGTCTACATAGTTCTCTAACCCGTAGGGTCCGCACGCTTAAGGTTTTAATGACAGTTATATTATGAGTTTATGAGTTTTGATGTACCGAAGGAGTTTGGAGTCCCGGATGAGATCGGAGATATGACGAGGAGTCTCGAAATGGTCGAGACGTAAAGATCGATATATTGGACAACTATATTCGGAGTTCGGAAAGGTTCCGAGTGATTCGGGTATTTTTCGGAGTACCGCAGAGTTACGGGAATTCGTCGGGGAGTATATGAGCCTTATTGGGCCATACGGGAATAGAGGAGAGAGGCCAAAAGGAAGGAGGCTTGCGCCCCCCTGGTCCGAATTGGACAAGGGGTGCAGCCCCCCTTTCCTTCTTCCTCTCCCCCTCTTTCCCCTTCTCCTACTCCAACAAGGGAGGTGGAATCCTACTAGGACAAGGGAGTCCTAGTAGGACTCCACACTTGGCGCGCCCCCTCCTAGGGCCGGCCTCCTCCCCCCTTGCTCCTTTATATACGGGGGCAGGAGGCACCCCATAAGACACAAGTTGATCTACGGATCGTTCCTTAGCCGTGTGCGGTGCCCCCCTCCACCATATTCCACCTCGGTCATATCGTCGCGGAGTTTAGGCGAAGCCCTGCGCCGGTAGAGCATCATCATCGTCACCACGCCGTCGTGCTGACGGAACTCATCCCCGACACTTTGCTGGATTGGAGTCCGGGGATCGCCATCGAGCTGAACGTGTGCTGAACTCGGAGGTGCCGTACGTTCGGTGCTTGGATCGGTCGGATCGTGAAGACGTACGACTACATCAACCGCGTTGTCATAATGCTTTCGCTTACGGTCTACGAGGGTACGTGGACAACACTCTCCCCTCTTGTTGTTATGCCATCACCATGATCTTGCGTGTGCGTAGGAAATTTTTTGAAATTACTACGTTCCCCAACAAAAATAAGGCCTTTACCGAACACATTGCTGATGCCTTGATGCGATCTTATGAAGAAAAACTTGAGTTGAAAGTTTCTATCCCTAGAAAACTCTATGATGAGTGGGAACCTACTATCAAAATTAAAATTAAAGATTATGAGTTTCATGCCTTGTGTGATTTGGGTGCTAGTGTCTCCACTATTCCCAAAACTTTGTGTGATTTGCTAGATTTCCGTGACTTTGAAGATTGCTCTCTAAATTTGCATCTTGCGGATTCCACTATTAAAAAGCCTATGGGACGAATTAATGATGTTCTTATTGTTGCCAATAGGAATTTTGTGCTCGTAGATTTTATCGTTCTTGATATAGATTGCAATCCTTCATGTCCTATTATTCTTGGTAGACCTTTCCTTAGAACGATTGGTGCAATTATTGATATGAAGGAAGGGAATATTAGATTCCAATTTCCCTTAAAGAAGGGTATGGAACACTTCCCTAGAAAGAAAATAAAATTACCATATGAATCTATCATGAGAGCCACTTATGGATTGCCTACCAAAGATGGCAATACCTAGATCTATGTTCGCTTTTATGCCTAGCTAGGGGCGTTAAACGATAGCGCTTGTTGGGAGGCAACCCAATTTTATTTTGTGTTCTTTGTTTTTGTTCCTGTTTAGTGTTAAATTTTGTTTCTACTTTTTGTTTAGATGTGGTTTTGTGTTTTAATTAGTGTTTGTGCCAAGTAGAACCTATAGGACAAGCTATGATGATAGTTGGTTTGATTCTTCTGAAAAACAGAAACTTTGCGCTCACGAGAAAAGATTCAATAAATCACAGGAAAGAGATTTTGCATTGATTCTTTTTGCTGCTGTTCAATAAACAAATTTTCTAGTACTTCCTATTTTTGGTAGAATTTTTAGAGTTCCATAAGTTTGCGTTAGTTACAGATTGCTACAGATTGTTCTGTTTTTGACAGATTCTGTTTTTCGTGTGTTGTTTGCTTATTTCAATGCATCTATGGCTAATAAATTAGTTTATAAACCATAAGGAAGTGGAATACAGTAGGTTTAACACCATTATAAATAAAGAATGAGTTTATTACAGTATCTTGAAGTAGTCTTTTGTTTTCTTTCACTAACGGAGCTCACGAGATTTCTATTGAGTTTTGTGTTGTGAAGTTTTCAAGTTTTGGGTGAATTCTTTTGATGTATTATGGAACAAAGAGTGGCAAGAGCCTAAGCTTGGGGATGCCCATGGCACCCCCAAGATAATCCAAGGACACCAAAAAGTCAAAGCTTGGGGATGCCCCGGAAGGCATCCCCTCTTCCGTCTACTTCCATCGGTAATTTACTTGGAGCTATATTTTTATTCACCAACATGATATGTGTTTTGCTTGGAGCGTATTGTATTATTTGTGTCTTCGCTTGTTAGTTTACCACAATCATCCTTGCTGTACACACCTTTTGAGAGAGCCATACCTGAATTGGAATTTGCTAGAATACTCTATGTGCTTCACTTATATCTTTTGTGCTTGATAGTTTTTCTCTATGTGCTTCACTTATATATTTTGAGCTTGATAGTTTTGCTCTATGTGCTTCACTTATATCTTTTGAGCTTGATAATTTTTACTCTAGTACTTCACTTAGATCTGTTAGAGCACGGTGGTGGATTTGTTTTAAAGAAACTATTTGATCTCTCATGCTTCACTTAGATTATTTTGAGAGTCGTTAATAGCATGATAATTTGCTTAATGTTAATATACTTGGTATTCAAGATATGTGAAACTTTCTTTTGAGTGAATTGAATACTAAGATAAGTTTGATGCTTGATAATTGTTTTGATATATGGAGGTGATAATATCAAAGTCGTGCTAGTTGGGTGATTATGAATTTGAGAAATACTTGTGTTGAAGTTTGCAAGTCCCGTAGCATGCACGTATGGTTAAAGTTGTGTAACAAATTTGAAACATGAAGTGTACCTGGCTTGTGCATCCTTATGAGTGGCGGTCGGGGACGAGCGATGGTCTTTTCCTACCAATCTATCCCCCTAGGAGCATGCACGTAGTACTTGAATTTTTGATGACTTCTAAATTTTTGCAATAAGTATATGAGTTCTTTTGACTAATGTTGAGTCCATGGATTATACGCACTCTCACCTTTCCACCTTTGCTAGCCTCTTCGGTACCGTGCATTGCCCTTTCTCACCTTGAGAGTTGGCGCAAACTTCGCCGGTGCATCCAAACCCCGTGATATGATACGCTCTATCACACATAAATCTCCTTATATCTTCCTCAAAACAGCCACCATACCTACCTATTATGGCATTTCCATAGCCATTCCGAGATATATTGCCATGCAACTTCCATCATCATCATGACATACATTACTTTTGTCATATTGCCATTGCATGATCATGTAGTTGACATCGTATTTGTGGCAAAGCCACCATGCATTATTTTTCATACATGTCACTCTTGATTCATTGCACCATCCCGGTACACCGCCGGAGGCATTTATATAGAGTCATATCTTGTTCTAAGTTTCGAGTTGTAATCCTTGTGTTGTAATCAATAGAAGTGTGATGATCATCATTATTAGAGCATTGCCCAAAAAAAAGAGAAAGGCCAAAAAGAAAAAAAAGAAAGGCCCCCAAAAAAAGGGCAATGCTACTATCTCTTTTTCCACACTTGTGCTTCAAAGTAGCACCTTGTTCTTCATGTAGTGAATCTTATATATTGTGCTTCAAAGTAGCACCTTGTTCTTCATGTAGTGAGTCTCATATATTGTGCTTCAAAGTAGCACCTTGTTCTTGATGTAGTGAATCTCATAAATTGTCCTTTTTGTACTAGTGGGAATTTTTCATTATAGAACTTGGCTTGTATATTCCTACGATGGGCTTCCTCAAATGCCCTAGGTCTTTGTGAGCAAGCAAGTTGGATGCACACCCACTAGTTTTCTTTTGTTGAGCATTCATAGCTCTAGTGCATCCGTTGCATGGCAATCCCTACTCCTCACATTGACATCAATTGATGGGCATCTCCATAGCCCGTTGATTAGCCTCGTCAATGTGAGACTTTCTCCTTTTTTGTCTTCCCCACACAATCCCCATCATCATATTCTATTCCACCCATAGTGCTGTATCCATGGCTCACGCTCATGTATTGCGTGAAAGTTGAAAAAGTTTGAGATTATTTAAGTATGAAACAATTGCTTGGCTTGTCATCGGGGGTATAGAAGTTGGGAACATCTTTGTGTGACGGAAATGAAGCATAGCCTAACTATATGATTTTGTAGGGATGAACTTTCTTTTGCCATGTTATTTTGAGAAGACATGATTGCTTGATTAGTATGCTTGAAGTATTATTATTTTTGTGTCAATATGAACTTTTGTCTTGAATCTTTCGGATCTGAATATTCATATCACAATTAAGAAGATTTACATTGAAATTATGCCAAAGTATCACTCCGCATCAAAAATTCTTTTTTATCATTTACCTACTCGAGGACGAGCAGGAATTAAGCTTGGGGATGCTTGATACGTCTCCAACGTATCTATAATTTTTTATTACTCCATGCTACTTTGTCTACTGTTTTGGACTATATTGGGCTTTATTTTCTACTTTTATATTATTTTTGGGACTAACCTATTAACCGGAGGCCCAGCCCAGAATTGCTGTTTTTTGCCTATCTCAGTATTTCGAAGAAACAGAATATCAAACGGAGTCCAAACGGAATGAAACCTTCGGGATCGTGATTTTCCAACCGAACGTGATCCAGGAGACTTGGACCCTACTCCAAGAAGTGCCAGAGACGGTCACGAGGGTGGACGGCCCCTTTGTTGCTCCACCGACGTACTCCTTCCTCCTATATATACCTACGTACCCCCGTCAGATCATAAGAGGAGCCAAAAACCTAATTCCACCCCCGCAACCTTCTGTATCCGCGAGATCCCATCTTGGGGCCTGTTCCGGAGCTCCGCCTGAGAGGGCATCCACCATGGAGGGCTTCTACATCAACACCATAGCCTCTCCGATGAAGTGTGAGTAGTTTACTTCAGACCTTCGGGTCCATAGTTATTAGCTAGATGGCTTCTTCTCTCTTTTTGGATCTCAATACAATGTTCTCCCCCTCTCTTGTGGAGATCTATTCGATGTAATCTTCTTTTTTGCGGTGTGTTTGTTGAGACCGATGAATTGTGGGTTTATGATCCAGCTTATCTATGAACAATATTTGATTCTTCTTTGAATTCTTTTATGTATGATTGAGTTATCTTTGCAAGTCTCTTCGAATTATCTTTATGGTTTGGCCAACTAGATTGGTAGTTCTTGCAATGGGAGAAGTGCTTAGCTTTGGGTTCAATCTTGCGGTGTCCTTACTCAGTGACAGAAAGAGTTGCAAGGCATGTATTGTATTGTTGCCATCGAGGATAACAATATGGGGTTTTTATCATAGTGCATGAATTTATCCCTCTACATCATGTCATCTTGCTTACGGCGTTACTCTGTTTTTACTTAATACTCTAGATGCATACTGGATAGCGGTCGATGAGTGGAGTAATAGTAGTAGATGCAGAATCGTTTCGATCTACTTGTTTTGGACGTGATGCCTATATACATGATCATACCTATATAATCTCATAATTATTTTCTTTTCTATCAATTGCTCAACAGTAATTTGTTCACCCACCGTAGAATACTTATGCTCTTGAGAGAAGCCACTAGTGAAACCTATGGCCCCCGGTGAAAGATCGAGGATGTCGCCTAGAGGGGGGGTGAATAGACGCTTTAAAATAATTACGGTTTAGGCTTGAACAAATGCGGAATAAACCCAGCGGTTAATTTGTCAAGCACAAAACCTACAACAACCAGGCTCACCTATGTGCACCAACAACTTATGCTAAGCAAGATAAGCAACTATGTGATAGCAAGATATATGACAAAGAACAATATGGCTATCACAAAGTAAAGTGCATAAGTAAAGGGGCTCGGGTAAGAGATAACCGAGGCACGCGGAGACGATGATGTATCCCGAAGTGCACACCCTTGCGGATGCTAATCTCCGTTTGGAGTGGTGTGGAGGCACAATGCTCCCCAAGAAGCCACTAGGGCCACCGTAATCTCCTCACGCCCTCGCACAATGCAAGATGCCGTGATTCCACTAAGGGACCCTTGAGGGCGGTCACCGAACCCGTACAAATGGCGACCCTTGGGGGCGGTCACCGAACCCGTACACTTTGGCAACCCTTGGGGGCGGTCACCGGTACCCGTCAAATTGCTCGGGGCGATCTCCACAACCTAATTGGAGACCCCGATGCTTGCCCGGAGCTTTACACCACAATGATTAAGCTCCGAACACCACCAACCGTCTAGGGCACGAAGGCACCCAAGAGGAACAAGCTCTAGGGTGCCCAAACACCCAAGAGTAATAAGCTTCTCAAACTTCACTTCCACGTATCACCGTGGAGAACTCAAACCGATGCACCAAATGCAATGGCAAGGGCACACGGAGTGCCCAAGTCCTTCTCTCCCAAATCCCACCAAAGCAACTAATGCTAGGGAGGAAAATGAGAGGAAGAACGAAAGAAGAACACGAAGAACTCCAAGATCTAGATCCAAGGGGTTCCCCTCACTTAGAGGAGAAAGTGATTGGTGGAAACGTGGATCTAGATCTCCTCTCTCTTTTCCCTCAAGAACTAGCAAGAATCCATGGAGGGATTGAGAGTTAGCAAGCTCGAAGAAGGTCAACAATGGGGGAAGAACACGAGCTCAAAGGATTAGGTTCATTGGGGAAGAAGACCCCCTTTTATAGGACCTCCCGAATCCAACCGTTATGTGCTCAGGTCGTGCACAAGCGGTACTACCGCTTGGAGGAGCGGTACTACCGCTTAGCACGGCCAAAACAGCCCAAACGAGAGAGAAAACACGAGATTTTGGTCCGGGGCGGTACTACCGCTTAGGAGCCACGGTAGTACTGCTCTGGAGCGGTACTACCGCTCAGGAGCAGCGGTAGTACCGCTCTGGAGCGGTAGTAAAAAATTACATCCGCTCTAGTCGCGGTAGTACCGCTGCAGCCTTTACCAAAACAGCCACAACTTTTGCAAACGGACTCCGAATTCAACGAAACCAAGTTTGTTGGAAAGCTAACGACATGGGCTAACACAATATTGATAGAAATATCAAGAATAAGCAAATGAGAAAAGTCCCATAAGAAAATGGTGAGAACCCTTCATCGGATAAGACCGGTAAAACCTCCAACACCGAAAACATCATAGAAGACGCATGCGAACTCCGTTTTCGATGAACTCAAGCTTGTCATCAAGATGACCATAAGCTCTAAGACTCACAAAGATAACCAAACAAGAACCAAGAAACATGATGCAAGGATGCAATGGTTTGAGCTCTCTACTAACGATACGATCAAGCTACCAACTTGAGAGCCCCCCTTGATAGTACGGCAAACGATCCTATAACTCGGTCTCCCAACTACCACCACAAGACCGGTAAAATAGAAAACCTATCAAGGGAAAACCTTTGCCTTGCACATGGTCCACTTGAGCTAGATGAAGACGATCTTGACTCCCTCAAGTTGGACCACCTTTCTTGATTGCGTTGGCTCGATGAAGACTAGATGATTGCTCCCCCATAGTTCACTATGGGTGAGCCACTCTTCGGCACATCTTCACAAGTCCATTGACACCACAATGGATGGCAAGATTCAAGCACTTGATCTCTTCGTGATGCTCCACTTGAACTTGCACACGGCAATCTTGATGACGATCACCACTTGATGTCATCCTTTCCATGGGTTGTATGATATCTTCCTCTTGACGCAAGCCCATGGATACGTACCTAACCCCACATACAACTCTCACATAGACCATGGGTTAGTACATAAAGTGCAATGGACAATGCTTACCATACCATGGGATCACTTGATCCCTCTCGGTACATCTTCTACGCTTTGTGAGTTGATCAACTTGATTCACTCTTGACTTAGTCTTGATCAACCTTGAATCTTTGCAACTCTCTTCATTTGGATGATGTCTTGAAGTTAAACATGAATGACCACACAACCTTCTTCTTCAAGACATGCTTGCAATAAGCTCAACACTCACATGACCAATCTTTGGATAATTCCTTAATAGCACCTTGGTCAACTCAAAAACTCCTTGAAACCAACACATGGACTTCAAGAAAAGCCTATGGACAAATCCTTCAAATATAACTCAAGACAACCATTAGTCCATAGAGATTGTCATCAATTACCAAAACCAAACATGGGGGCACCGCATGTTCTTTCAATCTCCCCCATTTTGGTAATTGATGACAATCACTTTCAAGAGAGTTTATATAAGGAATTATGCATCACCATGCAATGCAACAACTAATAGTGCATGCGAATGAGATGCAAATGCTAAGGAACAAAAACAAAGCAAGAAGAGATAACTCTCTAAACTTCTCCACAAAACTCTCTGAAACTTCTCCCCCATTGGCATCGATTGCCAATTTGGCGAAAATCTAAGAAGGCCAATATAAATTGTGGTCCTCCATAAATTGTGTATTTCTCAACAAGAGAGTGGAATGCAATACACATACCCAACTGCCAATACTTGGAGGAAGACAAACTATATTGATGCCCAAAGATTGCAACAGAAATATATGCCACAAAGACATAAAAAGAGAGACACAAGCAATCAGAAGATACCAATTGAAGCAAGCAATCAACGGATATCAATTGAACCAACTAGACCAATGATCCTACATGCCACAAGAATAAAGATATTATGAAAAGCGCAGAGGAGTGTTCTAAAGAAACTAGAGAAGCTCCCCATGATTTGTGGACACATAAGAACTTTGTATTTGAATACAAAGTGCACAAAATAGGATCATAGCTCCCCCAAAATCAATAGAAACTCACATCCAGTGCAAGTGAGCATATAGGAAACAAAGCCTAGCGCTTGCAACAAGCACATGGTTGAGCAACATGTAAAAGAGGCAACTTAAGAATAGGCTCAACCAAAATGATGTGTGTGAGTCATGGCGAAGCACTTGAGAAGACTAAGATTAGGATGAGCATTAAGCATCAACATAGTCTTGAAAGAATGAGGCACACAGTGCAAGGCCTATCATTCCCACACACAACTGGCAAATGGGTTCACAAGCTTACTAATAAGCAAAAGAGAACCTATGCTTGTGACAACCCGTGGTGAAGATAGACGAGGGGAGGCTCATCAAGACAAGGGATACCAATTAAGATGGCAAAAACCTCGTAAAGATAAGCAAGAGGAAAATAATCTTCACCACACAAGAGTGCAACAAGATGCAACGATAGAGGACACGCACTCAAGGCAAAAGCTTTCACGGAGCCACCAAAGAAATAACATAAGAAAGACAAGGTGGACGTGAAAGAAAGGATATCAACTAGAGATGTAATTTCTCTCAAGTGTATAAGGTTCTATGTAGATGAAATCATGATGATATATATATCTACAAAGAAGAATGTACACCCGAAATAGTTACAACACGAAGGAACAAGATATCCACAAGGAAGTCATAAATATACCAATAAGATATTTGCTTGAAAGCATAGCACTTGGCTAGATATGGTCTTATTGTATATAAATGAAGTCCAAACACACATCCATCAAAGGCATCACAACTAGCAACAAGAGATCATCGTTGGGATGCTTTGAGAAAGGAAACAAGTATCACAAGATATGAAATGAATATCATGCCAAGATGCAACCTACACAAGGTTGAATGCAAGAGGGAAAGCATGAATAGATACTTGTTACCGAGATATCATTGGAAGGATGTAGTAGATACCAATTGAAGGTAGATAGTAGTTCATTGATCATCCTAGCTTGACTCCAATATGCACATGGTGACAACACCTTCCTTGTGAGTGAGCCGAGCATCCAATGCATCTCCAAATGTTCCTAGAAGAACAACACAAACTAAACGGTACCCAAACTCATCGGGACCAAATAGTTAGAAACACCAATACATAGGACAAACTCCACATAAATATGTGCATATAGATATGAAAATGAATTTCATGCACATCTCATCCAAATTGAGACTAGGTGGAGTTTCCCCTATATATTGAGTCAAAGAAAGAAAGCATGCCAAATAGAATACATGAAGTAAACATGCATGCTCAAGACTTTCAAAACCCGAAACCAAAAGACAAAGAAATGCCAAGTGAAAAGGATACCAAATGGAGAAATCATCACTTGGAAGATATCATTAAAGATACATCAAGGAATGAGATATCCATTGATACACACTAAACTAAAGATGTCAAACTCCCAAAGAGAGGATGGTTCCAAACAAACCAAGCTCTCAACAAAGTTTCATGATGGCACAAGTACCAAAAGAAAACGGCTTGCCTTCCACCAAAACACACTTGATAAGGATCACAAGAAGAGTGTTCTAAAGAAAATAGGATAGCTCCCCCACGAGTTGTGCATTATAAGGAATTTGCATTTGAATACAAAATGCACAAGGTGGGATCACCACTTTCACTATATCTAGAAAACACTAGACAAGAACAAGAAATTAACAAGATCCACAAGTGGTATGGAAGACAACGGGAGTTGACACAAACCTTGGCAAGAGAAAAGGCAAATAAAACAAAAGCCAATGTAAAGATGATCAATTAAATTCTACCACACATAAGTGATTACCAATTGTCAAAAGACAAGAAGTATTTGGAAATAATTCCCGGTGGTAGATAGCAAGGATATCCGACATCATCTTCACTCCAAACAAAAAGCAAATTGCAACTTGTAGAGCTAACATGCCACCTAGGAACAAGATAATTTACAATATCAATTATAGGTGACAATATCTCAAATGTACACATTTTCTAGGCTTGTAATATGCACATAGCATATTACTCCCCCATAATGTGATACCAATGAAGAAAACTTAACAAGAGGCAATAAGAGGATCCAACACGAGATAATCAATGGAATTTTTAGAATTTGAATTTCTCATGAGAGATATACCACCTAGCGACTAGATAATCTTGAAATATCAATACTAGATGGTATTACTCATGTGCACACATTTATAGGATTGTGAGGTGCACAAAGCACACCACTCCCCCATAATGGATATTCCATTAATCTCTCACAAGAGCCAACTAAGAAATAAACAAGATGCACTAAGGCTCAACGAACGACACACAAGTACATGATGTGCAAACCAACATACACAAAGGCAATTTGGAGACACATCATATACAAACACATGCAAGGAACAAAACCAAAACATGCAAAGGGGCAAGTAACTTTCAATGTAAACAATTTAAGTACAAGTTACCGCAAGGAGGCACATTGGATATAAGATAGAAACTTGACAACCCAATTGACTTCGCTTGAGACAAAAGAATGATGAAGTCCCCTTAATTCTTCATAATGTAGCCAAGTCTCCAATGCCCTCCAACAACACCTATTGATCAAGTTTGAGCTTGTTGGTCCCCAACCAAGTTGGGTCCTAAGAGGTTAGTCACAATAGGTTTGGCTACCCAAATGGTTCTTTGCTTGACACCACTTTGAGTACCAACAAACTTGGCAAACACATTGCCAACCTTATCCTTACCAAGAGAATAGATATCATCAATAATAATTGGGTTGGATAAGTTACCACTAGTGCATGAAGAAGCGACGTGACCTTTCTCACGACATAAGTAGCAACGTCTACTCTTCACTTTCTTCTCACTTGATTTCTCAATTTGAGAAGCATTAACTTGAGTCTTCTTGGGAAGAGGCCTTTCTTCAACTTGATGTTGAGCATGAGATTGAACTTGTGCCCTCTTCCCTTGTTGCTTGACACTAATGGCCTTCTTCTTCAATGGGCAAGATCTAACATGATGCCCTTCGACTTTGCACTTGAAGCAAACAATCTTGGCCGAATTCTTGACTTGTTCTTGGCCCTTCTTCTTATTCAACTTGGACTTCTTCTTCTTGTTGGAGTTGAATCCAAGTCCACCTTTGTCATTGGGGGATTTTTGCACACTCAAGATATTGTTGAGTGTGGCCTTCCCTTCATGACACTTTTCCAAGTCTTTCTTCAAAGAAGTGACTTGGGCCTTGAGCTCTTTGATTTCCTCTACATGGTTAGTCTCAACACAAGTACTAGAGGAAGTATAAGCTTCATCGTTAGAGCAACAAGGCAAGGAAAGCAATTCATCACAAGATGTACCAACATTGTGAGTAGATGAATTACAAGGACTAGCACATGGAAATATACTATTTTGACTAGAAGTAGTGCTAGTATCCACATGAGGCTCACTAAATGTTACCTTAGCAATCATGGCCTCATGAGCTATCTTTAGCACACTATGGGATACTAGAAGATCATCATGAGAGCTTGAGAGCTTTTCATGACTTTCTTCCAGTTTCCCATAATTGCAAGATAGCACCTCAAGTTGAGCCCGTAGCTCAACATTCTCCTTCAAAATGGATGCTTCACAAGTAATATAATTGGTAGCACAAGCATCATCATTAACAACAAGAGGAGAAGACAACTTGGCAAGCTCTTTTAAATAAGAAGCTTCAAGTTGAGCATGAGACTCGGTGAGTTTGATGAGCTCACCCTTGATGAACCTTGAGCCATTTTCGAGGTGCTCAAAATCCTCAAGGAGTCTAGCATGAGCAACTTCAAGCTTAGCATTTTTAGTTTCAAAAACATTGGCCACCTCAAGAGCTCTATCAGTAGATTCCTTCACTCTAGACAATTCTAGAGCAAAAGTCTCCTCAAGAGATTCCTTGGTGGTTTGTTCATGTTCAAGAGCTTGAGTTAGCTCCGCGATCTCATTTGCGTAATCACGCCCATGAGCTTCCATTTTCTCAATGGTGACCTCATGCTCCTCGAGATGAGATTCCAACTCCTCAATATATTTCTTGCCCTCAATGGAAATGGACATAATTTCCATGAAGTTGGAACGAGCAATTTTATTTTTATGAAGAGCTTTAAAAATCATCTCCCCCTTAGTTTTTAAGGAGGCAACATTATCATTCTCTTTATCATTATCCTCATCATCATTAGCATAAACATCATCATCAAGAGACATATTGGGGTACAAAGTAGGAGATACCTTTGATGCCTTAGCCATAAGGCAAAAAGCAATAGATGATGATGTAGGATCCCTTGAGGCACCATTAAACACCACATCTTGTTCCATGGAGTGTTCGGTTTCCTCTACATTGTTAGCACAATAATCCAAGGAAATAGATGCTTTTTTATCATGGCAACAAGACATAGTAAGCATATCAGCATGCGATTTAGTCAAGCAATTTCTACATGATATGCAAGGACTATCAACACAAGCATGTGAAACATTTGGAGTGCTCGAAGTGTTAAAGCCAAAGAAGGAGCATTGCAATAATATAGTGATGAAGGATCATCCACAGTAAGCATACTATCATCATTGCAATGACCAACACTACTCACCATATCATTTCCTTGTGGCAAACCACATGTAGGTGAAGTAGAAGAATTTGAGAAGACTATACGACCGGAGGTGGAGGGAGAACAATCATCCCCACAAATATTGGACACACCATATTTATCTTGAAGCTTTGTCCATAACTCATGAGCATCCCGGACCGGCATGAGTTCAAATATAACTACATTGCTCAAAGCATCAAAAAGCACATTAGAAGCTTGAGCATTGAGATAAGAGTTTTTCTCATCCTCTAAAGATAATCTTGTTGGGGAACATAGTAATTTCAAAAAAATTCCTACGTACACGCAAGATCATGGTGATGGCATAGCAACGAGAGGAGAGAGTGTTGTCCACGTACCCTCGTAGACCGTAAGCGGAAGCGTTATGACAACACGGTTCATGTAGTCGTACGTCTTCACGATCCGACCGATCCAAGTACCGAACGTACGGTACCTCCGAGTTCAGCACACGTTCAGCTCGATGACGATCCCCGGGCTCCGATCCAGCAAAGCTTCGGGGATGAGTTCTGTCAGCACGACGGCGTGGTGACGATGATGATGCTCTACCGGCGCAGGGCTTCGCCTAAACTCCGCGACGATATGACTGAGGTGGAATATGGTGGAGGGGGGCACCGCACACGGCTAAGGAATGATCCGTAGATCAACTTGTGTTATTGTGGGGTGCCCCCCGCCCCCGTATATAAAGGAGCCAGGGGGGAGGAGGCGGCCGGCCAAGGAGGGCGCGCCAAGGGGGGAGTCCTACTCCCATCGGGAGTAGGACTCCCTTCTTTCCTAGTTGGAATAGGAGAAGGCGGGAAAGAGGAGGAAGAGGGGAAGGAAAGGGGGGCGCCCCCTTCCCTTGTCCTATTCGGACTAGGAAGGGGAGGGGCGCGCGGCCCCCTCCTGCCTCCTTCCCTCTTCTCCCTCGAGGCCCATGTAGGCCCAATAACCCCCCGGGGGGGTTCCGGTAACCTCCCGGTACTCCGGTAAAATGCCGATTTCACCCGGAACGATTCCAATGTTCAAATATAGGCTTCCAATATATCGATCTTTATGTCTCGGCCATTTCGAGACTCCTCGTTATGTCCGTGATCACATCCGGGACTCCGAACAAACTTCGGTACATCAAAACTTATAAACTCATAATAAAACTGTCATCGTAACGTTAAGCGTGCGGACCCTGCGGGTTCGAGAACTATGTAGACATGACCTAGAACTATTCTCGGTCAATAACCAATAGCGGAACTTGGATGCCCATATTGGTTCGTACATATTCTACGGAGATCTTTATCGGTCAAACCGCATAACAACATACGTTGTTCCCTTTGTCATCGGTATGTTACTTGCCCGAGATTTGATCGTCGGTATCCAATACCTAGGTCAATCTCGTTACCGGCAAGTCTCTTTACTCGTTCTGTAATGCGTCATTCCGTAACCAACTCATTTGGTCACATTGCTTGCAAGGCTTATAAAGATGTGCATTACTGAGAGGGCCCAGAGATACCTCTCCGACAATCGGAGTGACAAAACCTAATCTCGAAATACGCCAACTCAACATGTACCTTCGGAGACACCAGTAGTACTCCTTTATAATCACCCAGTTACGTTGTGATGTTTGGTAGCACCCAAAGTGTTCCTCCGGTAAACGGGAGTTGCATAATCTCATAGTTACAGGAACATGTATAAGTCATGAAGAAAGCAATAGCAACATACTAAACGATCAAGTGCTAGGCTAACGGAATGGGTCATGTCAATCACATCATTCTCCTAATGATGTGATCCCGTTAATCAAATGACAACTCTTTTGTCCATGGCTAGGAAACATAACCATCTTTGATAAACGAGCTAGTCAAGTAGAGGCATACTAGTGGCACTATGTTTGTCTATGTATTCACACATGTATTATGTTTCCGGTTAATACAATTCTAGCATGAATAATAAACATTTATCATGATATAAGGAAATAAATAATAACTTTATTATTGCCTCTAGGGCATATTTCCTTCAGTCTCCCACTTGCACTAGAGTCAATAATCTAGTTCACATCATTATGTGATTCAACATCAATATTCACATCTGTATGTGATTAATACCCATAGTTCACATCGTCATGCGATCAACACCCAAAGGGTTTACTAGAGTCAATAATCTAGTTCACATCGCTATGTGATTAACACCCAAAGAGTACGAAGGTATGATCATGTTTTGCTCATGAGAGAAGTTTAGTCAACGGGTCTGTCATATTACAGAGTCGTATGTATTTTGCAAATATTCTATGTCTACAATGCTTTGCACGAAGCTACTCTAGCTAATTGCTCCCACTTTCAATATGTATCCAGATTGAGACTTAGAGTCATCTGGATCGGTGTAAAAGCTTGCATCGATGTAACTCTTTACGACGAACTCTTTTATCACCTCCATAATTGAGAAACATATCCTTATTCTACTAAGGATAATTTTGACCAATGTCCAGTGATCTACTCCTAGATCACTATTGTACTCCCTTGTCAAACCAGGGCAGAGTATACAATAGGTCTGGTCCATAGCATGGCATACTTTTATAGAACCTATAACTGATGCATAGGGAATGACTTTCATTCTCTTTCTATTTGCTGCCGTGGTCGGGTCTTGAGTCTTACTCAATTTCACACATTTGCAACACAGGCAAGAACTCTTTCTTTGACTGTTCCATTTTGAACTATTTCAAAATCTTGACAAGGTATGTACTTATTGAAAAAACTTATCAAGCGTCTTGATCTATCTCAATAGATCTTGATGCTCAATATGTAAGCAGCTTCTCCGAGGTCTTTATTTGAAAAAAAACTCCTTTCAAACACTCCTTTATGCTTTGCAGAATAATTCTACATTATTTCCGATCAACAATATGTCATTCACATATACTTATCAGAAATGCCGTAGTGCTCCCACTCACTTTCTTGTAAATACAGGCTTCACCGCAAGTCTGTATAAAACTATATGCTTTGATCAACTCATCAAAGCATATATTCCAACTCCGAGATGCTTGCACCAGTCCATAGATGGATCGCTGGAGCTTATACATTTTGTTAACACCTTTAGGACTGACAAAACCTTCTGGCTGCATCATATACAACTCTTTTTTAATAAATCCATTAAGGATTGCAGTTTTGTTATCCATTTGCCAGATTTCATAAAATGCGGCAATTGCTAACATGATTCGGACAGACTTTAAGCATCGATACGAGTGAGAAAATCTCATCGTAGTCAACACCTTGAACTTTGTCAAAAACCTTTTTCGACAAGTCTAGCTTTGTAGATAGTAACACTACTATCAGCGTCTGTCTTCCTCTTAAAAATCCATTTAACCTCAATCGCTTGCCGATCATCGGGCAAGTCAACCAAAGTCCATACTTTGTTCTCATACATGGATCCCATCTCAGATTTCATGGCCTCAAGCCATTTCGCGGAATCTGGGCTCATCATCGCTTCCTCATAGTTCGTAGGTTCATCATGGTCTAGTAACATGATTCTAGAACGGTATTACCGTACCACTTTGGTGCGGATCTTATTCTGGAAGACCTACGAGGTTCGGTAGTAACTTGATCTGAAGCTTCATGGTCATCATCATTAACTTCCTCACTAATCGGTGTAGGCATCACTGGAACTGATTTCTGTGATGAACTACTTTCCAATTTGGGAGAAGGTACAATTACCTTATCAAGTTCTACTTTCCTTCCACTCACTTCTTTCGAGAGAAACTCCTTCTCTAGAAAGGATCCATCTTAGCAACGAATCTTGCTTTCGGATCTGTGATAGAAGGTGTACCCAATAGTTACCTTTGGGTATTCTATGAAGACGCACTTCCCCGATTTGGGTTCGAGCTTATCAGGTTGAAACTTTTTCATATAAGCATCGCAGCCCCAAACTTTAAGAAACGACAACTTTGGTTTCTTGCCAAACCACAGTTCATAAGGCGTCGTCTCAACGGATTTTGATGGTGCCCTATTTAAAGTGAATGCAACTGTCTCTAATGCATAATCCCAAAACGATATTGGTAAACCGATAAGAGATATCATAGATTGCACTATATCCAATAAAGTACGGTTATGACGTTCGGACACACCATTAAGCTGTGGTGTTCCAGGTGGCATGAGTTTGTGAAACTATTCCACTAATTGAAGACCAAACTCGTAACTCAAATATTTGTCTCCGCGATCAAATTGCAGAAACTTTATTTTCTTGTTACGATCATTCTCCACTTCACTCTGAAATTCTTTGAACTTTCCAAATGTTTCAGACTTGTGCTTCATTAAGTAGATATACTCATATCTGCTCAATTCATCTTGTGAAGGTTAGAAAATAACGATACTTGCCACGAGCCTTAACACTCATTGGATCGCATACATCGGTATGTATTATTTCCAGTAAGTCAGTAGCTCGTTCAATTGTTCCAGAGAACGGAGTTTTAGTCATCTTGCCCAAAAGGCACGGTTCGCAAGCATCAAATGATTCATAACCAAGAGATTCCAAAAATCCATCTTTATGGAGTTTCTTCATGCGCTTTACACCGATATGACCCAAACGGCAGTGCCACAAACAAGTTGCACTATCATTATTAACTTTGCATCTTTTGGCATCAATATTATGATTATGTGTATCACTATGATCGAGGTCCAATAAACTATTTTCATTGGGTGTATGACCATCGAAGGTTTTATTCATGTAAACAGAACAACAATTATTCTCTGACTTTAAATGAATAACCGTATTGCAATAAACATGATCAAATCATATTTATGCTCAACGCAAACGCTAAATAACATTTATTTAGTTTTAACACTAATCCCAAAAGTATAGGGAGTGTGCGATGATGATCATATCAATCTTGGAACCATTTCCAACACACATCGTCACTTCACCCTCAACTAGTTTCTGTTTATTCTGTTACTCCTGTTTCGAGTTACTAATATTTAGCAACCGAACAAGTATCAAATACTCAGGGGCTACTATAAACACAAGTAAGGTACACATAAATAACCTGTATATCAAATATACCCTTGTTCTCTTTGCCATCCTTCTTATCCACCAAATATTCAGGCCATTTCCACTTCCAGTGACCATTTCTTTTGCAGTATAATCATTCAGTTTCAGGCTTTGGTCCAGCTTTGGGCTTCTTCGCGGGAGTGACAACTTGCTTGTCATTCTACTTGAAGTTTCCCTTTCTTTCCCTTTGCCCTTTTCTTGAAACTAGTGATCTTGTCAACCATCAACACTTGATGCTCTTTCTTGATTTCTACCTTCGTCGATTTCAACATCACGAAGAGCTCGAGAATCGTTTTCGTCATCCCTTGCATACTGTAGTTCATCACAAAGTTCTACTAACTTGGTGATGGTGACTAGAGAACTCTGTCAATCACTATCTTATCTGGAAGATTAACTCCCACTTGATTCAAGCGATTGTAGTACCCAGACAATCTGAGCACATGCTCACTAGTTGAGCGATTCTCCTCCATCTTTTTGCCACAGAACTTGTTGGAGACTTCATATCTCTCAACTCGGGTATTTGCTTGAAATATTAACTTCAACTCCTGGAACATCTCATATGGTCCATGACGTTCAAAACGTCTTTGAAGTCCTGATTCTAAGCCGTTAAGCATGGTGCACTAAACTATCAAGTAGTCATCATATTGAGCTAGCCAAACGTTCATAACGTCTGCATCTGCTCCTGCAATAGGTCTGTCACCTAGCGGTGCATTAAGGACATAATTCTTCTGTGCAGCAATGAGGATAAACCTCAGATCACGGATCCAATCCGCATCATTGCTACTAACTTCTTTCAACACAATTTTCTCTAGGAACATATCAAAATAAACATATGAAAGCAACAACGCAAGCTATTGATCTACAACATAATTTGCAAAATACTACCAGGACTAAGTTCATGATAAATTAAAGTTCAATTAATCATATTACTAATGAACTCCCACTTAGACATACATCTCTCTAGTCATCTAAGTGATTACGTGATCCAAATCAACTAAACCATGTCCGGTCATCACGTGAGATGGAGTAGTTTCAATGGTGAACATCACTATGTTGATCATATCTACTATATGATTCACGTTCGACCTTTCGGTCTCTGTGTTCCGAGGCCATATCTGTATATGCTAGGCTCGTCAAGTTTAACCTGAGTATTCCGCGTGTGCAACTGTTTTGCACCCGTTGTATTTGAACGTAGAGCCTATCACACCCGATCATCACGTGGTGTCTCAGCACGAAGAACTTTCGCAACGGTGCATACTCAGGGAGAACACTTCTTGATAATTAGTGAGAGATCATCTTAAAATGCTACCGTCAAACAAAACAGAATAAGATGTATAACAGATAAACATCATATGCAATCAAAATATGTGACATGATATGGCCATGATCATCTTGCGCCTTTGATCTCCATCTCCAAAGTACTGTGATGATCTCTATCGTTACCGGCACGACACCATGATCTTCATCATCTTGATCTATATCAATGTGTCGTCACATGGTCGTCTCGCCAACTATTGCTCTTGCAATTATTGCTATCACATAGCGATAAAGTAAAGCAATTATTTGGCACTTGCATCTTATGCAACAAAGAGACAACCATAGGGCTTCTACCTGTTGCCGATAACTTCAACAAAACATGATCATCTCATACAACAACTTATATCTCATCACGTCTTGACCATATCACATCACAACATGCCCTACAAAAACAAGTTAGACGTCCTCTACTTTGTTGTTGCAAGTTTTACGTGGCTGCTACGGGCTGAGCAAGAACCGTTCTTACCTACGCATCAAAACCACAACGATAGTTCGTCAAGTTAGTGCTGTTTTAACCTTCGCAAGGACCGGGCGTAGCCACACTCGATTCAGCTAAAGTGAGAGAGACAGACACCCGCCAGCCACCTTTAAGCACAAGTGCTCGTAACGGTGAAACCAGTCTCGTGTAAGCCTACGCGTAATGTCGGTCCGGGCCGCTTCATCTCACAATACCGCCGAACCAAAGTATGACATGCTGGTAAGCAGTATGACTTGTATCGCCCACAACTCACTTGCGTTCTACTCGTGCATATAACATCAACGCATAAAACCTAGCTCGGATGCCACTGTTGGGGAACGTAGTAATTTCAAAAAATTTCCTACGTACACGCAAGATCATGGTGATGGCATAGCAACGAGAGGAGAGAGTGTTGTCCATGTACCCTCGTAGACCGTAAGCGGAAGCATTATGACAACGCGGTTGATGTAGTCGTACGTCTTCACGATCCGACCGATCCAAGTACCGAACGTACGGCACCTCCGAGTTCAGCACACGTTCAGCTCGATGACGATCCCCGGGCTCCGATCCAGCAAAGCTTCGGGGATGAGTTCTGTCAGCACGACGGTGTGGTGACGATGATGATGCTCTACCGGCGAAGGGCTTCGCCTAAACTCCGCGACGATATGACCGAGGTGGAATATGGTGGAGGGGGGCACCGCACACGGCTAAGGAACGATCCGTAGATCAACTTGTGTTATTGTGGGGTGCCCCCCGCCCCCGTATATAAAGGAGCCAGGGGGGAGGAGGCGGCCGGCCAAGGAGGGCGCGCCAAGGGGGGAGTCCTACTCCCACCGGGAGTAGGACTCCCTTCTTTCCTAGTTGGAATAGGAGAAGGGGGGAAAGAGGAGGAAGAGGGGAAGGAAAGGGGGGGGGCGCCCCCCTTCCCTTGTCCTATTCGGACTAGGAAGGGGAGGGGCGCGCGGCCCCCTCCTGCCTCCTTCCCGCTTCTCCCTCGAGGCCCATGTAGGCCCAATAACCCCCGGGGGGGTTCCGGTAACCTCCCGGTACTCCGGTAAAATGCCGATTTCACCCGGAGCGATTCCGATGTCCAAATATAGGCTTCCAATATATCGATCTTTATGTCTCGACCATTTCGAGACTCCTCGTTACGTCCGTGATCACATCCGGGACTCCGAACAAACTTCGGTACGTCAAAACTTATAAACTCATAATAAAACTGTCATCGTAACGTTAAGCGTGCGGACCCTACGGGTTCGAGAACTATGTAGACATGACCTAGAACTATTCTCGGTCAATAACCAATAGCGGAACCTGGATGCCCATATTGGTTCCTACATATTCTACAGAGATCTTTATCGGTTAAATCGCATAACAACATACGTTGTTCCCTTTGTCATCGGTATGTTACTTGCCCGAGATTTGATCGTCGGTATCCAATACCTAGTTCAATCTCGTTACCGGCAAGTTTCTTTACTCGTTCCGTAATGCATCATTCCGTAACCAACTCATTTGGTCACATTGCTTGCAAGGCTTATAAAGATGTGCATTACCGAGAGGGCCCAGAGATACCTCTCCGACAATCGGAGTGACAAAACCTAATCTCGAAATACGCCAACTCAACATGTACCTTCGGAGACACCTGTAGTACTCCTTTATAATCACCCAGTTACGTTGTGACGTTTGGTAGCACCCAAAGTGTTCCTCCGGTAAGCGGGAGTTGCATAATCTCATAGTTACAGGAACATGTATAAGTCATGAAGAAAGCAATAGCAACATACTAAACGATCAAGTGCTAGGCTAATGGAATGGGTCATGTCAATCACATCATTATCCTAATGATGTGATCCCGTTAATCAAATGACAACTCTTTTGTCCATGGCTAGGAAACATAACCATCTTTGATAAACGAGCTAGTCAAGTAGAGGCATACTAGTGACACTATGTTTGTCTATGTATTCACACATGTATTATGTTTCCGGTTAATACAATTCTAGCATGAATAATAAACATTTATCATGATATAAGGAAATAAATAATAACTTTATTATTGCCTCTAGGGCATATTTCCTTCAAATCTTTAGGGATCCTTTGGAGGAGAAAAACCCATATCTACAATTTGCTCTAAATTTGGGTCCATGACCCTAAAGAGATTAAGCATGCGAATTACCCAAACATCAAAATTTGAGCCATCGAAACTAAGAGTGTCAGAGAATCCTAATCCTCTAGTCGACATCTTTACTCTCTAGGCGGTAAAGCCTAATAAAGAGAGACGAGGCTCTGATACCAATTGAAAGATCGAGGATGTCGCCTAGAGGGGGGGTGAATAGGCGCTTTAAAATAAATACGGTTTAGGCTTGAACAAATGCGGAATAAACCTAGCGGTTAATTTGTCAAGCACAAAACCTACAACAACTAGGCTCACCTATGTGCACCAACAACTTATGCTAAGCAAGATAAGCAACTATGTGATAGCAAGATATATGACAAAGAACAATATGGCTATCACAAAGTAAAGTGCATAAGTAAAGGGGCTCGGGTAAGAGATAACCGAGGCACGCGGAGACGATGATGTATCCCGAAGTTCACACCCTTGCGGATGCTAATCTCCGTTTGGAGCGGTGTGGAGGCACAATGCTCCCCAAGAAGCCACTAGGGCCACCGTAATCTCCTCACGCCCTCGCACAATGCAAGATGCCATGATTCCACTAAGGGACCCTTGAGGGGGGTCACCGAACCCATACAAATGGCGACCCTTGGGGGCAGTCACCGAACCTGTACACTTTGGCAACCCTTGGGGGCGGTCACCGGTACCCGTCAAATTGCTCGGGGCGATCTCCACAACCTAATTGGAGACCCCGACGCTTGCCCGGAGCTTTACACCACAATGATTGAGCTCCGAACACCACCAACCGTCTAGGGCACCAAGGCACCCAAGAGGAACAAGCTCTAGGGTGCCCAAACACCCAAGAGTAATAAGCTTCTCAAACTTCACTTCCACGTATCACCGTGGAGAACTCAAACGATGCACCAAATGCAATGGCAAGGGCACACGAAGTGCCCAAGTCCTTCTCTCCCAAATCCAACCAAAGCAATTAATGCTAGGGAGGAAAATGAGAGGAAGAACGAAAGAAGAACACGAAGAACTCCAAGATCTAGATCCAAGGGGTTACCCTCACTTAGAGGATAAAGTGATTGGTGGAAACGTGGATCTAGATCTCCTCGCTCTTTTCCCTCAAGAACTAGCAAGAATCCATGGAGGGATTGAGAGTTAGCAAGCTCGAACAAGGTCAACAATGGGGAAAGAACACGAGCTCAAAGGATTAGGTTCATTGGGGAAGAAGACCCCCTTTTATAGGACCTCCTGAATCCAACCGTTATGTGCTCAGGTCGTGCACAAGCAGTACTACCGCTTGGAGGAGCAGTACTACCGCTTAGCACGGCCAAAACAGCCCAAACGAGAAAGAAAACACGAGATTTTGGTCCGGGGCGGTACTACCGCTTAGGAGCCACGGTAGTACTGCTCTGGAGCGGTACTACCGCTCAGGAGCAGCGGTAGTACCGCTCTGGAGCGGTAGTAAAAAATTACATCCGCTCTAGTCGCGGTAGTACCGCTGCAGCCTTTACCAAAACAGCCACAACTTTTGCAAACGGACTCCAAATTCAACGAAACCAAGTTTGTTGGAAAGCTAACAACATGGGCTAACACAATATTGATAGAAATATGAAGAATAAGCAAATGAGAAAAGTCCCATAAGAAAATGGTGAGAACCCTTCATCGGATAAGACCGGTAAAACCTCCAACACCGAAAACATCATAGAAGACGCATGCAAACTCCGTTTTCGATGAACTCAAGCTTGTCATCAAGATGACCATAAGCTCTAAGACTCACAAAGATAACCAAACAAGAACCAAGAAACATGATGCAAGGATGCAATGGTTTGAGCTCTCTACTAATGATACGATCAAGCTACCAACTTGAGAGCCCCCCTTGATAGTACGGCAAACGATCCTATAACTCGGTCTCCCAACTACCACCACAAGACCGGTAAAATAGAGAAACTATCAAGGGAAAACCTTTGCCTTGCACATGGTCCACTTGAGCTAGATGAAGACGATCTTGACTCCCTCAAGTTGGACCACCTTTCTTGATTGCGTTGGCTCGATGAAGACTAGATGATTGCTCCCCCATAGTTCACTATGGGTGAGCCACTCTTCGGCACATCTTCACAAGTCCATTGACACCACAATGGATGGCAAGATTCAAGCACTTGATCTCTTCGTGATGCTCCACTTGAACTTGCACACGACAATCTTGATGACGATCACCACTTGATGTCATCCTTTCCATGGGTTGTATGATATCTTCCTCTTGACGCAAGCCCATGGATACGTACCTAACCCCACATACAACTCTCACATAGACCATGGGTTAGTACATAAAGTGTAATGGACAATGCTTACCATACCATGGGATCACTTGATCCCTCTCGGTACATCTTCTATGCTTTGTGAGTTGATCAACTTGATTCACTCTTGACTTAGTCTTGATCAACCTTGAATCTTTGCAACTCTCTTCATTTGGATGATGTCTTGAAGGTAAACATGAATGATCACACAACCTTCTTCTTCAAGACATGCTTGCAATAAGCTCAACACTCGCATGACCAATCTTTGGCTAATTCCTTAATAGCACCTTGGTCAACTCAAAAACTCCTTGAAACCAACACATGAACTTCAAGAAAAGCCTATGGACAAATCTTTCAAATACAACTCAAGACAACCATTAGTCCATAGAGATTGTCATCAATTACCAAAACCAAACATGGGGGCACCGCATGTTCTTTCACCCGGGTCTATTCTCAACATATCAATCTATATCACTTTATTTACTTGCTTTATTTTATTTTGCCTTTTACTTTTTACTTTGCATCTATCTATCAAAAATACCAAAAATATTATCTCTATCAGATCTCACTCTCGTAAGTGACCATGAAGGGATTGACAACCCCTAAGCGTTGGTTGTGAGTTGCTATCGTTTTGTGTAGGTACGAGGGACTTGTGTGTGATCTCCTACTGGATTGATACCTTGGTTCTCAAAAACTGAGGGAAATACTTATGCTACTTTACTGCATCATCCTCTCCTCTTCGGGGAAATCCAACGCAGTGCTCAAGAGGTAGCGGCTCTCGATTGCGGCGGCTCAGAGGAACGCCGTCCACGGCGACTCGGGAGGCCAGACAAGGCCACAACGCCGGTGACTTGAAGGCTCGCCCGGCTGCTGATGTGAATGCCCACGACGAGGCGAGAGCCCACGGCGGCATGTGTGCGGAGATGGCTGCAGCGCTGGGCGACTCGAAGGAGGAGAGGTGTCTCAGCGACCGGCGGCTCGAGGCAGTCGCGGCCAAAAGGGCATCGAGGCGGCCAGACCATCTCCAGTTGCTGCGGTGAGCGATGGTGGAAGCAGACCGGTCAAACCACAGTGGCGAGAAGCAAGGGAAGCTGAATCCGGGTCGTCGTTGTGTTCGTCTCCAGGTCGTGATTGATTTCCTCCCTTGTTGCTATAGCGGATCAGCTTTCTGGCAGTAGTATATGTTGATACATACTGATCTTTGACCCGGTGTGTCGCGGTTCAGGATTTTTTTTCGGCGATGCGTATCACACCGATTAACACACAAACTGCCAAACCCTAATTTTTTTGAAGCCAAAATTGTACTGGCCTTCGATCTGACTGTTTGCCGTCAAAAACACAAACCTTCAGAGAGATCCCTCCAAGAACTCGACACCATCGTGCGCTAGCCCCACGGTGGGCGCCAACTATCGTGGAATTAACACGTCAGATGTCCTTAGTGTGAGGACTTAGTCGCGAGGCCAACACATCTATGTGGTAGCTTGAGAGGGGTTGAGCGAAATCAAGAGACGCAACACAAGACAAAGGTTTACACAGCTTCGGGCCCCGGGAAACATCATCCGGTAATAGCCCTACATGTTGTTTGAGGCTAGATCTCATTATCGTCCCGAGGGAGTCGTCGTAAACCGACTCTCCTCTAGTTGTGTCTAGCCCTAAATATTGTTTCTTGCTTGTCCCTCTTTGGGGAGCCCTGCCCCTCCTTATATAAGTTAAAGGGGCGGGTTACATGTAGAGTCCATCTCGGACTAAGACTTAAACTATTTTGACTTCCTTTCCTGGGCTTCTTAACGTCTGTCGATTTAACATTGTCTGTCGGTTTAACATTGTCTGCCGGTTTAACATTGTCTGCCGGTTTAACATTGTCTGAATACCTACCGGTGCCACCATCTGTCTTAACTCTGTCGATTTAACACTCGCCGGTTTACCGTTTGTCTTAGCCATCTGTCTTAACACTTGCCGGTTTACCACTCACCGGTTTACCGTCTGTCTTAGCCATCTGTCTTAACACTTGCCGGTTTACCATTCACCGGTTTACCAAGTCCAGGACGGGTTACGACTCCGGCCGGGTCATACCGCGGGGTATATCCCCGACAGTTAGTACTAAACATCAGGGCTATCTGGAACGTAGGATTTAACCCTCCGTGCGGTGGAGATGAATTGGTTATCCGCCCTCTCGTGCTTTTATAGGGGTAGTAGATATATGCACATACACTCATTTCTATGAATGCCTGTACGCACATCCTATTTCTATGAGCATCTCCAGGAGAGTGAGTCGGCACATTATTTTGAGTTTGACGAAGTCACCACAGGTGTCTCCGTAGTCGATATGAGTGTCTCCTCCCACTGAATACATCATCGGAAAGTCTAAAATAAATTCAAAAAATACGAGCACCAACTTTTCGATGGGTTGGTTCCACCACAAAGAACCTAACCATCTGAAGTAGGCTCGGTTCGCCGCAGTGGTGGAGCCAGAAAAAATGAGTGAGGAGGGCCAGAGTGTTGTTAATCCTTGTTAAGGAGGGCCAGCCCACTAGATTACACTAGTTTAGCAGCCCAAAATCATCTGTATACATGCATATTAGGCATAACTCACTGTTGTTAGGGGATCCAGGGCCGCTGCTGGTCCCCCTGTCTCCGCCACTGGTTGGCCGCGAGATCCAATTTAACACGTCATTTCTTGCAGTTCAATAGTCATAGCAAAAAATCTCGGGGTGGGGGGAGGAAGAAGAGGGTACACTTGAACACTTCCAAAATGATGAGCACTCATTGAGCCATAAAACATTCATTGTCAAAGAAGTCTTTCATTGGTGTAAACAGTGCAAATTACAAACCCCTCCATTCACATATATAGCTGATCATGGGGGGGGGGAGTGCGCTATGCAAATTGTATGACTATATCAAGTTTAACTAAAAAATTGAGCATAACCATGATGTTGTCATGTCAAAAAAGAAACGGTTTGTAAAAATAAATTGGGCATTACATGCACATGTTTCTCCCAAAATTCGAGCATCATAAAGCACTAGGTTGGAACAGCAAAAGATAAGACAATAAGGCATTAAGTTGACAATAAAAGTGTCATGTTTATTTGAGAATCAAGTTTACCAAACAATTCTCACCAAAAAAAAAATTGGTGTTCTGACGTATTCCCTCCGTTCACAAATGTAAGATGTTTTGGACATTTCAATAACATACGGGCTGAAATGAGTGAACAAACATGAGTATATATATGTTTCTTGAATTAGATGCATATAGACATCTAATTCAGAAAAAAGGTTAGAACATCTTATATTTGTGAACGGAGGGAGTCTATTTTTGCCCTTATCAGATGTATATACGGCTGATTTGAAGCCAACAAAAAATTTCATCAACCATTGTATTTGTGACGTATTCACTTTTTGCTTTGAAAATATATAATTCTTAGGAGGAAATATTTTCACGATATACATAGATAAAAAAATGTGAACGAACAATGAAACTTGATTGTTTTTTTAATTACAAAATGACTTTTCTTCGGCACATGAATATTTTTTTCTAAATTTTTTGAAACAATTATTGAGAGGTGAGTGAACATTTTATGCGGGGTCAAAACAAATTTCATGGGCTACAAGAATATTTTCTTAGAAACTATAGCCAAAAAAATGCCATGTTTGAAATGCTCAAATAAAATTGTTAAAAAAGATTATGCTATTTTCTAGCATAGCACGCTCCACGGTGATGCATACAAATCTTCATAACCACATGCACATGTTTTTACAAGCTATGAATACTTTTTTGTAGTGCTAGAATACATGAATATTTTTTATGAATCAGAACGAGAGCTGATTCAAAAAAAAAATCTAACAAATGTTATGCCAAAAAAAGCATTGTGCTATTGTAGTTATAGAATGTTTTCTAAATAAATTTGGACGCGTTTTGCATTGATGCAGCCACGGGCGTACAACCGAGAGGCAGTCTCGCTGATATGGCCTTTTTTTTTCTCAGCTGACGGCCGTGTATCTACCGTGGGGCGCGAGGCAAAAGCAGTGAATCCAGTTTACAAGCTGAGGGCTTGGTTCCTAATTTACCGGTATGGTACTAATCGCTAAACATTTTTCTAGGGCACTAATCGCTAAAGGTTTTTTTTTTTGAGTATCACTTAATCTACTACCACTATAAAAGAAAGAGAGGGGCAGATCCAAACAATCATATCCATCCATCATCAAAATCTAATGGCCCTTAATCATTATGTGTTTAACGCTACCAACCACGCAATAAGCCACAGTCAGATCGATAGTAATCTGCCCTGCAGTAAAAAAAATAAAGAAAATCGCCCGCCCGCACGACCTCCTCCTTCTCCCGCACGACCTCCTTATCCTCCCGCAGTCGCGCCCTTCACCGCCTCCTCGCGCCGCCGGAGCCACGGGAAGCGGCCGCGGGTCGCCGGGAGCCTCCCCAGCCGCGGGAGCCCGCCCCCGCCGACCCCGCCCCCGCCGCCGGAGCCGCCCCTCATCCTCGGCGGCGAGAGGCACGCAGGAGCCGCCGCCAGGGACGTGGACGTGTGCGGGCCAACCACCGGCGTACGAGGCCGCGCCTGGGCCTGCGGCGCGGCGGCGCGGAGCCCTCCGCCGCCAGTTCCCTGCCGGTTCGAGATCGCCACCGGTCCCCTCCGTGCCGTCATCGTCCTTCCTGCTACCAGCTCCGTCCTCCGCCCTATCTCCGCGGCAATGTTCTGCTCCATCCATCGGTAAGTAGCGACCATGTCGTCTCTCTCCGTTTCAATTCCTATAGTATTTTTCCCATGATGTTTCTTATCGATGCTGAAACTCAGGCGACTATGACCACTGTGTTTCTTTTTCCTGAATGACCATGATTTTCATTAGTTGTAACTGGTAAAGTAAGGCGTGGCTGTTTGCTTCGGCCAAATCCAGCTCCATTATCAAATGAAATGTTAGGAGAAAGTAAGTTGGTAGCACTTCTCTTTTTCGAGAAGAGCTGGCATGATGGACAGGAGCGCTCTTTTGGTTTTGCTTAGCTGTTGGATAAAATGATCACCCAGTCAGTCATGGACTCATGGCCAGGTTAAATGTATTCAGCTGTATAATACTCATATGGTCAGACTGCTTTCTTCTGTCTTATATTCTAAGTTTTCTGAAGACATCCAACGGCCTTTGTACTGATTTATGTAGTTGTTGTTGCTAATTCTGTTGTACATACTACGTAATGTTATAATGGTGTTAAATTCTGAAATTCAAGCCTCCCATTGTATGTGGCTGAAGTGCTAAATTATCTCTTTTTCTTCTTACTATTCCAGGCGCAAACAACCTATAGAGTCAAGGAGTAGAATACCAAAATACGAGCTGCAAAAGTGACTCAAATTCCTCTTCCCTCACAAGTAACTACACTGGTAATTGTCCATGTGTGGATCTGGTTGACATGACCATATTTTTTGATGTTTGCCATTCAATTTTAACTACAATATTGTTTCTAGATAAGATATTGTTTTATGTATTATCATGGGTGCATTTTGTTAAGTTTCGTGCACAAGTTGTTGATATTTACACAATACTGTGTGTCCTATGAATACATGGCTGTGGCTATCATTAAGAGTATTCTGCTTCTGAAGTATTATTTTTCTTCTACGTTAGTTATTTGATTCTTGGGAGTTTGACAATTTCAGAGGTGGAGGCTGGCCTGCAGCTTGTGTGCGCGGAGGCTCGTGTGCGCGGAGGAGAAGCACACTTCACCGACAAGTTGTTCCCGCTATCCTCGCTGCCACTGCCAGTGACGGAACTTGGTGGTGAGCCTCTTCTCGCCCCCTCTCAGTTCTTCCCTTTTGATCTGGATGATTTGTTCATGTTGTTAGTGTTTAAAAATATCTTTCGTTGTTCTAGCTGATAATCTTGTTGGTCGCTGTCAGTGTGGTGCATATACACCTTGGCTTTAAGTTGTTGTGATTTTCCTATAAAATGTTGTTGAGGGCATGGAACTGAAATTGACATCAGAAATAGACTTGTTAAGTTTTTGTGTTGCCACCAAACAAAGCAGGTATATAATCCACAAACCAGCATAGTCGACCAGTGTGATTTCATAAATATGTATACTTCTACAAAATGGAGTAGGAACATGCAGCTAAATTTACGATCATCAATTTTTCAGTTTTTTATAACTTGTGTTCTGAAGCAGTTTGTTTTCTTCAATTACATGATTTAGTAAAATAACATATGGCCAGTTCATTCCAAGTGTTGTTGATTGTAGAATATTTCGGCCTTATCTTCTAACATACTTCATGGTTTCATTAGTGGACAACATGCTGGAAAGAGAGTGTTCATCCCTATGATCCCTTTGGCGCCCTCGGAGGACATTTCACTTCCTTTCAAGTTGAAGAGGAAACAGTTCCCTGGATCGATCCTGGAGAGCCCCTTCCGTAACCAAGTCCCCTCCCCACTCGGAGTCCTCCGCCACTGACGCACGGGTAAGCGCCAGAGATGCGGTGCATCCACGCGGTTCAACGAGCTGCCGCTGTCGTAGATAACCAAGACGTACACGGAGATAAGCAAGATTCAGTGTGCTGCACTGCCCCCACGCGCTCTGAGGGTGCGATGTCCCCGACGTGTCCAAGACAAGGTCCAGGAAGACCCTCGCCTTCGTTATCCTGGTAAAGTTTTGCTGTTATTTTACTCCCCCAATTCCACTTACAGGGGAACAAAGAGTAAGAGTAATCCTGGGGATAATGGTATTTTCATTTGTGCTTCTAATTAATAGTATTACTGTCAGCTCCATCCTTAGAGCAATTGACGAAAATGACTATATCACCTAGATTGATAGACAATAATTATGCACAAACATGGCAATGTCCACAAAACAACTGCCGCTGCATTGCTAAGATGCAGCTTGATTTGGCCTCAATATTTTGATTTTTGAGTATTACTTTCTTCCACTCCTCTGCAAAATACTCCTATGTTCTAGCTTCTCAAGCCTCTACTCTCAACCAGTCCAGTTGTCCAGGTGTTTTTTTTTGATAAATATTTATTTTGTTTCCTTTATCTATCGGTTTCAATTCTGTATCCGCCGTTCTCAGGATAACTGTGTGATGTTGCCATGGGATCCAAAATAACTATTTTTTACTGAAGCTACAGACTTAAGCAGTTTCTACCATGTGTACTGTATTTTGAGTTAAACCTGAACGGCTTTCGTCGCATGATACACCACAGTGCTTTCATGTTTTTAGGAGGGTAGTTCTTCCCTGTGTTATGAATATGATTACTATGGTGTCACTATACATTTCTTATATGGTTAGTTCTTAATTTTCTTCATTATTCCAAACATGTGTACCCACTAGGATTTCATTTCTTATTATTTACCTTCAAGCAGTATATATTACTGTTGTTTGTTGTCCACCTTGATCCTTCGCTGATATTTTTCCTAGGAAACTTCACATGGAATTAGGATCAGTTAATAAGATTCTGGTATATTCTCAATTTTTCTTGCTTTATGCATGAACCTATCATCAAGATTTGGATCTCTTATATGTGCCTTTGCTGCTGTAGATTTGTTGGTGTTGATTTGCAGTAAGAGGAAATGTACTATTGTTCTCATCAATTTCTTTCATACCATGTGTATGGTTAGTTCTTAATATTCTTCATTATTCAAAATACTTGTACCCACTAGGATTCATTTATTATTTTTTACCGTCAAGCACTATATATATTACTGTTGTTTGTTGTATACCTTGATCCTTCGCTGATGTTTTTCCTAGGCAACTTCACATGGAATTAGGATCACTTAATAAGATTCTGGTATATTCTGCAAATTTTCTTGCTTTATGCATGAACCTATCATCAAGAATTGGATCTCTTATATGTGCATGTACTGATGTATATTGGTTGGGTGTTGATTTGCAGTAAGAGGAAATGTACTATTGTTCTCATCAATTTCTTTCATATCATCTTATAAAAATATGTTGTTTAAATATGAAGAGGTGGATAAGTTTTTGGCTTTAGTTACTGAATATCCAGATCCGGCTTGCTTCTCAGCTATGGCCTACATTTAGAAGAAATATGTTGTTTAAATATGAAGAGGTGGATAAGTTTCTGGCTTTAGTTACTGAATATCCGGATCCTGCTTGCTTCTCAGCCATGGCTTACATTTAGAGAAGACATGTTCATATGTAAGAGATTTAAGGTCAATGATCTCCCCCTATTGTAATGCTCATCATCTTAATTCAGACATTGCTATATATATGCACCATGGTTCATGACTGTACTTTTTTCTTACGTGTTTACGAAGTTTGTCAGTATTATTATGCAGAGATAACCTGTCATGGTTCTACGTTGATGTGTTCTTTCATTTGTCAATTTCTTTTGCTTTGAAGCAATGTTGATTGCCTCAAAGAATGGTTCCGCGTGGCTTACACGCTTATACCTACTTGAATGTTAAATTTTATTAGCAAATTCATCGAGAACAATGCCAACATTTTACGTCTTGCTACATGAAGCTATGTACTGCAGGGTACAACAGTGTCAACATTTCCGGTGCTCATTGACGATAAGATTGAAGATGTATTTTCTTGATTGGAAATATTATACCTCAAATTTAATTCAATCGTGGATACAATGACAACTTTATGCCCTGAATAACAAGTGATTATGTGAGTGTAGGAATTAGGACTGATGACAACAACATGTGGAGTGGCACAACAAGTGGTGCTGTGGAGTACCGAAGCAAGGGTAGTCAGGTAAATCCAACGGCGTGCACGTTTCGATCGCCGACTGCGATCGCCCTATTTGGACAAGGGGCACATTGGTTCATAAAACAATCAACACGTCTTTATGATTTAAATTTGAATTATGATAGAAATATTTCTGTTTCATAATCGAGACGTGTGTTACACGTACATGCTTACTAGTCGCTAAAGGTAAGCGGGCGGCGTCGTCCAACGAGAGCACCGGTTGGCCCCTATCTTGCTTGATGGGCTGAAATGGGCCGTAAGAATGCATTGGGCCGGACCGAGGATCCTCATGGGTGGTTCGGGCAGGAAGGCCGGGCAGCCAGAGCCACCGCACGAACAGAGGATCCTCGTCATCGGCTGGGATTCTCTCGATGGGAGAAGCTCTACTGCCCGGCCTACTCCGGTGAGTCTGCCCCTAGCCGGCGCACTGCAGTTGCTGCTCATGGCCCTGCCTCGTCGTCGCCATCGTCACCCAAGAGCTACCCGGTCTGCCGGTCTTCGGCGTCGCTGCGCTGCACCTCGGGCAGGCAGCAGGATTCGCTTGTTGATTGGTTCACGGGCAATGGGTGTGCATATACGCAGAACAATGCCCTGGTTTCGCCGATGCAAAGTCAGCCAACCAAAAAAATAATAAACAGCTTGTGAAATTACCCCCCCTAGATATCTCAAGGATGCTGGCCAAGATTGTAATCCATTTTTTTAATACAATACAGATGCAAACGCTCATACATACGCACATACACATGTTTCTCCTCCACCTTCATGTCAAGCGCAGGCACGCATGCAGTGACTGCACGTTGACGCACACCCATGGCTGTTAAGAAACCGAATTAACTCCACTACCTCGAATCCACCTCGAATCGTTCGGTAGAAACAACCGACAATCATGGAGCGGTATCCCTTTGGTCGAATTCTTTACCATTGTCGTCGGGACCCAGATGACTTTTGGTTGGCATTGGCGTCGTGTATCCTTTGCAATCTTGCATTCAAAACTTCTTCAGACAATCTTTGAGATATTTTTCTTGAGAGATGAAGATGTCGTTGCGTTGCTGATGGATTTGGAGACCCAGAAAGAACTTCAGTTCACCCATCATGGACATTTGATATTGCTCTTGCATCATATGGCCAAACTCATCACTGTATTTCTTGTTGGTGCAGCCGAAGATAATGTCATCCACATATATTTGGCACACAAACAGTTCATCGTCATATGTCTTCGTGAAGAGAGTAGGATCCAGTGAACAGGTTTGAAGCTTTTGCTCTTCAGGAAGTCCTTGAGCGTATCATACCAAGCGCGAGGGGCTTGTTTGAGGCCATACAGTGCCTTATTGAGCTTGTACACCATATCAGAATGTTTTGGATCTTCAAAGCCAGGAGGTTGTGCAACATATACTTCTTCTTCTATCTTTCCATTGAGAAAAGCACTCTTCACATCCATTTGATATAGGAGAATGTTGTGATGATTTGCATAGGCAAGCAGTATGCAAATGGCTTCAAGCCTTGCCACAGGGGCAAAAGTTTCATCAAAGTCAATCCTTCCACTTGAGTGTAGCCTTGAGCAACTAGACGAGCTTTGTTTTTGACCACTTGACCATGTTCATCTTGCTTGTTGCGATATATCCATTTGGTGCCAATGATATTGTGCTTCCGAGGATCAGGACGCTTGACCAGTTCTCACACATTGTTCAACTCAAACTTTTGAAGCTCTTCTTGCATTGCTTGAATCCATTCAGGTTCCATAAAGGCTTCGGTGACCTTCTTGGGTTCTGAGATAGAGACGAATGCAAAATGTCCACAGAAATTGGTGAGTTGTGTTGCTCTTTGTGTGGCTTTTGAACGAGTGAGTGGACCAGGTGCATTGAGGCTATCGATCATCTTCTCAATTTGTACTTCATTTGCAACACGAAGATGAGCAGGACGAAGATTTTGTTCATTCTGATCAATGTCATCATTTGAAGGATTATCTTCAGGTTGAGTGGAAGAAGAAACGATCAGTTCTTCTTCAGCCTGATTCTCAGAGGGTATGATTTCGCCAGTTCCCATTTGCTTGATTGACTCGCTAGGGGATAACTCATCTAGCACATTTGGCAGGTGCTCTCTTTGCGAGCCGTTAGTCTCATCGACCGCACATCCACAGTTTCAACCACTTTATAGTGAAGGAGGTTGAATACTCTGTAGGAGTATGAATCCTTTCCGTAACCAAGCATAAAACCTTCATGTGCTTTCGGTGCAAATTTTGAAGTGTGATGAGGATCCTTGATCCAGCACCTAGCACCAAATACTCTGAAGTAGCTTACATTGGGTTTCTTACCAGTTAGGAGCTCATAGGATGTTTTCTTCAGAAGCTTGTGAAGATAAACGCGGTTGATGGTGTGGCAAGCAGTATCAATGGCTTCAGGCCAGAACTTCCGTGGAGTCTTGTATTCATCAAGCATCATTCGGGCCATCTCAATAAGAGTTATGTTCTTGCGCTCGGCGATGCCATTCTGCTCAGGTGTGTAAGGAGCAGAGAACTCATGAGTGATACCCATGGTATCCAGGTAGAGATCGAGGCCGGTGTTCTAGAACTCAGTGTCGTTGTCGCTTCTAATGTGCTTGATCTTGACATCGTAGTTCGTCATGGCACGGTTGGCAAAGCGTCTGAAGACATCCTGCACTTCAGTCTTGTAGAGGATTATATGCACCCAAGTGTATCGAGAGTAATCATCAACAATGACGAAGCCATAGAGGCAAGCAGTAGCATTGAGAGTGCAATAGTGAGTAGGGCCAAATAAGTCCATGTGCAGCAGCTCGAAGGGTTGAGACGTGGTCATGATTGTCTTCGAGGGATGCTTGGCTCTTGTCATCTTTCCGGCTTCGCAGGCGCCACACAAATGATCCTTCTTGAACTTGACGCCTTCAATGCCCACAACATGCTTCTTCTTCGCGAGAGTGTGCAAGTTCCTCATGCCAGCATGCCCTGGCCTTTGATGCCAAAGCCAGCATTCTGAAGCTTTTGCTAGAAGACATACGGCCATCTGTGGACCTGCTGAGAAATCTACCATATACAGATCATCTTTTCGATATCCATCAAAGACTAGAGACTTGTCAGATTCCATCAGTACAAGGCAGCGATATTTTCCAAATAGCACAATCATGTTTAAGTCACAAAGCATTGAGACAGACATTAAGTTGAAACCAGGGGATTCAACAAGCATCACTTTATCCATGTGTTGATCCCTTGATATTGCAACTCTAGCTAGACCCAATACCTTGCTTTTACTAGTGTCAGCAAATGTGATGTGGCTCTTGTCTGATGGACGCGGCGTTGAATCCATCAGAAGACTTCGATCGCCGGTCATGTGATTAGTGCATCCACTGTCCATAATCCATTCTGAAGCACGAGGTGTCATAGCCTACAGTGCAGTTTGTGGAATAGGCTTCACCAAGCGAGTTGTGAAGCAGAAACATTTGACGAACAACTGGAACATGGAAATTTAGGTCTTGGTTAGGATAGACAGGATGAGTATCAAGAAAATCTAGAGTGGAATACATAGTAAGACCATTTGGGCATTTTATCTTGTGCCCAACAAGATTTTTAAGGTCTCCAGCATTAGCTTCGGATGCTTTTGATTTCCGGCTGGAGACCTTCCCTGCAAAAGAGAGTTAAGTTATCTTAACCACCCACATCTTCAGGGGTGGCTTAGAAGCAATGAGTCTAAGTGCAGCATCTGAGAATTTTGGCTTCTGAGCCCTAGTAAATAGCCTTGCAGGGGGTGAATAATACTCATGTGAGTAAGACAAAAAGTTCTTGGTTCTATGAACATAGCGGTTAATGAAACATGCTCATATTCATGGGTCTGAGTATGATTTTCCTGCAAAACATTGACATTAGGGTGACTCAGATAAATCCTTGGTCTGTATGAAGCTTTTGGAACGTATGACGCCTTTAGTAGGGGGTGGAGGTACCTTTGCAGCAACTCAGGTGGTTTCGGGGTACTGCTCAGGTTTCCAGTATGACCCATCAACATTCATTTTTCTCTTGAACCCTACACCCTCTTTTCTAGGGTTTTGGTTCAGAATCTTCTTTTTGAGGACATCACATAATGTCTGATGCCCTTTGAGGCTTTTGTACATCCCTATCTCAAGCAGTGTCTTCAACCTGGCATTCTCATCAGCAATAGTAGTGGTATCCTCAACAGAGGGGTTAGTTACCACATCAGCAGTTGAAGATATTGCAACAGGAGTAGCAGTAGAACATCCAGCAACAGAAACAACGTTATCATGCTCAATGCATTTTAAACATGGTGGTTCAAATCCTTTCTGAGCGGGACTGATCTGTTGAGCGCGAAGTTGTAACGCCCCGGATCCGATGCGCCAGGTGTCTGCCTGTTATTCGCTGTTGTTGCCATGTCATTTGCTTGCGTGTTGCATTTTACCATGTCATCATGTGCATTTCATTTTGCATACGTGTTCGTCTCATGCATCCGAGCCTTTTCCCCGTTGTCCGTTTTGCAATCCGGCGCTCCTATGCCCTCCGGCGTTCCCCTTTTTTCTCTCGTTGTGAGTGGGTGTTAAACGTTCTCAGAATGGACTGAGTCTTGCCAAGCGGCCTTGGTATAGCACCGGTAGACCGCCTGTCAAGTTTCGTGCCATTTGGAGGTCGTTTGATACTCCAACGGTTAACCGGGTAACCGTAAAGCCCCTCTCTCTTTGCAGCCCAACACCCCTTCCAAAGTGGCCCAAAACCCATCTAACTCCCCTCCATGCTCTCGGTCGTTCGATCACGATCGCGTGGCCGAAAACCGCTCCTCATTTGGACTCTCCTAGCTCCCAGAAATCTATAAATAGCCCCTCCCCCGAAATTCCGCAGTCCAAACCCCCGAAACCCTAGATTTTTCCCCTCCGCGCTGCACCGAACATGTCCGCCCCGGCCGGACGCGTCCGCCGCCGCGCCCCGCCCAATCGAAGGCCGCCACGTGGCGCGCCGCCACCTCCCTCCGCCGCGGCCCGCTCCAGCCCACGGCCGGCCCGCGCCGGGCCCGCCCGCGCCCGCCGCCGCCGCGCACCCGCAGGCCGCCCGGTCGCGCCGCCGCCCGCTCGCTCCGCCGCCTCCCCGTCGCCGTCCGGCCCCGCCTCCGGCCGGCAAGCCGCCGGAGCGCGCCGGATCTGCCGCGCCGCCTCGCCGCCCCTCCTTCCCCGCGCCATTTCCGGCCCCGCCGCCGCGCCGTGGTCCACCCCGAGCTCCGCCGGAGCCACGCCACCTCGCCTCTCTGCCGTCCTCGCCGGCCGAGCTCCGCCGGAGCCGCGCCGCCCCGCCTCCGCCCGGCCGCGCCTCCCGCGACCGCGCCCGCGCCGCCCTTCGCCGCCGCCGCGCCGGATCCGGCCGGATCCGGTCTGATCCGGCCCGGAGAACCTCGTCCCCGACCACTCCGGCCACCACCACGCCCATCTCCGGCGAGAACTCCGGCGTCCTCGAAGTCCGTGCGGATCTGGATCCATATGAGGTTGACCCCCGAAATCGTCCAAGTCCCTAAATTTGTTCATAATCATGCTATGTTTGACCTATTGTATCTTCGCATCCGTAGCTCCGTTTCGTGTGTGTAATATGTCAAATTGTTCGCCTCGACGAGTACATCATTTCATTCCATTGCATCATATTCATTTTAGGTCATCTAGATGCCTGAATCATCATTGTAAGAGTGCTTCGTGATGTTTTCTGCTGTCTGTTATCAGAACGAGCTCATTTGTCATTTTTTCCATGATTGATGTGTGCATCCTATGAGGTTGATGTCTACATGTGTTTTGAACTATGCCATGTATTCTTTATAGAGGTGCTTACCATGTATTTTTGTGATCAATGTGGTGACTAGCACAAGCATGCAAACTAGGCATCGTGATATTGCTGTTTTAGTCCCTGTTCTGCTGTTATTTTGGTGCCATGTAAACCGGATGCTACAGAGAGATCCATGCATATTTTGAGATACTTCAGTAAGGATGTTTTGAACAATAGGTTATTGTCTATCCATTCATGCCCTTGGTTGCAATTATGGATTAGTCTAGCATGTCATTTGAGTGCTCTACTTTTGCTTCAAAATGTTTCCTGACAGATTGTTTACGTGTTATTCAATTTGGCCAAGCTCGTTGTAGTTGATCATTGCATGCTATAGACTTGTTCTTGACTTGGTTTGTTTCACAAACATGTCTTATTGATGATGCTATGCTTATCTTGTCATGCAATGACTTGTGGTGAGTGAATCGAGCTTGTTAAGTAGGTTACATGATGTTGCTGTTTTTCTAGGCTGAATCTGTTATTTCGTGATGCTATATAAACATGTTGCTACTAATCATTCTATGCACAATCTGGAGATGTGCTCTAAATATGTTTTGATCTACATGTCATCCTCTAACCATACATGCCCCTGTTTGCATTTATAGCTTGCTGTAGATTGTTCATATCTTGCTCCAAAGTTGCTTCATAATATTGCTGTCAGCCTGTTAACATCAAGTTCAGTTGTTACCATGATTGTTGCTAGTGTTCCATGCACCCTATAGACTTGCTATTGTCATGCTTAGCTTCACAAACATGCCTTCTTACTGTAGGTTGCCTTGCCATGCCATGTTTTGCTCTGTAGTGAGTTGCACAAGCTCATCTACATGCCTTCATAATTCTGTTTCTGCCATGTTTGAATCTGTAATATAACTTGCCATGTTTACGTGGGTGCCATCATATTTTCTGATCCTTTTTGGCTTATGGTCAGTAAGGGACTTTTGATATATGCAATTAGTAGATTCATGCCATGCCTTTGTTTACCATGATAAGTTCCTATAACATGTTGTTTGATAGCTCTAAACATTGCATCGTGATGTTATTTTCTGCAAAGTCTGAAATTGTTATAACTTGCAATCTTACCATGTGTGTTTGAGCATGTTCTAGTGATTTCTGGAGATAGTTCAATGTTCATGTTTTGTTGTGCTTTACCTGTACATCATGCCCATGCCTTTTGTTTTCTTTTTGAGGTCCTGTAGCATATTGTTTTGGTGCTTGCAATATGCCTAGTTGCTGTTTTGGACAGGTTGTCCTTTAAACTTGTTTCATGTGTATGTGTTGAACCGTTGCTCCGTTTTGAGTGTGCTCTATATGAAACTTGCTTGATTTTGCAGGTAGCTTCATATTATCATGTTGCATCCTTGTTTTGAGGTGTTTGCTTGATGTTTGAGTGCATTTTGCATATATGCCATGTGTATCTTGTTTTGCTCATATCTTCTAGGCCGTAGCTCCAAATCTAATGAACTTCATATGTAACTTGACTAGAATCTCGTGTAGATCATCTTGTTGCATCTTAACTTGATGTTTAACTACTTGAACATAAGGTTTATTCAGATCTGGGCCAATTTCGAAATATGCATATGAGGACTTACCGGAATTGTTATATGTTGTTCCCGGCCTCATTTAAACTTGCCTTGATGTGTTGCTCTTGTTTGCATTATCTCTTTCCATGAGTAGCTTCATGTAGTCTTGTCATGCATCATGTTTGTTGTGCATCATGACTTGTTCATGTGTGGTGTGTTTACTATGTTGTGTGCTTCTTTTCGATAGTTCCTGTTTCGTTGCGATCGTGAGGATTCGTTCGTCTACGCTTGGTTCAACTTCATTCATTCGTCTTCTTCATGGACTCATTCTTCTTCCTTGTGGGATTTCAGGCAAGATGACCGCTACCTTGGATCTCACTACTATCATTGCTATGCTAGTTGCTTCGTTCTATCGCTATGTTGCGCTACCTATTACCTGTTTATCAAGCCATCCCATATTGCCATGAACATCTAACCTTTGACACCCTTCCTATGCAAACCATTGTTTGGCTATGTTACCGCTTTGCTCAGCCCCTCTTATAGCGTTGCTAGTTGCAGGTGAAGTTGAAGATTGCTCCATGGTGGACAGGATTATGCTGGGATATCACAATATCTCTTATATTATTAATGCATCTATATACTTGGTAAAGGGTGGAAGACTCGGCCTTTTGCCTGGTGTTTTGTTCCACTCTTGCCGCCCTAGTTTCCATCATACCGGTGTTATGTTCCCGGATTTTGCGTTCCTTACGCAGTCGGGTGATTTATGGGACCCCTTGACAGTTCGCTTTGAATAAAACTCCTCCAGCAAGGCCCAACCTTGGTTTTACATTTGCCTCACCTAGCCCTTTTTCCCTTGGGAGTCGCGCTCTCGAGGGTCATCTTTATTTTATCCCCCCCCCCCGGGCCAGTGCTCGTCGTGAGTGTTGGTCCAACCTGTCAACCGCCGGTGGCCACCAGGGGCAACTCTGGGCTGGCCTACCGGAAGTTTGGACAATCCGGTGTGCCCTGAGAACGAGATATGTGCAGCTCCTATCGGGATTTGTCGGCACATCCGGGTGGCTTTGCTGGTCTTGTTTTACCATTGTCGAAATGTCTTGTAAACCGGGATTCCGACTCTGATCGGGTCTTCCTGGGAGAAGGTCTATTCCATCGTTGATCGCGAGAGCTTGTCATGGGCTAAGTTGGGACACCCCTGCAGGGTATAATCTTTCGAAAGCTGTGCCTGCGGTTATAGACAGATGGGAATTTGTTAATGTCCGGTTGTAGATAACTTGACACCAGATCCGAATTAAAACGCATCAACCGTGTGTGTAGCCGTGATGGTCTCTTTTCGGTGGAGTCCGGGAAGTGAACACGGTTTCTGGGTTATGTTTGACGTAAGTAGGAGTTCAGGATCACTTCTTGATCATTGCTAGCTTCACGACCGTTCCGCTTGCTCTCTTCTCGCTCTTATTTGCGTATGTTAGCCACCATATATGCTAAGTCGCTGCTGCAGCCTCACCACTTTACCCCTTCCTTTCCCTTTAAGCTTTGCTAGTCTTGATACCCATGGTAATGGGATTGCTGAGTCCTCGTGGCTCACAGATTACTACAACAACAGTTGCAGGTACAAGTTATGCGATGATCATGACGCGAGAGCGATGCATGCTTGCGTTGAGTTCTTCTTCTGCTTCTTCTTTGATCAGGGGATAGGTTCCAGGTCGGCAGCCTGGGCTAGCAGGGTGGATGTCGCTTGAGTTTTTGTTTGTGTTTTCATCCGTAGTCGGATGATGCTCTTATGTATTGTGATGTTGTATTCGTGTGGCACTATTTGCCTCTTGTATGTATCCCCATCTATTATGTAATGATATCCACCTTGCAAAAGCGTTTCAATATGCGGGTCTATCCTTGGTGGGACCTTCGAGTTCCTTTTGGATAGGGTCGCATATTAGGCATGACAGAAGTGACTCATTCTCCATTTGAAGATCTTCATGATCCGATCTCAATTTCTCAAGTTCCTGCTTCCTTTGAAGATAATCGTAGGAAAGCTTTTCATGAGATGTTGAGAGGGTTTCATGACGACCTTCAAGTTCCTGGTACTTAACATGAAGATTTTTTATGTCTTCAATTAAGGACTGAGTCTTAGTCATTTCCGCGTCCAACAGGTCATCACTTTTGTCTAATAGTTTTTGAATATGTTCCATGGCATTCTGTTATTCGGTTGCAATTTTAGCAAGTTTTTTGTAGCTGGGTTTGGATTCACCATCAGAGTCATCTTCACTTGATGTTTGAAAGTAAGCATCGCGAGAGTTTACCTTGGCACCATGTGCCATGAAGCAGTAGGTGTGAGCCGAGTCGTTCTCGTCATTAGTGTTGGTGACGGAGTCATTGTCTTCAGTGTTGAAGATGGACTTGGCGACGTAGGCTGTAGCTAGAGCCAGACTTGCGACACCAGAGTCAGACTCCTCCTCAGACTCCACCACTTCCTCCTCAGAAGCGGACTCCTCCTCTGAATCCATTTCCTTGCCAACAAAAGCACATGCCTTGCCTGATGAACTCTTCTTGTGTGATGAAGACTTAGAGGAAGATTTGGAAGAAGACTTTGAGGATTTCTTCTTCTTCTTGTCATCAGAATCATATTCTTTGCTCTTATTTTTCTTATTCTCATTGTCCCACTATGGACATTCAGAGATATAGTGGCCACGTTTCTTGCACTTGTGACAGGTTCTTTTCTTGTTGTCATAGGTGGAAGCTTCATCGTCCCTTGAGCTGGATCGTGAAGACTTTCTGAAGTTTTTCTTCCTAGTGAATCTCTGGAACTTCTTCACAAGCATAGAAAGCTCCTTTCCAATGTCTTCAGGATCATCAGAATTGCAGTCAGATTCTTCTCCAGATGAGGAGCCGCAGCCTTTGCCTTCAAGGCACGAGTTCGGCCGTAGTTGGGGCCATAGATATCTCGTTTCTCAGATAGCTGGTACTCATGTGTGTTGAGCCTCTCGAGTATGTCAGACGGATCGAGTGTCTTGAAATCAGGGCGTTCTTGTATCATCAGGGCTAAGGTGTCAAATGAGCTGTCAAGAGATCTCAGCAGTGTCTTCACAATTTCATGCTTCGTAATGTCAGTTGCACCGAGTGCACGGAGCTCATTGGTGCTATCGGTGAGGCGATCAAATGTGAGCTGGACGTTCTCATTGTCGTGTCTTTTGAAGCGGTTGAAGAGGTTGTGAAGAGTACTGATTCGTTGATCACGCTGTGTTGAGACGCCTTCATTGACCTTGGAGAGCCAGTCCCAAACTAGCTTCGACGTTTCCAAAGCGCTCACACGGCCATCCGGCCCTTTGGTCAGATGACCACAGATGATGTTTGAGGGAGTCCTGGACTAGGGGGTGTCCGGATAGCCGAACTGTCATCATCGGCCGGACTCCAAGACTATGAAGATACAAGATTGAAGACTTCGTCCCGTGTCCGGATGGGACTTTCCTTGGCGTGGAAGGCAAGCTTGGCAATACGGATATGTAGATCTCCTACCATTGTAACTGACTCTGTGTAACCCTAGCCCTCTCCGGTGTCTATATAAACCGGATGGCTTTAGTCCATAGGACGAACAACAATCATACCATAGGCTAGCTTCTAGGGTTTAGCCTCCTTGATCTCGTGGTAGATCTACTCTTGTAATACCCACATCATCAATATCAATCAAGCAGGACGTAGGGTTTTACCTCCATCAAGAGGGCCCGAACCTGGGTAAGACATCGTGTCCCTTGTCTCCTGTTACCATCCGCCTAGACGCACAGTTCGGGACGCCCTACCCGAGATCCGCCGGTTTTGACACCGACATTGGTGCTTTCATTGAGAGTTCCTCTGTGTCGTCACCGATAGGCTCGATGGCTTCTTTGATCATCAACAACAACGCAGTCTAGGGTGAGACCTTCCTTCTCGGACAGATTTTCGTATTCGGCGGCTTTGCACTATGGGCCAATTCGCTTGGCCATCTGGAGCAGATCGAAAGCTACGCCCCTGGCCGTCAGGTCAGATTTGGAAGTTTGAAGTTCACGGCTGACATCCGCGGGGACTTGATCTTTGATGGATTCGAGCCACAGCCGAGCGCGGCGAACTGTCACGACGGGCATGATTTAGCTCTGTAGTCGGACAGTACCCTGGAGGCCGCACACGAGTCCGCTCCGATCTTCAATTCGGAGCCGGCTGCACAGATCGAGGACGGGTGGCTAGACACCGCCTCGGGGGCTGCAACCTCTACGGCGATAGAGCCGAACACTGACCTTGTCCCTCATGAAGCTCGTGACTCCGAGGTGCCGGACTCCTCGCCGGACTCCGAACCTCCCGTGCCCCCTCCAATTGAATCTGATTGGGCGCCGATCATGGAGTTCACTGCTGCGAACATCTTTCAACACTCACCTTTCGGCAACATATTAGTTCGCTAAAGTATCTCTCGTTATCAGGAGAGCCCTGGCCAAACTGCGGTCAGGACGGTTGGGATGCGGATGACGAAGAAATTCAAAGCCCACCCACCACCCACTTAGTAGCCACTGTCGACGATCTAACCGGCATGCTAGACTTTGACTCTGAAGACATCGACGGTATGGACGACGATGCCGGAGACGACCAAGAACCAGTGCCTCATCATATGACATATACATGGTGGATATCCCAAAGGATGGGAATGGCGAAGGAACAGCGGAGGATGACCCCTCCAAGAAACAGCCCAAGCGTCGGCGTCAGCGGCGCTGCTCTAAATCCCGCCACAGCAAGAATGGAGAATCCGGCACCGGAGATAATAACACCCCAGACAGTGCCAACGACAACCCCCTCCAGCAAGATTCAGCACAGGAGGACGGAGACGCCAGCCCTCATGAGATAATGGCATACGAAGAGGTAGAGGATTACATGCCTCCCTCCGGAGACGAGGCAAGCCTCGATGACGACGAATTCATCGTGCCTGAGGATCCCGTCGAACAAGAGCGTTTTAAACGCAGGCTTATGGCCATGGCAAATAGCCTCAAGAAAAAGCAGCAGCAGCTTAGAGCTGATCAAGATCTGCTAGCCGACAGATGGACTGAAGTCCTCGCGGCCGAAGAGCGTGAGCTCGAACGCCCCTCCAAAAGCTACCCTAAACGCAAGTTGCTCCCCCGATTAGAGGAGGAGGCATATGAACCTGCATCACCAGCAGACAATACGGCTGACCGACCACCCCGTGGCCGCGACAGAGAGGCCTCTAGGCCCTCCACTAGAACCGTACCCTGACATCGCTTGAAAAGCACAAGGCCACAGGGGAACGCTCTGGACTTGCGAGATATATTGGAGGATAAGGCATGACAATCAAGATCAATCTATGGATCGCGTGGGTGCCCCATGATACGTGACGACAACCGTCGCGCCGGACATAGTAAGTCCGGCCGGGCCGAACACAGTAGACAAAGCTCTCTTGAACTTCGTCGTGATATCGCCCAATACAGAGGCGCCGCACACCCGCTATGCTTCACTGATGAAGTAATGGATCATCAAATCCCCGAAGGGTTTAAACCCGTGAATATTGAATCTTACGATGGCACAACAGACCCCGCGGTTTGGATCGAAGACTATCTCCTTCACATCCACATGGCCCGCGTCGATGATCTTCACGCCATCAAATACCTCCCACTCAAACTTAAAGGACCAGCCGGCATTGGCTTAACAGCTTACCAGCAGAGTCAATTGGGAGTTGGGAAGACCTGGAAGCCGCATTCCTCGATAACTTCCAAGGCACGTATGTGCGACCACCAGACGCTGACGACCTAAGCCATATAATTCAGCAGCCAGACGAATCGGCCAGACAATTCTGGACACGGTTCTTAACCAAGAAAAACCAAATCATCGACTGTCCGGATGCGGAGGCCCTCGCGGCCTTCAAACACAACATCCACGACGAGTGGCTTGCCCGGCACCTGGGACAGAAAAAGCCGAAATCCATGGCAGCCCTCACATCACTCATGACCCACTTCTGCGCGGGTGAGGACAGCTGGCTAGCACGCAGCAACAACCTCAGCAAAAATTCTGGCAGTCCGGATATCAAGGACCGCAATGGCAGGTCGCGTTGCAACAAAAACAAACGCCGCATTAACAGCGACAATAACGAGGATACGGCAGTCAATGCCGGATTCAGAGGCTCTAAACCCGGTCAGCGGAAAAAGCCATTCAAAAGAACTACCCTGGGTCCGTCCAATTTGGACAGAATACTTGACCGCTCGTGCCAGATACACGGCACCCCCGAAAAGCCAGCTAACCACACCAACAGGGACTGTTGGGTATTCAAGCAGGCAGGCAAGTTAATTGCCAAAAACAACGACAAGGGGCTGCATAGCGATGACGAGGAAGAGACCCGACCGCCGAACAATAGAGGACAGAAGGGTTTCCCCCCACAAGTGCGAACGGTGAACATGATATACGCAACCCACATACCCAAAAGGGAGCGGAAGCATGCACTCAGGGATGTATACGCGATGGAGCCAGTCGCCCCGAAGTTCAATCCATGGTCCTCCTGCCCGATCAGTTTTGATCGAAGGGACCACCCCACCAGCATCCGCCACGGCGGATTCGCTGCATTGGTTTTAGACCCAATCATCGATGGATTTCACCTCACCAGAGTCCTGATGGACGGCGGCAGCAGCCTGAACCTGCTTTATCAGGATACAGTGCGCAAAATGGGCATAGACCCCTCAAGGATTAAACCTACAAAGACTACCTTTAAAGGCGTCATACCAGGTGTAGAGGCCAATTGTACAGGCTCAGTTACACTGGAAGTGGTCTTCGGATCCCCGGATAACTTCCGAAGTGAGGAGTTAATCTTCGACATAGTTCCGTTCCGCAGCGGCTATCATGCTCTGCTCGGACGTACTGTGTTTGCAAAGTTCAACGCGGTGCCGCACTATGCATACCTCAAGCTCAAGATGCCAGGCCCTCGATGAGTCATCATGGTCAACACAAACACTGAACGCTCTCTCCAAACGGAGGAACATACAGCGGCTCTCGCGGCAGAAGTACAGTGCAGCCTCCTAAGGCAATTCTCGAGTCCGGCCGATAAGCGACCGGACACGGCTAAATGCGCCCGGAGTAACCTACAACAAGACCACCTGGCACGTTCCGAGCACGCGTAGCAGTGCGGCCCCAACCCCAGCCCCGGCAAAATTTCAAGACAGGTCCTTCGCGTACATCATTACGCTCTGGAGATACCATGGGCATGGGGGGAGGGGCATGACCACGATAGGCCCAGAATGCGGCTTAACCACACCAGGGGCTCTCAAGTGTGTCGTTCTTTTTTTCTTTCTCTCTTTTTCTTATTTTTTCCCACAGGACTCCGTTCATCAGAGGCCCTGTCCGGCAGCAGACCTGCCGAACTCACGATGCAACAGCCAGGGAAGGAGAAAGGCTACGACGGATATCCAGGTGGTCTCCATTACGAGCATTAAATCTGTTTTATACACCATTCCGCAGCCTACCCCTGGAGGGGGACATGTTTAATAGTCACATCCCTTGCTTATCGCACCATTTGTATCATTCTGCATTCACAGCAGTATTTCTCGAATAAACAATGCAGCACCTTTTTGCTTACAATTGCATTTCTTTCTTATACATATGTTCATTTATGACATGTTGCATCCGTACACTTTGGTACGGCTAAATACACCAGGGGCTTATGTTTCCCGCGTCACGGTGTGATAAGTCCGAACACTTTCACAAGTGCGGCACCCCGAACTTATAGCATTATATGCATCGGCTCCGAATCATGTCTTGGGTCAATAGTTGGGTTTGCCTGGATCCCATGTTTTGGTACCTTATGTTCCGTTGTATCGGCTAAGGTAGCACTGGGAGAACCACTGCGATTGCGCCCCAGTTGAGCTGGGCAAGCGCCTTAGTGGAGAAAGTTAAAACTGACCGTCATGATGAGGCGAGAGCCGGTCGCTGTTCGAGAGGTTTCGTGCGAGTCCCTAAAGACTTATGTCGCTTAGAGCGAGGAGCCGGCTTTGTCCGGCCCAGGCGTGGATAGCGCCCCAAATTCGGCCTTCCGAACACTAGGGGCTTCGCCGAAATTTAAAATTATAGAATTCAATGGCTAAGTGAGAGTGTTCAAGCATTATAAGTCCGGTTGCCTTGTTCGTTGTGTTGAGCGCCTCCCTAGATGGACCCAAAAATGGGAACAAGAGTGCTCAAATTTATCCTGAACACCCCAGCACTCGTGGCATGGGGGCTGAAGCCGACGACTTGCCATCTCTCAGATTTGATAAACAGCCGCACAGAAGGTAATATTTTAAATTAACAAGTGTTGCTTATCGCATATGAACAAAGTTTTCAGCGCACAGGATAACAAAATGCGAGTCTACTCAAATATTACATCTTTGGAGCACTCACCCGCAATAATGCGGGCACCCTTCAGGACATTCTTATAATACATCTCGGGCGTGCGATACTCCTTGCCCAGCGGTGGCGCGTCCGTCACAAGCTTCTGAGCATCCATCTTGCCCCAGTGCACCTTTGCGCGGGCAAGGGCCCGACGGGCACCTTCAATGCAGGCGGAGTGCTTGATGACTTCAACCCATGGACACGCATCCACCAGTCGCCGCACCAGGCCGAAGTAGCTCCCAGGCATGGCCTCCTTAGGCCACAGCCGAACTATGAGGCCCTTCATGGCCTGTTCGGCCACCTTGTGGAGCTCGACCAGCTGCTTCAGCTGGTCGCTAAGGGGCACCGGATGTCCGGCCTCAGCATACTGAGACCAGAAGACCTTCTCCGTCGAGCTCCCCTCCTCGGCCCTATAGAAAGCGGCAGCATCGGACACACTGCGGGGCAGATCTACGAACGCTCCTGGAGAGCTCCGAATTCGGGTAAGTGATAGGTAATTCACACTCACATGCTTACTTTGCATGAAAAATGCCTTACCCGCTGCTATTTTCTTCAACGCCTCGATTTCTTGGAGGGCCTTGTAGGCTTCGGCCTTAGCGGCTTTGGCACTCTCAAGAGCCGATGCAAGCTCGGACTCTCGAGTCTTCGAGTCGCGCTCCAGACTCTCATGTTTTTCCACGAGAGCCTGGAGCTCTTGTTGTACCTCCGCCACTCGCGCCTCCTGCTTCTCTCGCTTGGTGCGCTCCGCGGCCGCATTGCGTTCGGCCGCTAACACCGCCTCCTTTAGGGTCGCCACCTTGTTCGTGGACCCTGCAATACCCATGTTATCCTTGTCATTCTTCTTGCAACCAAATCCTTTTCTGTAAGGTACAATTTTAATAAGGTGTTACTCACCTTCCTTGTCCTCGAGCTGCTTCTTGGCATGACCGAGCTCGTTCTCGGACCGCTCGAGGCTTTGCTTCAAAGTATTGACCTCCGCAGTCAGTGCGGCAGAGGTCAGCAGCACAGCCTGCAATCCCATATTGACATATTTTTTATGACTCCTGCGTATATCTTTTTAGATCCTCGGTCCGGCTTTTCTTTTCGAATACCGAACCAAGCATCAGGGGCTACTGTCTATGCGGTACTATTTTACATATATCAAAGTTCTTACCTCAAAGCCTGTTAGAAGGCTGCTACAGGCTTCAGTCAGCCCGCTCTTGGCGAGCTGAACCTTCGGAATCACCGCACTCATGAAGGTGCGGTGTTCCTCTTCGATGGAGGCACCGTCGAGCGCCTCCAGCAAGCTATCCGGCGCCTCCGGTTGGACGGAGGCTGCCGGCGTCACGGTCTTGCCCTTCTTACGAAGGGGCCGCCCGCCAGACTCCGGAGCCACTACGGGTTCCGGGGCTGAGTCCGGTGCAAAGTCCAGGAGGTTGCCCTGCGGCACCTCAGGGGTCTCCTCCTCCTGGCGGGTCCCTTCCCGGGATCCCACCTTGCCATCGTCCGTATCACGGGGGGTGGAGGCGGTCGGAAGGGAATCCATATCCGACGCACCCAAGGACCTGCTCGACGCAGCGGGAAAGTCATCCTTGGGCGGACTGCAGGGTTGTATGCGGCATTAGAAGGACACCATGTGTCGAAAAAGAAAAATCATGAAGTTATTCGGGAATCCGGATACTTACGATCTCGCCAGGGGCTTGACCCTTGGGGGCCAATCCTCGTCGTCATCGCCGGTGTTGGCAGAGCAGTCCGGGGGAAGAGTCCTTCCCTTCTTGGACCCTTCGGCCTGCCTCGTTGGGGAGGCCTTCCTTTTCTTCCCTCCCCCCGCTGGGGGAGAGGCCTTCTTCTCCTCCTCGCCTTTGTGGGAGGAGTCTGCCTCGGAGTCATCATCCGATGACACCTGAAAACGGGAACTCTTCCGAGTGCCCGTGGCCTTCTTCTTGGCCTTCTTCTCCGGCACCACGTGGGGTGCCGGAGCCAGCAGCCCCATTAAGCGGGCGTCCGCTGGGTCCTCTGGCAATGGGGTCGGACAGATAGTCTGTTCAGCCTTCTTTAGCTAGTCCTGTCAAAGGAGGGGGAGTTTGGATCCCACATAGAGTCAAACTATGGAAAACAAGTGTCCCGTAAAGGGCAAAATCGCTTACCTCGCTAGCCATACGCTGCGAGCTGAATCCACGATCTTCGGTAGCGGATGCAGGAGCCTCGACGCCCTTAAACAGCACCCTCCAGGCCTCTTCGTACGTAGTGTCGAAGAACCCGCTCAAAGTCTGGTGCTGCACCGGATCGAACTCCCACATATTAAAGTCCCGTTGTTGGCACGGGAGAATCCGGCGGATGAGCATGACCTGGACTACGTTGACAAGCTTGAGCTTCTTGTTCACTAGCTTTTGGACGTAGGCTTGAAGTCCGGTCAGCTCCTCCGAATCACCCCATGTCCGGCCACTCTCTTTCCAGGAGATGAGCCGCATGGGATGCCAGATCTGAATTCGGGGGCCGCTGCCCATACAGGGTCACGCGGCTCGGTGATGTAAAACCACCCCGATTGCCACCCCTTAATGGTTTCCACGAAGGTGCCCTCGAGCCAAGTAACGTTGGGCATCTTGCCCACCATGGCGCCTCCGCACTCCGCTTGGCTGCCCTTCAAACCTTCGGCTTGACACTGAAGGTCTTGAGCCACAAGCCGAAATGGGGCTGGATGCAGAGGAAGGCCTCACACACGACGATAAACGCCGAGATGTTGAGGATGAAATTCGAGGCCAGATCATGGAAATCCAGGCCATAGTAGAACATGAGCCCCCGGACAAAGGGATGGAGTGGGAAGCCCAGTCCGCAGAGGAAATGGGAAAGAAATACTACCCTCTCATGGGGCCTGGGGGTGGGGATGAGCTCTCCCTCGTCGGGGAGCCGGTGCGCGATGTCGCTGGACAGATATCCGGCGCTGCGCAGCTTCTGGATGTGCCCCTCCGTAACGGAGGAGGCCATCCACTTGCCTCCCGCTCCGGACATAGTTTGAGAAGGCTGAGGTGAGATGTGCGGACTTGGGCGCTGGAGCTCGAGTTCGCGGAGATGGATAAGCCAAGCAGGAAGAAGGCGTAGGTAAAAGGGTTGGATCTTTATCCCCTTATATGGGCAAACGAAAATATGCGTCCCCGCCGGCTTGATAAAACTCGCTTATCTCCCAAGCGCCGCAATCGATGGCGCGGTTGGGTTACCCACGTCCGTATTGATGGGAATCCCGGAATAAGGGGAACACGATCTCTGCTTCGACAAGACGTGCCAAGGAGACCGCTTCGCTAAACATGCTGAAGTGGTACAATAAAAACAATTCGAGTAAAAGCTTGGTAGTGGTGTGACGTCACGCCACCAAATACGTCAGCAGATTGAACTTGTGTAAATATTATTCTCTCTACGGTGGTATGTGGAATTTATTTTGCAGAGCCGGACACTATCCTGGTGTTCACAATCTTCTATAAATTATTCGGAGAAGGAACCCGCCTTGCAACGCCGAAGACAATATGCGCGCCGGACTCGTCGTCATTGAATCCTGGTTCAGGGGCTAGGGGGTGTCCGGATAGCCGAACTATCATCATCGGCCGGACTCCAAGACTATGAAGATACAAGATTGAAGACTTCGTCCCGTGTCCGGATGGGACTTTCCTTGGCATGGAAGGCAAGCTTGGCAATACGGATATGTAGATCTCCTACCATTGTAACCGACTCTGTGTAACCCTAGCCCTCTCCGGTGTCTATATAAACCGGATGGCTTTAGTCCATAGGACGAACAACAATCATACCATAGGCTAGCTTCTAGGGTTTAGCCTCCTTGATCTCGTGGTAGATCTACTTTTGTAATACCCACATCATCAATATCAGTCAAGCAGGACGTAGGGTTTTACCTCCATCAAGAGGGCCCGAACCTGGGTAAAACATCGTGTCCCTTGTCTCCTGTTACCATCCGCCTAGACGCACAGTTCGGGACCCCCTACCCGAGATCCGTCGGTTTTGACACCGACAATGTTCTTGGAGGTAGAGTCCAGTTGAATGAACTTCTTCACATCAGCGGGGGTGACACCTTCACCAGTCTTGGGAACGCCATTCTTGACGACATACCACAGATCGACATCAATGGCTTCAAGATGCATGCACATCCTATTCTTCTAGTAGGGATATTCAGTGCCATCAAAGATGGGACACGCAGCGGAGACCTTGATTATCCCTGCAGTCGACATAGCTAAACTCCAGGTGGTTAAACCGAATCACACAGAACAAGGGAGTACCTTGCTCTGATACCAATTGAAAGTGCTAGTTATCGACTAAAGGGGGGTGAATAGGCGATTTTTATGAAAGTCTTCAAAACATGGAAGTTTCAAAGACAAACAGGAGAAACAACACTATTTGTATGCAGCGGAAGGTAGACTACACTAGAGAAGCCATAGTCAAGTATTTAATGAAGTGAAAGCACGAAGACTATTAGCAGCTAGGTAGTAAGGATCAGGGTGGAAGATAGTATGAAGCCAATCAGGACAAGTAGTCAAATAGTGAAGTCAAACAGATTATGCAAGCAGGCAATGACTTCACGAAGACAAGCTATAAGTACAGAGAAGTGAGAGATAGAACCAGTAGCTTCAGGAAGACAGCGACCAGTTCCAGTTGTTGTGACAACTGTACGTCTGGTTAGGGAGGCTGAGATTTAACTCAGAAGACCATGTCTTCACCTTATTCCCCTTGAGCTAAGGACACCTAGTCCCCACCCAATCACTCTGGTAAGTCTTCAAGGTAGACTTCCAAACCTTCACAGACTTCGTTCACCGGCAATCCACAATGACTCTTGGATGCTCAGAACGTGATGCCTAACCGGCTGGAGGATTCACAGTCCTCAAGTGTAACAAGTCTTCAGATCACGCGGATAGAAAGACTTCAGTGATTCCAAACACTCTCTGGGCTCTGGGTGGTTTGGGCTTTGTCCTCGCAAGGATTCTCTCTCTCAAAGGCTTCGGAGGTGGGTTGCTCTCAAACGACAAAAGCCGTATCTAACTCTGAGCAGCCACCAATTTATGGTGTAGGGGGCGGGCTATTTATAGCCACTGGGCAACCCGACCTGATTTGTCCGAAATGACCCTGGGTCACTAAGGAACTGACACATGTCGCAACGGTCAGATTTCAAACACACGCGGCAGCTTAACTTGGGCTACAAGTAAAGCTGACTTATCCGACTCTGGATAAGATTTGCTCACATTGTCTTTGCTCGAAGACATAGGATTTGGTTGAGCATCACTTCAGCCACTCTGACTTTGTTCACTTGGACCCCACTTAACAGTGTGGTGGTTCCTATGACTCAACAAAGAAGAAAAGGAAACAACGAAACAACTAAGTCTTCGCGCTCCATAGTCTTCACTCAATGTCTTCTCATGTCATAGTCTTCAATGTGAATATCTTCATAGACCATCATTGTCTTCAATGTCTTCACACATTTTTAGGGGTCATCTCCGGTAGGTAAACCGAATCAATGAGGGACTACTACCTGTGTTATCCTGCAATTCTCACAAACACATTAGTCCCTCAACCAGGTTTGTCGTCAATACTCCAAAACCAACTAGGGGTGGCACTAGATGCACTTACAAGTATATTGCCTCCAGTCCTGCCCACCAACCAGCGACCCACCTAGGGTTCTCCTCCCTTCCCCAGCAGCAGCCTGTTTTACTCCAATTACACACTTTCGCCGCCGCCATCCGATGACCGAATCAGCGGCCTACTTCGCCCGAGTTCGTCGCGGGTTCCAGCATTAGCGCGGCGACCTATGCGATTCCGCCCCCATCATCCCCACTCCGAAAACATGATGTTATCATTTTAAAAAAGAAACATTATGTAAAAATAATTTGGTCATTACATGCACATGTTTCTCCCAAAATTCGAGCATCATAAAGCACTAGGTTGGAACAGCAAAACATAAGACAATAAGGCATTAAGTTGACAATAAAAGTGTCATGTTGATTTGAGAATCAAGTTCACCAAATAATTCTCACCAATTTTTTTGGTGTTCAAACATATTTCATCCATTCACAAACATAAGATGTTGTGGACATCTCAGTAACATATGGGATGAAATGAGTGAACAAACATGAGTATATATTTTGAATTGGATGCATATAGACATCTGATTCAGAAAAAGTTAGAACTTCTTATATTGTGAACGGAGGGGGTATATTTTTTGCCCTTATCAGATGTATATACGGCTGATTTGAAGCCAGCAAAAATTTCATCAACCATTGTATTTGTGATGTGTTTATTTTTGCTTTGGAAAATATATAATTCTCAAGAAAAAAATTATTGCAAAAAATTGCCATGTTTGAAATGCTCAAATAAAATTATTAAAAAAACATTATGCTATTTTCTAGCATAGCACGCTCCACGGTGATGCATACCAATTTTCATAACAAAATGAATATGTTTTTACAAGCTATGAATACTTTTTTGTAGTACTGGCAAACATGCCCGTGCATTGCAACGGGAGAAAACAACCCCCACACGCTTTTTACCCACTGAGCATGGCTAAAGACATCACCCTCATGCCCATAACATAATAAACATGACTAATACCTCATCCTCGGGTCAACATCCTCCATTTTAATATAACACCAGACACATGTTTTCGCTTGTCGTCTTTCCCGTCCCCGTCGCCGATGGTCGCAATACCAGTTGTCCCTAACCAAGGTTGGCCAGGTCCAATGGTTGGATTGTTGAGCCGCCTTCATGTCCGGCAAAGAGCAAGAGCGTTGAACAAAGATTCTTTTTTATAATCGGGCTAATATAAAAGGAAAAAGCACTAAGCATAATATATGTCCGTCATCATGTAAATTGAGTAGTTTGTGCCAATAGACCATGAAACCTTAGTTGGACTCCTCATGCATTTTAACGAGAGTCACTGGGTCAAGTGAGACTGGTCGTACGTGAAGACGCGACAGAGAAAAAGATTCCTTCCATATCCCTAGTTTAATAAATTGAACTAAAACAATGCATCAGGTGGGCACATTTCAAACATTCGCCAAGTTTCATCAATAGGTATAGATTAGAGCAATTTAGCTACATTACCTCCCTTTTTAAAAAAAACATGTTTTGAAAAAATGTTTGCCTTTTCAAATTTAAAGTTCAAAAAATATTTGTGTTTTAAAAATGTTTGCAATTTCGAAAAACAATCATAAGAGTACCTCCTATTTTTAAAAGATTGTTTGTGTTTTAAAAGATGCTCAGGTTTCAAAAAAATAAAAAGAGAAATATTGTTCTTTTTTCAAAAAAATGCTAGAGTTTAAATTTTTTATTAAAAAATTTGCAAATTTTTTGCATTGTCAAATATATTCAATTTAAAAAACAAATCTTTTCCTCTCAGTATTTCGCCCGACTGTGAGCTTAATATAAAATTTGCGCTGCTAATTAAACACCAACACTTGTTTAGTCTAGTGGCTAGCATTCCGAATGCGCTCCAGCGTGAGCGACTGGGTTTGATTCCTCACAACGCAGTATGTTTTCTTGGATTTTGTTTAATGGCGTGGGTGTTGGTACACTAATGGGCCAGCCCATTACGGCTCTGTGCGTCCTGTGATTTTTGTTTGACAGAAAAAATATTAGGTAAAGATAAAGACTAGAATACATGAACATTTTTATGAATCAGAACGAAAACTGATTAAAAAAACTCAAACAAATGTCATGCCAAAAGAAGCATTGTGCTATTGTCTAGCACAGCGCGCTCCATGGTGAGCATACAGATTTTTATTTATGTACATATCTGTTTTTTCGGCCGTATGCATCGGCTTGGGCCCGTGGACTTATATACACCGGGTGAGGCAACGCGGCCTAGAACCGAGAGGCAATCTCGCTGCAAAGGCCTTTTTTATTTTAGGTCAGCTGACAGCCGTGCTTCAAACCGTGGAGGAGGCGCAGAGCATAGGCCGTCTATTCCAGTTAATAAGCTGAGTGCCTGGTTCATCAATTAGCGGTACGGTACTAATTAATCACGCTAACGGTTCGCGGCATACCGGTTGGCCCTTATTACGCTGTGCCGATGAGGCCTGTAGGAGTGCATTGGGCCGGACCACCGCCGGTTGGCCCTTATTAAGCTGGGCTGCTGACGAGGGCCCCTCAGAAAAAAAAAACGAAGAAGAATCATCCACGTGATGGTTCTCCCACGATTTTATTTCTCTTGATTCTTCCAAAGAGGGATGCTAAAAATGTCACAGAAGCAGAAAAAAAAACTGGCTACAACACACGGCCTGCACTACCTGCCATGATCTCTTCACAGAATAAATATGTTGCAAATTATGATTACGCCTACTCCGTCTGCTGCTTACTTTGATCTTCCTCGGAGGGCGGCAGGAGCTGCTGGTACCTCGCTCTGTTTTTCTTCAGGAGGAGGTAGGTCATCCAGTACCAGAACATCAGGATCCTGCCCTGCGCCACCAGCGTGTCGGCGATGCGGATTCCTCCCAGTGAAAATCTCTCCAGGGCCTGTCACAGACAAGCATGTGTTCAAACAGGCATATTTATCTCTCGGTAGAAATAGATGAGAATGAGCTATTAGCCTTGACATCTAGTATAAGTAGCCATCCAGTACTTATATATTTTTAGAGCATATGAGCTTTTTCTTCGTTTGCAGACACCATTTTTTTCTTCGTTTGCATACACCATTATTCAAATATCATCCCTGATTAAACAATATTTCGTGGCAGTAAAACTGCCTTTCACATGAATGGGCCATACCTGTTCTCCAGTTTGAACATCATAAGAATGTTGGTGCTCAAACTGCAGACCCTTGAACTCGTTGATGCAAAGTCCTTGAAAGGCCCTGGAAAAATAAACACAAAGGGACATCTAGATGTTAGCTATCCCACGCTATGCTAGGAGCCACTTAGGTATCACAAGATTGAGTATTACCATCTGATCAGAGACGCTTTCGGGATCCAGCGGAAGATGACGGGGGTGTTATCAGGGTTCACATAGTATCCTCCAAAGACGATGAACACCGTCATAAGGGATGGCCCAAGAGCCATCGCAGCCTCGGTTGTAGGAGCGATTGCTCCCACAGTAAGACCCATGGCTGATGCCGCAAACGATTCAACAGTCACAATGCCACAGAACTTGGCAAATCTGAATACGGAGCATGAAATATTTGTTAGGAATATGCATAAGCTAAACAGTGCCAAATTCTACCATCTGGCATGTAAGTATGGCGCTGCACAGCACATTAAACTTTGACCGACCTCGAAATTGTTGGATGAAGTTTAGCCATTGGATAGAGAATGGATCCAAACATCAACGGAAATGCTGCTCCAATCGGAATCTCGGCCAGCAGCTTAGATGAGAGATATGGTCCAAGTGCATAGGAACCTTTTGCTCGTTCTCTGTCAATTATAGCTCGTTCTTTCGGGAAAACCCCCACCGTCTTTGTCAGAGCAGCCATTGCTGTGTTTATGGCAGCCACCTAACAGAACAATATGAGGAAGTGCTCAGCCATTTTTTTAGAGAAACTGTTATTTAAGACAAAACGGAAACAGCGATAAGATCAAATATCAGAATGTATATGCTCGATAGATCCGAGACATTCTACCTGAAGAAGTCCCATCCTATCTTGTATGGAAGTTTGAGTTTTCCCCATTCGCCAGAACACTGATCCAAATATAATTGCTGAAGCAACAGACATTCTTGCTCTCACTTTGTTTGTTGGTCCATCACGAAAAGCCTGAAATACTTCTCAGAATCAACTAATAGGCAGGGTGATAGTCAATCTTCAGGTAAACACCCAATTAGATTTTAGGCAGCTAAGCTTAGGTATCTCAAAGCCACCCAAGCTAAGATTCGAAATCTATAAAATAACCAATCTAGCAGCATTCAATTTATTTTGTTAGCATCGAGATTCGAGAGCCTTTTTCTTGTTTACTTGCATGTTTCATGCGGTAGTTACATGTTGCACCTACATGAGCCACATAGTTGGTGAAAGCACAATCATGCCACCAGTGCCAACTTACAGGAAATATTGAAAAAGATAGATCTCCTGAATTTGGTACAGTATAGGTCCGGTTTATTTTATGCTAAACACATATGCCAAAGTAACTTATCAACGTATTTCAAGGCAGAAATAGGAAAAGCATATTAAAGGGGTCAAACGCTGGAAGACAATATCAAACAAGGTTTAGTGAAAAACCTGCATCCATGCTCTCTTGAACAGCAAATGGAATTGTCTCCACCAACCACGTCTTTGCTTGCTAGTGGACTTCTGAGCAAGTTTGGTAGAAAATTCAGAGCCCTCCGATTGTGTTACTGGACTGTTAAATTCAGTAATCAGAACCTTATTCGCAAAATCATCAATTAGGTTCTCAATCCTTTTCTGTGATGACTGCACACTTTCAGCTGAGCTATAATCAGTGGAAATGAGATCAGCCAAGAACTCAGCAGGGTTCTCATGATCTGGGCATTGGTACCTGACGAAGTAAACAAACTCAAATTATTAATGAGTAATAGTACAGGTGCAGAATAAGCAGAATGAGATACGGGCCAAAACTTAAGCAGTTAAAATAGGCCTGAAGTATGTTTCACGGCATAAACAGCTAAACAAACATTGTTCACTGTGTCAAAAATTCCAGCATCATGAATGTTCGATTTCAGGGCTCTCCTAACAAGGACACATACAGTCAAATGATAAAAGTACGTAAGCTTGAAGCAAGTGTGAAAAAGCAAATATAGAACCTGAACCGCTGAAAACATGAAGGACTAATGTATGCCTAGGGATGGAGTACTTCCCTCTATGCCTACTTATTTGACACTTGCTTCAGTACCGTGTTGGCCACATGAATAATACTAAAATGTTGACACATCACCATATCCATCATCCATGTGTATAACAAAGTGATCGTGACATGCTACGGTGTCAAATACAAAATGACTGAGATGTGTTACCAAAATCCAATCTATGCCTGATATTACTTAGCCCTGCTAACTATACTATAAATAAAAACAAGTGCAGTAAATACATTCTAGATATGTGGAAATCATGGAAAATATATGTTTTAGAGAACACCAAATGACAGAAAGGAATGTAAGTGATGACAGAATAACAACCCTAATGATGCAAAGTATTTTAGAGGTTCTTCTTTTGCCGGCCCCATATATACAACTTCTCCCTCTGAGAGTAGCACAATGTCATCAAATTTGCTATAGACTGAACCTCTCGGCTGGTGTATAGAGCATATGACAGTGTGCCCATCTTCTGCAAGCTGTCTAAGAGTCTCCATCACCTTCTCTGCCTGGAATGCATCAAGGCCTAAAAGAGAGTAACACAGATACACAAAGTTCATGTGCTGTCAGTTCATATTTTACAGCTGGCATACCAAGCTATTAAAAAGAACTCTGGCTAATGTTCAGGAGAGGGTCTCAGGAGAAAAAGCTGATCCATGTGAAAATTCAACAAGGGATCCCGCTTAAAAACGGAAAGTTGCAAGAACAGTCTGTCTCATTTTTCTTCATGGGACTGTGGGCGATACTTTGGTGGATTGTCTTGCCTAAGACAATACCTAGGTTGGTCAGAACTCATCACACTACAGCCAGGGGATTTTTAACAGCCATCATGTACTTCTATAGTATTACCATGATGTACTTTTGCGGGAGTAACCAGGACAGAAACTTCCTTGCCCTTTGGGAGGGCAACAACATTGTCAAGGTGCCACAAAGTCACATTTAACCTTACATTTGAGTGAAGTAGGTTTCTGTGTTATACTATTTTGATTATTAAGTTATTGTATATTACTATCTATTTACATTAATTTGCTAGATAAAAGAAGGGGCCCGAGCACTTACAGTCATGCAAATAATTCTAACTACAATAATAACTATACAGAAGTAAAAGAAAACTCTAATTCAAAATAAGGAACAGAAGGAAATGGTAAATCAGGTAAAATACCTGTTGTTGGTTCATCCGCAAAGATGACTGAAGGACTTGCAATAAGTTCACATGCAAGCGAGAGGCGCTTCTTTTCACCACCACTAATTCCACGTACTTTTGCATCACCCACAATAGAATCAGCAGAGTTGACCTTTCATTAAAAAGAGACCGACACATGATTATACTGCTATAAAAAGCGAATCAGAATGAACTGAGAGTAACATATATCGACAATCCAACAATCATGCAGGTTAGGTTCCCTGATAAATAGAAAAACATGCGTTGCTATTGATCATCCATTGGTCACTTACCAATCCAAGACGAAACAAGAGATCATTAACATACTTCTCCTTCCTCTCAGGAGACATGGTGTCAGGAAGCTGGAGCTCAGCAGCAAGGGAGAGCGTTTCCCGCACCGTGAGCTGTGAGAAGAAAATGTCTTCTTGCCTCACATAAGCAATCCTACAGAAAGAAATACACATCAGTTCTCTTCCACAAACCTTTGCAGAGAAAAAGAGAGACCCCAATTGGAACTGGCATAGCTTACTTATAACCGCCCTGCGACATGGGCTGGCCATTGACGTAGAGAAACCCAGAGAGGTGCAAGGAAGGCGACGCCGCGAGCTGCCCTGCCAGCACATTGAGCAGAGTCGTCTTGCCGGACCCTGACGGCCCCATGAGTGCCAGCAGCCTCCCTGGTTTCGCCTCCCCGGACAGATTCGACAGCAGGAACCTTGCCTGCCAAAATCACACAACACATCACAAACAATACATACATACATACAGGGTTTCCATACTCTGGATGATTCAGACAAGGGTTAGCCGAAGCAAATTTATGCAACTTGTCCCACAGTAACAGTTTGGCCTCACTGTTGCCACTGCTAGTACATCCCAGGGCCAACATTGTAGGGGTGTGCATGCTCTGAATCGTTCCGACTCAGAATTTAGTGACTCGGTCCTACGATAATTACGCAGCACATGATGAACAATGTAGGGTGTGTGTACTCTGGGAGATTCAGACAATTCTTAGCCCACGCAAAATTATGCGACTTGGTCTACATTAACAGTACGGCCTCACTGTCGAGTGCCACTGACAACATCGCTGGGTTAACCAGTCAACGCCCCAGCAGGGCCCAGCGCCAGCCACTCAGAATAGCCGAACGTGGCCCCTCGCTAGCATCGCGGGGTACGAGAGAAACGAGGCCAATGCGCGCGCGCGCGCAAGGTGTTCGTCCGCGGGGCTCCGGCGAGAAGAGAGAGGTGGAGAGGGGGAGGGCGGCGTCAGCCGGAGCGACTCACCACGTCCCCGCGCTTGTTCTTGAGGGCGCAGGTGACGCGGGCCCACCGGATGGTCACGGGCCGCACCCCGCCGCCCTCGCCGGCCTCCAGGTCCTCGCCCTCGTCGTCCTCCGCGGGCGGGAGGAGGGCGGGGCCGGCCCCCGCGGCGACGACCCGCAGGAACAGCGCCGCGGCCAGCGCCGCCAGGAGCTGGCCCAGCCCCTTGATCTCCATCCCGCGGCGGCGACCGGAGGAGGAGGACGGGGATGGGGTTTAGGCTTAAGCCTCGCCTTCGTCTTCCTCGTCCAGCTCGCTCGAGGCGCGTTGTGTGGTGGTGGTTAGTTTGTTGCGGCATGGCACGGGATGGGGAGAGAGAGAGAGAGAGAGCGAGCGTTGCCATCGGCGACCTGGGCCGCCGCCGCTGGGCCGGTCGTCTGGACGCCTTGTCACGCTGGGCCGTCGCATCCGAAGCGGACGACAGGTTCGAACATTAAAATTTCTCAATCTTCTCAAAAAACATTTCTCAAAATAAAATAATAATAAAGAGATCGGACCCACCCCTAAAAAAAAAGGAAGATCGGATCCACGTCGTGGTCCATGTGGCGGGCGACCCGTGAACGAGTAGTAGCATCGTCGTGGTCACTGGTCACGACAGGCTGACTCACCAGCTAGCTACTAGCTAGTTCTGGAGTCTGCGAGTGGAGTGGAGTGGAGTAGCCGTTGCCCCCGCGCAAAACAACAAGCCGTGATTCGGTGACGTTGATTCCAGACTGGATGGATACGCGGCCTACACTACTACGTGGAGATGTGTTAATTGCATTCGTCTCGGTTGCCCTTCCTATCTGCAACAGGAACCATCCAATTAGAAACCGTGCCCCTCTACGGAGAGCATGTGCCGTCTTCGTTGACAAAACGTCCCTGTTGCCGCTCTCATATCGGAGCCGTCCTGACTTTGTCGATAACAGCTGACAAGTGCCTAACAGTATATCTCATCATGACGCACACACAACAAGGAACTCTAGCCTACTTTGAAGCTCCATCGACTCCATCTTGACGAACAAATTCGTGAAGGATCGAAGATCGAAAAGAATTCATGTGCTGGTCGGTGCAGAAGGGGAAGAGAACTTTACCCTCGTCGTCTTTGCGTGAGGGGAGGACAAAGATCCAGGGGAGCTTTTGTTGGGGAACGTTGCAGAAAATTAAAATTTTCCTACGGTTTCACCAAAATCCATCTATGAGTTCAACTAAGCAACGAGTCAAGGGAGTGAGTTTGCATCTACATATCACTTGTAGATCGCGTACGGAAGCGTTCGAGGGAACGGTGATGATGGAGTCGTACTCGCCGTGATTCAGATCACCGATGACCAAGTGCTGAACGGACAACACCTCCGCGTTCAACACACGTACGGTACGGGCGACGTCTCCTCCTTCTTGATCCAGCAAGGGGGAAGGAGAGGTTGAGGAAGAAGGCTCCAGCAGCAGCACGACAGCGTGATGAGGCAATACTCCGACAGGGCTTCGCCAAGCACACGACGGAGGAGGAGAGGTGTTGGGGGAGGGGAGGGGCTGCGCCTTGGCTTGGGTGTTCAGCCCTCCCCTCACCCCTCTATTTATAGGGGAAGGGGCAAGGGGGGCCGGCCACTCTAGATGGGATCTAGAGGGGGGGGCGGCGGCCAGGGAGGGGGGACTTGCCCCCCAAGCAAGGGGGCGCCCCCTCTAGGGTTCCCCCCCAACCCTAGGCACATGGGCCCAAGGGGGGGGCGCCCAGCCCTCCAGGGGCTGGCTCCTGCCCCACGCGGCCCATGTTACCCCCCGGGAGGGGTGGCCCCTCCCGGTGGACCCCCGGAACCCTTCCGGTGGCCCCGGTACAATACCGATATGCCCCTGAAACCTTTCGGTGTCCGTATGACAACTTCCCATATATAAATCTTTACCTCCGGACCATTCCAGAACTCCTCGTGACGTCCGGGATCCCATCCGGGACTCCGAACAACTTTCGGTAATCACATACAAGTCTTCCTGATAACCCTAGCGTCGCCGAACCTTAAGTGTGTAGACCCTACGGGTTCGGGAGACATGCAGACATGACTGAGACGGCTCTCCGGTCAATAACCAACAGCGGGATCTGCATACTCATGTTGGCTCCCACATGCTCCTCGATGATGTCATCGGATGAACCACGATGTCGAGGATTCAATCAACCCCGTATGCAATTCCCTTTGTCAGACGGTATGTTACTTGCCCGAGACTCGATCGTCGGTATCCCAATACCTCGTTAGTCTCGTTACCGGCAAGTCACTTTACTCGTACCGTAATGCATGATCCCATGACCAAACACTTGGTCACTTTGAGCTCATTATGATGATGCACTACCGAGTGGGCCCAGTGATACCTCTCTGTCATACGGAGTGACAAATCCCAGTCTCGATCCGTGTCAACCCAACAGACACTTTCGGAGATACTTGTAGTGCATCTTTATTGTCACCCAGTTACGTTGTGACGTTTGGTACACCCAAAGCACTCCTACGGTATCCGGGAGTTACACGATCTCATGGTCTAAGGAAGAGATACTTGACATTGGAAAAGCTCTAGCAAAACGAACTACACGATCTTGTGCTATGCTTAGGATTGGGTCTTGTCCATCACATCATTCTCCTAATGATGTGATCCCGTTGTCAATGACATCTAATGTCCATAGTCAGGAAACCATGACTATCTATTGACCAACGAGCTAGTCAACTAGAGGCTCACTAGGGACATGTTATGGTCTATGTATTCACACGTGTATTACGATTTCCGGATAATATAGTTATAGCATGAACAAAAGACAATTATCATGAACAAGAAAATATAATAATAATCCTTTTATTATTGCCTCTAGGGCATATTTCCAACAGCTTTGAGTGTGATGGGTTCATCCAAGATGGGATGCTTGGCAGGGGTCGTTTTCAGCTAACCTGACGTCACACAACAGCTCGCAGCAAAGCGATAAAGACTCAATTTGAAAAGAGGAAGAAAAAGGGCGAGGTCCTATCTCGGTTGCTCGAAAAAGAAAAGCAAAAAAGGAAATTCAGAACTAAGCATGCCGGGTTTTTCTTTCTTAAGAAATAAGCAATCAATTATAAAAGTTCGTCGAAATATAAGTCAGCACAAATATAATAAACTACTTCGAGGTTCCTAGACCATTGAGCGACCACTACTGCTAATGCTCCAATAGCAAGCTGCTGGCGCACCTTTGTGGCTGCTTCCATACTGGAGCCGGTCTGATTTTATTGATCATAGTTGAGAAGTCTTCCTGCACGTGCCGCTAGGGACTAGCGCCCTGGAGCCAAAGTTGTCGCCGTTGAACTCTTGAATTGATCCAAAGCATCCGACACCAGATCTCATGACCGTGCACGCACGGTGAGAAACCCTAACGTCGTCATCCCATGAAGATGGAAGGAATCTACACCGGAGCTCCGTCGACTCCGCCTTGACTGACGAATTTGAGAAGGGTCAAAGACCAACTCGGCGATGAAGTGCCGCCATCCGATCGAGCACCGACCCCGCGATGACTACAAAACATAATGTAAAGCACTAGCCAGGGCTGAGGCACCAGATTTCTCCTCCTCATCACGGGTCGTCGGAAACGGCGAGCAGAGGAAAGAAGAACCCGCAGGCTGACCTGACGACAAACCTTGAAGGAGGGGAGGAGGAGAACTTTACCCTAGCCGCCGGCTTTGCGCGAGGGGAGGGAAAGGATCCAGCGGAGCTTCGAGCGTGACGGGTTCATCATCCAAGATGGTATGGTTGGCAGGGGTCGTTGCAGCTACCGTGATGTCACGCAGCAAAGCGATAGATAGAGACTCAATTCAAAAAGAGCAAGAAAAGAAGGCCAGAGTTTCGGTTCGGTCGAAAGGGAGAAAGAGATCGCCGAGGAGGAGGAGGAGGAGGAGTACTTTAGCGGCCACATTAGGCCGAGGAACAACCACACGCAAAGTCGTCTTATAGTTACACTAATTACGCAAAGACTTACGCACGTACTTACGTCAAATGCACGCGCGCGCGCGGGACAAACGCTAGCGGCTAAAGTTTTGCACCCCCTCCCCTCCCATCCCACGCAAAAAAAAAACTAAAATTATTAAAATTCGATCTCCTCGCTGACTCGCGCCCGAGCCCACGACTATAACAGCCTCCCGAGCCGCTCACTGACACGGCGGGCCACGGCCCGTGGATGGATACCATCCCTCTACTCCCCACCACCTACCCACCCCCACCCGACGGGATCCCCGATTCTTTACCGCGCGGTGGCGGCACCCCCGGGGTGGCCCACGCGTCAGCGACGCGTGGGCCCGAAGCAAGCGCCGTTCGCTCGCCCCATCCGACAACTCCCCGCTCCCTCTGCCCAGCCGCCACGCGACCCCCAGCCCGTCGGCCCTGCCCCCGCTGACGCGCGGGCCCGGGCGTGCGGGGCCGGCATGTCATGGGGGCTACGGCGGCCGCGTCGACGTGTCCGGCTCGCGTTGGCGCCGGTACATAGCGACAGGCGCCTCACGCTCTCTCTCCCACCTCCGTACGCGAGGCCTGGCACAGGCAAAGAGAGAGAGAGAGAGAGAGAGAAACGTACGCGAGAGGGAGAGGAGAGGAGATCGAGCTGCCGCTGCGCCACCCGATCTCGCCCGCCATTCCCCACCCCCGATGCGATCTCGCCGCCAAACCCTAGCAGCAGCGACCCCCACCAGCACCCCGCCGGAGTCCCCCCAGCGCCGCCCGCCTCGGCGTTGACGCGCCCCGCGCCCCTCCGCTCCCGCGGCCACCTCGCTCCCCACCGCTGCTGCCGCTTCATAGCGCGGGAAGCGGGCGATGGGGGCAGCGGACAAGTGGCTGCTGCCGCTGGTGTCCGTCTCCTTCGTCTCGCTCATGCTCTTCCTCTCCGCGCTCTCGGGCTACTCGGCCTCCTCCGCGCTCTTCGCGCGCCTCCCGCCGCCCAGCTACGTGCGGCGCGGGGCCGCCGCGCCGCCCGCCTTCGCGTACCTGCTCTCGGGCGGCCGCGGGGACGGCCGCGGGCTCCTGCGCCTGCTCCTCGCCGTCTACCACCCCCGGAACCAGTACCTGCTCCACCTCTCCGCGGACGCGCCCGAGGCCGAGCGCCTCGAGCTCGCCGCCGCCGTCGCGCGGGCCGCGCCCGCAATCGCCGCCTTCGGGAACGTCGACGTCGTCGGCCGCCCCGCCGCCGGCACCCCCATGGGCTCCTCCGGCCTCGCCGCCACGCTCCGCGCCGCCGCCGCCTTGCTCCGGCTCGACGCCGAGTGGGACTGGTTCGTCACGCTCAGCGCCGCCGATTACCCGCTCCTCACCCAGGACGGTAAGATTCCAAATGGATGTTCCTCCTCCTCCCCAATCTGGCGCAATCAGTTTCGGAAGCTTCCTGCGCTGTCCGGATCTAGTAGCACAAATCTGACGGGTGCCTTACTTTGGGGATTCGGGAGGCGTTTCTTTCTTCAATTGTCGAGCTGCAGACGGACATTTTCGGCAGTTCGGTTGGGCTGTTGCTGTAGCCCCCGGAATTAAATCTGTCTTGTGATGCTGGCTTTGTTTTAAGTGCTGTTTAATGCTTGCTGTCACATTGTGCAATTACTACTAGTAGTAGATGCATAGTTATACTTACTATAGACTAATAAGAATGTTGCTGCTGCTATAGTTAGGTTTGGCAGACTTGTAACAACGGAGTATTTGTACTTGTTTACAATGTCTTTAGGCACTGGTAGGAAAGCTGCCCTTGACAAGAAGATAGTACCACAATATATATACACTACTAAATATAGTTTGGCACCCTGTTTTCGTCAATTGCTGTGTTCCCGCTTCCTGTTGTCAAGCCCAAACCCACTGAATTACCTATCTCCGTTCTTCTCTTCATATTGAAGATCATCAAACGTGTCAGCTCTACGCAACACTCTAGCTGTAGCTTTGTTTCGGGCATGTAGCAATCACCCTTTTTATACGGAGCATATGACCAAATGCTAATTGACAACATCTAGGTGCATTCATGTTTCATTTATGCTGATTGTCTAGGGGAAGTTGTTTCTAACAAATAAGGGGGTCTTTGGTGAAATTGAATAAATAAGCAGGAATTACAAAAAATGGAGGGAAAAAAAATATCAGCATTCAGTTGAGAAATGAATCTTGTGTGTTTCCTAATCCCAAAATCCATGAGTTGTGCATGAGGAAACCTTAAATTTGAAGCAAACATGACTGATGGATCAGACAAAAGACACTGCATCTTAATTGAGTCCTGAGAGTCCCCTTCTTGTGTTCCTTCCTCCCAACGTGGTCACGTGCCCACGTCTTCGTTTCCAGATTTCCTGCTCTGAAATTCCAAAGTCATTGCGGAAATGCAACAGTCGCTTAAAAGGAAAATCAGCTCACATAGATTTCACTAGATATTTAGAAGTTATGTGCTGCTGTCGCGCTCTCACTCGTATACTTCTTCCCTAGCTTGTCCATAATGTACTTCATATTTTTTTCTTGGGTTCGCTTGCTTTATCATAATAATAATAATCTGGTATTTGTTAATACATTTTACCCTGTTATTGTTCACTTAGTACAGTAAGTAGAATGTCTACAGACTACAGTCATCCTTGCCTGGACCTCATCATATATTTTGTCTTTTCATATATGATAGATCTCTTGTATCATTTCGTGCTGAAAATGTGTGTAACATGCTAGCCCCAACATGCATATGTAATATTCCCTCACACCTTGCTCCACTTGTGTTATTCTCTCTTTCCTAAGTCCTAATGAACCCACACTATTAATCTCTGTTTGGTTTCGTATATGTTGCTAAGATGGTTTCAACAGAAAAACTTACTTATTGCTAGTCTGGAGTTATTTAAGTTTGACGTATACACTTTACCTTTTCACATGTGTGAATATGTTTCAACTGATGAAGCTTTATGGTAGTTAATGAAGCTTGGGTGTTCTTGACTTTTCTGGTATTTATGGTCTTTTATGTTTTCGCTTGCTGCAGACCTGATTCATGTCTTCTCGTCTGTGCCAAGGCACCTCAACTTCATCGATCACACTAGTGATATTGGTTGGAAAGAGTATGTACTATCTGAACTTAGCAAAAATTTAGCTGCACTGGTATTAGTTTCACCAATATATTGTTGCAGGTCTCAGAGAGTGCAACCAGTGATAGTAGATGCTGGGATATACCTGGCTGGCAGGAATCAGTTCTTCCAATCCACAGAGAAACGGGCAACTCCAGATGGTTTCAAATTCTTCACAGGTATTATTATTATACCTCTGCTTCTACTTCCCTGGCCTTCCTTTTGAGCAATTATTTTACATCCTTATATGTACTCCATTCATTTCTGATAGGTTCTCCTTGGGTCATTCTAAACCGGCGGTTTATAGAGTACTGCATTTTCGGATGGGAGAACCTCCCTCGAACCCTTCTCATGTACTTCACCAACGTGATGCTGCCTTTGGAAGGTTATTTCCACTCGGTCGCGTGCAACTCGGACTTCCGCAACTTCACGGTGAACAACGACTTGCGGTACGTGGCCTGGGACGACCCGCCTCAGATGGAGCCCCGGTTTCTGAACATCACACATTATGAGGAGATTGTGGAGAGCGGGGTGCCCTTTGCTAGGAAGTTCCGGGAGAAAGAGTATCTGCTGGACAAGATTGATGAGAAAATACTCCAGCGGTGGCGCCACAGACCTGTTCCTGGAGCGTGGTGCACAGGCAGAAAGAGATGGTTCAGCGATCCATGCTCCCAGTGGAGCAACGTCAACATTGTAAGACCCGGGCCCCAAGCTGAGAAGTTCCGCAGATACATGGACCGGATCCTGGAAGAATCGAAGTCGAGCAACAGCTCATGCGCGCAATAGCAGCACTGAACCGCGCGGCTGCGTGCACTTTCCGGCAGTCGAGCGTGTCTCATTTTGCACAGATCGAGTGGCTCTCCGCGTGTTCAGAACTCCGGCATTTCCGCCTCCTGTGGGAGCATTTTTGCTGCAGCTGGGTTGTGCGCACAGGGCCAAGGTGAGAGGGCGTGCCTATTCTTTCCGAGATATTTTTGGTAGCTGTCATGACTTCGAGGCCTCTCACTGCTGCATTGCGTCCCAGCATTGTTGGAGGCCAGGGAGCTTGCTTTTGGGTGGGGGTTGATGATTACCTGAGCTTGCAGGGAGTGTAATTAGTAGCGATGCGTCGAACGGCCTTGTGCGGATGTTTATAGAACCTTGGTGGAATTCTTGGTGCTCCCATACGGAATTGAATCGAGAGACAGGCAGAAAAAAAAACATGAAGGGTGGGGAATTTTGTTGGCCTTGCGGTTGTGGACTGGTTGCTGTTGTGCTTAACAGAACGCTCACATTTTTTATTTTTTGTACTCCTGAACTGCAGAATGCTCACATTTATCTTTTCCAGTCTAAATGTGTATACATCTTCATGTAGCAAAGCTTTAGGATTATTACCAGGTGTAGGGTTGTAGAAAGAGTTGTTACTCTGCCTCGTTGGCTCTCTGATTAAATTCTGTTTCGGTTAGTTTGGAGGGCGTGAGTTTGTTCCGTTTCCTTTGGAAAAACCTGGCGCATGAGAGAACCTGTCTACCGGATTGAGAGTGCGTTTGGTTGCTGTCCTGGTACAAAGGTGCCTCGCCTGAAAGCTGCCTGTACCTTGTTTGGTTGCTGCCCTGGCGATTTCTCAGTTAGCCTTGCCTGGACTGATGACGCAGGTGATTAGCCTGGCCAACATGCAGGCACACAATTAGGGCTCCTTTGATTTAAAGGAATTACATAGGGACGTGGAGTAACTACTCGCGAGCATATTTTTATTCGCGCGGTTGTCGGCTGCCAGAAATTGGGTACTGTTGGGAAATACGTACGCGACAGGATAGGTGGTGGGTCATGCAGATGGAATAGAATGGCTAGTTTAACGCGAAGGTGAACGGCGGCGAGGTGAGCCGTGGATCAGAATCGCCGCTCCCCGTCTGATCCGTGGATCGGAAAGTTCGCTTTCCGTCTCGTGGGCACTATGACGAATTGGATGCAGGGGCGAGTGTCTTCTCCCCCAAGGGTCATTTGGTAGCTGAGGAGTGCGGGATAGAGGTCTGGACCGCCGGCGGCGAGGCACCATGGACATGGAGTTTCTGATGCAGATCGGCTGGTATGTTGATCTTTTGGTTTTGGGCGGGTGCGTCTCCATTTGTAGAGGACCAGCTTGGTTGACTGAGAGGACCCCTTTCTCCCATGAATCAGATCCGCTCTGCTTGAGGAGGTTGGGGGGAGTTTGGTGGCCAAGTTGTGGCAGGGCCGACGGCGCCGCAGCAGCACGCGGCGGCAGACAGCGGTGAAGCGCAGATCTTCACGGCGGAGGGAAGGGAGAGGTCCCGCCGACATCGGAGCTATCAACGGGGAGGAGGAATCCTTGGGCGCCCGGATGAAACCGGAGGTTAGTGAACAAACAACTTTACCCCATCGAACATGGAGCGATTTTCTGAATAAAAATGTTGGCATGACTGAAGAAATAGTACAGTTAGAACCGCTAGGATTCATTTGCAGTCTGCTTGGTCAATTTAGAGAGGTCATGCTAGGAGTGCCTTACTGCAGCAACTAGCAGCAAGGCCAGCCACTGGGTAAACTGGAAAGTTGTACTGACTTTCAGCAAGATCATGCGATGACCTTAGTATACTTCTGCTGCCAAGTAAGAAATACAGTTTGTCAAAGTATGGATGTGGGCCAAAATGGAACCCGGTGGACAGATCGTTCCCTAGAAAATCCATTGAATATGTGAATCTAGAAGTACTGCTGATTGTAGAGATTGATTCTTTGATTATGTGAATCTAGAAGTACTGCTGATTGTAAAGATTGAATCTTCAAATCTATGAACCTAGGAATATATGAACTGAAAGACTGAATCTATGAATTTGGGAAACTGAATGCAGCAGCAAGGTAAATGTAGGTAGACACAACGCACCTGGAAAGCCAGCGATGGCTGGTCCGGCAAGAACGATCGCCATCGCAAGGAGCGAGGTGTTCGGCACGGTCCAGCGGTTCCCTGCTGTGCGGATCTAGAGCGTGCTGCATATTCACTAGTATTTTCCTTGCTTATTTCCAATGTGCACACTACTCATCCTCTCAAACTATGTGTAAATTCGACTAAGTTTGCTTATTTCCTTCTTGCTTACCGTGTTAAATGGCAAAAGCACATTGAAGCCTCCTCACGGTGCATATTGAGTAGTATTTTCCTTCTTGCTTATTTCCAATGTGCATAATACTCATCCTCTCAAACTATGTGTAAATCCGACTAAGTTTGCTTATTTCCTTCGTGCTTACCCTGTTAAATGGCAAAAGCACATTGGAGCCTCCTCACGGTGCATATTGAAGTAGTATTTTCCTTCTTGCTTATTTCCAATGTGCTTTTGCCATTTAACACGGTAATGCATTTCAGGATAGGAAGAAGATTATCAAAAGCTTGAAGGGGAAGATTATGAAGCTTGCTCTCAGTGATTATGTATGCCTTGTAAGTGATGTCTATATATGTAATATATTTTAGTGTTTGAACAGGATTGTACTGTGGAGAGAAGGATTTCAGCACCCGAGCTCCACTACTCTATACTTAAACATTTGAATTTTGTACTTTTGAAGTTTCAGAATAATGTGATTTTTTTTCCGGGGATACATATACACATTTTGAATACCCGTGGCCAGTTTCGGTAGAAATCTTGTTTTGTTTTGGGCTATAGAAGAAAAAAAAACAAATTTCTGACAGTATATAGGAGAAAAGGGGTGCCATTTCTGTCAGAAATTTCACTTTCTTGTATTTCCCAAAATACAAAGTATTTCTTCTTCAGATTTTTACCGGGCCTTAGGAATGTGTGTGTATTCACGTATTTTATTTAAGATTTTTTTTAGCAACGAAAGTGTGTTTTTCAAAATTTTCAAATACCAAGAGCCATGGAGCCCGGTAGCTGCAGGCACTTTTCGTCGTACTGTGTGAATTCTATGCTCTAACCTATACAAACATTCTCCCAGTGCACAAAAACTATGGATGGTTTTATGCTTCCAAGCAATTAATCATCAACTGAACTAACATGTCTTTTTTCCTCCAGTTCGTTGTTTGTTTTCTATCCATTGTTGATAACACCAAACTTGTTACTGAGGTTAGCCAGCACCAATAGTTTGCTTGAACCAGATGTTAAGCTGCCATTACATGTAGTCTGAATAGACAATGCTTATAGCTTACTTTCAATATTTGTAGGTTTTAATTGAAGAGCTGATAAAGCAGTTAAAGGAACTCATATTTGACAAGGTAAAAGGAATTCCAAGCTTGTGATGTGCTTACTTTTAATTGCTAGTTATATTCACATGAGACTATTTATGTTGGAGCTCTTTGCTGGAACAGAACGGGAGACACCCATTGCTGCAGATATTTCACCCACATGGCTCACATTATCTGACTGTGACTGATTTGATTTATCGGAATTACAACGTGTCTTCCCTTATTTCAAAGGAAAATTACCTATTCTATTAACTCTTAAGTACTTTGAAGAGAAACAGGCCCCCAGAAAATTGCTTCTTTTGTTTCAGGATGAGGCATCAGTTAACTTGGATAATGTAGTTGACAAAGAACATGAGGGTTCATAAGACACACAGGTTGCATCTGATAGCATGAAGGACCCGATTAAATGGCGGCAAGAACTGTTGGTGAAAAGAGAGCTTTGTGAGGTAATATTCATAACATGTATTTAACTTTTGATTTACTTATTCAACGGCATTTCTCTTGGAGCATGTACTTTCCCCCTCAAGAGATCTACATATATTCTCACAGTAGTGTAATATATATGATTTAAGTGTGACCATTTGTCAAAGAACACCTAATTGCAACATTACTACGCTCCCATTAGTCACATAACACCCCTGATCCCAACATTACTATGCTCCCACAGTCTCCTAATCCCAACAATAATGTAGGTGTTCTTTTTTCCTTCGCAGGTTCTCATTGAGACTTGCATTGAAAATGTTGTAGAGTTAGTTCGAACAAACTTTGGTGAAGATGTATTATATGAAGTGATCTCCTTAGTCCATGGTCTATGCTTCTACCTGTACTTCTATAACCGGTATCTCGGGATAATATTCATTCATATATGACATTTCTTCGCGAAAGGAACTACTGTGATAAATATGCTTATACTTGCTTGACCTTCTGATAAACTGTTGGTTTAACCTCTGTTTTCCTGATTGTTATTCGACAATCTGGAAATATTCTTATAAGTTGATGGAACCTTTTTCTCTGGGATGTTCCTTAGGCCCATGCGCAGTATTAATGTTATTCACTTTTCCTTAATGATGAATTAACCTCCTGTAAAAGAAAATGACACTCCAGTCTACACACCAACGTACCTACTGTTTTCTTAGTCCGACTCTTGATACAAATGAGTAATCAACTGTTAAAGGGTGCCATGATTGAACACATTTTCGCTTTGTAAGAGGTAGTGCTGATATGCTTACTAAGATTATGCATCTCTATTTTCCAAGGTTTCTATTGGTGCACAAGGTAATGTTTTGGGGGGCTTCACTGACAGGATCCACGTACTTCAGGACTGTGTGGTCAGTTCCCATGTCTTTGCAAATTTTGTTTTCACCTTTTCATGATTTAGAATTTAATTTGGTTCAGAAAGCATGGCTGAAATGCAGCCTATTAACACTAGAGGGTCATGGTCTAAGTCAAGGACTACTACGATCGCGAGCCCACGATGGCGCTGATGAGCAGCTGATTAAGCAGGTGATGATGACGGCGCGGGTCTGCTCAGTGGGGGCAGCAGACGGTGCTGGCCGTAATAAGAGTTATCTGTAAAGCATTTGCCATGCCATCAGTCTGTATCTTCGTATTTTTTCTCTCCGGCACTATAAATACAAATGTATGAGTAGAACTGAACTTGTAATTTCTCTGTTGCAACACATGCCTAAGCTTCCTACAAATGATCATGTAGAACACAGACCAAACAACTCAATGTACAGTGCCTTTGCTGACGCTATCTTGTATCAAAGTTTGAATTTTGAACGGCTGGAGCGAGGAAGAAGCTGAAGAAGTCATGGCCGCCGTCATGGTTTCTCTGCAGCGTGGTTGGAGAGGATAGGAGAAGGAAGGATCTGCAGGAGGATGGAGACGTGGCTGGTGACCAGCAGTAAATGGAGTAGGTGGGTTGGACGGCTCCCGTTAGTACCAGTTTGGCTGAGCCGTGGCCCATAAGTGGCACGACCGTCTGAGCCAGTTGGGGTGGGATGGCGAGCATGCTATTAAGTGCGGTAGATGGGTGGGCCCTGGCCAGGAAATAGGCTAGATATACTATTCAGAATACAGATGACTATACACAGGGCAGTGCGAATCTTGTTGGTAGTGGACGAGTAGGATATAGTGAGCATTTGAGCTCGAGCTCAGATTAGCACTTTCGATTACATAGGAGTTTTGGAGGGTTAGAATCCTTAGGATTTTTTCCTACGTTTGTCATTTGATTCAAATGATTGAATCTTATAGGATTTTTTTCCTATGGAATCAAGTGTACTACATTTCACTGGAAATCAAGCATCCACTCCAACCTCCTTTTACAATTCCTTTGTTTTTCCTATGGCATCAAACACTCTATGTTAATCCTATAGGATTAAAATTAAAATGGACATGCCACTCAAATCATGTGTTTTTCCTATTCCTACATTCTGAAAATCATGCAAATCAAAGAGGGCCTTAGCCTGATCCAGGCGACCTGGAACAAACGCCTGGGCACAAAAATCGAGGAGCCTGGCGAGTAAAAACAAGAGGCTGGTGGTAGTTAAAGAATTGAGGACCTGACACATAGTAGTTTAATAATCGTTCAGGCCCAGGAACGAACCAAACGCCTTTCGGCTCAGGCAGCCTGGCCAGGCAAAACTCGATCGCTTCTCAGGCACGGGCCAGGCACCTATTTTCCCCAGGCAGAGAGCCCAGGTCGTGAACCAAACACGCTCTGAAGCGGGAGCCGCGCCGCCGTTCTGGTCTGAATTTCCTATTGGCCGCTCACTGCGGCAAAATGCGGGCGCTTCGTATAGGGGAAACAACCGAGCGACGTTGCCTGGGCCGGCCCACTTAGATACGTTACCAACTGCCCAATCCGGTTTTGTGAACCTTCTAGAAGGTTTTCTGAACCGGGTTTTCGTTGCTTTCATCGGTTTTTTTCCGTTTTTTATTTTTTCTTTTTTTGTTTCTTTTTTTCTTATTTCTTTGTTTTTCTGTTTCTTTATTTCATTTTTTCAATTCCTTTTCTTCTCTTTCTATTTCCTTTTTGTTCTTCAGATTTTCAAATTCCTTTATGTTTCCTTTTTCTTTTCTTCTTTTTCGTTTTTTCTGTTTTTTCTTTCCTTGGTTTCTTATTTCATTTCCTTTTTCTTTTCTCTTTTTTCAAAATATTCAAATTTTGTTTGCCTTTCCATAAAATGTTCAGTTTTTTAAAAATTGTTCTCAAAATTCAAAAATTGTTCTCGTTACACAAAAAAGTGCAAAACTTTCGAACTTAATATAATGTATCGACCTTCAACTTTTTTGTTCAGGTTTTCAAAAAATGTTTGCGCTTCCAAATATATTCAGGATTTGTCAAATTTGTTCTCTGTTTCAAAATTTGTTCTCAATATTCAAAAAATGTTCGTGCTTTAAGAAATTGTTCGCGCTTCCAAATTTGTTCTACATTTCAAAATTTGTTCTCAAGATTCAAAAAAAATGTTCATGCTTTTAAAAAAATCCGCGCTTCCAAATTTGTTCTCTGTTTCAAATTTTGTTCTCAAGATTAAAAAAATGTTCATGCTTTAAAAAATGTTCATGTTCAAATTTTGTTCTCAAATTTCCGCGCTTACAAATTTGTTCTCTGTTTCAAAATTTGTTCTCAAGAATAAAAAAATGTTCGTGCTTTTAAAAAAATGTTCATGATCAAATTTTGTTCTCTAAATTCAAGAAATGTTCGGCATTTTAAAAAGTGTTCAGTTTATCAAAAATTTGTTCAAGCCTTTTAGTTTTTCTTCTAAAATTTGGAAAGTGTTCTCTTTTTAAGAAACACCTTTTCAAAATAATTTTCGTGTTAGGAATTTGAGAAAATGTTCGGGTCTCCATTACATTTAGCTCCGCACGCCGTAGCAAACCAAGAAAGCTTGTCTATCGTGATGGCTATGCCCGTGCATACAAAGATGGAGGTCCCTGGCTCGACCCCTCTCTCGAGCAGAGTTTTTTTGGGTTTTTACAATGCGTTGCGCGAATGGGCCGGCCCAGCTGGAGACGCGCCTGTGCGTCCGCTCGACAATTTGCCGCAGCGAGCGGCGCATAGGAGCTCCCGTTCTGGTCTTCGCCTCCCCGGAGGGAGCCGAAGCTGTCAGGTAAAGGCCGGACGGCTCGATGGCCTTGCTAGAGACTGTTACTAATGGGATGTAGCCCGTCAGCCCAGAACTTGCTTTTTCTCCTTCCCTGAAAAAAAACCCAGACGGAGCTATGTCAAGCTTATTGCTGAAATCACTTAACGTTAAGGTGCTCCTTGCAAAGGTCGTTTCCACCTCCTCAGGGGCTAACAAGTGGCAACCTGGCAGTTTTTCATTTTTTTTCCGTAGATTTGTTTTTGAAAACATAATAGTACCATGCGTCCGAATCCCGAACTATTTTCATCGTTGTATTCCTCACGTCGAGGTTTTCGAAACTAAATCCCATCTTAATAGATTTTGACGATTGTTTAAAAAATGATAGAAAAACATGTTTTCTTCCTTTTTCGAGAGGCACAACTCTCGCGGAAGCAAACCTGTGCCTATACAAGAATCAAATTTGTGCCTCTCATGGAAGAAAAAAAGAGAATAAAACATACTTTTCCCATTCCGGGAGGCTGAGTGCCTCTTATGAAAGTAAACCTGTTCCTCCACAAACCACAAGAAGTAAATCTGTGCCCCTCATAAAAGATTGTTTTTCTTCTTTTTTGAGAGACACAACAGTGCCTCTCGCAGAAGCAAATATGTGTCTCCACAAGAAGCAAACATGTGTCTCCACAAGAAGCAAACATGTGCCTCTTGTGAAAGCAAAAAAGCAAAAAAATATATTTTTTCCTCTCGTGGAAGAAAACATGTGACTCTGAGAGAAGAAAATATGTGCCTTTCATGGAACAAAAAAAACATGGTCTTTTCGCGCAAAAATTTTCCCGATTTTTTTATTTCCAAAATCTCGGGAAAATGACGAAAACCGGAAAAACCATCTAAAACCCGAAAACGCTTATAGAAGAATAAAAAGACAAAATCCTAAGGGAGTGTTCAGCATGCGACACATGACGGCGGCTGAGAGCACGACAAGTGACATCCTCTCAGCCCATCAAAAGTGACCACTGAGGGGCTCCCGCAAGGGTTACCCCTCGGATAGTTGCTCCCACTTATTACGAGACCTAGCTTCACCTCACATCTGCGTTGGCGGCACGGTTGCCTTAGTGGGCCAGTCCATTAAATTGGCTTTGAGATGGTTCGATAGACCGGTTTCAACTGGTTTTAGAATCTTCCATCCATTTTTTTCACTGTGTTTGCATTATTGTTTTTTGTTGTTGTTTATTTTTAATATGAGGTATAATTTTTTATATGTATGTTAAACATATTTCAAATAGATGATAAACATTTTTTCAAACACATGTTGAAGATTTTTTGAATGGTATGAAATACTTTTCTAAAATCTCTGAGCATTTTTATATTTTCTAAAAAAATCATGAACATATTTTTGAAATGCATGAACATTTCTTAAAATGTCACGAATTGTTTGAATAGTATGAGACAGTTTTTAATTACGCAAAATTTTATTGCTTTTTTTTTTGAAAATGGCACGAGCGTACTTTTAAAATACATGAACACTTTTCTAAATGGTAGATAACATTTTTTAGAATTTACATGGACATTTTTTTAACATTATATTAGCAATTGTTTAAAAAATATCATGAACATATTTTTGAAATGCCATGAACCTTTTTTGGAATTCTATCAACAATTGTTAAAAGTTGCGGTGACATATTTTTACACTGTATGAACATTTTCTTAATGCCAGATGACCATTTCGAAAATTAAGTAAATATTTTTCTGTTTACAAAATGTAAATAAAAAAGAAAGAACTAACACATGAACAATACTGGGTCCGCTTACTAAAACCATCCTTGAGGTAACAATGCATTCCGTCTCATGTCAAGAAAGACATAGTTGCTCCATAAAAGGCACTTCTTTTTGTCTTGGTAACTTTACACCCTAGCTATCTTCCAGCTAACTGATTTCAATTTAGCATCATTCAAATAAGTTATCTGTTCGATACTCTCATCTCACACATCACGATGATTTTTGTATCAATGTCTGGACTTAAAAGATATTAAAGGATGTAAATCTAACTGATACCAAATTGAAAAACCGATGCCTATGTGTGGCTTCGTTTTTGCAGGAGGAAGAGGAATAAATGGAAGCAACTTTTTGTAGCACCTATAATTTTTTATATTTTCAGTAATAAGAGAAGATCAAATCGGAAGAGTAAGGAATAAATGAAATTGTAACTATTTTTTTTTGAATGATTTGAAGAACTTATTTACTAAACAATCATAATTGGTGAGAGGCTCGTCTTGGGAGCCTAAGACGAAACTACAGAGAGAAGAAATTGTACACATCACCAGTACTAATCCAAATGACCAAGACAGTCCATCCAATGGTTGGTTGCTAGGGATTGACCTTATCCCTAGTCATGTTTGTTTTTAGTTCTCTCAAATGATCATAATAATGTATCTACCGCTTGTTTGGCGCCTATGGTTATCCGATTAATCTCCTGTCTTACACATGTGTATGTTGTAGGGTGATGTACGCTGCACCTTAGCCATTTATCGCATTAACTCGAGTTTTCGGGATGCCTACAACGTATATGTGAATTAACAACACACCAATCATAATTTAAGGGAATTCATCACATATAGACAATAAGTGCTCCACCAACTTTTATACGCATGATTTTTTTTTTATTTTCCTTCATATATAACACTATCTCTTCGGTCTTCATAAGAGTAGATAACATGATGCTGTTTCGCTTTGTTATAACTTGTCAGTAGCACTAGCTTAGTTCATTAATTATGTGCCAATTACATAAACAACAGAGGATAACATGAGAGAAGCCTAAAAGACAAATGAGAACATTGGCAGGGAATAGGAGGCATCGGTAACCATTTGCATTCTTGCCACGATGAGCAAGACCTCCAAATTGCATGGCTGGAAAGCTGAAAATGGCTGCCATTACGAAATACCTCATATGTTTCATTACACACCATGCATGCGAGAGAGCAGCTTGAGAAGGCCTTGGTGTAGCTTTTAATTTCCTCACAATTAGTGCCGCTTCTGCTTGGGGAAATCAGGAGAAAAATGTTTCATATACTTCTTACAATTGGGTTAATAGCACAAATCGATGATAACTTCCAGGGCTAAAATGCACAGAAATTATTATATAGCAGATAATATTTTAATTGCTACCGTAGCCAATTTCTCCTTGAAAAACCATTGCTACCCAACTACTCTAGCCAAGTTCTTCTTATTATTTTCCATATTTTTCTGTAAAGATAAAACACCTGCGAATATACACGGCACACATACATACTCTCCGGCTCTGTCGTTATTTAGTTCAGCCGCCGCCCGTCGTTGTCCTCGTCGTCCGTGAGATTCCGTGGTTGATGCGGTGCGGTTGTGAACTCCCTCGATGGACATGCAGCCGCTTAACTCCTCGCCGCAAGGTCAGATTCCTAACCCACCAGGCCAAAACCTTCTCGATTCCGTTAGCTTCATGGGAACCTTCCTCGCGCCTTGCTGATTAACCAGTGCACTGTGTGGGGATCTTGTCGTGAACGAGACCCGTCGAATGGTGGGTCAAGGCTAATTTCTTGTAGATACAAGAGTTTTGAAGGGCTTTGGTATAACTTTTAGTTTCATCACATTTGTGTCGCTAGCAGCTGAAGAAATCAAGCAAGCAATGTTCTTACAATTTGGTTAACTATGCAAATTAATGATAATGTCCATTGTCAAGATGCACACAAAAAGTCAATGTAGAGCAGATATTTTTATTTTGCTACTATAGCCAATTTCTCTTAGAAAAGTCATTTATATGTGGCTATGCATACTTTTCTACACTTTTTTTCTTTTTTTCTTGATATCTTTACACCTTGCTATCTTCCAGTTAGCTAACTTTTAATTCTGTATTATCCAAAGTCTTTTGCAATTCAATCCACTATGCAGTCATCCGGATGATTTTGTTTTACAAAATTTAAAATCAGATGCACGCGTGTGTGGTTTGGTTTCTCAAGGAAGGACATGAATAAATGGAAGCAAATTTGTGTTGCGGCGTTGAACGATTTTTTTAAAATGGCAACAAAACTCCATTTCAAAAACGAAAGAGAGGACTAAAATGAAACTACACTTACATCCTTGAATGATTTTCAGAAGCAACTCTTTTTAAATAAATCGCAATTGGTTTGAGCCTTAGACAAAAATAAGGAAGAGAAAAGAGGGTACACATTCTAAGTACTAATCCAAACAATCAAGAGAGTCCATCCAATGATGGCATGTTAGTCTGATGGATCGCTAGGGATCGACCCAATCCCGATCATGTATGGTTTTAGTTCTCTCAGACGATCATGCTAATGTGTGTATTGCTTGTTTGGCACATGGGTGGGTATGATTAATCACCTTCTTACACCTGCATACCTTATGGGGTGAAAGCCGTAGCACGTTTGTGATTTATTGCATCATCTCAAGCTTTCAATATATGTATAAAAACCTGTATTAATTAAGAAAAATACACCACCCTAACTCAAGGGAATTTATCACTTATAGATAAATAAGTTCTCCACCAACCTTCACTTGTATTAATATTGAATTTTCCCTTTATAAAGCCACTCTCTCTTCACTGCAGTAGATACACATGTTGGGTGGTTTCACTTTGCTTTAACTTGTTGATAGCATTAGCTTAGATCATCACAAAGGTGAGCTAAAGAGGCAAATGAGCACATGACCAAGAATAGAAGGCGTCGGTAACCATGGTGGAGCGACAACTTCATATGCCACGGGATCTAAATGATCATGGTATTGAGTCTTCTTGCCAAATCAAGCGATCTCTCAAAACTGCAAGGTTGGAAGGCTAGAAAAAGTTACCATTACGAGTCATCACGTACATTTCATTAGACACCGTGTACATGGATAACAAGCGAGCATGAAGGGCCTTCCTGTTAGGGAGAGCGATTTGAGCCAGTATTGACGTAACTTTTGGTTCCATCCACAATTTGTGTTGCTACCACTCTAGGGATTCGCAAAAAAATGTTTAATATAGTTCTTATAATTTTTTCTATGAAAGGATAGTTCTTATAATTTACTGATAATGGCGTCAATCAATAATAACCTCCATAGCTATGATGCATAAAAGATCACCATAGAACAAATAATTTTTAAATAGCAACTATTTTTAATTCTCTTTCATAAGTTATTTATATGTGCCTAGAGTTCTTTTTGATATTTTTTCTCTCCATATTTTGACATGAAGATAAAACACTGCCACTGCCGCTGTCGAGCCATGCAATGGCCGTGGCCATTCCATATAGGTTTTTTGCTTGATAACTTTACACTATTGCTATCTTCCAGCTAACTGATGTTCAATTTGATGATATTCAAAGTTTTTGGTTCGATTCGCTTCACACGCAACTCGATGATTCATTATGAAATTGTAAATTAGATCAATGTGTGTTGTTTGGTTTCTTGAGTAGTAGCATGAATAAATGCAAGCAAAATTTTATATCATTGGGAACAAAATTTATTTTCATAATTGGGAGAGGACCAAATCAAAAGAGTGAAGAATAAATGAAATTGTGATTACGTCCTTTAATGATTTCCAGGAGCAACATTTTTTGAAACAAATCACAATTGATGGGAGCTTCAGATGAAAACAGGGAAGATAGAGGGTGCACATTCCCATTATTAATCCGGGCAATCAAGAGAGTCCTCCAATGGCTTCATGCTAGTCTAGGGATCATCCCCGTCCGTGGTTGTCCCCAATTTTAGTTCTCTGGAATGATCATATTAATTTGTTAATGTGTGTACTGCTGGTTTGGCACATGTGTAGGTCCAATTATTCTTCTATAAGTCTTACATCTCTGTATCTTGTAAGGTGAAAAATGAAGCATCTTTTTTGTGTGGAACGAAACATAAGCATCTTAGCAATTTACTTAATCGGTTCATGCTTTAAGACGTGTAGAATCTATACTAGATAAGAAAATTACAACTACCACAACTAACAGAAATTTATCACATGTAGATAAATAAGTTCTCCACCAACCTTCAACTGCACAAATATTGAATTCTTCCTTTATATAAGGCACTCTCTTTTCACGGGAGTAGATATATATGCTGGGCGCCGCTCACTTTGTTTTAACTTGTTGGTAGCATTAGCCCATCAAATAGGTCGTAGTCACATAAACAATTGAGCACGCGATGAAAATAGGAGGCGTCGGTAATCGGGGTGGAGCGACGATGTCGAATGCCACATGACCAAAATGAGTATGGTGCTAGGCTTTCGTGCAAGTCGAGCCGGATCTGGAAAACATTCAACTAAGGGTCTCAAAACATCTACCATCACGAGTCATCTTGTGTGTTTCATTAGACACTGGGCATGTGGATTAGAAGCAAACACGAAGGACCTTCCTGTTAGAGAGAGAGAGAAAGAGAGAGAGAGAGAGAGGCCGATTAAGTTTTGACGTAACTTTCACTTTCATCACAGTTTGTATCGCCACCGCTAGAGCGCATCACCAGAAAAAAATGTCCCATATTTTTACAACTTCTTTAATAATGTAATAAAAAATAACCTTCATTGCTAAGATAAACAAAAAACTGAAAATCATTATAGAATAGTTTAACTCTTAAATTGCTACTTTGGCCAATTTCTCTTTGATAAGTTATTTATATGTGGATGGAGTCCTTTTTGCTTTTTTTTCTATACATATTTTCATGTGAAGATAAAACACATGTGAATATAAGTGACACACGTACTCTCTCCGGTCCTGCTATTAGCCACTTAAGCCGCCGCCGCCCGTCGGCGGCGGGATCCCGTGGTTGATGCGTCCGTGAACTCGCCCGATGGTACACAACCGCCCAACTCCTCGTCGCAAGGTCAGATTCCTAACCCGCCGGGAAAAAACCTTGGCGCGATTTCTTGAGCTGCCCAGGAACCTGTGGGGGGTTTGTATCAGCAGAACAGACAATTAAGAGAACAAGAAAGATAGAGGGTGCACATTCCTGCTATTAATCCATATGATCAGGATATTCCTCCAATGGTTGCATGCTAGTCTAGGGATCAGCTCCGTCCGTGGTTGTCCCCAATTTTAGTTCTTTGGAATGATCATATTTAATGTGTGTACTGCTTGTTTGGCACATATGTGGGTCCGATTATGTTGGGAAACGTAGCATGCAATTTTTAAAAAATTCCTACACTCACGCAAGATCTATCTAGGAGATGCATAGCAACGAGAGGAGGAGAGTGTGTCCATGTACCCTCGTAGACCGAAGGCGGAAGCATTAGATTAACGCGGTTGATGTAGTCGAACGTCTTCACGATCCAACCGATCTAGTACCGAACGTACGGCACCTCCTAGTTCAGCACACGTTCAGCTCGATGACGTTCCTTGAACTCTTGATCCAGCAGAGGGTCGAGGGAGAGTTTCGTCAGCACGACAGCATGATGACGGTGTTGGTGATGTGATCCGCGCAGGGCTTCGCCTAAGCACTATGATGATACTATTGGAGGAGTAAACGGTGGAGGGGGCACCACACACGGCTAAGACAATGTTGTGCTTCTGGGGTGCCCCCCTGCCCCCATATATAAAGGAGGGGGGAGGAGGCCGACGGCCAGGGGGCGCGCCATGGAGGGGAGAGTCCTACTTGTTGGAGCACGTAGTAATTTCAAAAAATTTCCTACGCACACGCAAGATCATGGTGATGGCATAGCAACGAGAAGGGAGAGTGTTGTCTACGTACCCTCGTAGACCGTTAAGCGGAAGCGTTATGACAACGCGGTTGATGTAGTCGTACGTCTTCACGAATCAACCGATCCAAGCACCGAACGTACGGCACCTCCGTGTTCAGCACACGTTCAACTCGATGACGTTCCCCGGGCTCCAATCCAGCTAAGCGTCGGGGATGAGTTCCGTCAGCACGACGGCGTGGTGACGATGATGATGTTCTACCGGCGCAGGGCTTCGCCTAAACTCCGCGACGATATGACCGAGGTGGAATATGGTGGAGGGGGGCACAACACACGGCTAAGGAACGATCCGTAGATCAACTTTTGTGTCTATGGGGTGCCCCCCTCCCCCGTATATGAAGGGGGAGAGGAGGAGGAGGCCGGCCTAAGGGGAGGCGCGCCCTAGGAGCGGGAAACCTACTCCAAGTAGGTTTGCCCCCTCCCTTTCCTATTCCAAGAAGGAGGGGAAAGGAAGGAGTGGGAGAGGGGGAAGGCAAGGGGGGCGCCGCCCCCCCCCCTTCCTTGTCCTATTCGGACTCAAGGGGAGGGGGCGCGCCTCTTTCCCTGGCCGGCCCCTCTCTCTCTCCACTAGGGCCCATCAAGGCCCATTACTTTCGGGGGGGGGGGGGGTTCCGGTAACCCTCCGGTACTCCGGTTTTCTCCGAAAACACCCGGAACACTTCCGGTGTCCGAATATAGTCATCCAATATATCAATTTTTATGTCTCGACCATTTCGAGACTCCTCGTCATGTCCGTGATCACATCCGGGACTCCGAACAACCTTCGGTACATCAAAACTTATAAACTCATAATAAAACTGTCATCGTAACGTTAAGCGTGCGGACCCTACGGGTTCGAGAACTATGTAGACATGACCTAGAACTATTCTCGGTCAATAACCAATAGCGGAACCTGGATGTTCATATTGGTTCCCACATATTCTACGAAGATCTTTATCGGTCAAACATCATAACAACATACGTTGTTCCCTTTGTCATCGGTATGTTACTTGCCCGAGATTCGATCGTCGGTATCCAATACCTAGTTCAATCTCGTTACCGGCAAGTCTCTTTACTCGTTCCGTAATAGATCATCTCATAACTAACTCATTAGTTACAATGCTTGCAAGGCTTAGGTGATGATTATTACCGAGAGGGCCTAGAGATACCTCTCCGACAATCGGAGTGACAAAACCTAATCTCGAATTACGCCAACCCAACATGTACCTTTGGAGACACCTGTAGAGCACCTTTATAATCACCCAGTTACGTTGTGACATTTGGTAGCACACAAAGTGTTCCTCCGGTAAACGGGAGTTGCATAATCTCATAGTCATAGGAACATGTATAAGTCATGAAGAAAGCAATAGCAACATACTAAACGATCAAGTGCTGAGCTAACAGAATGGGTCAAGTCAATCACATCATTCTCCTAATGATGTGATCCCATTAATTAAATGACAACACATGTCTATGGTTAGGAAACATAACCATCTTTGATCAATGAGCTAGTTCAAGTAGAGGCATACTAGTGACACTATGTTTGTCTATGTATTCACACATGTATCATGTTTCCGGTTAATACAATTCTAGCATGAATAATAAACATTTATCATGATATGAGGAAATAAATAATAACTTTATTATTGCCTCTAGGGCATATTTCCTTCAGTCTCCCACTTGCACTAGAGTCAATAATCTAGTTCACATCATCATGTGATTTAACACCAATATTCATATCTGTATATGATTAACACCCAGAGTTCACATCGTCATGTGACCAACACCCAAAGGGTTTACTAGAGTCAACAATCTAGTTCACATTTCTATGTGATTAACACCCAGAGAGTACTAAGGTATGATCATGTTTTGCTCGTGAGAGAAGTTTAGTCAACGGGTCTGTCACATACAGAGCCGTATGTATTTTGCAAATATTCTATGTCTACGATGCTCTGCACGGAGCTACTCTAGCTAATTGCTCCCACTTTCAATATGTATCCAGATTGCGACTTAGAGTCATCTGGATCAGTGTAAAAGTTTGCACCGATGTAACTTTTACGACGAGCTCTTTTATCACCTCCATAATCGAGAAACATCTCCTTAGTCCTCACTAAGGATATTCTTGACCGCTGTCCAGTGATCTACTATTAGATCACTATTGTACTCCCTTGCCAAACCAGGGCAGAGTATACAATAGGTCTGGTCCATAGCATGGCATACTTTTATAGAACCTATGACTGAATGCATAGGAAATGACTTTCATTCTCTTTCTATTTTCTGCCGTGGTCGGGATTTGAGTCTTACTCAATTTCATACCTTTGCAACACAGGCAAGAACTCTTTCTTTGACTGTTCCATTTTGAACTACTTCAAAATCTTGTCAAGGTATGTACTTATTGAAAATCTTATCAAGCGTCTTGATCTATCTCAATAGATCTTGATGCTCAATATGTAAGTAGCTTTACTGAGGTCTTTCTTTGAAAAACTCTTTTCAAACACTCCTTTATGCTTTGCAGAAAAATTCTACATCATTTCTGATCAACAATATGTCTTACACATATAATATCAGAAATGCTACAGTGCTCCCACTCACTTTCTTGTAAATACAGGCCTTTCCAAAAGTCTATATAAAACCATATGCTTTGATCAACTCATCAAGGCGTATATTCCAACTCCGAGATGCTTGCACCAGTCCATTGATGGATCGCTGGAGCTTGCACATTTTGTTAGCACCTTTAGGATTGACACAACCTTCTCGTTGCATCATATACAACTCTTCTTTAAAGAATCCATTGAGGAATGCAGTTTTGACATCCATTTGCCAGATTTCATAAAATGTGGCAATTGCTAACATGATTCGGACAGACTTAAGCATCTCTACAGTTGAGAAAATCTCATTGTAGTCAACACCTTGAACTTGTCGAAAACCTTTTTGTGACAAGTCGAGCTTTGTAGATAGTAACACTACTATCAGTGTCCGTCTTCCTCTTGAAGATCCATTTATTTAACATGGCGTGCTGATCATCGAGCAAGTCAATCAAAGTCCATACTTTGTTCTCATACATGGATCCTATCTCAGATTTCATGGCCTCAAGCCATTTCACGGAATCTGGGCTCATCATCGCTTCCTCATAGTTCGTAGGTTCATCATGGTCTAGTAACATGACTTCTAGAACGGGATTACCGTACCACTTTGGTGCGGATCTTATTCTGGAAGACCTACGAGGTTCGGTAGTAACTTGATCTGAAGCTTCATGATCATCATCATTAACTTCCTCACTAATCGGTGTAGGCATCACTGGAACTGATTTCTGTGATGAACTACTTTCCAATTTGGGAGAAGATACAATTACCTTATCAAGTTCTACTTTCCTCCCACTCACTTCTTTCGAGAGAAACTCCTTCTCTAGAAAGGATCCATCTTAGCAACGAATCTTGCTTTCGGATATGTGATAGAAGGTGTACCCAATAGTTACCTTTGGATATTCTACGAAGATGCACTTCTCCGATTTGGGTTCGAGCTTATCAGGTTGAAAACCTTTTTCATATAAGCATCACAACTCCAAACTTTAAGAAACAACAACTTAGGTTTACTGCTAAACCATAGTTCATACGGTGTCGTCTCAACGGATTTAGATGGTGCCCTTTTAATGTGAATGCAGCTGTCTCTAATGCATAACCCCAAAACAATAATGGTAAATCAGTAAGAGACATCATAGATCGCACCATATCCAATAAAGTGCGGTTACGACGTTCGGACACACCATAGCGTTGTGGTGTTCCAGGTGGCGTGAGCTGTGAAACTATTCCATATTGTTTTAATTGAAGACCAAACTCGTAACTCAAATATTCGTCTCCGTGATCAGATCGTAGAAACTTTATTTTCTTGTTACGATGATTTTTCCACTTCACTCTGAAATCCTTTGAACCTTTCAATTATTTCAGATTTATGTTTCATCAAGTAGATATACCCATATCTACTCAAGTCATTTTGTGAAGGTCAGAAAATAACGATACTTGCCACGAGCATCAACACTTATTGGATCGCATACATCAGTATGTATTATTTCCAATAAGTCAGTTGCTTGCTCCACTGTTCCGGAGAACGGAGTCTTAGTCATCTTGCCCATGAGGCATGGTTCGCAAGCATCAAGTGATTCATAATCAAGTGATTCCAAAATCCCATCAGCATGGAGTTTCTTCATGCGCTTTACACCAATATGACCTAAACGGCAGTGCCACAAATAAGTTGCACTATCATTATTAACTTTGCATCTTTTGGTTTCAATATTATGAATATGTGTATCACTACGATCGAGATCCAATGAACCATTTTCATTGGGTGTGTAACCATATAAGGTTTTATTCATGTAAACAGAACAACAATTTATTCTCTTACTTAAATGAATAACCGTATTGCAATAAACACGATCAAATCATATTCATGCTCAACGCAAACACCAAATAACATTTATTTAGGTTCAACACTAATCCCGAAAGTATAGGGAGTGTGCGATGATGATCATATCAATCTTGAAACTACTTTCAACACACATCGTCACTTCACCCTTAACTAGTTTCTGTTTATTCTGCAACTCCCATTTCGAGTTACTACTCTTAGCAACTGAACTAGTACCAAATACTGAGGGGTTTCTATAAACACTAGTAAAATACACATCAATAACATGTATATCAAATATACTTATGTTCACTTTGCCATCCTTCTTATCCGCCAATCACTTGGGGTAGTTCCGCTTCCAATGACCAATCCCTTTGCAGTAGAAGCACTTAGTCTCAGGCTTAGGACCAGACTTGGGCTTCTTCACTTGAGCAGCAACTCGCTTGCCGTTCTTCTTGAAGTTCCCCTTCTTCCCTTTGCCCTTTTCTTGAAACTAGTGGTCTTGTCTACCATCAACACTTGATGTTTTTCTTGATTTCTACCTTCGTTGATTTTAGCATCACGAAGAGCTTGGGAATCGTTTCTGTTATCCCTTGCATATTATAGTTTATCACGAAGTTCTACTAACTTGGTGATGGTGACTAGAGAATTCTGTCAATCACCATTTTATCTGGAAGATTAACTCCCACTTGATTCAAGCGATTGTAGTACCCAGACAATCTGAGCACATGCTCACTAGTTGAGCGATTCTCCTCCATCTTTTAGCTATAAAACTTGTTGGAGATTTTATATCTCTCAACTCGGGTATTTGCTTGAAATATTAACTTCAACTCCTGGAACATCTCATATGGTCCATGATGTTCAAAACGTCTTTGAAGTCCCGATTCTAAGCCATTAAGCATGGTGCACTAAACTATCAAGTAGTCATCATATTGAGCTAGCCAAACGTTCATAACGTCTGCATATGCTCCTGCAATAGGTTTGTCACCTAGCGGTGCATCAAGGACATAATTCTTCTGCGCAGCAATGAGGATAAACCTCAAATCACGGATCCAATCCGTATCATTGCTACTAACATCTTTCAATACAATTTTCTCTAGGAACATATTAAAATAAACATATGAAAGCAACAACGCAAGCTATTGATCTACAACATAATTTGCAAAATACTACCAGGATTAAGTTCATGATAAATTTAAGTTCAATTAATCATATTACTTAAGAACTCCCACTTAGACAGACATCTCTCTAGTCATCTAAGTGATTACGTGATCCAAATCAACTAAACCATGTCCGATCATCACGTGAGATGGAGTAGTTTCAATGGTGAACATCACTATGTTGATCATATCTACTATACGATTCACGTTCGACCTTTCGGTCTCCGTGTTTCGAGGCCATATCTGTATATGCTAGGCTCGTCAAGTTTAACCTGAGTATTCCGCGTGCACAACTGTTTTGCACCCGTTGTATTTGAACGTAGAGCCTATCACACCCGATCATCACGTGGTGTCTCAGCGCGAAGAACTTTCGCAACGGTGCATACTCAGGGAGAACACTTCTTGATAATTAGTGAGAGATCATCTTATAATGCTACCGTCAAACAAAACAGAATAAGATGTATAACAGATAAACATCATATGCAATCAAAATATGTGACATGATATGGCCATGATCATCTTGCGCCTTTTGATCTCCATCTCCAAAGTACTGTCATGATCTCTATCGTCACCGGCACGACACCATGATCTTCATCATCTTGATCTATATCAATGTGTCGTCACATGGTCGTCTCGCCAACTATTGCTCTTGCAAAGTTGCAATCATTGCTATCACATAGCGATAAAGTAAAGCAATTATTTGGCACTTGCATCTTATGCAACAAAGAGACAACCATAGAGCTTCTGCCAGTTGTCGATAACTTCAACAAAACATGATCATCTCATACAACAACTTATATCTCATCACGTCTTGACCATATCACATCACAACATGCCCTGCAAAACAAGTTAGACGTCCTCTACTTTGTTGTTGCAAGTTTTACGTGGCTGCTACAGGCTTTAGCAAGAACCGTTCTTACCTACGCATCAAAAACCACAACGATAGTTTGTCAAGTTGGTGCTGTTTTAACCTTCGCAAGGACCGGGCGTAGCCACACTCGGTTCAACTAAAGTTGGAGAAACAGACACCCGCTAGTCACCTGTGTGCAAAGCACGGTGGTAAAACCAGTCTCGCGTAAGCGTACGCGTAATGTTGGTTCGGGCTGCTTCATCCAACAATACCGCCGAACCAAAGTATGACATGTTGGTAAGCAGTATGACTTGTATCGACCACAACTCACTTGTGTTCTACTCGTGCAAATAACATCAACGCATAAAACCTAGGCTCGGATGCCACTGTTGGAGAACGTAGTAATTTCAAAAAAATTCCTATACACACGTAAGATCATGGTGATGGCATAGCAACGAGAGGGGAGAGTGTTGTCTACGTACCCTCGTAGACCGTTAAGCGGAAGCGTTATGACAACACGGTTGATGTAGTCGTACGTCTTCATGAATCGACCGATCCAAGCACCGAACGTACGGCACCTCCGTGTTCAGCACACGTTCAGCTCGATGACGTTCCCCGGGCTCCAATCCAGCTAAGCGTCGGGGATGAGTTCCGTCAGCACGACGGCGTGGTGACGATGATGATGTTCTACCGGCGCAGGGCTTCGCCTAAACTCCGCGACGATATGACCGAGGTGGAATATGGTGGAGGGGGGCACCGCACACGGCTAAGGAACGATCCGTAGATCAACTTGTGTGTCTATGGGGTGCCCCCCTCCCCCGTATATAAAGGGGGAGAGGAGGAGGAGGCCGGCCTAAGGGGAGGCACGCCCTAGGAGGGGGAAACCTACTCCAAGTAGGTTTGCCCCCCCTTTCCTATTCCAAGAAGGAGGGGAAAGGAAGGAGTGGGAGAGGGGGAAGGCAAGGGGGGCGCCACCCCCCCTTCCTTGTCCTATTCGGACTCAAGGGGAGGGGGCGCGCCTCTTTCCCTGGCCGGCTCCTCTCTCTCTCCACTAGGGCCCGTCAAGGCCCATTACTTCCCGGGGGGGGGGGTCCGGTAACCCTCCGGTACTCCGGTTTTCTCCGAAAACACCCGGAACACTTCCGGTGTCCGAATATAGTCATCCAATATATCAATCTTTATGTCTCGACCATTTCGAGACTCCTCGTCATGTCCGTGATCACATCTGGGACTCCGAACAACCTTCGGTACATCAAAACTTATAAACTCATAATAAAACTGTCATCGTAACGTTAAGCGTGCGGACCCTACGGGTTCGAGAACTATGTAGACATGACCTAGAACTATTCTCGGTCAATAACCAATAGCGGAACCTGGATGTTCATATTGGTTCCCACATATTCTACGAAGATCTTTATCGGTCAAACCGCATAACAACATACGTTGTTCCCTTTGTCATCGGTATGTTACTTGCCCGAGATTCGATCGTCGGTATCCAATACCTAGTTCAATCTCGTTACCGGCAAGTCTCTTTACTCGTTCCGTAATACATCATCTCATAACTAACTCATTAGTTACAATGCTTGCAAGGCTTAGGTGATGATTATTACCGAGAGGGCCCAGAGACACCTCTCCGACAATCAGAGTGACAAAACCTAATCTCGAATTACGCCAACCCAACATGTACCTTTGGAGACACCTGTAGAGCACCTTTATAATCACCCAGTTACGTTGTGACGTTTGGTAGCACACAAAGTGTTCCTCCGGTAAACGGGAGTTGCATAATCTCATAGTCATAGGAACATGTATAAGTCATGAAGAAAGCAATAGCAACATACTAAACGATCAAGTGCTGAGCTAACGGAATGGGTCAAGTCAATCACATCATTCTCCTAATGATGTGATCCCATTAATCAAATGACAACACATGTCTATGGTTAGGAAACATAACCATCTTTGATCAATGAGCTAGTTCAAGTAGAGGCATACTAGTGACACTATGTTTGTCTATGTATTCACACATGTATCATGTTTCCGGTTAATACAATTCTAGCATGAATAATAAACATTTATCATGATATGAGGAAATAAATAATAACTTTATTATTGCCTCTAGGGCATATTTCCTTCACTACTAGGACTCCAAACCTAGTAGGATTCCCCCCACCTTTTTCCTTTTTTTCGGAGTAGCAAAGGGGGAAAGAGAGAGGGAGTAGGAGAGGGAAAGGGGGGCCGCCGCCCCCACCCCTTGTCCAATTCAGATTGGCAGGGGGCGCCACCTCCTATGGCCGGCCCTCTCTCCTCCACTAAGGCCCATGTTGGCCCATTACTTTCCGGTGGGGAGGGGGGGTTCCGGTAACTTCCCGGTACTCCGAAACTTATCCGATACTTCCCGAAACCATTCCGGTGTCCAAATGTAACCTTCGAATGTATCAATCTTTACCTCTCGGCCATTTCGAGACTCATTGTCATGTCTGTGATCTCATCCGGGACTCCGAACAAACTTCGGTCACCGAAACACATAACTCATAATACAAATCATCATCGAACGTTAAGCGTGCAGACCCTACGGGTTCGAGAACTATGTAGACATGACCGAGACACATCTCCGGTGAATAACCAATAGCGGAACCCGGATGCTCATATTGTTTCCTACATATTCTACAAAGATCTTTATCGGTCAAACCGCATAACAACATACGTTGTTCCCTTTGTCATCGGTATGTTACTTGCCCGAGATTTGATCGTCGGTATCTTCATACCTAGTTCAATCTCGTTACCGGCAAGTCTCTTTACTCGTTCCGTAATGCATCATCCCGTAACGAACTCATTAGTTACATTGCTTGCTAGACTTATAGTGACGAGCATTACCGAGAGGGCCCAGAGATACCTCTCCGATACACGGAGTGACAAATCCTAATCTCGATCTATGCCAACCCAACAAACACCTTCAAGGACACCTGTAGAGCATCTTTATAATCACCTAGTTAAGTTGTGACTTTTTATAGCACACAACGTGTTCCTCCGGTATTCGGGAGTTGCATAATCTCATAGTCAGAGGAACATGTATAAGTTATGAAGAAAGCAATAGCTATAAAACTAAACGATCATTATGCTAAGCTAACGGATGGGTCTTGTCCATCATATCATTCTCTAATGATGTGATCCCGTTCATCAACTGACAACACATGTCTATGGTCAGGAAACATAACCATCTTTGATTAACGAGCTAGTCAAGTAGAGGCATACTAGGGACACTCTGTTTTTGTCTATGTATTCACACATGTACTAAGCTTCCGGTTAATAATATTCTAGCATGAATAATAAACATTTCTCATGATATAAGGAAATATAAATAACAACTTTATTATTGCATCTAGGGCACATTTCCTTCAGATTATTCTTCTATATGTCTTAGATCTCTGCATCTTGTAAGGTGAAACATGTAGCATCTTAGCAATTTACTTCATCGGTTCATGCTTTAAGATGTGTAGAATCTATATTAGTTAAGAAAAGTACAACTACCATAACCAAAGGAAAATTATCACATGTAGATAAATATATTCTCCAGCAACCTTCACCCGCACAAATATTGATTTGTTCCTTTATATAAGCCACCCCCTTTCATGGGAGTAGATAGATATATTGGGCGGCTTCACTTTGTTTTAACTTGTTGGTAGAATTAGCCCATAAGGGGCATGCACATGAGAGAAACTAAAGAGACAAATGAGCACGCAATGAAAATAGGAGGCATCGGTAATCGGCGTGGAGCGATGATCTTGAATGTCGCATGATCAAAATGAGTATGGTGCTAGGTCTTCGTGCCAAGCCGAGCCGGATCTGGAAAACGTACAACTATGAATCTCAAAACATCTACCATTACGAGTTATCTTGTGTGTTTCATTAGACACCGTGCATGTGGATTAGAAGCAAGCACGGAGGACCTTCCTGTCAGACAGAGGCGCTTGGTCGATGTAACTTTCAGTTGCATCAGAATTTGTAACGCCACCACTCAAGCATCATCACAACAAAAATGTTCCATATAGTTCTTACAACTCATTTTTCAAAACGTAAACAAAATAACCTCCATTGCTAAGATGCACAATTTGTTTGAAAATCATCATAGACCAGTTAACTCTTAAATCGCTAGCGTGGCCAATTTCTCTTTGAATAGTTATATTTATAAGTGCATGGAGTTCTTTTTGCTATTTTGTCTCTCTTCATATTTTCATTTGAAGATAAAACACGTGTGAATATACGTGACGCATATACTGTCTCCGGTCCTGCTATTGTCCACTCCAGCCGCCGTCACCGTTCGTCATCGTTGTCCTCACCGTCGGCGAGCTTCTGTGGTTGATGTGGTCGTGAACTCCCTCGATGGCTGCGCAGCTCCTCGCCGCAAGGTCAGATTCCTAACCCACCTGGCCGAAACCTCCCCGATTTGTTGAGTTGTCTAGGAACCCTGAGTGGGGAATCCCGTGGGGAATGAGAGGCGATGGTTTGTATCAGCAAAACCGGGCAATTAGATGTCGCGGTTGCCCTCTAGAGAGTGGAGAGGACCACCCAAGTTTGTCAGATTGATTTCAGCGTTACTTTTTTCTTGGAGATAAGGCTTAAAATTTCGAGGTTTCATCCTCGCCATGTATAATGTCCATTTTCTCCGAGTTTCTTCCTCTCTATGCGCCGGCCCTCTATTATTGCGGCATCGCCGGCTATGGTTTCTTTTTCTTCTTGTTTATGGTTGCCATCATTGATGATGTCGTTGAATCTGGTCTTGGGCTTCTAGATATGACAAAGCAGTTCTCTGTGCAAATTATTTGTCGATGTCATTTATCTATGAGTGATGGAACCATGAATTAGCTAGCCTCCGTAAATTATAATTGAGCTCACTTGTTACTACTCTCTTATTTGTTTCAATCAGAGTAATACTTGGAATCACCATTATCTGGGATTGCCATTTTGTTGCATCGAATTACCGGATGGGGTCCACACTGGATGTAACACTCCTGGAGCATGGACTTTCTACTTCCGTGCGAAGAATACAAAATTTTGTAATGACAGAAGATTATATCAGTGGAAGTCCTGGCACATGAGCTATTTATCAGGTTGTAAAATTCTAGGGAGAATGAGACCTAGCACACACTCAGTTTAGTTTGTCCAGCACCCACTTGTTGGATCTTTCACGCCAGTAGAACAAATAAATGGATAAGATGAAAATTCAAGGCAATAATAAGTACCCCCTCCGCCCGAAAATACTTGTTGGAGAAATGAATAAAATGGATGTATCTAGAACTAAAATACGTTTAGATACATCACATCCATTTTTCCAACAAGCATTTTCGGACAGAGGGAGTAGTATATAACATTAAGAGGCAATAACAAGTTTGTTCAACTTTCTCTTAAACTAACCAAAATCTTCTAATGCATCTATAGGAGCAGACCTAAATCACCGAATGCATCAGGGTACCGACTTGATGAAGTTGGTTCTAGGAATTGCACGAGACTTGTTATTGATCATACGGAGCCCCTAGCCCTTGTTAGTGCCGTTGTTGGGCCATGCAGTGGCGGGAGCCATTCAATGTAGTTTTTATTTTACTTTTTGCTTGATAATTCTACACCCTTCATATCTTCAGACTAGATGATTTCCTTCAATTTGACATTATTGAAAGTTTTTGTCAGCTCGATCCGCTTCGCATGCAATCCGTCGATTCATTATCGAATTGAAAATTGTGTGTGTGTGTGTGTGTGTGTGTGTGTGTGTGTGTGTGTGTGTGTGTGTGTGTGTGTGTGTGTGTGTGTGTGTGTGTGTGGTTTGGCTTCTTGACGAGGAACATGAATAAATGGAATCAAAATTTTAATCACTGGGAATAAAAATTCTATTAAAAAAATGAGAGAGAACCAAATCATATTCGTGAAGGATAAATGAAATTGCAATTATGTCCTTAAATGATTTTGAAGAGCAACATTTTTCTAAAACAAATAATTGTCGTGAGATTCAGATGAAAGCAAAGAAGAGAGCGGACACACATTCACATCACTAATCCAAACAATCTAGAGAGTTTTTTTTTTGCGGGGGAAACAATCTAGAGAGTTCATACAATGGTTGCATGCTAGTCCAGTGGGTTGCTAGGATCGGCCCCATCCGTGGACGTGCCCAGTTTTAGTTCTCTAGAATAATCATATTAAAGTGTGTACTTCTTCTTTGGCACATGTGTGGGTCGGATTATTCTTCTGCAAGTCTCACACCTGTTATCTTGTAAGGTGAAACATGTAGCACCTTAGCAAATACTTCATCAGCGGCTAAAGAGAATAACAATTACTTCATCAACTCAAGCTTTAAGATGTGTGAAATCTATATTAGTTAAGAAAAATATACCTATACCGCAACTCAAGAAAATTTATCACATGTAGACAAATAAGCTCTCTGCCAACTTTCACCTGCTCAAATATTGATTCCCCCCTTTATATAAGCCACTCTCTTTTCATAGGAGTAGATAGATATGTTGCACGCCTTCACTTTGTTTTAACTTGTTGGTAATATTAGCCCAGTTCATCAAATAGGTCGTAGTCATATAAACAATAGAGGGGCATGCGCACCAAAGAAGCTAAAAAGATAAATGAGCACACGATGGAAATATGAGGCATCAGTAATTGAGGTGGAGCGGCCGTGACAACTCAGACGTGATTGAAATGATTATGTTGTCGGGCCTTCGTCCGAAGTCGAGCAGGACTTGAAGAACCCGTGACTATAATTCTCGAAACCGCTACCGGTACAAGTATCTTGTGCGTTTCATTAGACACCATGCATTTGGATTACAAGCAAGCACGACTGTCCTTTCCTATTAGAGAGAAAGCTTGATCGAGTTTTTGATGTAACTTTTAGTTTCATCACACTATGTATTCGAGAACCTGGACAAAGATATGCCCGATAGCTCTTACAACTTAGTTAATGGCGTAAATCAATAATCTTCTCCATTGGCAATTTGTGTTGCTACCGCTCGAGGGATTCAGTAGCAAAATGTTCACTATAGTTCTTCTAATTTAGTTATAATGGCATCAATCAATAACAACCTTCATTGCTAATTTGCTATGATGCATAAAATCAACATAGGACTGATAATTTTTAAATAGCTACTCTTTTTAATTCTCTTTGGTAAGTTATTTATATGTGCCTAGAGTTCTTTTTGATATTTTTCTCTCTCCATATTTTTATCTGAAGATAAAACACTCCCACTACCGCTGTCGGTCCATGCAGTGGCGGCGGGAGCCATTCCATATAAAGTAAGTTATTAATATGGAATGGCTCCTGCCGCCACTGTTTGATACTTTACACCGTTGCTATCTTCCGGCTAACCGGTATTCAATTCGGCAATATTCAATGTTTTTGTAAGTTTGATCTGCTTCGCACGCAACCCGGTGATTCATTATGAAATTGTAAATTGGATCCATGTGTGTGTGGTTTGGTTTCTCGAGGAGGAACATGAATAAATGCAAGCAAAATTTTATATCACTGGAAACAAAATTTCTTTTCGTAATTGAGAGAGGACTAAATCAGAAGAATGAAGAATAAATGAAACTATGATTATGTCCTTGAATGATTTTCAGGAGCAACAGTTTTGAAGAAAATCATAATTGATGGGAGCTTCGGATCAAAACAAGAAAGATAGAGAGGGTGCACATTCCCACTATTAATCTGGACAATCAAGAGAGTCCTCCAATGGTTGCATGATAGTCTTTGGATCAGCCCCGTCTGTGGTTCTCCCCGATTTTAGTTCTCTGGAATGATCATATTAATGTTTGTACTGCTTGTTTTGCAGATATGTGGCTCCAATTATTCTTCAATAAGTCTTACATCTCTGCATCTTGTAAGGTGAAACATGTAGCATCTTAGCAATTTACTTCATCGGTTCATGCTTTAAGATGTGTACAATTTATATTAGTTAAGAAAAGTACAACTACCATAACTAAAGGAAAATTATCACATGTAGATAAATAAGTTCTCCACCAACCTTCACCAGCGAAAATATTCATTTCTTCCTTTATATAAGCCACCCTGTTTTCACGGGAGTAGATAGATATGTTGGGTGGCTTCACTATGTTTTAACTTGTTGCTTGTATTAGCCCATCGAGGGCATGCACATGAGAGAAACTAAAGAGACAAATGAGCACGCGATGAAAATAGGAGGCGTCGATAATCGGGGTGGGGCAATTATCTAGATGTCGCATGATCAAAATGACTATGGTGCTAGGTCTTCGTGCCAAGCCGAGCCGGATCTGCAAAACGTACAACTATGAATCTCGGAACATCTACCATTACGAGTTATCTTGTGTGTTTCATTAGACACTGTGCACATGGATTAGAAGCAAGCACGGAGGACCTTCCCGTCAGAGAGAGGCGCTTGGTCGAGTTTTGATGTAACTTTCAGTTGCATCAGAATTTGTACCACCACCACTCGAGCATCATCACAACAAAAATGTTCCAGATAGTTCTTACAACTCATTTTTCAAAACGTAAACAAAATAACCTCCATTGCTAAGATGCACAATTTGTTTGAAAATCATCATAGAACAGTTAACTCTTAAATCGCTACCGTGACCAATTTCTCTTTGAATAGTTATATTTATAAGTGCATGGAGTTCTTTTTGCTATTTTGTCTCTCTTCATATTTTCATTTGAAGATAAAACACGTGTGAATATACGTGACGCACATACTGTCTCCGGTCCTGCTATTGTCCACTCCAGACGCCGTCACCGTCCGTCGTCGTTGTCCTCATCGTCGGCGAGATTCTGTGGTTGATGTGGCCGTGAACTCCCTCGATGGCCGCGCAGCCACGCAGCTCCTCGCCGCAAGGTCAGATTCCTAACCCACTTGGCCGAAACCTCCCCGATTTCTTGAGCTGTCTGGGAACCCTGAGTGGGGAATCTCAAGGGGAATGAGAGGCGATGGTTTGTATCAGCAAAACCGGGCAATTAGATGGCGTGGTTTCCCTCTAGAGAGTGGAGAGGACCACCCAAGTTTGTCAGATTGATTTCAGCTTTACTTTTTTTCTTGGAGACAAGGCTTAAAATTTCGGGGTTTCATCCTCGCCATGTATAATGTCCATTTTCTCCGAGTTTCTTCCTCTCTATGCGCCGGCCCTCTATTATTGCGGCATCTAGGCCGGCTCTGGTTTCTTTTTCTTCTTGTTTATGGTTGCCATCATTGATGATGCCGTTGAATCCGGTCTTGGGCCTCTAGATACGACAAAGCAGTTCTCCGTGCAGATTATTTGTCAATGTCGTTTATCTATGAGTGATGGAACCATGAACTAGCTAGCCTCCATAATTGTAATTATAATTGAGCTCTTCATGAAACTTGTTACTACTCTCTTATTTGTTTCAATCAGAGTAATGACTTGGAATCACCATTATCTGGGATTATCATTTTGTTGCATCAAATTATCAGGTGGTATCCACACTGGATGTAACACTCCTGGAGCATGAACTTTCTACTTCTGTGTGAAGAATACAAAATTTTGTACAGACAGAAGATTATATCTGTGAAATTCCTGGCACATGAACTATTTATCAGGTTGTAAAATTCCAGGGAGAATGAGATCTAGCACACACTCTGTTTAGTTTGTCCAACGGAACAAATAAATGGATAAGATGAAAATTCGAGGCAATAATAAGTACTCCCTCCGCCCAAAAATACTTGTCGGAGAAATGGATAAAAAAGGATGTATCTAGAACTAAAGTACGTTTAAATACATCCATTTTTCCAACAAGCATTTTTGGACGGAGGGAGTAGTATATAACATTACGAGCATATGAGGAGAAATGTATACGCAAACTTGATACCAGGAGGAATTCCTGCTGCACTAAAGATTCTAGGCAATAACAAGTTTGTTCAACTTTCTCTTAAACTAACCTAAATCTTCTAATGCGTCTATAGGTGCAAACCTAATTCATCGAATGCATCAGAGTACTGACTTGATGAAGTTGGTTCTGAGAATTGTACGAGACTAGTGCTTGATCATATGGAGCCCCTAGCCCGCCATGCAGTGGCGGGAGACGTGTGTGTGCGTGCGTGCTTGTGTTTGTCTCTGATGGAATCAAAATTTTAATCACTGGGAACAAAATTGTATTCCAGAAACAAGAGAGGACCAATGATTTTCAAGAGCAGCATTTTTCTAAAACAAATAATTGCCAGGAGCTTCAGATGGAAGTAAAGAAGAGAGCGGACACATCCCTAATGCAGACAATCTAGAGAGTCCATCCAATGGATGAGTTGCATGCTAGTCCAGTGGGTTGCTAGGGATCCGTCCCATCCGTGGACGTGCCCAGTTTTAGTTCTCTAGAATAATCATATTAATGTGTGTACTTCTTGTTTGGCACATGTGTGGGTCCGATTATTCTTCTGTAAGTCTCACACCTGTTATCTTGTAAGGTGAAACATGCAGCATCTCAGCAATTACTTCATCAACGGAAAAAAGAATAACAATTACTTCATCAATTCAAGCTTTAAGATTTGTGAAATCTACATTAGTTAAGACCGACAGTGCAGGAACTTCGCTCGACTGCTGAGATTTTGGACAGCTTTGGAATGGCTTCCGGTCTGCGAGTAAATTTCCAAAAGAGCGCAGCTATGCCCATATAGTGTTCGGCAGACCAGATCGAGATGGCTAGTGAATTACTCGGATGTACAATCGGCTCATTCCCTTGCAAGCATCTGGGACTGCCACTTAGCATCAGGAAACTAGCGGCGCCCCAGTTCCAATATTTGGTGGATCAGTTGGCAAACAAGCTGCCGACGTGGAGGGGAACATCGCTCCCGAAGAGTGGAAGGTTACTGTTCGTTCAATCGGTTCTGTGCGCAATCCCCATCCATGCACTCATGGCCTTGGAGCTCCCACCAATAACAATAAGAGCTTAGGAGAAGATCTGTCGTGGTTTCCTGTGGTGTGCGAAGCGAGAGGCCCAAGGGGGCAACTGCTCCGTTGCTTGGGCCCAAGGGGGCAACTGATTTTAAGGGGGTGAGTCGGGCCTTATTTTGTTTCAATCAAATCATGCCACGTATGCGGGAGTACAGATGGACACACATGCGGGGAGCAGGCAAGTCTCATCCCAGGTCTGCACCCCACGTTGGGCTGGTGGACTGGGAATCCCCAATTTGCAGTGGCTAAATGCCGCATTACAGGCGCGTTGTCTATGACTTCGTCGCACCGACGACCAATAGAGACCTTGGGCGGAGTTTGACTTCAATGTGACTAGAGAGGCGCAAATGATCTACCAAGCGGCTACGCACGCGACAGTGGGGAATGGAGACAATACTCTATTCTGGGAAGACAAATGGCTGCAAATATCTATGACACAGTTGCCCCGAGAATCAGGTTCTCACGCACGGTGCGACAAGGCATTCAGGAGAACCGCTGGGCAATGGATGTGGGACCCAACTTAGGACTACAAAACATTGAGGAATATATACAACTATGGCTGAAGGTATTGGAGGTGGAATTGCAAGCGGAGGCATCGGATTCCATCGTGTGGGCTTGGGAGCAAAATGGATCCTACTCGATTAGATCTGCGTACGCGGCAAAGTTCATTGGACGAGAAGTGGCACCATACGCGGAGTTCGTTTGGAAGCATAAGGCGCCACTACAATGCCGTTTTTTCGCGTGGCTAGCCATGTGGAACCATTGCTGGACCTCTGACCGTTTGGCACGCCGAGGCCTGCCACATCAAGCCTCATGCCCGTTTTGCAACCAACAGGTGGAGACAATTAACCACATCCTTCTCACTTGCGTTTTGGCGAGAACCTCTTGGCTTGGAATTTGGACATCCCTCGACGCACCGAACCAAGCTCCAGTTGTGGACTGCGAGTTGGTAGAGTGGTGCACCACGCGGACCGTGACGACATGCGCACCAAGAGACCTACGGGCGGTCATCACTCTTTGCTTATGGGAACTATGGAAACATCAAAATGCCATTGTGTTTGACGGCGAGTCCCCATCAATCCAACTACTCTGGCAAGACATTGACCGTGAAGGAAGAACATGGAAAACGGCGGGCCGGCTAAAGGGTGACCTTGAGTTTTTCTTTGGTGGACTAAGTAGGCGAGTAATCGTATATTTTGGAACTCTCGTGTGGCGTCTTAGAATAGTCATGTAAAGCGGTTGTAAATAACCTTATGGAGGGTTTCTTCGCCCACTTCCTTCTATAATATATGATATGCACATTCGTGCATATTCTAGAAAAAATATTAGTTAAGAAAAATGCACCTATACCGCAACTCAAGAAAATTTATCACATGTAGATAAATAAGTTCTCCACCAACTTTCACCTGCTCAAACATTGATTCCCCCCTTTATATAAGCCACTCTCTTTTCATAGGAGTAGATAGATATGTTGCACGCCTTCACTTTGTTTGAACTTGTTGATAACATTAGTCCGGTTCATGAAATATGTCGTAGTCATATAAACAATAGAGGGGCATGCGCATGAGAGAAGCTGAAAAGATAAATGAGCACACAATGGAAATATGAGGCATCGGTAATTGAGGTGGAGCGACCGTGACAACTCCGACGGGATTGAAATGATTATGGTGCCAGGCCTTCGTCCCAAGTCGAGCAACACTTGAAGAACTCACGGCTGCAGTTCTGGAAAACGCTACCATTACGAGTTATCTGGTGTGTTTCATTAGACACCATGCATGTGGATTACAAGCAAGCGCCACTGTCCTTTCCTTTTGAAGAGAGAGCTTGATCGAGTTCTGACATAACTTTTAGTTTCAACACACATTGTATTCGAGCGAACCTGGACAAAGATATACCATAGTAGTTCTTACAGCTTAGTTAATGGCGTAAATGAATAATACCCTCCGTTGGTAAGGTGCAAATAAATAAGTTATATAGAACAGGTTAACCTCTTAAAGAGTTATTTCAATATGTGCGTAGAGTTCTTTTCTGTATTCTTTGACATTTTGAAATATATTTTTCGATGGCAGGAGCATATGCTCCCATGTGCGTCTTTTCTCTCCATATTTTCATGTGAAGATAAAGCACGTGTGAATATACGTGACCAACGTACTCTCTCCGGCCCTGCTATTATGCACTTCCGCCGCCGCCGCCCGTGCTCGTCGTCGGCGAGATCCCGTGGTTGATGCGGCCGTGAACTTCCCCAATGGCCGCGCAGCCGCCCAGCTCCTCGCTGCAAGGTCAGATTCCTCGTCTCGGCCCGATTTCTTGAGCTGCCTGGGAGCCCTCCTCGCGCCTCGCCGATTAAGCACCACCCTGCACGGGGGATCTCGCGGCTAACGAGATGCGAGGCTTTGTGTCAGCACAACCGGTCGATTAGAGACTGCGGTACGTTGCCCTATGGAGAGCGCCCCGGCCCCAAGTTTGTGTGTGTTATCTCCGCGATTCGCGGTGGTCGATTCCAACTCAACTCTTTTTTGAAGTTCGCGAGCAGCTTTGTCAAATTAGGGCTTATGTTGAATGATTCTCTTTTTTGAAGATAATCAAGTTTTGTGTTCCTGAATGGCTTAATTTCTTGCAGGATCCGCCGACAAACAGTACAGATGCTACAGCGTGGCGCATGAGAGTGGATTTGCGCAAGTAAACGGAGCGATGGAGGTGCCTAACCTCTCTACCGGAGTGAAGCGGAAGCTTCGCCGCCGGCGTCGGACTGCGGATCGCCGCCGTTCGGGCCCTCGCCTCCCCGGAGGGAGCCGTCGCTCGAAATCACTAGTTAAGGAGTACTCCTTGCGAAGATCACTCCAACTTCCCCCGGTTACGACAAGTGGCGCGCTGTATGTGCGCCACTTGTCGCAACCTGGAAGTTTTCCTTTTTTTCATAGATCCGTTTATTCAAAACATTTTATCTCTTAAACCGTGCGCCCAAATCTCGAATCGCTTTCGACGTTGGATTTCTCGCGTTGAGATCTTCAAAACTAGAACCCATGTTGATAGGTTTTGACGAAAAAAATTTCACGAAAAAACCGGACGAAAAAACCGAACTGGGAACACGGGGTTTTTCCCCTTTCCGAAAGAGGCACACCCGTGCCTCTGACGAAATCATAACCATGCCTCTCGCGAAAGCAAAACCGTGCCTCTCGCGAAAGAAAAAAAAACAGAAAACGTGTTTTTTTCCTTTCCGCCCGTGCCTCTCGCGACAGCACAATCGTGCCTCTCGCGAAAGCAAAATCGTGCCTCTCGTAAAAGAAAAAAAAACAGAAAATGTGTTTTTTTCGTTTCCGAGGAGGCACGGCCGTGACTCTCGCGAAAGCACAACCATGCCTCTCGCGGAAGTAAAACCATGCCTCTCGCAAAAGAAAAAGAAAACAGAAAACACATTTTTTTTTCGTTTCCAAGAGGCATGGCCGTGCCTCTCGTGAAAGCACAACCGTGCCTCTCGCGAAAACAAAGCCGTGACTCTCGCGGAAAAAATGCGTTTTTGCGCTTCGATTTTTTTTTGTCGAAAAGCTAGGGAAGACCGGTGGAAAACCAAAACGTCAAAAAAAACCCGAAAAAACAATTTAAAAGCCGAAAACACGTGCGGAAAAATAAAAAAACAAAATCCGGATGGAGCGCTCAGAGTTCGACATGTGGCAAATGGCTGAGAGTGCGCCAAGTGGCGATGATCGTTGCGAGGCTCCCGAAGAAGCGCTCGTTAATTAGTTGCTCCCGCCGCCGCTGTCTGCAGTTGCATTTCTTTGGGGAGACCCACATGGGCCATTGAATGGTCAGGTAAAGGCAGGTCGGCCCGATGGCTTTGCTGGGACATTGTTAACAATGGGCTATAGCCCGTCGGCCCATAACTTACTTTTTTTCCTTCACGGAAAGAAATCGACGGAGTCGCTATGTTGCGCCACGTAGCTTCGCCTTACCTCTCACGTTGGGGGCGCGGTCGCCTTAGTTCTCAAAATGATCATATTAATGCATGCACTGCTTGTTTGACACATGTAGAACCGGGCGATTAGGTACCATGGTCGCCCTCTGGAGAGTGGAGAAAAAACCGTACGAAAAAACCGAACTGGGAACACGGGGTTTTTCCCCTTTCCGAAAGAGGCACACCCGTGCCTCTGACGAAATCATAACCATGCCTCTCGCGAAAGCAAAACCGTGCCTCTCGCGAAAGAAAAAAAAAAAAGAAAACGTGTTTTTTTTCCTTTCCGCCCGTGCCTCTCGCAAAGCACAATCGTGCCTCTCGCGAAAGCAAAATCGTGCCTCTCGTAAAAGAAAAAGAAAAACAGAAAACGTGTTTTTTTCGTTTCCGAGGAGGCACGGCCGTGACTCTCGCGAAAGCACAACCATGCCTCTCGCGGAAGTAAAACCATGCCTCTCGCGAAAGAAAAAGAAACAGAAAACACATTTTTTTTTCGTTTCCAAGAGGCATGGCCGTGCCTCTCGTGAAAGCACAACCGTGCCTCTCGCGAAAACAAAGTCGTGACTCTCGCGGAAAAAATGCGTTTTTGCGCTTCGATTTTTTTTTGTCGAAAAGCTAGGGAAGACCGGTGGAAAACCAAAACGTCAAAAAAAACCCGAAAAAACAATTTAAAAGCCGAAAACGCGTGCGGAAAAATAAAAAAACAAAATCCGGATGGAGCGCTCAGAGTTCAACATGTGGCAAATGGCTGAGAGTGCGCCAAGTGGCGATGATCGTTGCGAGGCTCCCGAAGAAGCGCTCGTTAATTAGTTGCTCCCGCCGCCGCTGTCTGCAGTTGCATTTCTTTGGGGAGACCCACATGGGCCGTTGAATGGTCAGGTAAAGGCAGGTCGGCCCGATGGCTTTGCTGGGACATTGTTAACAATGGGCTATAGCCCGTCGGCCCATAACTTACTTTTTTTCCTTCACGGAAAGAAATCGACGGAGTCGCTATGTTGCGCCACGTAGCTTCGCCTTACCTCTCACGTTGGGGGCGCGGTCGCCTTAGTTCTCAAAATGATCATATTAATGCATGCACTGCTTGTTTGACACATGTAGAACCGGGCGATTAGGTACCATGGTCGCCCTCTGGAGAGTGGAGAAAAAACCGTACGAAAAAACCGAACTGGGAACATGGGGTTTTTCCCCTTTCCGAAATAGGCACACCCGTGCCTCTGACGAAATCATAACCATGCCTCTCGCGAAAGCAAAACCGTGCCTCTCGCGAAAGAAAAAAAAACAGAAAACGTGTTTTTTTCCTTTCCGCCCGTGCCTCTCGCGAAAGCACAATCGTGCCTCTCGTGAAAGCAAAATCGTGCCTCTCGTAAAAGAAAAAAAAACAGAAAACGTGTTTTTTTCGTTTCCGAGGAGGCACGGCCGTGACTCTCGCGAAAGCACAACCATGCCTCTCGCGGAAGTAAAACCATGCCTCTCGCGAAAGAAAAAGAAAACAGAAAACACATTTTTTTTTCGTTTCCAAGAGGCATGGTCGTGCCTCTCGTGAAAGCACAACCGTACCTCTCGCGAAAACAAAGCCGTGACTCTCGTGGAAAAAATGCGTTTTTGCGCTTCGATTTTTTTTTGTCGAAAAGCTAGGGAAGACCGGTGGAAAACCAAAACGTCAAGAAAAACCCGAAAAAACAATTTAAAAGCCGAAAACGCGTGCGGAAAAATAAAAAAACAAAATCCGGATGGAGCGCTCAGAGTTCGACATGTGGCAAATGGCTGAGAGTGCGCCAAGTGGCGATGATCGTTGCGAGGCTCCCGAAGAAGCGCTCGTTAATTAGTTGCTCCCGCCGCCGCTGTCTGCAGTTGCATTTCTTTGGGGAGACCCACATGGGCCGTTGAATGGTCAGGTAAAGGCAGGTCGGCCCGATGGCTTTGCTGGGACATTGTTAACAATGGGCTATAGCCCGTCGGCCCATAACTTACTTTTTTTCCTTCACGGAAAGAAATCGACGGAGTCGCTATGTTGCGCCACGTAGCTTCGCCTTACCTCTCACGTTGGGGGCGCGGTCGCCTTAGTTCTCAAAATGATCATATTAATGCATGCACTGCTTGTTTGACACATGTAGAACCGGGCGATTAGGTACCATGGTTGCCCTCTGGAGAGTGGAGAAAAAACCGTACGAAAAAACCGAACTGGGAACACGGGGTTTTCCCCCTTTCCGAAAGAGGCACACCCGTGCCTCTGACGAAATCATAACCATGCCTCTCGCGAAAGCAAAACCGTGCCTCTCGCGAAAGAAAAAAAAATAGAAAACATGTTTTTTTCCTTTCCGCCCGTGCCTCTCGCGAAAGCACAATCGTGCCTCTCGCGAAAGCAAAATCGTGCCTCTCGTAAAAGAAAAAGAAAAACAGAAAACATGTTTTTTTCGTTTCCGAGGAGGCACGGCCGTGACTCTCGCGAAAGCACAACCATGCCTCTCGCGGAAGTAAAACCATGCCTCTCGCGAAAGAAAAAGAAAACAGAAAACACATTTTTTTTTCGTTTCCAAGAGGCATGGCCGTGCCTCTCGTGAAAGCACAACCGTGCCTCTCGCGAAAACAAAGCCGTGACTCTCGCGGAAAAAATGCGTTTTTGCGCTTCGATTTTTTTTTTGTCGAAAAGCTAGGGAAGACCGGTGGAAAACCAAAACGTCAAAAAAAAACCCGAAAAAACAATTTAAAAGCCCAAAACGCGTGCGGAAAAATAAAAAAACAAAATCCGAATGGAGCGCTCAGAGTTCGACATGTGGCAAATGGCTGAGAGTGCGCCAAGTGGCGATGATCGTTGCGAGGCTCCCGAAGAAGCGCTCGTTAATTAGTTGCTCCCGCCACCGCTGTCTGCAGTTGCATTTCTTTGGGGAGACCCACATGGGCCGTTGAATGGTCAGGTAAAGGCAGGTCGGCCCGATGGCTTTGCTGGGACATTGTTAACAATGGGCTATAGCCCGTCGGCCCATAACTTACTTTTTTTCCTTCACGGAAAGAAATCGACGGAGTCGCTATGTTGCGCCACGTAGCTTCGCCTTACCTCTCACGTTGGGGGCGCGGTCGCCTTAGTTCTCAAAATGATCATATTAATGCATGCACTGCTTGTTTGACACATGTAGAACCGGGCGATTAGGTACCATGGTCGCCCTCTGGAGAGTGGAGAAAAAACCGTACGAAAAAACCGAACTGGGAACACGGGGTTTTTCCCCTTTCCGAAAGAGGCACACCCGTGCCTCTGACGAAATCATAACCATGCCTCTCGCGAAAGCAAAACCGTGCCTCTCGCGAAAGAAAAAAAAAATAGAAAACGTGTTTTTTTTCCTTTCCGCCCGTGCCTCTCGCAAAGCACAATCGTGCCTCTCGCGAAAGCAAAATCGTGCCTCTCGTAAAAGAAAAAGAAAAACAGAAAACGTGTTTTTTTCGTTTCCGAGGAGGCACGGCCGTGACTCTCGCGAAAGCACAACCATGCCTCTCACGGAATTAAAACCATGCCTCTCGCGAAAGAAAAAGAAACAGAAAACACATTTTTTTTTCGTTTCCAAGAGACATGGCCGTGCCTCTCGTGAAAGCACAACCGTGCCTCTCGCGAAAACAAAGCCGTGACTCTCGCGGAAAAAATGCGTTTTTGCGCTTCGATTTTTTTTTGTCGAAAAGCTAGGGAAGACCGGTGGAAAACCAAAACGTCAAAAAAAACCCGAAAAAACAATTTAAAAGCCGAAAACGCGTGCGGAAAAATAAAAAAACAAAATCCGGATGGAGCGCTCAGAGTTCGACATGTGGCAAATGGCTGAGAGTGCGACAAGTGGCGATGATCGTTGCGAGGCTCCCGGAGAAGCGCTCGTTAATTAGTTGCTCCCGCCGCCGCTGTCTGCAGTTGCATTTCTTTGGGGAGACCCACATGGGCCGTTGAATGGTCAGGTAAAGGCAGGTCGGCCCGATGGCTTTGCTGGGACATTGTTAACAATGGGCTATAGCCCGTCGGCCCATAACTTACTTTTTTTCCTTCACGGAAAGAAATCGACGGAGTCGCTATGTTGCGCCACGTAGCTTCGCCTTACCTCTCACGTTGGGGGCGCGGTCGCCTTAGTTCTCAAAATGATCATATTAATGCATGCACTGCTTGTTTGACACATGTAGAACCGGGCGATTAGGTACCATGGTCGCCCTCTGGAGAGTGGAGAAAAAACCGTACGAAAAAACCGAACCGGGAACACGGGGTTTTTCCCCTTTCCGAAAGAGGCACACCCGTGCCTCTGACGAAATCATAACCATGCCTCTCGCGAAAGCAAAACCGTGCCTCTCGCGAAAGAAAAAAAACAGAAAACGTGTTTTTTTCCTTTCCGCCCGTGCCTCTCGCGAAAGCACAATCGTGCCTCTCGTGAATGCAAAATCGTGCCTCTCGTAAAAGAAAAAAAAAACAGAAAACGTGTTTTTTTCGTTTCCGAGGAGGCACGGCCGTGACTCTCGCGAAAGCACAACCATGCCTCTCGCGGAAGTAAAACCATGCCTCTCGCGAAAGAAAAAGAAAACAGAAAACACATTTTTTTTTCGTTTCCAAGAGGCATGGCCGTGCCTCTCGTGAAAGCACAACCGTACCTCTCGCGAAAACAAAGCCGTGACTCTCGTGGAAAAAATGCGTTTTTGCGCTTCGATTTTTTTTTTGTCGAAAAGCTAGGGAAGACCGGTGGAAAACCAAAACGTCAAGAAAAACCCGAAAAAACAATTTAAAAGCCGAAAACGCGTGTGGAAAAATAAAAAAACAAAATCCGGATGGAGCGCTCAGAGTTCGACATGTGGCAAATGGCTGAGAGTGCGCCAAGTGGCGATGATCGTTGCGAGGCTCCCGAAGAAGCGCTCGTTAATTAGTTGCTCCCGCCGCCGCTGTCTGCAGTTGCATTTCTTTGGGGAGACCCACATGGGCCGTTGAATGGTCAGGTAAAGGCAGGTCGGCCCGATGGCTTTGCTGGGACATTGTTAACAATGGGCTATAGCCCGTCGGCCCATAACTTACTTTTTTTCCTTCACGGAAAGAAATCGACGGAGTCGCTATGTTGCGCCACGTAGCTTCGCCTTACCTCTCACGTTGGGGGCGCGGTCGCCTTAGTTCTCAAAATGATCATATTAATGCATGCACTGCTTGTTTGACACATGTAGAACCGGGCGATTAGGTACCATGGTCGCCCTCTGGAGAGTGGAGAAAAAACCGTACGAAAAAACCGAACTGGGAACACGGGGTTTTCCCCCTTTCCGAAAGAGGCACACCCGTGCCTCTGACGAAATCATAACCATGCCTCTCGCGAAAGCAAAACCGTGCCTCTCGCGAAAGAAAAAAAAATAGAAAACATGTTTTTTTCCTTTCCGCCCGTGCCTCTCGCGAAAGCACAATCGTGCCTCTCGCGAAAGCAAAATCGTGCCTCTCGTAAAAGAAAAAGAAAAACAGAAAACGTGTTTTTTTCGTTTCCGAGGAGGCACGGCCGTGACTCTCGCGAAAGCACAACCATGCCTCTCGCGGAAGTAAAACCATGCCTCTCGCGAAAGAAAAAGAAAACAGAAAACACATTTTTTTTTCGTTTTCAAGAGGCATGGCCGTGCCTCTCGTGAAAGCACAACCGTGCCTCTCGCGAAAACAAAGCCGTGACTCTCGCGGAAAAAATGCGTTTTTGCGCTTCGATTTTTTTTGTCGAAAAGCTAGGGAAGACCGGTGGAAAACCAAAACGTTAAAAAAAAACCCGAAAAAACAATTTAAAAGCCCAAAACGCGTGCGGAAAAATAAAAAAACAAAATCCGAATGGAGCGCTCAGAGTTCGACATGTGGCAAATGGCTGAGAGTGCGCCAAGTGGCGATGATCGTTGCGAGTCTCCCGAAGAAGCGCTCGTTAATTAGTTGCTCCCGCCGCCGCTGTCTGCAGTTGCATTTCTTTGGGGAGACCCACATGGGCCGTTGAATGGTCAGGTAAAGGCAGGTCGGCCCGATGGCTTTGCTGGGACATTGTTAACAATGGGCTATAGCCCGTCGGCCCATAACTTACTTTTTTTCCTTCACGGAAAGAAATCGACGGAGTCGCTATGTTGCGCCACGTAGCTTCGCCTTACCTCTCACGTTGGGGGCGCGGTCGCCTTAGTTCTCAAAATGATCATATTAATGCATGCACTGCTTGTTTGACACATGTAGAACCGGGCGATTAGGTACCATGGTCGCCCTCTGGAGAGTGGAGAAAAAACCGTACGAAAAAACCGAACTGGGAACACGGGGTTTTTCCCCTTTCCGAAAGAGGCACACCCGTGCCTCTGACGAAATCATAACCATGCCTCTCGCGAAAGCAAAACCGTGCCTCTCGCGAAAGAAAAAAAAACAGAAAACATGTTTTTTTCCTTTCCGCCCGTGCCTCTCGCGAAAGCACAATCGTGCCTCTCGTGAAAGCAAAATCGTGCCTCTCGTAAAAGAAAAAAAAACAGAAAACGTGTTTTTTTCGTTTCCGAGGAGGCACAGCCGTGACTCTCGCGAAAGCACAACCATGCCTCTCGCGGAAGTAAAACCATGCCTCTCGCGAAAGAAAAAGAAAACAGAAAACACATTTTTTTTCGTTTCCAAGAGGCATGGCCGTGCCTCTCGTGAAAGCACAACCGTACCTCTCGCGAAAACAAAGCCGTGACTCTCGCGGAAAAAATGCGTTTTTGCGCTTCGATTTTTTTTTTGTCGAAAAGCTAGGGAAGACCGGTGGAAAACCAAAACGTCAAAAAAAACCCGAAAAAACAATTTAAAAGCCGAAAACGCGTGCGGAAAAATAAAAAAACAAAATCCGGATGGAGCGCTCAGAGTTCGACATGTGGCAAATGGCTGAGAGTGCGCCAAGTGGCGATGATCGTTGCGAGGCTCCCGAAGAAGCGCTCGTTAATTAGTTGCTCCCGCCGCCGCTGTCTGCAGTTGCATTTCTTTGGGGAGACCCACATGGGCCGTTGAATGGTCAGGTAAAGGCAGGTCGGCCCGATGGCTTTGCTGGGACATTGTTAACAATGGGCTATAGCCCGTCGGCCCATAACTTACTTTTTTTCCTTCACGGAAAGAAATCGACGGAGTCGCTATGTTGCGCCACGTAGCTTCGCCTTACCTCTCACGTTGGGGGCGCGGTCACCTTAGTTCTCAAAATGATTATATTAATGCATGCACTGCTTGTTTGACACATGTAGAACCGGGCGATTAGGTACCATGGTCGCCCTCTGGAGAGTGGAGACTCCCCCCCCCCCCCCCCCCCCCCAAGTTTGTCAGATTGATCCGAATCAAAGTAGGTTCCTGAAATGATGCTCCAACTTTAAGCAAGGCCGAAAATTTAGAGGTTTAAAGCATCACGGGTTGCAATTAAAGTCCTTTTCTCACTAATTGTTTTCCCAAGAGGTGTAGAACGGCTAGGCCTCCGAAATGTTCTATCTTGGGTGCCATGGTTCGACACGATGGGCCAGGGCAGAACCGACCTACCGGTGCTTGGGCTGGACCACCAGGCCGACAAACGACATGGCAAGGTACCCCTAGGTCGTAACACTGTCAATTGGGAACAATATTTCTATTCAGAAGTGAGAGGACCAAATAATAAGATTGAAGAATAAATGAAGCTGTGATTAAATCCTTGAATGATTTTCAGGAGCAACATTTTAATGAAACAAGTCATAATTGATGGGAGCCATAGGAAAAAACAAGAAAGAGAATGGGTGCACATTCCCACTACTAATCCAAACAATCAAGAGATCCAACCAGTGGTTGCATGCTAGTCCCGTGGGTTGCTACGGATCGACCCCGTCCATAGTTGTGCCCGGTCTTAGTTCTCTGGAATTATCGTATTAGTGGGTGTACTGCTTGTTTGGCACATGCGTGAGTCTGATTATTCTCCGGTAAGTATTAGGCCAACTCCATCGCGCGATCCCAAACGAACGTTCGGTTTGTCCGAATTCTGTCCGTTTGGGTAAGGGTTTGGGGTCGTGTCCGGGCGTGTTCTGGGATGTGGTGGCCGTGCGCCCAGCGCGCGGCCGCATCCATTTGCGCCATCCTGTCCGCGTCTACTTAAAAAACTAAAAGCAACGTTTCAAATGCTTTAGGCCAGCGGCCCCGGTTCATCACGCCGGCAACAGAGCCAGCGGCCTACACGTACATCGCCGGCATCAGCCAGCGGCCGGCAACACAACCAGCCTCCAAAATGAATAGTTCTCCTCGCCGGCAACACATCCAGCCTCCAAAATGAATGTTTTCTCGCCGGCACACTGACAGCGGCCCGACGGGCGGGCGGCACCCATGCCAGCCTCAAAAGAGAACGGCCACGCCGATCGGACGACCTAGTTCAGGCCTTCGGCATCGAGCATCTCCTTCTGCCTGGCCTCGAACCAGGCCCTCGTCTTGTCGCGCATCTTCGACAAGTCCACGCTCATGATCGCAAGGGCTACCTCCTTCGCTTTGGTGGCGGCATTGGTGGCCTCGATGTCGAGCTGCCTCTGCCTGGCCTTGACATTGTCGGCCTTGATGTCGAGCTGCCTTTGCCGGGCCGCCTCCTCCATGTCGATCTTCCTCCTCTTGGCCGCCTCCTCCATCTCAAGCTTATGTCTTTGAAGGTCTAGGTATTGCTTCATTTGCTTGTCCTTGCTTTGCCGCTTTTTCTCATCCCTCACATCCTTTTGGGACATCATGCCATGCAAAGTCTCATGCAAGGCCATGGATGAGGCATCACGTATGTCCTCCGGCGTGCACTCCGACCGCGGCTTCCTTGGCGCCTTCTTCTTCACCTTTGCGGGCGGGTAGACGGCCAGGCCGCCGGAACTCGGTGGGGCGTCGGCCATGGACGGGGGAGAGAGGGGGCGGCGGGAGGGACGTGGGAGGGTTTGGGGCAAATGGCGCCAAATGGGCGTGTGGGGGGGGGGGGGGGGGTTCTCCCACCGACAGGCGGGCCAGAGGCGGACAAGCGCGCGCGTCCCGCCCGTCCGCGCGCTGTTCGTTTCACCCCAAAACCGGCGCAAGTTTGGGCCGGGGATGGGTCGAAAGCGAACATAAAGCGGACAAAAGTCCGTTTGCGCCCGCGCGCTGGGCCGTCTCGTTTGTCCCTTTTACCCCAAACGAACGGGGGCGGACAGGATAGGGTCGCACGCTGGAGTTGGCCTTACACTTATCTATATGGTTAGGTGAAACACATAGCACCATAGCAATTCACTTCACCAGTTCAAGCTTTAAGATGTGTAATAGCATCTCCAACAGCCGCCCAACACGCCGCACGCTAAAAACCACTTTCCCGCGCGCCCTTCGACTGGTTTTGCGCGGCCGGCAGCGCTGGCTCCAACAGCCGCGCTAAAATGAAACGCGCGCGCGCCATTCCAGCACCGCGCAAAAAATGCAGCATGCGTGACTCGCCGTGGCATTGCCATATATTGCATTTTGGACACAAAATGAATTGCAAACATTCAAAATACAATGAACATGGCATATAAATTTCACATAAACAAGTTGATGAATAAAAGTTCATGCCCACAAGTTCAAAATACATGTAATTGCCAGCTCTTCGGCGTTGGTGTAATTGTCCGCTCTTTCTTTCGGCGCGTCGACAATGCCCTCACCATCCTCGTCCACCTCGAACTCATGGTCTTTGAAATGCATGTCATTGGTTTGAGACCAATGCGAATTGTTGGAGCCAACACCCATAGTTGACATGTATGCATCATCGTTGAGGCTACAAAATATATAGAACAATGCAAATAACTATCTATATGAATGCATTCAAAAAATAACAAAAAAATAAAAGTTGGAAAAAATTTCTACCTTTGGGGCATATCGTCGAACACGTTGTGCGCGTTGGCCGCCGCCTCAACGAGTGAGCTCGCCGGTGCTTCGGTAGCCGCCGCGCCCGTCACATGCCATGCAAGCTTCTTCCTCCTCGCCTTCGAGGTGTCGGAGCCGTCCGCCGCCTCGTTCTTCTTCGCGGATGTTTTGGCCTTCTTCGGCCGCGCCGCATTGGGGAGCTTCGAGGGGGAGGGGGCACGGGGCGGCGCCGGCGTGATGCCACCCGCCGCCGAGGTCATCCGCGGCAGCATGAAGAGGCCGCGCGCGAGGCCGATGCTCCAAGGAGCTCCGGCGGAGGCGAGGCCAACCGCTCCCCACGCTAGGGTTTGCGGTGGCAGCGGGGGGCGGTGGAGGGGTCGCGGCTGTAGGATGGGATGGGCGGGGTGCCGGCGCGTGCGTCCATCGGGTCAAGTTCGCCGGCGCCGGCGCGCGCGGGGCGAAGGTGGCGGGGAGGAAAGAGTGCGGCGCGAGCGCTCGTGTGTGCCGCGTGCGGAAGTGGGCGCCCCAAATACACAACGCGAGTTGGCGATTCAGACCGCGTGCCCAGCTCCATATGCCGCGTGCGCGGTTATTGCGCGCTCGCTGGAGCCACTCTACCGGTTGCGCGCGCTAAAATGGTCAAATTTGCGGCACGGCGCTTGTTTAGCGCGGCTGTTGAAGATGCTCTAAGAGCTATATCTTTATCTTTACCTAATATTAAAGGACGAAGAATTTCATAGTTCTCCATACGTTATTGTATTTCTATTTAACATATATATGCAAGGTGGTACTAATTTTGGGACCTATCTATTTTATTCGTATGTCCCTCGCCTCGCTAGTGTCGCTGTTGTCCGCATGGGCGTGGGCCAAGTCCATGCAAGTATTGCTTTGGCCCATATCAACTACTCTCTTCATTCCTAAATGTAAGTCTTTGTAGAGATTCCACTAGGTGAACTACGTATGAAGCAAAATGAATGAATCCACACTTAAAATGCATCTATATATATTAGTATGTAGTTTATAGTGGAATCTCTACAAAGACTTATATTTAGAAACGGAGGGAGTAGCTCGCTATCTCTCTCACGCGGACTCAAGATCCTCGTGCCATCTGACCTCATGTCCCGATGCCATACGACATGGTTTCTTCTCTTTTAAATATGTTCCTCGAAGCCCCAGATTCAATGAAAAGAGGAAGGACCAGATGCTGGATACCGTGGCCGCCGGCGGACCAGTAACGGTCAGGGCCAGCACGACAATAATGCCAGTAGCGACACCGTGAGGCCTGCGTGAGAAGACGACCTTTGAGGCTGGTTGTAATGGGGAGTATCATATACTAGTATCATCATGCATATGATACTACCTCCCTAATGCATAGTATCATATATTAGTATCATGTAGTACTCTATTTATTGCCATGCATGACACAAAATAGCATAGCATTTAATATGATACGGTATCATGATATGATACTACACCCTCTCTTTCTTCATTTAATGCTACGACACCTCATCAAAATTGTCTAGTTGGCATGCATGATACTAGCTATGATACTAGCATTACAACCAGCCTGACTTGCGACATCTCGCCGCACAAAGAACTCCAGTCCGGTCACCAGGCAGAGGCAGCCCACAGAGCGCAGCGCACGCACGCCTTCGGCCCCGTTGACGCTCCTCTCGACGCGGCCTTTCACGACGGACGTACGGTTGAAACTTTCTTCCAAGCGGTGTCCAATCTCAACCAGCCGGCCTCCCCCAGCATCTCCCTGGCACCACCATGCGCCATCGCATGCCGCCGCACGCCGTCTGGCGCTCGCTGCTCGCCAGCTCCACAACCCTGTCTTCTCCCATCCAGTGTGGCTCACGACCTGTTACGGAAACGACGCTTGCCGGCTCCATGCAGGCCATGCTCGGGGCAGCCACTAGCACAACACCAGCTCCCCTGTTCTGTTTCCTCTCATGCGGCTGTAGATAGACACGCTCGGGTGCAAGTGTAAGCTCTGCAGCCTCCTGTGGCTGAGCAGAGCAAGGATAGACCAAGCAGCAGGAGATCGAGGGAGGAGATACTCAGTTGATTTTGCCTCTGGAGAATGATTGGAAGAAGAAAAGGTGGGGAATTATGGTGGTGGAACTCCGGTGAAGAAACGAGAAGCATGAAGATTTTTCTAGCACCTGGGAAAACTTAGAAGGAGAGAGAAGATGCTGTTTTTATGTGCTGAAGAATTCGGGTTTGCTATTTTACAGTCGAGTGTTTTCCAATTCGTCGACATTCAAATCTATGTTTGTCCGTTCTCGCCCGGAGATTCGCGCTAGGTTCTGTTTTGTTCGGGTTGGTTTTCTTTTGTCAGGCGAGGTTTTGTGTCTCAGCCCGTTATCGTTGCCCCGGCCCGGCACTATTGATTTTTTTTTAATATCAGGGAGTTGGTGTCGTTTCCCCTTTCATTTGGTAGCTCTGTTTTGATAATTAGATGATACCCCGCATGTTGTTGCGAAAATACTTGCAACATAGATTAGTTATGTTCGATTACTGTATAGTTGTAAAATGTTTATGAAATATAAATAGCTTAATATAATGAAATTCTTAGGTATGTTTGCATGTTCAGATGAGTCTTTTTTCCATCCATGTTTACTGATGAAGGGGCATGCTTGTATGTTGGGAGACATGATAGTGGTAGTGGGCCTTTTCTCATGCATGATGTGGGATGATGTGGCATGCTTGCATATTGAGAGAAATAGTTAGTGGGGGCTAGCTATTTAGTTATAGAATATGCCGAGGGGAGAGAGTTCGAGAGGCGGAGCAGAGGAGGCGATTCCTTCTGTTCATGTCGATTCCGAGATATTCCACCGCTCGATCTTGATTTCTCTTCCCTTTCTCTTTGATCCCCTGCTGTCGCGGTCGGTTGTTCTTGTCTCTCGCCCTCCCCGGTGTGATTTTGCTTGTGGTGTGGCTGTGTAGCTTCAAAATCTAGGCTGAGTTTCTTGTTTGGATCCGTGGCAGGTGCATGTTGCCGCCGTGTTGTTGTAGTCCGCCATTTTGCTCCCCTTCTACTCGCCTGAGATGTGTGATTTGTTCTGTCAGTCATCGGGTGTAGGCGCTGGTAGGTGGGTGTTCTAGGTCATCTGGTGGTTGTGGTCATTTTCACCCTGCTGATTTGTTTCCTCTACTGTAGATGTAGAGGTAGCCGAAGTTGTAGTTGTAGTGGTGGATCCGCTGTTGATTATATTTCTGCTAGGATGGGTATCTATTCCGCCTGCATTTTTATCGGTAGGTGTAGTTGTCGATGGCTTGGCCTGGGATTCTGGTGGCATATGCGATGTGGATGTAGTAGCTAATTTGTGTATCATTCCTCTGAATTTGTTTGCCCTTTCTAGTTTGATTGTGGCCGGCCCTTTGTGATGTAGATGTAGGTGCTATTTGTTTAAGTTTCCTGCTCTATTTTGGTTTCTTAATTGTTGGCTCCTTATGTGTTTAGTACCTGCACATGTTTGCTCTTGTAGTTTCTGAATCCCTCATGAATTTTTGTTGTTAGATGTAGGTGTTTAGTTTCCCTGGTTTCTGAATCTCAATGAATTTGTGTGTACTAGGCCGGTAGTGCTGATGTAGTGTTAGTCTAGAAATTTTTCTTATTTTTGTCAGTGCAATATACCTCAGAGTTAAAGTGTAATTTATCCCATAATTGGAGTGTGATCCCCATGCTTCTTTATTGTAATTACAGTGTAATGTACCCTAAAATCACAGTGTATTGTAGCCCAGATTGCATTGTATATGCCTAAAATTGCATTTTAATTTACCCCAGATTTACAATGTAATATACTCCAGATTTTCACTGCATTTTGTATGCTTCAGGACTGTAATTGTTGCATGGTTACACTGTATTATTTCCCAGTTTTACACTGTAATTTGCATGGTACAGCACTGTAATTGGTGTAGGGCTTTCAGTTTTTGTCAGATAGACTACTTTCAAATGCTTCATCACTGTAATATACCCTAGATTTTCTCTGTAATTTATATGCTTCAGAACTATAATTGTTATAGGCTTCAGATAGATTACATTGGCTTTTTCGTCTGGGCTTACACTGTAGTATACCATAGTTTACACTATAATTTGTATGGTTCGCCATTGTATTTGTTGTAGATATTTGGGTGGTAGATTACAGTGAATTTTACCTTTGAACTGGAGGGCTTACACTGTAATTTACTGCAGTTACACTGTAGTTTGAATGCTTCAACACTGTAATTGTTGTAGGGCTTACAACGTATTTGTCAGATATATCACAGTTGATTTACCTCTGATTTTGCAGTGTAATTAGCATGCTTTTAGGACTGCAATTCATGTATTTTCTTACTCTTTTTTTTATTTTCTTCTTTTCTTGTGCTAGTGTGTCTCTGTTGCAGTAGTATTGAGCGAGGTCATGTTTTAGGTTGATGATTGTTTTTGTGTTCTTTCTAGATTTGTCTAGTAGATAGTGTTGCATTAGTTGTTCATGTGTATTCTTTAATGAAGTGTATGGAAATTTGTTCTACTATTTTTCTTTTTTTCTTTTTTCCTCCTTCATGTAATCTATTTATAGGTTTTAGTTTATTGAGTAGGCTATGGAAAGTCTCTCATCCGGACAATTGGTTAGTATCATCTCTTGAGAATGCAGATTTTGTGGGTGAACCTATTGTGCCTAACGACTTTGCGGAAGATGGTTCTTCCTATGTCTACGGTAGTTATTCCTTTCTTCTTATCTAGCTTTATTTTATTGTTCTTAGTTATTGAGATTGTTTTATTTAATTTTAGTCTGTCGACTTTTAAATTTTTTTTGCAGGAACTATCTGGTGATGAAGGAGGGTTTGACAAAGCTCTTTTGAAGTTCTATCTGAATCAAGTGTGTTTTTCTTTTCTTGTACTATTTTGATTTTGTTTTGGGTATTTTATTTGGGTGACCCTTGTGTTTTTGTCATTTCAGAAAGTAAAATGCTTGAAAGGAAATTATCATCTGCTTCCATGTTCATAGGCCCATCTCCTGAGTGTACCTGCAAGCGAAAGGGCAATTTGTTTTCTATAGTTGTGCTTTTCTCAGATTGGTAGTTCTGTGGTATTTGAATTTTGTTTTTACCTTGAATATAATGTCGGAATGTAGAAGCACGGGGACAGAAAATGTGTCCTGCAGCATATTTGTTGTGAGCTTTTATTATTAATGTATTTAGTCTCAAAAAATTATTTATGTATTTAGAATGTTCCTATAGTGTCTTTCAACATATTCTGAAACAAATGTGTAACTCACATTTAGAATGAGTTCTTCCTGTGACAATCTCAATAGATCCTCTTTAGTTAGAGTCTTTATCATGCTCCTCATCTGGCATATTTGAACAAAAAATGTCCATATCAACATAATATTGAGCAACAAACCATTTAGACATAGTTGAATTTTGCTGGGTACTTAAACTGTTGTACTTTATGTATTTTTGCTGCCAATAGTTGGGGTATTCCAAATGTATCCTCGGAACTAACACTGTATATTATAGTGAAGTAGCTCTGAAGTTTTATTGTAATTTATTGGGGTTTTACCACATAACTTCATCACGGCAAATCCCTACATAATTTTATTCTAATCCCCTGTGTATTTTATCTGTATTTTTTCGAGGGTATTGCACTGTAAGCATTTTCAACGTAATGCTTGGGTATTTACAGTGTAAGCCATGGGTACTTGCTTTGTGATTCCATTGTATGTATACTGTATTTTATAGAGGTTTTACAATGTAATTCTTGGTCACTTGCACATTATTTACAAGCTTTGGATTCTTGGGTTTCACACTGTAATTCCTGCTCACTTACACTGTAATTTAGTGTAAGCTCATCAGTTTTTACAAGTGTAATTCCTTGTGTGCTTGCAGTGAAATTAATGTGTATGTACTATGTAATTTATAGGGGGATTTATACTGTAAATCTTGGTCACTTTCAGTGTAAGTCTTGGGTATTTTCAGTGTCATCCATTTTTACTTGTATTGTCATCAGTTTCTCCAACTTAATGTTTTTGAAAACTACCCCAGATTTTATATTGGAACTACCTCAATATTTTAGAGTAATTCCATGTTCATGTCACCGTAACTGCTACATGTAGCATGCGAAGGTTATGTAATTTCCCAGATTTACAGCTGTTGTTGATATGTCTTGTATTTACACTGTTTTTACCCGCTTACATTGAAACTACATCAGAATTTCTGTGTAATTTCCATACTCATGACACCGTAATTGCTAAATGTAGCTTGCAAAGTTCATGTAATTTCCTAGATTTAAAGTTTGCTATTGATTTGTCTCTTTTGTAGATGAAGAAAGATCCTCCTAATTTGTTCATGCAAGAGGTAAAGAGAGTGAACAATTGGAGTAGGAGTGTTTTTTAAGGAATTGGAGTAGGAGTGTTGCTGACCTGTGGATCGTCCTGTTTCAATTGGAGTAGGAGAGCTGTGTCCAGGCGAACCGGGTTAGAGATTAGCCCGAACCATTTCCTCTTCAAATACAAAACATACAGTTGTCTCGGGGTGGAGGGTTTTGGACATACATGTGTTAGCTGTCTATTTGTCCGGAAATTTGAATGTTCTCGAATTAAAAAACGGTCAAATGCTAAATAGACAGTCCCGAAGAATTTTAAGTACTACGGAGTAGGTTGGAACCCGTCTCCGCGTCTCCTGTGCCACACGAAAACTAAACATGATGTCGTGCATCCTCTAATAAACTTTGATTTGTCATATAAAAGTATACCATAATATTTTTTTAATAGTATGGAACAGAATGCAATTAATTCTGTATATATATGCACTGGCCACAGCACCATGTTAAGAGTTTTTGTGACGTGATAGTTATTGTAGTTTCCAGCAACCTCTTTGAGAAAGATATATACATTACCAATGTTGGAGAGAACTCACCAGCGGCATTTGAACTTAACAAAATTTCATGGACACTATGAAGTGTATATGAACTTATCCCATGATTGATTTGAATAGCTATTCTCTAAAAATATTAATCAGTTTGAAAAGGCTATTTCATCCTTCCCATAATATAAATTGTTATTACAATCAATTTGAATACCTAAAAAAATGTTCGCATTTTTAAAATTTGAGTACAAACCAAGTTTTTTTTCCTTTTTTTACAGGGAGCTACCAAACCAGCATTGTTAAATGTGGCATGCCAATACATGTAAATTTTAAAATAAACAAATAATAATTGAAAACAGAGCTGGTCATTCATTCTTTCGCAGATAAGTGCAGAAAGATATACATAGCTCAAAGATTTATTGAAGCTTTTGGGTTGTCTTCAGCTGATAATGGTCCACATTTTCATCATTATAAGGACGGAAATTAGTCAGTAGTTAGTCTTAGTGCGACATTTAATGATAGAATCATCACGCGTTCCACTTTTCTCAGGTTGACAAAATGCAAAAGATGCCTTACATGATTTGTGTACTATTGGACTAGAGGCATATGATATATTTTGTTTTCCCGTTGCAACGCACGGGCATGTTTGCTAGTTAGTTACTAAGAAAAATGTATCGGTCGTTCGCTGGTCTCGGAATCTAGATGTAATTTTTATTATATCTGAGATGCTTTGTACCTACGGTGAATTTTAATAATTGATCTGGATCATTTTGGCGGAGTAAAGCTTTAAGATGTGTAAATTCTATAGTAGTTACTAAGGAAAATATACCTACCGCAACTCAAGGGAATTTATCACATCTCGATAAATAAATTCTCCACCAACCTTCACATGTGTAAATATTGATTTCTCCCTTTATATAAGCTACTCTTTTTTCCGGGAGTAGATAGATATGCTAGGCCATTTCACTTTTGTTTTAGCTTGTTGGTATCATTTACCTAGTTCATCAAACAGGTCGATAGAGGGTACATTAGAGAAGTTAAAGAGATAAATGAGAATGCAATGGAAATAGGAGGCGTCGGTATTCGGGGTGGAGCGACTATGGCATACGCCACATGATCGAAATGACTATGAAGGCATGCCATCGTGCCAATTTGAGCATGGTTTTGACAATACACGGCTAAATGCCTCATAATAGCTACCATTACGACTTATCTTGTATGTTTTATTAGGCACTATGCACGTAGATTACAGGCTTGAAGGACCTTCCTGCTAGAGAGAGTAACTTTGAGGGGCTTTGCCGTAACTTCTAGTTTCGTCACAATATGTTCTGCCACGCTCTAAAATATCAGGACAAAAATGTTCCATATAGTTCTCATAGCTTAGTTAATGCCGTAAATCAATAATAACCTCCGCTGCTAAGATGCACACCAAAAAAAATCATTATTACAGAAATATTTGACAAATTTCTCTTTTAAAGTTCGGGCCAAATTTTCTTCGAAAAGTTATTTATATATAGCATAGAGTTCTTTTTGGTATTTTCTCTGTCCAAATTTTCATCTGAAGATAAAGCATGTGTGAATACTATCCACTTCAGCCGCCGTCGCCCACCAGCTCCTCGCGGCAAGGTCAAATTCCTAACCTGCAGGGACAAAACCTCGAAGCGATTTCTTGAGCTGCTTGGGAACCCTCCTCACACTGCGCTGATTAAGCACCAGCCGCGTGGGGATCTTGTGCAGGAACAAGAGGCGAGGGTTTTGTATCAACATAACCATTATTAGACACTGTAGTTTCCCTCTAGAGAGGCCCCAAGTTTGTCAGATTGATGTGAATCGAACTGGTTCTTTTTGTTTTCTTGCTTGATAAATTTACACCCTTTACTTTCTTCCAGCTAGTTGATTTCCAAGTCGATAATATGTAAAGTTTTTGTCATTTTGATCTGCTCTGCAGGTAACCCGGTGATTTATTATCAAACTGAAAATTGGATGCGGGTGTGTGGTTTGGTTTCTCAATGAGGAACATGAATAGGCATAGCGTTGTCTCGTCCACCACATCCACAGACCGACACCGACGCTACAACAAGAAGACAGACTCAGCAACCAAGCCGCAAGCTCCCACATTAGCTTGACCGGCGGCAACCTAGAGCCAAGAAGTCTGACTTCAAGGCGATAACGCGCCGGACCTCGCTCGACGAGCACCCAACCCCGGGCAGGAGGACCATGACAAACTCTATACACGGCGGGCAGTCCATGTCGCCTGCCCACTACCGACATACGAACCTAGACGAGCCCAACAAGAGGGTCCCTTCCACCTCCCCGCAACACCCGCAGCCTCCCGGTGACAGATCCGGCAGGAAATGGCCGGGATCCAGCTCTCCCGCACCCTGCCACACGAGATCCAGAAGGAGAGCCCGCCGCCGCAATGAGCGTGCCACCCATTGCGAGGCCGTTCACGCCACCACACGGAGCCGACAGCCCCGCCGCTCGAACACGACACCCCGCGCCGCCGCCTCGGGGGCAGGGGAGAAACGAATCCCCGCCACCACCAGCACAAAAATGGGCTTCGCCCGATGGTGCGAACGGGCGCGACGAGGGAGGAACAAAAAGGGTGGCAGCCCCCGGCCGGCGGTGTCCTAGGATTTCCCCCCGGTCGCCTGCGGCAATGACGCGGGAGGGAGAGGGATGAGATGTCAAAGGAAGACGCAGTCTTGCTAACCAAATTTCTACTCTAGCCAATTTCTTCTTGGAAGGTTGTTTAATATGATTCACATAATAAAAAAACAAAAGTTGTTTATATATGCATAGTGTTCTTTTCGCTATTTTTCCTCTCCATATTTTCGTCTGAAGGTAAAACACGTGTGAATATACGTGACGCGCATAGCCGCATACTCTCTCCGGTCCTGCTATTATCCACTTCCGCCGCCGCCGCCCGTCGTCCGCGAGATCCCGTGGTTGATGCGGCCGTGAACTCCGCCGATGGCCGCGCAGCCGCCCAGCTCCTCGCCGCAAGAGCAAATTGCAAAAAACCACCACATTTGTGGACCCTAAATCAAAAAACCACCATGTTTCGTTTTTTTTTTGCAAAAACCCACCGGTATTGTGCTGACAATTTGCAAAAAACGCTAATGTGTCAAAAAATGGCTGCCATTACGAATTACCTCGTATGTTTCACTACACGAGAGAGAAGATTGAGAAGGCCTTGGTGTAGCTTTTAATTTCCTCACAATTGGTGCCGCTTCTTCTTGGGGACATCAGGAGAAAAATGTTCCATATACTTCTTAGAATTGGGTTAATAGCACAAATCGATGATAACTTCCAGGGCTAAGATGGACAGAAATTATTATATACCAGATAATTTTTAATTGGTTTTGTAGCCAATTTCTCCTTGAAAAATCATTGCTATCCAACTACTCTAGCCAAGTTCTTCTTATTCTTTTCCATATTTTTCTGTAAAGATAAAACACCTGCGAATATACACGGCACACACACATACTCTCCGGCTCTGTTGTTATTTAGTTCAGCCGCCGCCCGTCGTTGTTCTCGCGCGTCGTCCGTGAAATTCCGTGGTTGATGCGCTGCGGTTGTGAACTCCCTCGATGGACATGCAGCCGCCCAACTCCTCGCCGCAAGGTCAGATTCCTAACCCACTGGGCCAAAACCTTCTCAATTCCGCTAGCTCCATGGGAACCTTCCTCGCGCCTTGCTGATTAACCAGTGCACTGTGTGGGGATCTTGTCGTGAACGAGAGCCGTCGAATGTTGGGTCAAGGCTAATTTCTTGTAGGTACAACAGGTTTGAAGGGCTTTGGTATAACTTTTAGTTTCATCACATTTGTGTCGCTAGCAGCTGAAGAAATCAAGCAAGCAATGTTCTTACAATTTGGTTAACTATGCAAAATAATGATAATGTTCATTGTCAAGATGCACACAAAAAGTCAATGTAGAGCAGATATTTTTATTTTGCTACTCTAGCCAATTTCTCTTAGAAAAGTCATTTATATGTGGCTATGCATACTTTTGTACACTTTTTTTTGTTCTTTTTTCTTGATATCTTTACACATTGCTATCTTCCAGTTAGCTAACTTTTAATTCTGTATTATTCAAAGTTTTTTGCAATTCGATCCACTATGCAGTCATCTGGATGATTTTTTTTTACAAAATTTAAAATCAGATGCACGCGTGTGTGGTTTGGTTTCTCAAGGAGGGACATGAATGAATGGAAGCAAATTTGTGTTGCGGCGTTGAACAATTTTTTTTTTAAAAAAATGGCGACAAAATTCCATTTCGAAAATGAGAGAGAGGACTAAATTAAACTACACTTACATCCTTGAATGATTTTCAGTATCAACTCTTTTTATATAAATCGCAATTGGTGTGAGCCTTAGGCGGAAATAAGGAAGAGAAAAGAGGGTACACATTCTAATTACTAATCCAAACAATCAAGAGAGTCCATCCAATGATTGCATGTTAGTCTGATGGATCGCTAGGGATCGACCCAATCCCGATCATGTATGGTTCTAGTTCTCTCAGACGATCATGCTAATGTGTGTATTGCTTGTTTGGCACATGGGTGGGTATGATTAGTCACCTTCTTACACCTGCATACCTTATAGGGTGAAAGCCGTAGCTAGGGCTGGAATTCGAGCCGAGTCGAGCCAGCTCGGCTCGACTCGCTAGAGCTCGTTTCGTTAACGAGCTAGCTCGACTCGACTCGTTACTATAACGAGCTCAAACCCAAGATTGGCTCGACTCGTATAACTCACGAGCTGGCTCGTTTAGCTTGTTAAGCTCGTTTAACATATAAACATAAATCCCTCAAATATGATAAAAATAATTATGCATATATTAAACATATATATCACTAAACAATTGTAATTTTCTTGTAACGCGTGAGTCTCCTAGGAGGCTAGGCCTTCAACTGCTCGGTTTTGGGTTGTGTGCCTGGGATGTAGGCTGTTTCATGGCTGATCTTTTTTGTATTGGGAGTGGCTGATCTATTGTATCAAGCCTAGCGAGTTACACGAGTACTCGTGAGATTGGCTCGTTTAACTTGGTCTACAAACGATCTTAAACTAAAGCTCGGCTCAACTCGTTATTCTTCGAGTTCGAGTCGATTCAAGCTGAGTCACGAGCTACTTATTTAGCTCACGAGCTTCGAGCTTTTTTTCCAGCCCTAGCCGTAGCACCTTTGTGATTTATTGCATCATCTCAAGCTTTCAATTTATGTAAAAACCTATATTAATTAAGAAAAATATACCTACCCTAACTCAAGGGAATTTATCACTTATAGATAAATAAGTTCTCCACCAACCTTCACATGTATGAATATTGAATTTTCCCCTTATAAAGCCACTCTCTCTTCACTGCAGTAGATACACATGTTGGGTGGTTTCACTTTGCTTTAACTTGTTGATAGCATTAGCTTAGATCATCACAAAGGTGAGCTAAAGAGGCAAATGAGCACATCACCAAGAATAGAAGGCATCGGTAGCCATGGTGGAGCGACAACTTCATATGCCATGGGATCTAAATGATCATGGTATCGAGTCTTCTTGCCAAATCGAGCGATCTCTCAAAACTGCAAGGTTGGAAGGTTAGAAAACGTTACCATTACGAGTCATCACGTGCGTTTCATTAGACACTGTGCACATGGATAACAAGCAAGCATGAAGGGCCTTCCTGTTAGGGAGACCGATTTGAGCCAGTTTTGACGTAACTTTTGGTTCCATCCACAATTTGTGTTGCTACCACTCTAGGGATTCGCAAAAAAATGTTTAATATAGTCCTTATAATTTTTTTGTGAAAGGATAGTTCTTATAATTTAGTGATAATGCTGTCAATCAATAATAACCTCCATAGCTATGATGCATAAAAATCACCATAGAACAATTTTTTTTAAATAGCTACGCTTTTTAATTCTCTTTCATAAGTTATTTATATGTGCCTGGAGTTCTTTTTGATATTTTCTCTCTTCATATTTTGATCTGAAGATTAAACACTGCCACTGCCGCTGTCGGGCCATGCAGTGGCCGGATCCGTTCCATATAGTTTTTTTTGCTTGATAACTTTACACCATTGCTATCTTCCAGCTAACTAATGTTCAATTTGATGATATTAAAAGTTTTTGTCAGTTCGATCCGCTTCACATGCAACCCGATGATTCATTATGAAATTGTAAATTAGATCAATGTGTGTGGTTTGGTTTCTTGAGTAGGAACATGAATAAATGCAAGCAAAATTTTATATCACTGCGAACAAAATTTATTTTCATAATTGGGAGAGGGCTGAATCAAAAGAGTGAAGAATAAATGAAACTGTGATTACGTCCTTGAATGATTTCCAGGAGCAACATTTTTTGAAACAAATCACAATTGATGGGAGCTTCAGATGAAAACAGGGAAGATAGAGGGTGCACATTCCCACTATTAATCCGGACAATCAAGAGAGTCCTCCAATGGTTTCATGCTAGTCTAGGGATCATCCCCGTCCGTGATTTTCCCCAATTTTAGTTCTCTGGAATGATCACTTTAATTTGTTAATGTGTGTACTGCTTCTTTGGCACATGTGTGGGTCCAATTATTCTTCTATGAGTCTTACATCTCTGTATCTTGTAAGGTGAAAAATGTAGCATCTTTTTTGTGTGGAACGAAACATAAGCATCTTAGCAATTTACTTAATCGGTTCATGCTTTAAGGCGTGTAGAATCTATACTAGTTAAGAAAATTACAGCTACCACAACTAATGGAAATTTATCAACCAACCTTCATCTGCACAAATATTGAATTCTTCCTTTATATAAGCCACTCTCTTTTCACGGGAGTAGATATATACGTTGGGCGCCGTCTTCACTTTGTTTTAGCTTGTTGGTAGTATTAGCCCATCAAATAGGTCGTAGTCACATAAACAAATGAGCATGCGATGAAAATAGGAGGCGTCAGTAATCGGGGTGGAGCGACGATGTCGAATGCCACATGATCAAAATGAGTATGGTGCTAAGCCTTCGTGCAAGTCGAGCTGGATCTGGAAAACATTCGACTAAGGGTCTCAGAACATCTACCATTACGAGTCATCTTGTGCGCTTCATTAGACACTGGGCATGTGGATTAGAAGCAAGCATGAAGGACCTTCCTGTTAGAGAGAGAGAGAGAGAGAGAGAGAGAGAGAGAGAGAGAGAGAGAGAGGCCGATCAAGTTTTGCCGTAACTTTCACTTTCATCACAGTTTGTATCGCCATCGCTCGAGCGCATCATCAGAACAAAAATGTCCCATATATTTTTACAACTTATTTAATAATGTAATAAAAAATAACCTTCATTGCTAAGTTAAACAAAAAAAATGAAAATCGTTATAGAACAGTTTAACTCTTAAATTGCTACTTTGGCCAATTTCTCTTTGAAAAGTTATTTATATGTGGATGAAGTTCTTTTTGCTTTTCTTTTCTCTACATATTTTCATCTGAAGATAAAACACATGTGAATATAAGTGACACATGTACTCTCTGCGGTCCTGCTATTAGCCACTTCAGCCGCCGCACCTCGTCGGCGGCGGGATCCCGTGGTTGATGCGTCCGTGAACTCGCCCGATGGTACACAACCGCCCAACTCCTCACCGCAAGGTCAGATTTCTAACCCGCCGGGCGAAAACCTCGGCGCGATTTCTTGAGCTGCCCAGGAACCTGTGGGGATCTTGTGGGGAACGAGAGGCGAGGGTTTGTATCAGCAGAACAGACAATTAAGAGAACAAGGAAGATAGAGGGTGCACATTCCTGCTATTAATCCAGACGATCAAGAGATTCCTCCAATGGTTGCATGCTAGTCTAAGGATCAGCTCCGTCCGTGGTTGTCCCCAGTTTTAGTTCTTTGGAATGATCATATTTAATGTGTGTACTGCTTGTTTGGCACATATGTGGGTCCGATTATTCTTCTATAAGTCTTAGATCTCTGCATCTTGTAAGGTGAAACATGTAGCATCTTAGCAATTTACTTCATCGGTTCATGCTTTAAGATGTGTAGAATCTATATTAGTTAAGAAAAGTACAACTACCATAACTAAAGGAAAATTATCACATGTAGATAAATAAATTCTCCAACAATCTTCACCAGCACAAATATTGATTTGTTCCTTTATATAAGCCACCCCCTTTAATGGGAGTAGATAGATATATTGGGCGGCTTCACTTTGTTTTAACTTGTTGGTAGCATTAGCCCATTGAGGGCATGCACATGAGAGAAACTAAAGAGACAAATGAGCACGCAATGAAAATAGGAGGCATCGGTAATCGGCGTGAAGCGATGATCTTGAATGTCGCATGATCAAAATGAGTATGGTGCTAGGTCTTCGTGCCAAGCCGAGCCGGATCTGTAAAACGTACAACTATGAATCTCGGAACATCTACCATTACGAGTTATCTTGTGTGTTTCATTAGACACCGTGCACATGGATTAGAAGCAAGCACGGAGGACCTTCCTGTTAGAGAGAGGCGCTTGGTCGAGTTTTGATGTAACTTTCAGTTGCATCAGAATTTGTACCGCCACCACTCGAGCATCGCCACAACAAAAATGTTCCATATAGTTCTTACAACTTATTTTTTTAAAAGTAAAAACAATAACCTCCATTGCTAAGATGCACAATTTGTTTGAAAATCATTATAGAAAAGTTAACTCTTAAATTGCTACCATGGCCAATTTCTCTTTGAACAATTATATTTATATGTGCATGGAGTTCTTTTTGCTATTTTGTCTCTCTCCATATTTTCATTTCAAGATAAAACACGTGTGAATATACGTGACGCACATACTTTCTCCGGTCCTGCTATTGCCCACTCCAGCCGCCGTCGCCGTCCGTCGTCGTTGTCCTCATCGTCGGCGAGATTCTGTGGTTGATGTGGCCATGAACTCCCTCGATGGCCGCGCAGCCACGCAGCTCCTCGCCGCAAGGTCAGATTCCTAACCCACCTGGCCAAAACCTCCACGAGTTCCTGAGTTGTCTGGGAACCCTGAGTGGGGAATCTCGTGGGGAATGAGAGGCGATGGTTTGTATCAGCAAAACCGGGCAATTAGATACCGTGGTTTCCCTCTAGAGAGTGGAGAGGACCACCCAAGTTTGTCAGATTGATTTCAGCGTTACTTTTTTTGGAGACAAGGCTTAAAATTTCGGGGTTTCATCCTCGCCATGTATAATGTCCATTTTCTCCAAGTTTCTTCTTCTCTATGTGCCGGCCCTCTATTATTGCGGCATCTAGGCCGGCTCTGGTTTGTTTTCTTCTTGTTTATGGTTGCCATCATTGATGATGCCGTTGAATCCGGTCTTGGGCTTCTAGATACGACAAAGCAGTTCTCTGTGCAGATTATTTGTCGATGTCATTTATCTATGAGTGATGGAACCATGAATTAGCTAGCCTCCGTAAATTATAATTGAGCTCTTCATGAAACTTGCTACTACTCTCTTATTTGTTTCAATCAGAGTAATGACTTGGATTCACCATTATCTGGGATTGTCATTTTGTTGCATCGAATTACCGGATGGGGTCCACACTGGATGTAACACTCCAGGAGCATGGACTTTCTGCTTCTGTGCGAAGAATACAAAATTTTGTAGACAGAAGATTATATCTGTGAAATTCCTGGCACATGATCTATTTGTCAGGTTGTAAAATTCTAGGGAGAATGAGACCTAGCACACACTCAGTTTAGTTTCTCCAGCACCCACTTGTTGGATCTTTCACGCCAGCGGAACAAATAAATGGATAAGATGAAAATTCGAGGCAATAATAAGTACTCCCTCCGCCCGAAAATACTTGCCGGAGAAATGGATAAAATGGATGTATCTAGAACTAAATACGTTTAGATACATCACATCCATTTTTCCAACAAGCATTTTCGGACGGAGGGAGTAGTATATAACATTAAGAGCATATGAGGAGAAATGTATACACAAACTTGATACCAGGAGGAATTCCTGCTGCACTAAAGATTGTAGGCAATAACAAGTTTGTTCAACTTTCTCTTAAACTAACCTAAATCTTCTAATGCGTCTATAGGTGCAAACCTAATTCATCGAATGCATCAGAGTACTGACTTGATGAAGTTGGTTCTGAGAATTGTACGAGACTAGTGCTTGATCATATGGAGCCCCTAGCCCTTGCCAGTGCCGCTGTCGGGCCATGCGGTGGCGGGAGTCGTTCAATATAGTTTTTATTTCATTTTTTGCTAACTGCTCGCTCCTCTCACGACCTCCTCTGGCGCTCCCACGGGCGGCAGGGGAGGAAACCCTAGCCGCCACCGAACCGCGACCTCCTACCCATCCCTCCCCTCGCCGCCGCCAGGGCGTGTCGGCGGGCGAAGCCCGCCCGGCATGGGCGGCGGCGGGGCGCTTTATCCTTCTTGCGAGGTGGGATCGCCGTGGGGCGATCTACCCTGGCCGGAACGCGGCGTTGTGCGGGGCGCGGCGATGCTGGGCTGCCACGGTGGCGGGCGTGGAGGGCTGCACAAGGTGGGCTGCGTGCTGGTGATGGTTACGGCGGCCGGTGGTCGATTTGCCAGATCTGGACGACGCTGGGGCGGTGGCACCTGTGCTAGGCAGAGTCGGGCGAGATCCCCTTTGGGCTGGCATCCGTGGTGCACGCGGTTTTGCTGGTTGCTCGCCGGATTCGTCTTGTTGCTTGCGCTCGGCCTTGTAGATCGGCGCCGAGGCAGGTCGGGGAGGCATCCCCGGGGTGCTCGTGATGTGCTATTGGTGGCTGTGTTTGGCCTGGTGTCGGGTGCAGCTACTGACGGCGGTGGAGTCCGACGGCCCTTCTCGGCATGGAGGCGGGACATGGCGGTGGTGGTCATCTCCTCCGTCAGAGGTGGTCGGCCTGAGGCTGGGTGGTCGGATCTCCAGATCCGTCATCTAGTCCCGGCTACGAGTCGGGGAAACATGGTTGCCGGTGAAAACCGAGTCGACGGCAAGTGATGGCGGCGTTCTGCACCATGACCTTGATGAAGGCATCGTCGTGTAACTATTGTCGACCCACTCGTGTTGTTCCGGGGGAAACCCTAGATCTGGTCTTCCAGATCGGACGATGGCGGCACTACGGTGTTGTTTCTCTCTTGGGTGCATTATTTGTGGAGCAGTGCCGGAAGACAGAGGCGGGAGGTGGAGCGGCTTCGTCTTGCACGGAGCTTTGGTGGAGCTGTCAAGTCATGCCTGGCCGACAGGTGCTACGCTGAGTCATGCCTGGTTGGCAGGTGCTACACACGACAGATCTTCCAGAGTCTTCCCGTCAAGGCGAATGAGCGCAGGGCGGTGGCGTCGTTGGGCGCCGTGGTGGCGTCGACGGATGTCCAGACTGACAAAGACAATGCGGATATCTCTCCTGAAGATGGGTCAGTGGTCCGATGATGATGGCGGCTTCTAAAACGTGTGCATGTGGTGTGGGCTTTAGGTAGGCTGCACCGGCTGTTGGTCTTGATACGTTATATGGATGGACCGGCGACGACACCAGTTTTAGATATAGGGAGTGAGAGCACTCCATATTATCGAGTTTGTAGGTGTGAGTGACGGCTTTGGGTGGATTGATGTATGTTGTTGTCAGATCTTTGTGGAATGATTAATAAAGATGGTTGCATGCATCAATTGATGCAGAGGCCGGGGGTTGAACCTCCTTTTCTAAAAAAAAGTTTCATTTTTTGCTTGATAATTTTACACCCTTCATTTCTTTCGACTAGATGATTTGCAGTTGGACAATACTGAAAGTTTTTGTCGGCTCGATCTGCTTCGCATGCAACCTGATGGTTCATTATGAAATTGGAAAGTGTGTGTGGGGGGGGGGGGGGGGTAGGTTTCTCGATGAGGAACATGAATAAATGGAATCAAAATTTTAATCACTGGGAACAAGATTCTATTCAGAAATAAGAGAGGATCAAATCATATTCGCGAAGAGTAAATGAAACTGCGATTATGTCTTTATATGATTTTCAAGAGCAGGATTTTTTTTTTGCGATCAAGAGCAGCATTTTTCTAAAAACAAATAATTGCCGAGGGAGCTTCAGATGAAAGCAAAGAAGAGAGCGGACATACATTCACTAATCCAAACAATCTAGAGAGTTCATCCAATGGTTGGGTTCCATGCTAGTCAAGTGGGTTGCTAGGGATCGGCCCCATCAGTGATGTGTGTACTTCTTGTTTGGCACATGTGTGGGTCCGATTATTCTTCTGTAAGGTGAAACATGTAGCACCTTAGCAATTACTTCATCAACGGCAACAAAGAATAACAATTACTTCATCAATTCAAGCTTTAAGATGTCTGTGAAATCAATATTAGTTAAGAAAAATATACCTATTCCGCAACTAAAGAAAATTTATCACATGTAGATAAATTAGTTCTTCACCAACTTTCACCTGCTCAAACATTGATTTCCCCTTTTATATAAGCCACTCTCTTTTCATAGGAGTAGACAGATATGTTGCACGCCTTCACTTTGTTTTCACTTGTTGGTAACATTAGCCAAGTTCATCAAATAGGTCGTAGTCATATAAACAATAGAGGTGCATGCGCATGAGAGAAGCTGAAAAGATTAATGAGCACACGATGGAAATATGAGGCATCGGTAATTGAGGTGGAGCGACCGTGACAACTCCGACGGGATTGAAATGATTATGGTGCCAGGCCTTCGTCCCAAGTCGAGCAACACTTGAAGAACTCACGGCTGCAGTTCTCGAAAACGCTACCATTACGAGTTATCTGGTGTGTTTCATTAGACACCATGCATGTGGATTACAAGCAAGCGCGACTGTCCTTTCCTTTTGAAGAGAGAGCTTGATCGAGTTCTGACATAACTTTTAGTTTCAACACACATTGTATTTGAGCGAACCTGGACAAAGATATACCATAGTAGTTCTTACAGCTTAGTTAATGGCGTAAATGAATAATACCCTCCGTTGGTAAGGTGCAAATAAATAAGTTATATAGAACAGGTTAACCTCTTAAAGAGTTATTTCAATATGTGCGTAGAGTTCTTTTCTGTATTCTTTGACATTTTGAAATATATTTTTCGATGGCAGGAGCATATGCTCCCATGTGCGTCTTTTTTCTCCATATTTTCATGTGAAGATAAAGCACGTGTGAATATACGTGACCAACGTACTCTCTCCCGCCCTGCTATTATGCACTTCCGCGGTTCCGCCGCCGCCGCCCGTCCTCGTCGTCGGCGAGATCCCGTGGTTGATGCGGCCGTGAACTTTCCCAGTGGCCACGCAGCCGCCCAGCTCCTCGCTGCAAGGTCAGATTCCTCGTCTCGGCCCGATTCCTCGTCTCGACCCTCCTCGCGCCTCGCCGATTAAGCACCACCCTGCACGGGGGATCTCGCGGCTAACGAGAGGCGAGGCTTTGTGTAAGCACAACCGGGCAATTAGAGACTGCGGTACGTTGCCCTATGGAGAGCGCCCCGGCCCCAAGTTTGTGTGTGTTATCTCCGCGATTCATGGTGGTCGATCCCAACTCAACTCTTTTTTGAAGTTCGCGAGCAGCTTTGTCAAATTAGGGCTGATGTTGAATGATTCTCTTTGGACGCCGATAACGCCCACACGTGTAGGCGTTAAGGGGTCTACTCACACAATTTATGTGGTGTTTAAGAGGATCAGATCACACGCCTACGTTAGTTTTAGAGGGTCCACCACATAGGAAACGCTGAGCGGCGATTGTGAAGGCGATTGTGTGGCGATCTACTTCCTTCGCTAGGGTTAGGGTTTCCGGACGGGGGTGGTGTGTTTCCGGTGGTGCGCTGGGGAGACGACGGCGTCTTCCTTGGCACAGATCGGTGCAAGTTCTCTCCTCCACGGGCGGAGCCATGGCGGACAGAGCGAGCGGAAAACTGACAGGGACTCCGGCGGAAAAGGCGAACCCGGCGGCGGTGGTGACTCCGGGTAGATCGGGGAGCGGGGATCATGCAAAGTCCCCGACTGAGAGTAAAACGCCGGATCCCTCGTCGAGCCTCTCAGCACGACTGGGAGGTATGGTGCTGATGGACAAGGAGGCGGCAGGCTTTGTCTTCAAGGAAACAGATCAGAGTATGCCCAAGATGACGAAGTGGTCTGCAGTTGGGAAATCCTTTTCCCCGAGACCGATCAACAAAGTCGTGCTTGAACGTACGATGCAGAGGGCATGGGGACTGCATAAAGAAGCTCGATTCCGAGACATGGGAGATAACATATTCGTTGTACACTTCGGGAGCGAGGGAGATTGGAGGCATGCGATGAACAATGGACCGTGGCAGTATGATTTCAATGTTTTAGTCCTGAAGGAGTATGAGAGTATCCGGCCGTCTGAGATGGTATTTGATCATGTGGACGTGTGGTTCAGAGTCTCAGATCTGCCGCCAGGAAAGCGAACTGAGGTTTTTGGGAAAGCCCTTGGTGATTGGCTAGGTGAAGTTGTCAAGGTAGATGTGGATAGAGATGGAATGGCCAGAGGCAATCAGCTAAGAGTTAGAGCTAGAATCCCGATAACTGAGCCATTGGTTCGAGGTTTCAACCTCAAAACTTCAGCGGAGGACAAAACTGGCACTTGGTTTCAGTTCCAATATGAGAAAATACCACACTTTTGCTTTGAGTGTGGCAGGCTGGTGCATGGCGATGGTCACTGTGTCCCTCCGGTTGATTCATCTCTACAGTGGGGGGCGGGGGGGGGGGGGGGGGGGGGGTTGGCTGAGGGCCTCTCCGGGCAAGAGCACTGGCTCCATGAATGAACCCAAGGGAGGAAAAGTAAATAGCAGCATCTTTGCAAGCTCTCAATCAAATGATAAACACAAGGAACAAGAGAGCCAGGCTAGGGTGAGGGATCTTCCTACAAAGCGGAACTTGCAGGCAGAATTTAATCATCCGGCTAGCTCGCGCACTGGCGTCGAGAGGAGGCATGATCGTGAAGAGGTCAATAGTCCAGGAAAGAACCATCTTCGAGGAGAGTGGACGTCTGAAAGAGATCTCAGGCACGAGTTGGAAAGGAAAAGGGAATGGGAGCTTCGTGAACAGCTAAAAAGACAGCAAAGGCAGCGGGAATATGAAAGGGAACAAGCTGACAAGTGGAGGCAGCGGGAGCACGCAATGGCCGCATCCAGGCACATAGAGGGGAACTATGACCATCGTGAGATCTACCCTACAGAAAGAAAGAAGGGCTACTACGTGCGTAAGCCACGACAGGATCATGAAGCTAGGAGGGTCAGGGGGGAGAGCCCCAAAACCTCAACCACCATAGGGAAGAGCAGGCCGAAGCAAGTATGGGTACCGAAGGAAGACAGTGACAGGATGGATGGGCATGATACTTTCATTCGTGACACTAGGAGGAGGACGGCTACGGTGTTTGATCGTATTTCGGAGTATGAAAATACAGTGGCGGACCCTGCCCAGGAGCAGGGCCGCCGGGACCAATGAATATCCTAGCCTAGAACTGTCGAGGACTGGGGTTGGACTCGACAGTAGGCGAATTACGAGACCTGGTAAGGTCCTACAACCCAGCGGTGGTGTTCTTATCTGAAACAAAGAAGAGGTCACGAGCGATGCAGAAAATACAATGGAGCCTAGGCTTCAATAAGGGGGTGGCGGTGGATTGTGACGGGAAAAGCGGAGGTTTATCACTATGGTGGAGAGACTATCTGGATGTTACGGTAAGGCCTTGGAGCCAGTACTACATTGATGCAGAAATAGTGGCAGATGGGAACACTTTTAGATTCACTGGAATCTATGGTGAACCATGCGTGGAAAAGAGACAGAGAACTTGGGAGGTTATCCGATACCTGCGCCGACAAGATGATCTACCTTGATTGTGTGCAGGTGACTTTAATGAAGCCTTGGAGCAGTCGGAGCAACAAGGAGGTAAACCAAGGAGTCTACGGCAGATTGAAGCTTTTCGGGACTGTCTCACGGATTGCGATCTAGCTGATATGGGATTCTCAGGCTATCCGTTCACTTGGGACAACAAGAGGGATGCGAGCGAGAATATTCAGCTGAGACTAGACCGAGCCACCAGCAATGCTAAGTTCATGCAATTGTTCCCCGGTTCTGAAGTTCAACACGTAATTACCAAGGAGTCAGACCATCAGGCTCTGATTGTGCGTGTCTCGTCGGCACTGGCCGGTGGGACACAACGAATGAAGAGGCCTTTCCAGTATGAGGCTGCTTGGGCTAGGCATGAGCAATACGAGGAGATGGTGGAGGCTGCATGGAGTGAGGCGCATGCAACCAATAGGGAGCAAGGGGGGATAGGAGCCACATGCAACAAACTACATCAGCTATCCAGCGCCATGCAAACATGGAATCGAAACGTTTTTGGCTCGTTCAAGAGGCAGATTGAACACCTAAAAGGTCAGCTGATGAATGCTAAAGAACGGGCTCGTGTCACTGGATACGGGCAGGAAGTGAAGGACATAGAAGACCAACTACATGAGTTATATGAGAGGGAGGAGGTGTATTACAAGCAGCGGACTCATATGGATTGGCTACTCGAAGGTGATCGGAACACAAGGTATTTCCAGAATAGAGCATCCCATCGAATGAGGAAAAATACAGTTAAGTCACTACGATGGGAAGACGGCTCTAAGTGCACAGATGATGTGGGAATGAGAGAAATGGCGGCCGCTTTCTACGAACAGCTTTTCTCATCAGAAGGATCAGCGGAGAGTGAACGGATTTTGGCGCTGTTTGCACCGATAGTTACTCCTGATATGAATTCTAAGTTATTGGAAGCTGTTTCTGATGACGAAATTGAGAGGGCGCTGTTCCAAATGGGACCAACAAAGTCATCGGGTCCGGATGGTTTTCCGGCCATGTTTTACCAACGACACTGGTCGTTGGTAAAGGAAGATGTGTGCAAGGCTGTGAAAGAATTTCTGGCAGGCAACGCAGCACCTAGTGGATTCAACGACACCATTATTGTTATGATCTCGAAGGTAAACTCACCGGAGTTACTTTCACAATTTCGACCCATAAACCTATGTAACGTCCTATATAAAATAGCGGCGAAGGTGCTGGCGAACAGGCTCAAAGTGGTGCTGCCCATATTGATATCTGAGGAGCAGAGCGCCTTTGTCCCGGGGAGACTAATCACGGACAACGTTCTGGTTGCCTATGAATGTGTACATGCTATTCGGAAAAGGAAACGTAGGAAACCTTTTTGTGCGGTGAAACTGGATATGATGAAGGCCTATGATAGAGTGGAATGAAGGTCCCATCTTTGGACCTCCCCACCACGGTGGGCAGCCCCAAGTATCTCTCACTCAAGGCCTCCGAATTGATGCCTACCGTTTGCTTCAATAGTGTTTTATCCTCCTCCCTTGTTCCTTTACCGAAAAAAATGGCCGACTTTTGCAAGTTTACCTTTTGGCCGGAAGCCCTCTCATAGTTTTGCAAAATAGTTCGTAGCACCTCCGGGTTTTCTATGGAGCCCTCGAGGAATACCACACTATCGTTTGCGAATAAAAGGTGAGTTATCGTGGGGCCAGTGCTCCCAAACGACACCCCCTTGATCTCCTTCCTTTCTTGGGCATGTTGTAGTAGGGCTGAGAACCCCTCTACACAAAAGAGAAATAGATAGGGTGATAGTGGATCACCTTGCCGAAGACCTCGAGATGACACAAAACTTCGCGAGAGGCCCCCATTCAGCTTAACTTTGTACTTGGAAGAAGTTACACAACGCATGATCATATCTATCCATTGGCCATCAAAGCCAAGTCTCTCCATCATCTGTCGTAAGAACACCCAGTATGTTAGTGAGAGTGCGGGAAAAAAGGTGGCGGGATACAAAGGGCAAGGTCTGTCAAAAACTGCTAGAGAAGTACTCGTCAAATCCGGGCTTCAGTCCACACCAACTTTCACCATGAGCTGTTTTCAACTCACAAAGAAAATGTGCGGGAAATTGTCATCTATTTCGTCAAACTTCTGGTGGGGTGCAGTGAACGATGAGAAGAAGGTGCATTGGATAGCATGGGACAAAATGTGCACGAGGAAGCATGAAGGAGGACTGGGGTTTAGCGATCCAGAGGTGTTTAACCAAGCGTTGCTCGCAAAGCAGGCTTGGCGGATGCTACAGAGTCCAAACTCTCTCTGTGCACGTGTTCTCAAAGCCCGGTACTTCCCTGATAGTTCAATTCTGAGTGCAACATGCCCTCAAGGGGGGTCTTTCGCTTTCAGGAGCATAATCCATGGAAGAAATCTGCTGCTTGACGGCCTTATATGGAGAATAGGAGATGGGAGCAAGATCAGGATCCACCATGATAATTGGATACCGAGGAAAGGTAGTCTTAAGCCACTGGGCCAAACCTACATCCACGGTAGGAACAAGGTTTCAGATTTACTGAATGCTCATGGTACTGCCTGGGACCGGGCCAAGGTTGAGGAGATGTTTCCTCCTGACGAGGCGCAAGAAATACTGCAAATTCAGATTGGGGGCCCGGGAGTTGTGGATTATCAAGCCTGGAACTTTACAAAGAACGGGATATTTACCGTGAGATCGGCTTACCATTTGAGAATGATGCAAAAGCGTGTAAAGTCCGGACAGCCGGAGTCATCGTCGTTTGTAGCAAAGCATCGCGCATGGTTAGGGCTGTGGGACTCGATTGCCCCTGGAAAGGTTAAAACGCACATGTGGAGACTCATCAGGAACGGACTAGCTATCGGTTCGCAGCTCCAAAGGAGAAGTATTAAGAAAGGAGTGGTCTGTGTTGCGTGCGGAAGGGAAGAAACCAACTACCACCGATTCCGGGCCTGCGATCATTCAGCAAAGTTTTGGAAAATCCTTCACTCGGAAATGGGGGTTCCGGTGGCGATCCCACCGGTTACTGTAAGCTCCCAGGGTGATCTCACCAACTGGCTGTTAGGTTGGTTCGCTGTTGCGTCGGACGATAAGAAAGCAGTTATGTTGCAAGGAGTTTATGGGCTCTGGCTGGCTAGGAACAATGCGAGAGATGGAAGGAAGATGGAGGATGCGGGAGACATTGCAAGAACTGTCCTCAGTGTGATGGAGCAATGGCAAGCTACCAATGGACGTACCAGCAGGATAGCTAAACCCACTCCAGTATAGAAATGGGAACCTCCGGAACAGGGCTGGGTTAAGGCAAATGTCGACGGTGCCACGTCCAAAGCAGGGACAAAGGGAGGAGCGGGTGTGGTATTCAGAAATCATGAAGGAGCCTTCCTTGGTGGTGCCTGCCATTGGTTTCAGGGATGCTCGGTGTCGGTGTCAAAACCGGCGGATCTCGGGTAGGGGGTCCCGAACTGTGCGCCTAGGCGGATGGTAACAGGAGACGAGGGACACGATGTTTTTACCCAGGTTCGGGCCCTCTTGATGGAGGTAAAACCCTACGTCCTGCTTGATTAATATTGATGATGTGGGTTACAAGATTAGATCTACCACGAGATCAAGGAGGCTAAACCCTAGAAGCTAGCCTATGGTATGATTGTTGTTCGTCCTATGGACTAAAGCCATCCGGTTTATATAGACACCGGAGAGGGCTAGGGTTACACAGAGTCGGTTACAATGGTAGGAGATCTACATATCCGTATCGCCAAGCTTGCCTTCCACGCCAAGGAAAGTCCCATCCGGACACGGGACGAAGTCTTCAATCTTGTATCTTCATAGTCTTGGAGTCCGGCCGATGATGATAGTTCGGCTATCCGGACACCCCCTAGTCCGGAACTCCCTCACTCGGACTCTGTAGTTGCTGAACTTCACGCGTGTCGCAGGGCGGTCCAACTAGCGGATGAGGTCAATGCACTCCGACTGCACATTGAGACGGACAACCAAGAAATAGTAAGCAAGTTACAGAGCATGGAGAGAGATATGTCGGCGTTGGGACCTGTCATCGAAGAAGTCAAAATGATGCTGCGGGAGCGAGATCAATGGAAGATCAGCTGGGTTCGTCGCTCCGCAAACAGTGTTGCTCACGCCCTAGCTAGGGAAGGAGTATCTAGTGAGATGTGTAAGGTTTGGTTACACCAACCTCCTGATTGTATTTTGCATACTTTAGCGGCAGAGATTCCTGCCTACTATGAATAAATAGGACAAGGCTTTGAAACTCAAAAAAAAAGATCACACGCCTACGTGTGGGCAAAACAAGTAATGCCCACACGTCTCTTTTTTTTCTCGCGGTCCCTCTCACATGCCTGCATGTGGGCAAAATAGATAACGCACACACCCCCGTACGTCAAGCCTCCTACCTTATGGCCCCGCACGCCCCGCGTGATAGTCACCAGCGTCCTCGCAGTTGCCATGGTCTGAACCCTCTTCCATGTTCATTTAACTGCAGTTGTCATGTCGCAGAACTACAGTTGCCATGTTGGACAACTAAAGTTGCCATGGTTGCTCAACTACAGTTGCCATGTATGGTTTGGTCTACTGTAGTTGCCATGATTCAAAACTTTAGGAGTTGCCACCTACTAACACTAGGCAGTTGAGAGAGTTGCCATGTGCTCACAAGCACGCTAGGGCAGTTGCCATGTAGAAGGAAGAGTTGCCATCTGCTTACGTGTACGCTAGGGCAGTTGTCATGTACCATGCAAAAACACATGACAACTCAGGTAAAAGAGAGTTGTCATTTGTTTACATGCACACTAGGCGGTTGTCGTGTACCCTGCAAAACACATGGCAACTGACATGTTCGGGTAAAAAAAGAGAGTTGTCATCTGCTTACAAGTACACTAGGGCAGTTGTCATGTACATTGCAAAACACATGGCAACTGGGAGCTTGGGTGTGGAAGAGGAGACGGGCGTGTGGGCGAGATGACAAATGCCCACACACAAGCCCTTGTGCGTGAGTGAAAACTGGCGTGTGGGCGAACTGCTAAACGCCCACACATCGGCCCTTCCGTGTGGTGAAACGGACGTGTGGGCGACCGGGTGAATGCTCACACACGAGCCTAGTCCTACATGGCACCACGAACATGCCAAGATTCGTGCACCCACAAGCGGACGTGGATCCATGCGTGTGGGAGAGATGCAAACGCCCACACATGTGGGCGTTACTGTTTCCGTTCTCTTTTTTGAAGATAATCAAGTTTTGTGTTCCTGAACGGCTTAATTTCTTGCAGGATCCGCTGACAAACAGTACAGATGCTACAGCGTGGAGCATGAGAGTGGATTTGGGCAAGTAAACGGAGCGATGAAGGTGCCTAACCTCTCTACCGGAGTGAAGCGGAAGCTTCGCCGCCTTTCTGGCCCTCGCCTCCCCGGAGGGAGCCGCCGCTCGAAATCACTAGTTAAGGAGTAGTCCTTGCAGCGATCACTCCAACTTCCCAGGTTACAACAAGTGGCGTGCTGTATGTGCGCCACTTGTTGCAACCTGAGAGTTTTCCCTTTTTTCGTAGATTCGTTTATTCAAAACGTTTTATCTCTTAAAATCGTGCGTTCAAATCTTGAACCAGTTTCGCCGTTGGATTCCTCGCGTCAAGATCTTCAAAATTAGATCCCATGTTGATAGGTTTTGACGAACTTTTTTTCACGAAAAAACCGAACAAAAATACCGACGAAAAAACCGAACCGAGAACACGGGTTTTATTTCCTTTCCGAAAGAGGCACAACCGTGCCTCTGTCGAAATCACAACCGTGCCTCTGTCGAAATCACAACCGTGCCTCTCGCAGAAGCAAAACCGTGCCTCTCGCCTAAGAAAAAAAACACGTTTTTCCCTTTCCGAAAGAGGCACGCCCGTGCCTCTCGCGAAAGCACAACCGTGCCTCTCACGGAAGCAAAACCGTGCCTCTTGCGAAAAAAACAGAAAACGTGTTTTTTTTTCGTTTCGAGGAGGCACGGCCGTGACTCTCGCGAAATCACAACCGTGCCTCTCGCGGAAGCAAAACCATGCCTCTCGCAAAAGAAAAAATAAATAGGAAACACGTTTTTTTCCGTTTCCAAGAGGCATGGTCGTGCCTCTCGCGAAAGCACAACCGTGCCTCTCGTGAAAACAGAACCGTGACTCGCGAAAAAAATGCTTTTTTTGCGGAAAAATATATTTTTTTCGAAAAAAAAATTGGTCGAAAAGCTAGGGAAGACCGGTGGAAAACCAAAACGTCAAAAAAACCCTGGAAAAAATCGTTAAAAAGCCGAAAACGTGTGCGGAAAAAAAATCCGAAGGGAGCACCCAGAGCGTGACACATGGCGAATGGCTGAGAGCATGCCAAGTGATGCTGATCGTTGCGAGGCTCCCGAAGGAACGCTCGTTAATTAGTTGCTCCCGCCGCCGCTGTCTGCAGTTGCATTTCTTTGGGGAGACCCGTATGGGCCGTTGAACGGTCAGGTAAAGGCAGGTCGGCCCGATGGCTTTGCTGGGACATTGTTGACAACGGGCTATAGCCAGTCGGCTCATAACTTACTTCTTTTCCTTCACGGAAAGATATTCCCGTGGTGCTGGGTTCCCTCGAGTTAGGGTTTTGTTTTCTCGCGGCGGCGACTACAACGCCGTCGAGTAGATCGTTTCCTTCCCTATCGCTGATCTCTCTCTGTCCTCCTCCGTCGCTCACCAGACGCGAGGCTAGGCAGGGAACGGTGGTTCTAGGGTTTCCCCAATATACCCGGTCAGTTTTGCATCGGGTAAGGTTCTTCTGATGGCTGCTTATGGGGCCTCGGGCTCCTCGGGCACAAGCGACATCGAGCGGATGATGGCAGAGCTGGGGCTGACGGAAGAAGATCTTGATGATGTGATCTTCGATGAGAAAGATGCGCCTCCACAGGGACCCAGATGGATTGCATTGGCTAGGGTAGACACCTCCAAATCGTATAGTAAGACGTGGTTCTACAGAAACATGCGGTTAGCATGGAATATAGCGCAGGAGGCCAAGTTTAAGCCCTTGGAAGATAATTTGTACTCAGTTCAACTGTCCTGTTTAGGAGATTGGGAGAGAGTTATGCATGAGGGGCCTTGGAATTTCCGAGGGGATGCAGTGCTTCTTGCGCCTTATGATGGGGTCTCAAAACCTTCATCTATCAAGCTAGAGACGATTGACATATGGATCCAGATACATGATGTTCCTGATCTGTTTGCTCACCTGGTTACCCCACTAGCTACAAAGGTGGGGGAAGTGCTATTCACAGAACAACCGTCTCATGACTTTGTTGGGAATTTCCATAGGGTGTGGATTCGATTGAATGTGTTTAAACCCCTAAAAAACGTTGTATCTATGATCAGAGGGGGGGAAAGACAGATCTACAGGGTAAAGTATGAGAAGCTGCCAGATTGGTGCGCCGTGTGTGGTATGTTGGGTCATCTCTATAAGGAACACGGTACTGGGATTCATCCCCCTTCGGCTCTAGTCTTCAAGGACTTATGAGCGAGCTGGGCCATGCAAGCGAGCCAAGATCCTGGAGAGGGCTGAGGTGGCAGAGGTGGTCGCAGGGGAGGCCGGACAGGGGGGCGATCAGGCAACCGCCGCAAGGCCAACAAGAACAACTTCCCAGTTTATCAGGAAACGGGAAGGAGAAAGGATGACATGGTAGTTGATGGCAATGGCAAAGATGCGGATATGGATGATCTCACGAGGAAGAGGTTGGCGGGGATGCCGCTGGAGGGCAATGCGCACAACAATACAAAAGGTGATGCTACAGATAAGCTAGCAATCGTGCCAATACCGGTGGGTACCAGCATGGTTAGCCCCCCTCCGATCAGAGACTAGAAGCGGTCGAGGAAAGAAGGCGATGACAATGAAAACCCAAGCAATGTGGTAAAGAGTTTGGCGGGCTCCTTCGAGGAGCACCGCCGGGCCCAATGAGTGCATTATGTTGGAACTGTCGTGGCGTGGGCAAAGCCGCGACAGTCCAGGAACTTCGTGAGTTTGCGAAGAAGTTTTCCCCTACCCTCTTATGCATTATTGAAACACAGATCGAAGGATCTAGGGTAGAAAATTTAGCAAATATGTTGGGTTATGATAAAGCTTATGCAGTTGATAGTCAAGGCAGAAGTGGTGGTTTGGGTTTGTTTTGGAATAATGAAATAAAGATTGAAATTTTGGGTTATTCTTGCTATCATCTTGATGTATCTGTGGAGGAACCGGGGCAAGAGATATGGAGAATGACATGTGTATATGGTGAGTCTAAAACTCATTTGAGGCATCAGACATGGACAGTTCTAAAAAACATTAGTACTTTGAGCTCGTTACCATGGCTTTGTATGGGTGATTTTAACGAGGTTTTGCGTCCAAACGAACATGAGGGTGTTGGACAACGCAGCAATGCGCAAATCCAAGCGTTCCGTGAGGCAATGGACGTTTGCATGCTGCTAGACATTGGACACAAAGGAAGATTTTGGACTTTTGAAAAGAAGGTAACCGGAGGTACCTACACTCAATGCAGACTGGACAGGGCGTTGGCTAATCCTCAGTGGATGGCCCGCTTCCCTTTAGTGAGTCTTGAGAACCATGCAGTGGCTACCTCGGATCATGGCCCAATATTTTTGGATTTTGGCCGAGCTCAAGCAGAAACATCCACAAGATCCTTTTGGTACGAGGCAATGTGGGAGAAACATGATGGATTTGGAGGGGCGGTGAGTACAGAATGGGCAGTCTCAGGACTGTGTGTGACGGTGCAGCAGTTGCATGATAAATTGGCCGCTGTTTCCAAAGGGATCACCAGGTGGAGTAGGCAATCTTTTGGAAACGTGAGAAAGGAGATCAGAGAGCTAAAACTGAAATTAGAGGAATTAAGGGGGGATCCTTTGCGTTTGGCACCATCGCATGCTGAGATCAAAATCAATGAGAGGCTGGTAGAGCTTTATCACAGAGAGGAGATCATGTGGAGGCAACGGGCTCGAGCTGAATGGCTTTCTTCAGGAGACAAGAACACAAAATTCTTCCACCTTCGAGCCAGTCTGAGAAGAAAGAAGAATATGATAAGGGCTCTTGAAAATACACTGGGTGTGGGGGTGAGCGATCCGGAGGAGTTGAAGGTGATGGTGAATGCTTTTTATCAAAATCTTTACACATCAGAGGGGGTGCAAGGAGTGGAGGAGGTACTCGAACATGTCCCACTTAAGGTCACAACAGCAATGAACGCAGATCTTTGCGCACCATATACGCGTGATGAGGGGAAAACTGCCCTCTTCCAGATGTTCCCTACAAAGGCTCCGGGTCCTGACGGATTTCCTGCTCAGTTCTACCAAAAACACTGGGATGTATGTGGAGAAGAAGTGACTAATGCTGTTTTAAGGATTGTGAGAGGGGAAGAGAGCCCTGAGTGCATTAACAATACCATCTTGGTACTCATCCCTAAGGTGAACAATCCCACCCTTCTCTCGTAATTCAGACCGATAAGTTTATGCAATGTTCTGTACAAAATAGCTTCGAAGGTGGTGGCCAACAGGTTGAAGCAAATACTTCTAGATATCATATCTCCAGAACAGTCAGCCTTTGTGCCTGATAGATTGATAATAGATAATATTATATGTGCTTATGAGTGCTTGCATTTTATGAAGAGGAAAAAAATCAAAGAACAATAGTTTTTGTGCTCTAAAACTGGATATGATGAAAGCTTATGATAGATTGGAGTGGGATTATTTGAGAGCCATCATGATCAAGCTGGGATTTGCACAGGCTTGGATTGACACAGTCATGACGATGGTCTCCAGTGTTTCTTTTTCAGTTCTATTTAATGGGGAAAAACTTGAGAGTTTCCACCCATCTAGAGGACTTCGGCAGGGAGATCCCATCTCCCCTTACCTTTTCTTGATTGCAGCAGAGGGCCTTTCGTGCCTCCTGAAATCCAGTTCTCAGTCATCATTGTTGGCAGGTATCAAGGTGGCACCCACGGCCCCAGCCGTTAACCATCTTCTGTTTGCAGATGACAGCCTGTTGCTATTCAAGGCTAGTGTTGAGGGAGCAGAGAAGGTATCAAACCTACTAACGTCCTATTGTGAGGCCTCTGGACAGAAAATCAACAATGCAAAATCATCTATTTTCTTCAGTAAAGGTTGCTCTCAAACTATAAGGGATGGGGTGAAGGACAAACTTCAGGTGCACAATGAGTCTCTCAGTGATCGTTATTTGGGCATGCCAACTGAGGTGGGGCACTCCAAGAATGGTACTTTCAAGTATCTGAGGGACAGAGTTTGGGAGAAAGTGAAAGGATGGATGGGAAAATTACTGTCAGCAGCAGGGAAAGAGGTGTTAATTAAAGCAGTGGCCCAGGCAATTCCGGTCTATTCTATGTCTTGCTTCAGGCTCCCAAGAGGGCTGTGTGACAGTGTTACTTCGATTATTCGGCAGTTTTGGTGGGGAAGCAAGGGTGGTAAGAGAAAATCAACATGGGTTGCATGGGATACAATGACCATGCCAAAATATATGGGAGGTATGGGATTCCGTGATTTAGAGCTTTTCAACCTATCTCTCTTGGCTAGGCAAGCATGGAGGGTGATGGATGATCCTGAGTCATTGAGTGCGAAAATTCTGAAGGCTATATACTTCCCTGATCGCTCTCTTTTGGAGGCAGAGTTGGGCTCTCACCCATCGCAGATTTGGAGAGGTATACTAGATGGGAGGGATATAGTTGCTCAAGGAATCATCCGGCGCATAGGTGATGGAGAGGAGACAAATATATGGAATCATAACTGGATCCCAAGAGAGAGCTTCAGAAGGCCGATTACTTCTTTGGTTCAGAACCCACCTCGACGTGTGTCAGAACTCATAGAGACAGCAATTGCTACTTGGAGAGAAGATCTTGTTCGGGCTGTTTTCTCACCGTTTGATGCGGAGGTGATTGTAAAAATACCTTTATGCACTCGGAGGGTTTCTAATTTTTGGGCTTAGAGCGAAGAACCACGGGTTCACTTTTCAGTCAGCTCAACATACCGTATGCTCATCCGCACGAAGCTGAACAGAGAAGCATGGCTAGAGGGTCGAGAGGGGACGTCAAATGTAGAAGCAGAAGGAGCAGAATGGAAATCGCTGTGGAAGGTGCAGGACCCGTCCAAGGTCGGGGTTTTCTTGTGGAGATTAGCAAAGAACTCGATCCCGTCGATGGCGGTGCTGCAGAGGCGAAATATGGCCACAACTGCAGCATGCAGTTTGTGTGGAGTTCATGACTCATGGAGACATGCTTTGTTGGACTGTCCTATGTCAAGAAGCACGTGGGCTCTTTCGTCCGAAGCCATTCTGGATCAAATGAGTATTAATCAGCAGGAATGTGCAAAGAATTGGATCTTTACCATAGGTAGATCATTACCACCAGAGGATTTCATCAGGTTTGCAATTACTCTATGGGCCATCTGGGGTGCGAGGCGCAAAGCAATATACGAGGATATTTTCAAAAGCCCGTTTGCAGTTCACAATTTCGTTAAATCTTATCTGGGAGAACTTTCGATGGTGACCCAAAAGAAAGAGTCCCAGGGAACGGCAACAGCTGGGTGGTCGGGATGGATAGCACCACCCGAGAATTTTATGAAACTGAATGTAGATGCAGCAGTGAGTAGGGGCAGAAACCATGGAACGGTGGGCACAATATGCAGAAACAGCGACGGTGTTTTTCTTGGTGCATCTGCCTATGTATTCATAAATCAAAACGAAGCAGCAACACTTGAAGCACTAGCTATCAGAGAAGGGCTGGCCTTAGCTCAAGATCTGAATGTAAATAGAGTACATCTAGCCTCAGATTGCCAAGGCGTTGTGACTGAAATCAAGGAGGGAAGTGGTTCAGCTTACAGAGCTATCATCCGGGAGATCAAGATGACGGCTACGTCTTTTAATTCATGTAATATAACTCATGAATCTAGGAGCTCCAATAAGGAGGCTCACAATTTAGCGAAGCATGCTTTAAAGTTAGGGCCTGGTCGTCATGTTTGGCTAGGCCAACCAGAAGGAATTCCCTTCGTCCATGTAAACATTGTGACGGTTTGAAATAAAAGCTTCGCGAGATTGCCTAAAAAAAGATATCGACGGAGTCGCTATGTTACGCCACGTAGCTTCGCCTTACCTCTCATGTTGGGGGCGCGGTCGCCTTAGTTCTCAAAATGATCATATTAATGCGTGCACCGCTTGTTTGACACATGTATGAGTCTCTCCTATAAATCTTTTGTTTTTGCAGGGTAAAGGGAGTTTTTATTGAAAAGTAATAGTGTTACAATCAAGAGGCCACAAGTCCTCAATACAAGGTGGAGCCGACTGTAACCACACAGCTGTTGTTCTCTCTGATCGGCTGTAAGTGGCCAAACGATCTGCGACACAATTCTGACTACGGTGAATTTTCTATGGTAAAAACTCCCTACTACTCATCAACTCCTTAATCTCAAGCACCAACTGCCCATAAGCTGACTTCACCAGGCCATTGTTAGATAAGATTGAGAGTGCTTCAGCGGAATTTGACTGAACGACCACCGGAAGTGAAGTATTCTGTATAGCCAACGCCATGCCCTGCATGAGGGCGTGTATTTCCGCTTCCAGCGAATCGTTGCAATGAAAGATATATCGGTACGCTAGAAAAATGATCTTGCCTTTCTCGTCGCGAAGAATCATGCCAGCAGCAGCTGACCCATCGGAGCCCAGGAAGGACCCATCGACGAACAGGGCAACGTAGCCCGGCTGGGGTGCTGGCCATGGCATGGTCGGGGGCTTCACTTTGTCGAAAGAACCTGAGCACTCGGTAGACACTGTCATCTTGCCCTTGATTATTTCCTCCATGCTAAACCGACCTGCAAGTTTGATGGACCTATAGTAGCTATCAAGGAACTCCACCGTGACATCCGTTGGTGGGATTTCCTTGCCATGTGATTGATATGTCCGCAATTGCCAAAATCGCCAGACTACCATAATCACCATATCCCGGACCTCATCCGTACAGTTAACCAGCACATGCAGTAACCAATCCTTGCCATTGTCAATGAGAATTTCATTAGAGGGGAGAGGCCACCTAGTTCTCATATTCAACCAAATCAGACGCGCATTAGTGCATGTAACTAACGCATGAAAGGAACCCTCCTCTTCCACACCACATAAAGGACAGGTCGAGCGCGTGGAAATATGTTTGAAATTTTTACATTGCGTTGTTGGCAAGGCGCCTGCAACTACCTTCCAAGCCATGATTTTCATCTTCTGAGGTACCGAAAATTTCCACACAGCATTCCAAATTGATCTCGCTCCATCTGGTGCTGAACAAGAAGCTCCCCCCACAAACGCTATGTTATGATCATATGTGGCAAGTCTGTAAGCACTCTTGACCGAGAATTGGCCATTCTTCTCTAGGAACCACGATACGAAATCAGAACGCTGCCTTGGGGATGTCCTTATTTTCACAATATAATCGATGTCCATAGGCCAAAAATTTTCTCTCAACCGATCCATCCGCCATGCACCATTATCATCTAAGAACTCTGACACACGGTTCAGCCGGGATGTGCGTTTAGGAGTAATAGGGCGGAACGAGGTTGCTTTTGGAATACAAGGGTCGTGCCAAGTACGTATGAGCGCCCCATCCCCCACTCGCCAAATAACCCCCTTCTTCAGGAGGTCCAGACCGTATACAATCCCTTTCCACACTGCAGAACCATTGTTAGAGAACACCGAGTCCAGTAAATTACCAGTCGGGAAGTATCTCGCCTTTAGAAGCCTAGCACATAAACTTTCTGGCGAATCTAGAAGGCGTCATGCTTGTTTTGCGAGTAGGGCTTGGTTGAAAGCCCGCATATCCCTGAAGCCCATGCATCCCATAGATTTGGGTAGGCGCATTTTGTCCCAACTCAGCCATGCCATTTTACGCTTCCCCTTTTCAACTCCCCACCAGTACTGACGCTTCATGCGGGTTAACTCATCACAAATCGATGCTGGGAGTTTGAAAACACTCATGACATAAGCTGGTATAGCTTGAGCAACTGATTTAATTAAAATCTCCTTGTTCCCTCATGACATATATTGCTCACTCCAGTCGATTAACCTCTTCCTTAATCTTTCCTGGATAGTTTCAAAATTACCCTTATGCATTCTTCCCTCCGGCACAGGGAGGCCTAGATACTTAGGCTCGAAGACCTCCTGTGTAATTTCCAGAACACCCTTAACATTATTAGCAACTGTGGGCGAGCAGTGATCTGAAAAAAGGATGGAGCACTTTGAAGGATTTATTAATTGGCCAGTAGCCGCCGCATAAGTGTTCAACAAACCTTTAACCAAATTTGCCTGCTGTTCAGAAGCTTGAAAAAACAAGAGTGAATCATCCGCGAATAAAAGATGGGATATTTCCGGAGCACCTCTACAAATTTTCACCCCTTTCAATCCATCCTCTTCCATAGATTTATTGATCAACCTTGATAGGGCATCCGCAACAAAAAGGAAAAGAAAGGGGGATAACGGATCACCATGCCAGAGACCCCGGGACGGGGTAAAAGATTCCAGTAGCTTGCCATTGAACTTCACAGAATATTTAACACATGATACACACGCCATAACACGAGAGACCCAGAACTGGGAGAAGCCCCATTTAAGAAGAGCCCTCTCAAGAAAGTCCCAATCAACTCGGTCATAAGCCTTCGAAAGGTCAAGCTTGTAAGCACACAAAGCCGGTGAATTTTCCTTAACAGATTGTATATGATGGATACATTCGAAGGCAATAATCGAGTTATCTGTAATAAGCCTGCCCGGAATGAACGCACTTTGATTTTCCGAAATTAGCTCTGCTAAGAAAGGTCGTAACCTGTTTACCATGCACTTAGACACGATTTTATACACCACATTGCAAAGACTAATAGGGCGGAAATCCTTTAGTTCATGAGGATGTGGAATTTTCGGTATTAATACCACCGCCGTATCATTGACACAATCTGGCATTATACCTGTTGGGGAACGTAGTAATTTCAAAAAAATTCCTACGCACACGCAAGATCATGGTGATGGCATAGCAATGAGAGGGGAGAGTGTAGTCCACGTACCCTCGTAGACCATAAGCGGAAGCGTTATGACAACGTGGTTGATGTAGTCGTACGTCTTCACGATTCGACCGATCCAAGCACCGAACGTACGGCACCTCCGAGTTCAGCACACGTTCAGCTCGATGACAATCCCCGGGCTCCGATCCAGCAAAGCTTCGGGGATGAGTTCCGTCAGCACGACGGCGTGGTGACGATGATGATGCTCTACCGGCGCAGGGCTTCGCCTAAACTCCGCGACGATATGATCGAGGTGGAATATGGTGGAGGGGGGCACCGCACACGGCTAAGGAACGATCCGTAGATCAACTTGTGTGTCTATGGGGTGCCCCCCTGCCCCCGTATATAAAGGAGCAAGGGGGGAGGCCGGCCGGCCCCTTGGGCGCGCCAAGGGAGGAGGAATCCTCCTCCTAGTAGGAGTAGGACTCCTCCTTTCCTACTCCTACTAGGAGGGGGAAGGAAGGGGGAGAGGGGGAAGGAAAGGGGGGGCGCCGCCCCCCCCCTCCTAGTCCAATTCGGCCCATGCTGGCCGCCCCTCTCTCCTTTCCCCTAAGGCCCATAAGGCCCAATACTCTCCCGGGGGGTTCCGGTAACCCCCCCGGCACTCCGGTTTTCTCCGAAATCACCCGGAACACTTCCGGTGTCCGAATATAGTCGTCCAATATATCAATCTTTATGTCTCGACCATTTCGAGACTCCTCGTCATGTCCGTGATCACATCCGGGACTCCGAACAAACTTCGGTACATCAAAACTTATAAACTCATAATAAAACTGTCATCATAATGTTAAGCGTGCGGACCCTACGGGTTCGAGAACTATGTAGACATGACCTAGAACCATTCTCGGTCAATAACCAATAGCGGGACCTGGATGCCCATATTGGTTCCTACATATTCTACGAAGATCTTTATCGGTCAAACCGCATAACAACATACGTTGTTCCCTTTGTCATCGGTATGTTACTTGCCCGAGATTTGATCGTCGGTATCCAATACCTAGTTCAATCTCGTTACCGGCAAGTCTCTTTACTCGTTCTGTAACACATCATCTTATAACTAACTCATTAGTTACAATGCTTGCAAGGCTTAGGTGATGAGTATTACCGAGAGGGCCCAGAGATACCTCTCCGACAATCGGAGTGACAAAACCTAATCTCGAAATACGCCAACCCAACATGTACCTTTGGAGACACTTGTAGTACTCCTTTATAATCACCCAGTTACGTTGTGATGTTTGGTAGCACCCAAAGTGTTCCTCCGGTAAACGGGAGTTGCATAATCTCATAGTTACATGAACATGTATAAGTCATGAAGAAAGCAATAGCAACATACTAAATGATCAAGTGCTAGGCTAACGGAATGGGTCATGTCAATCACATCATTCTCCTAATGATGTGATCCCATTAATCAAATGACAACACATGTCTATGGTTAGGAAACATAACCATCTTTGATTAATGAGCTAGTCAAGTAGAGGCATACTAGTGACTATATGTTTGTCTATGTATTCACACATGTATCATGTTTCCGGTTAATACAATTCTAGCATGAATGATAAACATTTATCATGAAATAAGGAAATAAATAATAACTTTATTATTGCCTCTAGGGCATATTTCCTTCAGTCTCCCACTTGCACTAGAGTCAATAATCTAGTTCACATCGCTATGTGATTTAACACCAATATTCACATCTGCATGTGATTAATACCCATAGTTCACATCATCATGTGATCAACACCCAAAGGGTTTACTAGAGTCAATAATCTAGTTCACATTGCTATGTGATTAACACCCAAAAGAGTACTAAGGTATGATCATGTTTTGCTCGTGAGAGAAGTTTAGTCTACGGGTCTGTCACATTCAGAGCCGTATGTATTTTGCCAATATTCTATGTCTACAATGCTCTGCATGGAGCTACTCTAGATAATTGCTCCCACTTTCAATATGTATCCAGATTGAGACTTAGAGTCATCTAGATTGGTGTAAAAGCTTGCATCATTGTAACTTTAACGACGGGCTCTTTTATCACCTCCATAATCGAGAAACATCTCCTTAGTCCTCACTAAGGATATTCTTGACCCATGTCAAGTGATCTACTTATTGGATCAAAATTGTATTCCTCTGCCAAACACAGAGCAAGGTATACAATAGGTCTGGTTCACGACATAGCATACTTTATAGAACCTATGACTGAGGCATAGGGAATGACTTTTCATTCTCTTTCTATTTTCTGCAATGGTCGGGTCTTGAGTCTTATTCAACTTCACACCTTGTAACACAGGCAAGAACTCCTTCTTTGACTGTTCCATTTTGAACTATTTCAAAAATTTATCAAGGTATGTACTCATTGAAAAATCTTATCAAGCGTCTTGATCTATCTATATAGATCTTGATGCTCAATGTGTAAGCAGCTTCACCGAGGTCTTGCTTTGAAAAACTCTTATTCAAGTATCCTTTTATGCTATCCAGAATTTCCATATCATTTCCAATTAACAATATGTCATCCACATATAATATTAGAAATGCTACAGAGCTCCCACTCACTTTCTTGTAAATACAGGCTTCTTCAAAAGTCTGTATAAAACCATATGCTTTGATCAACTCATCAAAGCATATATTCCAACTCCGAGATGCTTGCACCAGTCCATAGATGGATCGCTGGAGCTTACACAATTTGTTAGCACCTTTAGGATTGACAAAACCTTCTGGTTGCATCATATACAACTCTTCTTTAAGAAAACCATTAAGGAATGCAGTTTTGTTTATCCATTTGCCAGATTTCATAAAATGCGGCAATTGCTAACATGATTCAGACAGACTTAAGCGTAGATACGAGTGAAAAACTCTCATCGTAGTCAACACCTTGAACTTGTCGAAAACCTTTTGCGACAATTCTAGCTTTGTAGATAGTAACACTATCAGCGTCCGTCTTCCTCTTGAAGATCCATTTAATCTCAATGTCTCGCCGATCGTTGGGCAAGTCAATCAAAGTCCATACTTTGTTTTCATACATGGATCTTATCTCAGATCTCATGGCCTCAAGCCATTTTGCGGAATCTGGGCTCACCATCGCTTCTTCATAGTTCGTAGGTTCGTCGTGGTCTAGTAACATAACTTCCAGAACAGGATTACCGTACCACTCTGGTGCGGATCTTACTCTGTAAGACCTACGAGGTTCTGTAGTAACTTAATCTGAAGTTTCATGATCATCATCATTAACTTCCTCACTAATTGGTGTAGTAGTCACAGGAACAGATTTCTGTGATGAACTACTTTCAAATAAGGGAGCAGGTACAGTTACCTCATCAAGTTCTACTTTCCTCCCACTCACTTCTTTCGAGAGAAACTCTTTCTCTAGAAAGGATCCATTCTAAGCAACGAATGTTTTGCCTTTGGATTTGTGATAGAAGGAGTACCCAATAGTTTCCTTTGGGTATTCTATGAAGACGCACTTCTCCGATTTGGGTTCGAGCTTATCAGGTTGAAACTTTTTCATATAAGCATCGCAACTCCAAACTTTAAGAAACGACAGCTTAGGTTTACTGCTAAACCATAGTTCATACGGTGTCGTCTCAACGGATTTAGATGGTGCCCTTTTAAACGTGAATGCAGCTGTCTCTAATGTACAACCCCAAAACGATAGTGGTAAAACCGATAAGAGACATCTTGGATCACACCATATCCAATAAAGTGTGGTTACGACGTTCGGACACACCATAACGTTGTGGTGTTCCAGGTGGCGTGAGATGTGAAACTATTCCACATTGTTTTAATTGAAGACCAAACTCGTAACTCAAATATTTGTCTCCGTGATCAGATCGCAGAAACTTTATTTTCTTGTTACGATGATTTTTCCACTTCACTCTGAAATTCTTTGAACCTTTCAACTATTTCAGACTTATGTTTCATCAAGTAGATATACCCATATCTGCTCAAATCATCTTGTGAAGGTCAGAAAATAATGATACTTGCCACGAGCATCAACACTCATTGGATCGCATACATCGGTATGTATTATTTCCAATAAGTCAGTAGCTTGTTCCACTGTTCCGGAGAACGGAGTTTTAGTCATCTTGCCCAAAAGGCATGGTTCGCAAGCATCAAATGATTCATAACCAAGTGATTCCGAAAATCCATCTTTTATGGAGTTTCTTCATGCGTTTTACACCAATATGACCTAAACGGCAGTGCCACAAATAAGTTGCACTATCATTATTAACTTTACATCTTTTGGTTTCAATATTATGAATATGTGTATCACACGATCGAGATCCAACAAACCATTTTTATTGGGTGTATGACCATAGAAGGTTTTATTCATGTAAACAAAACAATAATTATTCTCTAACTTACATGAATAACCGTATTGCAATAAACATGATCAAATCATATTCATGCTCAACGCAAACGCCAAATAACATTTATTTAGGTTCAACACTAATCCCGAAAGTATAGGGAGTGTGCGATGATGATCATATCAATCTTGGAACTACTTCCAACATTCATCGTCACCTCACCCTCAACTAGTTTCTGTTTATTCTGCAACTCCCGTTTCGAGTTACTACTCTTAGCAACTGAACTAGCATCAAATACCAAGGGGTTGCTATAAACACTAGTAAAGTACACATCAATATCATGTATATCAAATATACCTATGTTCACTTTGCCATCCTTCTTATCCGCCAAATACTTGGGGTAGTTCCACTTCCAGTGACCAGTCCCTTTGCAGTAGAATCACTTAGTCTTAGGCTTAGGTCTAGACTTGGGCTTCTTCACTTGAGCAGCAACTTGCTTGCTGTTCTTCTCGAAGTTCCCCTTCTTCCCTTTGCCCTTTTTCTTGAAACTAGTGATCTTGTCCACCATCAACACTTTGATGTTTTTCTTTGATTTCTACCTTCGCCGATTTTTGCATCGCGAAGAGCTTGGGAATTGTTTTCGTCATCCCTTGCATACTATAGTTCATCACGAAGTTCTAGTAACTTAGTGATGGTGACTAGAGAATTCTGTCAATCACTATCTTATCTGGAAGATTAACTCCCACTTGATTCAAGCGATTGAAGTACCCAGGACAATCTGAGCACATGCTCACTAGTTGAGCGATTCTCCTCCATCTTTTAGCCATAGAACTTGTTGGAGACTTCATATCTCTCAACTCGGGTATTTGCTTGAAATATTAACTTCAACTCCTGGAACATCTCATATGGTCCATGACGTTTAAAACGTCTTTGAAGTCCCAATTCTAAGCCGTTAAGCATGGTGCACTAAACTATCAAGTAGTCATCATATTGAGCTAGCCAAACGTTCATAACGTCTGCATCTGCTCCTACAATAGGTTTGTCACCTAGCGGTGCATCAAGGACATAATTCTTCTGTGCAGCAATAAGGATAAACCTCAGATCACGGATCCAATCCGCATCATTGCTACTAACATCTTTCAACATAATTTTCTCTAGGAACATATCAAAATAAACATATGAAAGCAACAATGCAAGCTATTGATCTACAACATAATTTGCAAAATACTACCAGGACTAAGTTCATGACAAATTTAAGTTCAATTAATCATATTACTTAAGAACTCCCACTTAGACAGACATCTCTCTAGTCATCTAAGTGATCACGTGATCCAAATCAACTAAACCATGTCCGATCATCACGTGAGATGGAGTAGTTTCAATGGTGAACATCACTATGTTGATCATATCTACTATATGATTCACGTTCGACCTTTCGGTCTCCGTGTTCCGAGGCCATATCTGCATATGCTAGGCTCGTCAAGTTTAACCTGAGTATTCCGCGTGTGCAAAACTGTCTTGCACCCGTTGTAGATGGACGTAGAGCTTATCACACCCTATCATCACGTGGTGTCTGGGCACGACGAACTTTGGCAACGGTGCATACTCAGGGAGAACACTTCTTAATAATTTTAGTGAGAGATCATCTTAAAATGCTACCGTCAATCAAAGCAAGATAAGATGCATAAAGGATAAACATCACATGCAATCAATATAAGTGATATGATATGGCCATCATCATCTTGTGCTTGTGATCTCCATCTCCGAAGCATCGTCGTGATCACCATCGTCACCGGCGCGACACCTTGATCTCCATCGTAGCATCGTTGTCGTTTACGCCATCTATTGCTTCTACGACTATCGCTACCGCTTAGTGATAAAGTAAAGCAATTACAGGGCGTTTGCATTTCATACAATAAAGCGACAACCATATGGCTCCTGCCAGTTGCCGATAACTTCGGTTACAAAACATGATCATCTCATACAATAAATATAGCATCACGTCTTGACCATATCACATCACAACATGCCCTGCAAAAACAAGTTAGACATCCTCTACTTTGTTGTTGCAAGTTTTACGTGGCTGCTACGGGCTTAGCAAGAACCGTTCTTACCTACGCATCAAAAAAACCACAACGATAGTTTGTCAAGTTGGTGCTGTTTTAACCTTCGCAAGGACCGGGCGTAGCCACACTCAATTCAGCTAAAGTGAGAGAGACAGACACCCGCCAGCCACCTTTAAGCACGAGTGCTCGTAACGGTGAAACCAGTCTCGCGTAAGCGTACGCGTAATGTCGGTCCGGGCCGCTTCATCTCACAATACCGCCGAACCAAAGTATGGCATGCTGGTAAGCAGTATGACTTGTATCGCCCACAACTCACTTGTGTTCTACTCGTGCATATAACATCAACGCATAAAACCTAGGCTCGGATGCCACTGTTGGGGAACGTAGTAATTTCAAAAAAATTCCTACGCACACGCAAGATCATGGTGATGGCATAGCAATGAGAGGGGAGAGTGTAGTCCACGTACCCTCGTAGACCGTAAGCGGAAGCGTTATGACAACGCGGTTGATGTAGTCGTACGTCTTCATGATTCGACCGATCCAAGCACCGAACGTACGGCACCTCCGAGTTCAGCACACGTTCAGCTCGATGACAATCCCCGGGCTCCGATCCAGCAAAGCTTCGGGGATGAGTTCCGTCAGCACGACAGCGTGGTGACGATGATGATGCTCTACCAGCGCAGGGCTTCGCCTAAACTCCGCGACGATATGACCGAGGTGGAATATGGTGGAGGGGGGCACCGCACACGGCTAAGGAACGATCCGTAGATCAACTTGTGTGTCTATGGGGTGCCCCCTGCCCCCGTATATAAAGGAGCAAGGGGGAGGCTGGCCGGCCCCTTGGGCGCGCCAAGGGAGGAGGAATCCTCCTCCTAGTAGGAGTAGGACTCCTCCTTTCCTACTCCTACTAGGAGGAGGGAGGAAGGGGGAGAGGGGGAAGGAAAGGGGGGGCGCCGCCCCCCCCCCTCCTAGTCCAATTCGGACCAGAGGGGGGGGGGGGCGCGCGGCCCATGCTGGCCGCCCCTCTCTCCTTTCCCCTAAGGCCCATAAGGCCCAATACTCTCCTGGGGGGTTCCGGTAACCCCCCCCCCCCCCCCGGCACTCCGGTTTTCTCCGAAATCACCCGGAACACTTCCGGTGTCCGAATATAGCCGTCCAATATATCAATCTTTATGTCTCGACCATTTCGAGACTCCTCGTCATGTCCGTGATCACATCCGGGACTCCGAACAAACTTCGGTACATCAAAACTTATAAACTCATAATAAAACTGTCATCGTAACGTTAAGCGTGCGGACCCTACGGGTTCGAGAACTATGTAGACATGACCTAGAACCATTCTCGGTCAATAACCAATAGCGGGACCTGGATGCCCATATTGGTTCCTACATATTCTACGAAGATCTTTATCGGTCAAACCGCATAACAACATACGTTGTTCCCTTTATCATCGGTATGTTACTTGCCTGAGATTTGATCGTCGGTATCCAATACCTAGTTCAATCTCGTTACCGGCAAGTCTCTTTACTCGTTCTGTAACACATCATCTTATAACTAACTCATTAGTTACAATGCTTGCAAGGCTTAGGTGATGAGTATTACCGAGAGGGCCCAGAGATACCTCTCCGACAATCAGAGTGACAAAACCTAATCTCGAAATATGCCAACCCAACATGTACCTTTGGAGACACCTGTAGTACTCCTTTATAATCACCCAGTTACGTTGTGACGTTTGGTAGCACCCAAAGTGTTCCTCCGGTAAACGGGAGTTGCATAATCTCATAGTTACAGGAACATGTATAAGTCATGAAGAAAGCAATAGCAACATACTAAACGATCAAGTGCTAGGCTAACAGAATGGGTCATGTCAATCACATCATTCTCCTAATGATGTGATCCCATTAATCAAATGACAACACATGTCTATGGTTAGGAAACATAACCATCTTTGATTAATGAGCTAGTCAAGTAGAGGCATACTAGTGATTATATGTTTGTCTATGTATTCACACATGTATCATGTTTCCGGTTAATACAATTCTAGCATGAATGATAAACATTTATCATGAAATAAGAAAATAAATAATAACTTTATTATTGCTTCTAGGGCATATTTCCTTCAATACCTGTGACAAAGAACTCCTTAACTGCCGCAATAATCTCTGCCTTAAGAACATCCCAGTTACGCTGATAGAAACGCGTCGTGAATCGATCCAACCCTGGAGCCTTTAAAGGCCCTATTTGGAAGAGCGCGTCCGAAATCTCTTTGTCTACTAAAGGCAAACTGAGAGTATCATTCATATTTGCTATAACCCTCTGCTGGATACTATCCAAGACGACCGATGGGTTCAGAGTTGGGTCCTTCGTGTATACTTCCTTGAAGTATGACTGCGACATCCTCTCCATCTCTGAGGGTACAGAGCACCAAGAGCCATCCATCTTTTTCAGGCGCTGAATATGGTTCCTCCTCGCCCTCCAGATTGCTCTACGGTGCAGGTATTTTGTGTTACGTTCACCCTCCTTTAGCCACGTAATACGTGACCGCTGCAGCCACATCATTTCTTCTCTATAAAGGAGTTTGTCTAACTAATTCATCTTATTCCGGATCTGGGACCGATCAGCCCCAGTTAATTGTAGTGCAGCTAGTTGACTCCTTAGCTCTTCTATTTCTTTCAAAACATTACCAAAGTTTTTCCTACTCCATTCTTTCAAATCATTCATAACATGTTGCAAAGACGCAGCCACTGAACCGAGCCCTCCACTCGGCTTATGCTTTACCCATGAATTAGCAACCACGTCTGGAAGGCCTCGGTGGCGCTCCCACATGATTTCGTACTGTGGCGCATTACCTTTCTTTCAAAATGCTTCAACATCCCCCAACTGGATAAGTAGGGGTGCATGATCTGAACAGGGCATTGCGAGATGCAGCACCCTCGTAGCTGGAAATAGGTCCTTCCATGTTTCATCCGCACAAGCACGGTCCAATCTGGCTTGCACATTGCGATCACCGTCTTGCTCGTTATTATATGTATAAGGAACACCTGCAAATCCCAAGTCCATGAGCTCCCACAGCAGCAGACAATCCCTAAACGCTGACATCTGCTTCTCCGACCGCATGGATCGTGAGAGATGCTCATGTTGCCACAAGGCTTCGTTATAATCTCCACAAACGAACCACGATTCCTGCGAAACTGCTCTGAGCCGAGCTAGATGATCCCACATGGCTTGCCTGTTCTCAACTCTTGGCTCGCCATAAACAAACGTCCCTCTCCATGAGGTTCCTCCACCAACATCATCGATACGAACATCGATATAATGACAGCATGCATCAAGAACTGTCACGGGCAGTGACTCATCCCAGAAGAGAGCCAAGCCTCCACTTTTTCCATTACTACTAACACCGTGAAAACCTTTTAAACCTAACCTCCACTTGAGCTTTTCCACTTTAGCTGCATCCTGTCTAGTCTCGCTTAAGAAGACTAGCTTGGGGTCGTTGGCTTTGACGAGGGCCAACACCTCCCGAACTATCCGGCGGTTCCCCACCCCCGGCAGTTCCAAGCGAGGATATTCATTGCGTCCGGCGGTCCTCCACGAGGGAGGCCGCCGATATCTCATGGTTTCCACTTTCCTTTCCCGTCTTCGCACGTTTGCTACTTGTGCTACTTGTGGGGGGAGTTTCCTTCCTTTAGATCCTCCCCGCACCCATCTGTGATTGCCAATAAGGTAGAGTGTTTGTTTGGATGGCCTAAGACGACAGCATCATCCATATTTAATCTCTTCCTTGGATCCTTGTCAACCTCCATCCCCGTACCTGCAGGTTTCTTTGGACTAGAAGCCGTATCTACAAGGGAAGGGTCCAGTTCCTCTTGCGTCTCATTGTTTTTCCTTTTTGAACCATGTGGGGTTTCCTGCCTCACATTAGGGCGAGTAGCCGTGTTTGTCCTGGATGGTTGATTCTCCATCCTACCCTGATTAGGCCCCTCTGCATACAGCCAATCACCGTATTTCATTTTCCTCTCATCATGGATACCCAGACCGCATTCCTTAAATACATGTCCAATGAGGCCGCAAACCTTGCAGAATCTTGCAAGCTTCTCATATCTCACGAGGTAAACTTGTCGTTCCTTAGCACGAACTATACTCACAAATTTCGTCAGAGGACGTTGAATGTCATGCTTCACTCGCACCCTGACATAGTCCCCACGGGTGTTCCCGTTCAAGCGCATGTCCATGATTTCACCAGCATCTTTCAGCAGTTTTTCAACTACCGACTCCTTGCAGTATGCCTCTGGCAACTTATGGATCTGAAGCCAAATCGGCATCTCAGAAATTTCGATCTCATCTGTCTTACTGAACCCATCGTAAGGACACATCAGAACAGCCATGTTATGAAACAGCCAAGGCCCCTGCATCATCATGCGCTCCCAATCCCCCAGGCAAGACGCTTGGACGACGAATCGGTTAGGGCCAACTGGTTTGAATCTCACACTCTGCGCTGGGTTCCACGCCGCGTGCATGTCCTTGTAGAACGCTGATTGACTGAAATTTTTCTCCGTGTGCACCCTAGCTAGGGCAAGCCATCTGACACTTTCATTGATCTCTGGGTCATCCACATCAATCTCGACATCAACAAAGTCCTCATCGTTAAGGTCTAACTGATTGAAGTAGTCGCCAAGATCAGGTTTACCGGCTGCCGCGCCGCTGCCGCTCACGGCGGAGTGCGCGTCCGAGGGAGACGACATCCCGTTTGGGGCAGGAGGAGCGGACCTTGAGGGCGCCCCGAAACCTAGCCCGCCGACGGCGTGAAGAGCGAACTCCGGGATGATCGCGATCGCCAAGGAGGAGTTAAACCCTAGCCGCGTGCGTAGGGGAAAAACTTAATCTAAGACAGCCTTATCATATCCTTCAGACCTGTCCTCTCCTATAAATCTTACACCTGAGTATACCGTAAGGTGAAACACATAGCACCTTAGCAATTTACTTCATCAGTTCAAGCTTTAAGATGTGTAAAAGCTATATTAGTTAAGGAAAATATACCTACTACAACAAAGGGAATTTATCGCATGTAGATAAATAAATTCTCCACCAACATTCACCTGTGTGAATATTGATTTTTTCCCCTTTATATAAGTCACTCTCTTTCAAAGGAGCAGATAAATATGCTGTCCGGTTTCACTTTGTAATTACTTCTTGGTAGCATTGGCCTAGTTCACCAGTCGGAGTCACATAAATCAATACAGGGCACATGAGAGAGGATAACAAGACAAATGAGCGCGCGATGAAAATAGGAGGCGTCGGTAACCAGGGTGGAGCGAAAGTGTCATATGCCATGGGATCAGAATGATTATGGTGCCAAGTGGAGCAAGATCCAAAGAACCCACGGCTAAAGAGGCCGGAACGGCTACCATCAGGAGCTACCATCTGTGTTTTATTAGACACTGTGCGCGTAGATTACAAGCAAAGCATGAAGGACCTTCCTATTAGAGAGAGAATTGATGGAGTTTTGACGTAACTATGAGTTTCGTTACAATTTGGATCGCTACTGCTCAAGGCTTTCAGGACAAACATGTTTGACATGGCTTTTTATAATTTGACGTCCAGTGCTAAGATGAAAAAAAAATCATTATAAAACAGAGAATTGACAAATTGTTATTCCAGCCAATTTCTCTTTGAAAAGTTTTTTAAATATATGCATAGAGTTTTTTTTTCTGTATTTTTTCTCTACATACTATTTTCATCTCAAGATAAAGCACATGCGAATATACAGGCATACACTCCGGTCCTGCTATTATCCACTTCAGCCGCCGCCGCCGCCGCCCGTCGTCATCTTTGTCGTCGGCGAGATCCTGTGGTTAACGTGGCCGTGAACTCTCTTGATGGCCACGCAGCCGCCCAGCTCCTCGCCAGAATCCTAACCGACCGGGCCGAAGCCTTCCCGATTTCTTGAGCTGCTTGGGAACCTTCCTCGCGCCTCATTGACTAAGCACCGCCCTGTGTGGAAGATTTTGTGGGGAACGAGAGGCGAGAGTTTGTATCAAAATTTTCAAAAAATGTACATGAATGACAAAAAAAGGTCGCTGATTCAAAAAATGTTCATGGATTGAAAAAAACGTTCATGCATTAAAAACTGTTCATCAAAACACAAAATTGTTTGTGAATTTAAAAAATTGTTTCCCAATTGGAGAAATTGTTTGTCGATTCAAAGAAATGTTTGCCGATTCAAAATAACAGTTCAAAACTTGTGGTCCTTAAGTGTAATGCCAGAATTATTTAACCAATTAGGGCTTCACTTTTACGATTAGTGCTAAGATAATCTTATGTGACTATTTTCCTCCTCCTTGATACGGCTGAGGCATGCCATGTCCTTGTGACTAATGGGGTGGTTATATCAAATGCTCAGTTTTAATTTCTGGTTTACTTGGTTTGATGTTCTTGTACTAATAATTTTGATCCATGTTCGTTGCCAAAAGAATTAGTCCAAAAAAGTATGAACGTGTTCGCTTATAATGGATGGCTTTTATTATGACAGCACCTCCTAATGATAAGTTATTATGTGCAAAACCATTATCACTATGCATGTGATATCTTGATAACCATGAACTTGTGGGTCACCATTCTCCACGTGTGCAACGAAGCTCTGTGTGGGAGATCTTATGGGGAACGAGAGGCGACGGTTTGTATCAGTAGAACCGGGCGATTAGGTACCATGGTTGCCCTCCGGAGAGTGTATATTGTTAGGCGAAACACATAGCACCATAACAATTCACTTCATCAGTTCAAGCTTTAAGCTGTGTAAAAGCTATATTAGTTACTAAGGAAAATGTATCGGTCGTTCGACGGTCTCAGAATCTCAGTGTAATTTTTATTATATCTGAGATGCTTTGTACCTACGGTGAATTTTAATAATTGATCTGGATCATTTTGGTGAAAAAAAGCTTTAAGATGGTAAAATCTATAGTAGTTACTAAGGAAAACATACCTACCGCAAATAAATAAATTCTCCACCAACCTTCACCGGTGTAAATATTGATTTCTCCCTTTATACAAGCCACTTTTTTTTCCGGGAGTAGATAGATATGCTAGGCCGTTTCACTTGTTTTAGATTGTTGGTATCATTTACCTAGTTCATCAAACAGTACATAGAGGATACATTAGAGAAGCTAAAGAGATAAATGAGAACGCAATGGAAATAGGAGGCATTGGTAATCGGGGTGGAGCGACTATTGCATACGCCACATGATCGAAATGACTATGAAGGCATGCCATCGTGCCAAGTTGAGCATGGCTTCGACAATACACGGCTAAATGGCTTGAAACAGCTACATTACGAGTTATCTTGTATGTTTCATTAGGCACTATGCACGTAGATTACAAGCTTGAAGGACCTTTCTGCTAGAGAGAGTAACTTGGAGGGGCTTTGCCGTAACTTCTAGTTTTTCTGCCACCGCTCTAAAATATCAGGACAAAAATGTTCCATAGTTCTCACAGCTTAGTTAATGGCATAAATCAATGATAACATCCGCTTCTAAGATGCACAAAAAAAATTCATTCTTACAGAAATATTTGACAAATTTCTTTTTTAAAGTTTGGTCCAATTTTTCTTTAAGTTCTTTTTGATATTTTCTCTTTCCATGTTTTCATCTCAAGATAAAGCATGTGTGAATATACGTGACGCGCAGACGCGTCGGTCCTGCTATTATCTACTTTAGCCGCCTCCGCCTGTCGTCGGCGAAATTCCGTGGTTGATCCGGCCGTGAATTCCCCGGATGGCCGCACAACCACCAACTCCTCGCCGCAAGGTCAGATTCCTAACCTGCAGGGACAAAAACTCGACGCCATTTCTTGAGCTGCTTGGGAGTTGGGAACCCTCCTCACGCCTCGCTAAGGGCTTGTACATGGTGATATCTTAGAAGTGCCATGTAGGATAAATGATGAGGTGGAGGAGAGAAAATTCATAAGAAAATGTTTGTCTTCTCTTATTTAAGAGAAGACAAAATATGCTCTCTTAGGACAATATGTCTCACCATATTTTTAGGAATGACTAGTTGTTGAACATAAGACTAAGAGATGACCCATTGTAGCCATTTTTTTGTCATCTCTAAATTACATACAAGACTTTAAGATAAAACTATTTTATCAACCATTGTACATGGCCTGATTAAGCAACACCCGCGTGGGGATCTTGTGCAGGAACAAGAGGCGAAGGTTTTGTATCAACATAACTGTCGTTAGACACTGCAGTTTCCCTCTAGAGAGCACTCCAAGTTTGTCAGATTGATGTGAATCGAACACGTTTTACTTTCTTCCAGCTAGCTGATTTTCAATTCGATAATATTTTAAGTTTTTGTCATTTTGGTCTGCTCTGCATGTAACCCGATGATTTATTATCAAATTGAAAATTGGATGCGGGTGTGTGGTTTGGTTTCTCGACGAGGAACATGAATAAATGGAATAAAATTATTATTCATCATTGGGAACAAAGAGAGAGCCAAATCATATTCACGAAGAATAGATGAAATTGCAATTGTGCCTTGAATGATTTTCAGAGCAGCATTTTTCTCAAACAAATAATTGATGGGAGCTTCAGATGGAAACAAGGAAGAGATGGGGTGCACCTTCCCACTACTAATCTTTTTTGTTTGTTTTGTGAATGACCTTTCCACTATTAATCCAAACAGCTAAGACTGTGTTTGACAACAAGGCATTGCAAAAACTGTAGTATTGAAAAACTACATTATTTTAAACTATAGGTACTAGATACTACAGTTTTCACATATCAAAGAATTTTGAAGTTTTGAGAATACTGTGACATGTTTGGTTGGTGCTCGTTTACAACGATGTAAATTAGCTGCATAGAGCCGTTTCATAGCAGTTGCAACATGTACGTTCTTAGCTGGCCTTGCAAAATGAATGACCACGATTGCACAAACAGAGCAGGTGGCATGCCTGGGCATCAGCGGCCGCAGGAAGGCAGCAACGCGACGCTATGGCTTGGCTGCCGCTTGGCCAACAGAGGCGCATAGTGGCGAGCCGGCTAGGGCGTTGAGCGGACGCACCGGCGGCGGTCGGGAGCAGTGCATGCATGGCCAGCAGCGGCGAGCAAGGCCGCAGCATGACAGCGCGGCACATCTACAGCGTGGTATTGACCGCACGCAGCTAGGCATGCACATGCTCGGCCAGAAGTGCCTCGTGGATTCGCGTTGCGGCCATCAGCACGACCATGGGTGGCCAGCGTACTGACCAGATGCATGGGGCGTAGTAGGAGAGAAGGAGGAGCGCAAGCGGAAGTACGAAGGTCATCATTATTTCTCCATTGCTTTCTTTTTGGCTTGTGCATGGCCGACGATGTAAAACAGACGGCGGCAACGGCAGCGGTGGCTTGCAGCGAGGAAGGTGATAACGAACAGATTCGTTTTCTTCGCCAACTCTGTTTTTCAAAAAGAGGTAGAAAAAACTGCGGTTTTGGCAATACTGCAGTTATAAATACCATAGTATTTGGGGTTGCCAAACAGGTCGCGGTAATTAAAACCGTAGTAATTTAAAAAACTGTAGTATTTCCATAATACTTAGAAAAAACTGAGCTACCAAACGGGGCCTAAGTGAGTCCATCCAATGGTTGGATGCTAGTCGAGTTAGTGGCTAGGAATCGGCCCCATCAGTGCTCGTGCCCAGTTTTACTTCTCTGATCATATGAATGTGTATATTGCTTGTTCGGCGCATGTGCGGGTTTGATTATACACTTATAGGCCTCACTCCCGTGTATCCTAAGGTGAAACACGTAGCATCTTAGCAATAACTTCACCGGTTCAACCTTTAAGATGTGTACAACTTATATTAGTTAAGAAAAATATACCTACCATAAGTCAAGGGAATTTATCATATGTTGATAAGTCGGTTCTCCAACAACCTTCACATGTTCCTCCTTATATAAGCCACTCTCTTTTCAAAGGAGTAGATAGGTATATTGGGCGGTTTCACTTTGTTTTATCTTGTTTGTAGCATTTGCCTAGTTCATCAAATAGGTAGATAGAGGACACATGAGAGAAGCTAAAGAGATAAATGAGCACACGATGGAAATACGAGGTGTCGGTAATTGGGGTGGAGCGACTTTGTCAAACGCCACATGATTGAAATGATTATGTTGTGAGGCCTTCGTGGCAAGTTGACCTAAAAACACACGTCTAAATAGATCTGATCAAGTACCATTACGTGTTATCTTATGTGTTTCATTAGACATTATGCACGTAGATTGCAAGTAAGCATGAAGGTGAGAGGGCATCAAATATGTAGACAGAGAACACATGAGATAAGCTAAAGAGATAAATGAGAACACGACGGAAAAGCAGGTCTCGGTAATCGGGGTGGAACGACTATGTCAAATGCCACATGATCAAAATAATTATGTTGTCAAGCCTTCGTGGCAAGTTGACCTAAAAAACACACGGCTAAATGGATGTGAACAAGTACCAGTACGTGTTATCTTGTGTATTTCATTAGACATTATGCACATAGATTGCAAGTACGCCTGGCTCGAGCGAATCAGAACAAAAATGTTCCATATTGTTTTTATAGCTTAGCTAATGACATAAATCTAACAGTAACAACCTCCATTGCTAAGATGCACAAAAATGTCATTATATAACGAATAGTTGCCAAATTTCAACTCTTGTCGAAATGCTTCCGCCCTGCTTTATACCTAAAGGAACACCCGGACAAAGTATACAGTCGAACGATACAAGATGGAGAGATAGCCCTCGTATAAAGCCGATCCCAGAATAACCGGGTCACGCAGAACGAACGCGACTACACAACCGAAATATAACAAAAGAAGAAATGATTACAATGACACGATGTGCCCTAGTACACCTAAGCTTCATGACAACGCCCTCGGGAAGGAGAACTGTGCAGAGCAGCACCGCTGCCGAGTCTAGAATGGACAAAGATTTACACTCGGAGCCCAGACACGGAGAGGAGGACCACGACAACGTCTTCAAGAAGAAAGCGGCGCTCACGAGAGTCATTGTCGCCAGCGCCAATGTGCGGAGCTTTTGCTTGAAGCTCCTCAGTTCCGGTAGGACACCAGGACAAACATGACGAGCAAAGATCTCCAGATCTGGATCAGGGTGCCTCCACAACTAGAGCGCGCCTGAGCCACCCATCGCTATATCTCTCGCCGCCGACACGACCAAGAGAAGTAGCCACCACCGTCGCAATGGAGCCCGCCGGAGAACCCATCACGTGGACCGTCTTCCAGGGTGCAGCCTCGGCCTCCAAGCCCCGAGACAACGCCAACCGCCCGCTTCACAATGAACAAGTCACGATAGGTAAAGCCCGACATCAGTCATCGGGCTAGGGTCAGTGCCACCACCATAGGGACGCCTACGCTTACAATCCCCTCCATTCCCGGTGTACCGGGAGGGACATAGCCCAGTGGCTGCCGACGGCCATTGTCGAGAGCAGCTCAGACAACACCAAGTCCACGGCCTGCGCATTGGTCCGACAGTCGGCATGGCATTGTCCCGTCCACCACATCCCAGACCGACACCAATGTTACAATGAGAAGATGACTCACCAACCAAGTCGTAAGCTCCCACCTTAGCTTGACCGGTGGCAACCTAAAGCCGAGAAGTTCGACTCCAAGGTGGCAATGCGCCGGACCTCGCTCGGGGAGCACCCAACCCTTGGCAGGAGAACCATATCAGACTCTATACCCGGCGGGCAGTCCGTGTCGCCGGCCTACTGCCGACACAAGAACCTAAACGACGTGGGAGCCGCCCCAACAAGAGGGTTCCTTCCACCTCCCCGCGCCACTTGCAGCCTCCCGGCGACAGAACCGGCAGGAACTGGCCGGCATCCAGCTCACCCGCACCCCCCTGCACCCTGTCGCAAGAGATCCGGAAGGAGAGCCCACACCGCCATGAGCGTGCCACCCATCGCGAGGCCCTCCACGCCACCACACAGAGTCGGCAGCCTCGTCGCAGGACCTCGAAGTCACGCCGTCGCGCCCCTCGTCTGAACTGCACTGCCGCTGCCACCCGAGCAGGGGGAAGAGGAATCCCGCCACCGCCATCACCAACGGGCGGCGAGGGAGTAAGAAAAAGGGTGGAGGCCCCCGGCCGGCGGCGCCCTAGGGTTTCCCCCCGGTCCCCCACGGGGACGACGCGGAAGGGAGAGGGGTGAGATGTCAAAGGAAGACACACTCTTGCTAACCAAATTTCTACTCTAGCCAATTTCTTTTTGAAAAGTTATTATATGATTCACATAATTAAAAAACAAAAGTTGTTTGTATCTGCATAGAGTTCTTTTCGCTATTTTTCCTCTCCATATTTTCATCTGAAGATAAAACACGTGTGAATATACGTGACGCGCATACTCTCTCCGGTCCTGCTATTATCCACTTCCGCCGCCGCCGCCGCCGCCTGTCGTCGGCGAGATTCCGTGGTTGATGCGGCCGTGAACACCCCCGATGGCCGCGCAGCCGCCCAGCTCCTCGCCGCAAGGTCAGATTCCTAACCCGCCGGCCCGAAACCGTCCCGATTCCTTGAGCTGCCTGGGAACCCTCGTCGCGCCTCGCCGATTAAGCACCACCCTGCGCGGGGGATCTTGTGGGGAACGAGAGGCGAGGGTTTTTATCAGCCGCGGTTTCCCTCTGGAGAGTCGATAGTGCCCCCCAAGTTCGTCAGATTGATGCGAATCGTAAAACTGGGTTCCTGAGTGAGTTCGTGTGGGTTATCTCCATGATTCGTGGTTGTCTAGCTCCGGTGACTTTTTCCATGGAGACAAGGCTATGGACTGGATGCTCCACCTTGAGGCAAGACTGGAAATTTTAGAAGTTTATAAAGCATCATAGGAACTTTTGTAATTATAAGGTCCTTTCCCCCCTAATTGTGGTTTAAAGCATCATAGGAACTTTGAAAATTCTTTCCCCCCCTAATTGTTTTCCCCAAGAGTTGTAAGTGGTCAATCCCTGATGTTGAATGATTAATTTTGTCAGACTTGCACTGTTCTTAGAGTGAAACTGTATATATATTTTTAACTTTTCTAATGCTGCAGATGGTTCCGGCGGAGGCGGATCCTCGGAAAATCTGGTACTCCAAGCCCCACAGGCAGTGCGGGAGGATTACGTGCAGAACGCCGTCAATTTCCTCGCGCATCCGAAGGTGAAGGGTTCTCCGGTGTCCTACAGGTACTCTTTCCTGGAGAAGAAAGGGCTCACCAAGGAGGAAATCGACGAGGCCTTCCGCCGGGTTCCTGTAAGTTGCTATTTCCCGGCCACCTCCGCTTGAATGTTTAACTGAGAAAATGAGAAGAGGGTCAAGTGTTCCTTTCCTGAATGGCTTGATGTCTTGCAGGATCCGCCGACAAGCAGTACGGATGCTGCGGCTGTTGGTTCGCAACAAGGTATCTCCACATGCTGAATGGTTGAGCTAATGAAGTAACGGTTTACAGTGACATCATCATATTACTCTGTTAATTTGTTTGCTGTCTAATTGGATGGATCTTTACATAATGTCCGGTCTATGCCTTGCACACAGCATCTAGTATTTATGTAACTTTGATTGAACTTACTCTCTTTTTTATCATCTGATGATGCGAACAAAAGTACTTTAGGTAATGCATCTAAATGGTGTTTTCTTCAAGGGGTATTCATCTAGTTCAGACACACATCTTGTTTCTGAAAAATTACTAGGATAGCTTCAGAAGAAATAGTATGACTAAATACTTAATTATAAGATATTTTTGATTGTTGAAAATAGTCCTTATGCTATTCTGATTCCTCACATGGAAATCCGGAATAAGTCTACAGTCGCTCTTGCTGGCAGCTAGCCTATTCAAAATAGAAGAATGTCTTCCTTGCATGACATTTAATATCTACGCTTCAAAGTTCTGTCCTGAAATCTTGCCATATTCAGAGAAGCGTACCATGTTTGTTAACTTATATGCTAAAAGGCTGTCTTGCTTTCTGTGCTTCCAGCAAGCAATCCAAATCAATCTGCGGGGGTGCAGCCTTACGCATCAGTTCAGACGCCACAAGCGCCAACTGGCTCTGTCGCCACTGGTCATATAGTCCCACAAACACAGACACAATTTAGCTGGTATCATACACTCCTTGGTGCTGGTATTTTCCTTGGAGTTGGAGCTAGTTCAGTTGTCATCATCAAGGTATTTTGTGTGTTCTGCAAATGGTCATGATTTTAGTGGAAGAATTGAGGGATTAACTTTGTTTGCGTGTGTATTTTGCACAGAAATTGTTCCTGCCTAGGCTAAAATCTTGGACCCGTAGAGTCGTTTCTGAAGGAGATGAAAATGCGGACAACGATCTGAAATCCAAGCTTTATGATGAAATTAAAGAGGCTATGGAAGCTTCCTCATCAGCCTTTTCTGCTATTGCTAAAACAAACCAAGAATTGCTGGCTTCAAAGGAAGAAGGTTCAAAACATTTCTTAATAATTTAGCATATTCTTGCTCGAGGATAACCATTATTGTTTGAGTTTGATTACATTAGTGGTTTTCTCTTGTTCACAGATAAGAAGATACTTGTAAAGTTAACAGAAGCATTGGATTCTCAGGCAGAGGTGTTGAAATCCTTGAGCGAGACCTTACATCATACAAGGGAGAATCGGTTTTCGCAGTACAATATGTTGGAAGAGCATGCTCAACCTGGACCATGGAATGGTTAGAAATCAATATTTATGCATTATAGGGGCACATTATTCTGTTAATTTTGAATTCAATTACTATCACCCAGATCCTTGCTTACGTGAACCTTCTGCATATAAAATACTAGATTGGCAGGTTGTAGGGTTTCTAACGAGTTATTTTAACATCTATTGGTATTGTGTCTCACCACATTCTTATTGTATTGTACCAACAGGGCCAACTACTAATTCATGGAGAACTTCCCAGGTATGATTTGTAGACTTGTAGATATTCCTCCTGTTCGTCAGTACTTACATAGGTTTGCAGTCCTTATGTCTTACCCAGCGTTTCTGTTTGTAGCAAACCAACATGTACACAACGACGCCAAATGGTGATTTTGACTCAGGTAAGAACTAAGGAACTAACTTGAGCTGGCACCACCATATCTCCTACCTTATACTTGTTCACTCCTGTGTTATGTTTGGGCAGGGAGGCACCCGTTCATGCCATTACCTGCAGAACCTACAGCGGGATCATTTCCAAGATCTTATGTTGATGTAAGCTACTGTATCATCCTTTAAGACAGAAAAAACAGGACAGTGGTTCTAGAATTACGCTTAAATTAGATGCTCTGTACTTGCAGCAGCGGGTGCCGAGGGCTGGGTACGGGTTCCAGCCGCAGATGGGCTATGACAGATCGAACCCTGGCACTCGGGAGGGCTACTACGGTTCTCCTCCGTACTACCCTGGGGGCAGCAACGCCGTTGATGCTCCAGCACCGGCACCAGCTCCGGTAGCGGTACCAGCACCGGCGCCAGCACCAGCACCGACACCAGTTGCACAGGAAAGCCCGTTCCAGCGCCACTGGGTTCCCCCACAGCCACCAGGGGTCGCCATGCCAGAGGCCGCGGCCGCCATTCGGCAGCCAAGGTCCCTTCCAAGACAAGAGCCACAGCCAGCAGCAAGCTCAGCCGATGCTCCTAGACCGGCAGACTCTGCCGTAAATGAGCAGATGGACGGTGTATCATCCGCTGTCACCAGTGACGAGTCGCCTAGTAGCAGCGCTGCCGTGGGCACCATGGCCGGCGCGGCCAACGGTGAGAATGGAGAAGGGCCTGGAGCCGCCTGATTTTGACGAGAGCAACTCATTCGATTTTCCGTGTTGTGTGCGGTTCACATATCTAATTATCTATGCACTGTTAATTAGGTATTGGAAACTGCATATGATGGTTGTAATTAGCAGCACGTGTATAAGAAAAAATGGATTAGATACTTGTGTGATTCACTTGACGGCACCATGTATACGGAATCACTTATATTTTCTACCTGTATGTAAGAAAATATTTTCTACCAGCAGCTTCGATAGCTATGATTAGTAATAAAATGAGCATGTTATTATGAACGATGTCATACTGAAAACATGTTGAAAGAGCGAAGAGTCGAGGGTGCGGATATTTCAGTTTTCTTTGTTTGCTGGCAACTTCAGCATGTTTAAATATTGAAGTTAAGTAGAAATTGCTTAATGTACCCAACTTTTCCGCGGTAGCTCAAGTTTTTATGGTGCATTGGCTAGTATCTTTCCAAGTGAACTGGTAGGTTTGCACAATTTATGTTGATATGCATATATTGTAACTCATGGGCATTGGTCACATGAAAACAGATAGGCGCTCCGATTTTCGCTTGCGTTTATAAGATCCCCGCTTATATATACTGCTCCAACTCCACCGGACTAGATATCGCGTTACATCGTTTCACTTTGTTTTAACTTGTCTGGTAGCATGCACCTTCCCCTGGGTGCGTAGTTACGCACCTAGCTTTGTATATCATGTAGGGGAAATCACACACACAAAGGGAAATGATTTGCGAGGGGAGAGCAGGAGAGTTGAAAAAACATGTGGGAACAGGAGGCTTGAGGAACATGGGTCGAGCAATTGTTCTATATGTTGGATGAAGTTAAGCTAGAAGCTGCGGCTCCATCTCAGAGTGAGACATATGTCGAACTTTTGTGGTTCCCAAATGAGGTAGAGTAGCAGAAATGAAATGCAGACATTTCAATTTTATGAATTTGCCGGTAACTCGCGTCTGTTCAGACCGCAGGGTCGAAGTAGGAACTGCTTAGCGTAGCTAACCTTTTCTTGCTGTCTTGAGCTTTCAAGGCGATTAACGACATATCTATTGTAACTTGTGAGCATTGACCACATGAAAACAAATCGATCCTCCACCGACTTTCACTTGCGTTAATAATTCTTCCCCTCTTATACATACCTCTGGATTTTTTTTAATTTTTTTTTTTTGAGGAATACATGCCTCTGGAACTTCACTCGAGTAGACATCCGGTTAAATCGTTTCATTTCTTTTAACTTGTTGGTGGCTTGACATAGTAGTACATGATGCAGGGGACAAACACATAAATCAAGCAAAATCTATTTGCAGGAGAACTGAAGAATTGAAAACACATGTGACAACAGGAGACATATCAATATGAGGATTAGAGAGGAATCAAAAGTATGTGAGATCCAGTACACAAGAACGTAAGGCATCAACAGTGGCCATAGGCAGACCAAAGCTCTTTTGAGATGTCTAGGACGAAACAGAGCCGCTTAACTCGATGCAAAGAGTTCACCTCTCTTTTCCATTTGTAGCTTACCAAAGTACTATTGGTACTCCCTCCATCCCATAATATACGACGCTCTTATATTATGGGACGGAGGGAGTAGGTCGCGGGGTTCCTATCATGAGTTCTTTTAACATCAATATATTGGTATTGTGTCTCGCCATGTTGTTAAACAAGTAATTCATGGAGAGCTTCCCAGGTATGATTTGTAGACTCGTAGTTATACATTCCTCCTGTTTATAGAAGAAAACTGATTTGCTGAACAATTATTCCTCCTTGTACTGAATGGATTTCCCTAAGCTACAAGTCACGGCTTCATCCAAGAGAGGAACATATGTTGAAATCACTCACTTTGGTCAGCTCAAAACGACAAGAAAAGAAAAGATGTCACCCCTCTTTCCATCCGAACCCCGACGAAGAAGACGACCCGCCGCCACCGCTGCTGCCTCCGTGATAGGGAAAGCCCGCTCTCCCTCCCATTGCAACCTGATGTTGGTGCTGCTGCTGCTGGTGTTGCTGCGGCGGCGGTGAGCCGTACATGGGCTGCCCCATCATCATCATGCCTCCCCGGGCCGGGGCGGGGACAGCGGCGCCACCATAGTCGGCGTAACCGGTGGCATTATTGTCGGGCAGGTGCTGCGGCGCGGTTGACGTCGACGTGGCGGCGGCCCTCTCGCCCTCGATCTCGCGGAACTTGTGGAGGTAGTGCTTGAGGGGGTCGACGTAGTCCTCGAAGCCGAGGGTGGTCATGGCCCAGAGGAGGTCGTCGCCGTTGATGGTCTTGCGCTTCTCGCGCTGGCACTTGTCGGAGGCCTCGCCGGTGATGAAGGAGATGAACTCGGAGACGCACTCCTGCACCGTCTCCTTGGCGTCCTTGCTGATCTTGGCGTTGGCCGGGAGCGCCTTCTTCATGATGCGGCTCACGTTGGCGATGGGCAGGAAGCGGTCCTGCTCCCGCGGCGACGACAGCTCCCCCTCCCCGCCGGTGTTGCTCGGCCCGCCGGAGTCGTTGTCCGACTCCGGCATGGCTCCTCTCCCCGATCTGTGTCTCAAATCAAGAAGCAATCAAACCACTCTAGCCTGATCAAGCAGGAGCATGAAGTTAACTGGAAGGAAGGACACTTGTACGAAAATTCAATCTTTGGAGACTATTATGTGCAGTGCGACAAGAAGAGGAGGGAGAGGGTGGTGGGGAATGGCTTGGCTGGGTCCGGTCCGTTGGATTGCGCGGATAAGAAGGGATGGAGCTGTGAACGTGGAGCCAACCCAGCCGTTGGTCTGTCGATAAGCATGTGCCACCTGTCACATTCCACAACCGTCGATCACTGCCATGTCAGACCAATCCAGGCCGTCCGTCCGCCCGCCCGCCCATTGGAGTAAAGCAGCTCTGGACAAAAAAAGAGCAGCTAATCATCAAGTCAAGCAAGGAAAAGGAAAGACTCTTCGAGCTAAACAAGGAAGGTCGATACAACAAGCACTATTTACACAACATTCTGTCCTCCGCATGGAAATCTAATCCTCCATAAACTAGCCTACATCAGTTTTCACATCGTCCATAAAGCAGCTTCAACCTACATCAGTTTTGGTGCCTTCGGAATCTTCCGCTCGACCATCATCATCCGCGACTCGCTTCAGTAATCATATTGCCTGGCATCTATTTTGTTTTGCCACATTTAGTTAGCACCATAGGGGATAGGGCGATCTAATTGCCACGGGCTTCCTTAGATTTGACATCTTCTGCTTCTGCTTCTGCTTCTGGTTCATTAGTTTCAGATTCTTCAGGTTCACAGTCACCAGCATTTTCTGCATCATTCTCAGCCCTGCCTTCTTCAGATCCGCCATCTTTTTCTCCAGAACCTCCTATGGTGTTACCGCTGCAATTATTCGCAGTTTCAGCTTTACCATCTCCCAATATTTCTATGCCACCATCGCCATTTGCGTTCTGCACAACCTTTTCAGCCTCGCAATCCTTGCCAAAACCATCACTGTTTCCTTTCTTCCTCGTGTCGTCAACTTCTGCCTTTCCATCTTGTAAATTCTCAGCGGCGGCAGCGGCGCTGTTTCCCTTCTCACCAGTCTTCACACAAATCCCACTTTTACCACCTTCTTCACTACTATTGCTGTTACCAATCTTTTCAGCATCCTTAGATTTACCGTCTGGATCAGCTTCAACTTCATGTTCCTTGTCTATCTCTGATTCAACTCTTCCATCCCTTGCGCTGCTGTCCTTGGCAGCTTGTTCGGCTTTTATTTTTGCTTCCATTGCTTCCTCCTCTTCCACTTCCTTCCTCTCAGCCGCCTTGGCTAGCCTAAACAGCTCCTCCTCTATCAAGGCCCTTACCAGCGGCTTTCTCTTGAACAAATCCTTGCCAAAGTACTTGTCTGAAGATATGGAAACCCATCAGAAAAGATTTGCAGATATCAACTAGTAATTAAAAAGGGAGGAGGAAGCAAAGACATACCAACTGCTTTTACAACCTCTCCAAAAGTCATCTAAAATTGGTGAAGACAAGAGAAACATATCAAGATTTGACGGTGAATGGAGGAAATGTTAAAGATCAATGATGTAGAATGTATCTCACCGTGGCAAAATTTGCAGCACCCAATATACAGAAGACAGCTTGTCTCAGCTCATCCTTGCTTGGTTTCGGTGCCTGCTTCCATGGCTTCGCATCTCCTCTAGACATAATTTTACCTTTCACACCAATGAAACAAGGTTTTGAAACATATTACAAAGGAGAGACTAGAGGTCGCACGCGTTATCTGTAAAGTATTTCACTTGCATAGTAACACGAAAACTAGAATTTGGTTGACCCCCATCTCAACATAGATTTCGGAAATGGATAGCATAAAGAAAGATAGTGCTGTATGTTGTATGAACCTATAACAAAGAAAATTTATGCCCTCCTTATGAAAAAACATCAGCACAAACTTGTTGTATCATCTAAGCAATTGCTGATGAAGCTACACAATCAACTTAGAAAGAACTAATCCCACCTCTCTCTTTTTTTTGCAGGTAAGCACTCCAGCAATGATCTATAAAAGGACATTAGCGCATAATTTGGAATTTGTCCTGGTTACTTTGTTCTAGTTAAATTAATATTGAGTAACAGAACAGTAGTACACTGCACCACCCAAATGTAATATCTACATACCAAACCAGCCTTTTCAGCCAAAATAGATGACAGTTCTAGCAAAAAAAACTAACAGTGCATTCCTGAATGCTTAAAAGAATTTTGTTGTATCTTTTCTCAACATGCATATATGCAAACAACATAAGCCGCACTCAACCACATGTGCACAAGTGGAAAGTAAGGCATACCACCAGATTTCTCCTTGGAATCTGTGTTTTGGATTGCCTTTTTCTTGGTAAGAGAAATGTTTTTCTTCGTTGAAGCCACCATATCCGTGTCATCATTCTCAACATTGCTAACTAACTTTGCAGATGGTGTTGTGATTAGCGTTTGTTCATCTGTAGGAAACGGTACTCCTGGGAGCGGAACTACAGCTAATTTCCCCAACGCGGAGTCATTTACCCCTTCAAAAGGCCCAGGTTTAGCTTGTTCCTTCGCAAATTGTCCTGTCTTGTTATCCCTCGAGAAGAACTCGGAATGGTTTGTTCTATCTTCTACAGCTTTTCTCCCATCTGCTTCCTCTTGACTACGAATTTCCAGTAGAGTTCCATCTGGTTTCCTTTTCTGCAGTAGTTTGGAAAAATGGGGAAAATAAATATGTGGAGATAGCTTATGAAAATGGTGAAAGAACTTGCAATGCAGCACACATGGGACCATGAGTTCAGGTAGTATTAGATAAGTAACTTTAGTGGCACTAAACAAAACCAAACATAAATGCATCACTACCAAAAGAAGTAAGATGCATATATGTCATACCTTGGAAGGTTCACCACCAGATAGATTTGCTTCATTCTTCTTGCGCTTTCTTTTCTTAAATTTCTGCAAATCAATAAAACACCATGTCATAAAAAAGAATCAATGTGCCAATGACAATACCAGTCAAACTGGCTTAACCTAACATGTAGAGGTATACACAGGCTAACAGTTATGACAGACAACCGAAAACATCTGTTATTAGCAGAAGAGTAAGTGTTGTAACAAACTGATATGCCCAAATCACCTGACCGCTAAGTTGAGCCTTATCAGGATCTGTGTAAATAATACCAGAACAGTGTTCCATCAAGAACTCCATCACTATTGTCACTAATTCATCCTGCAAAACAGAAAAGCAAAGGGTTTCATGTGAAACTGAGCGCAGCAGATAAAAGAAAATTCTGGACCAACCTTCTTAGTGCTTGTTGAACCAGGGACATCAAATGAGCGGCACAGTTCAACTAGCATAATCTTGTTACATGTTTTGAGCTTCTCCAGTAGCTCTGTCTGCGATTTTCCCTAACATGGGTGATACAAAACCATGATAGTATCAAAGAAGCTGCTATTAAAGCACAGAGCGGCAAGGACATGCTGAATTTCAATCACGGTGCTACTAAAGGACGGCACATACCTCCTCTTCATGACAAGCAATCCCAGCAAGTCGGAGAATTTCTTCTCTGAAGACACTTACCTGATAATAAAGATCACCGAACTCACGTTAATTATGAAGGTTGAAGATAAATTCAGTGCCACCAATCTAGTAGTAGCGTCCATACGAGAAGCAAAGTTTAATCCTCCTCCCGGGAGTTGAATGTACCTTTAATTTCTTATTAATCCCTTTGCCACATGCAATAGTTTTGATAGCGTTATATGTAAACCCTATGATATCTCAAGTGCGATTCCAACTGAGGGAAACCGCAAGTACTGACATCCGAGTGGGTGAGTGAGTGACACCTAAAAGCAGTGCTGCTGAATAGCTGGTGAAATATGTCGCGCCTGCAGATAGCAGCAGCCCTGCATCTGCAGCGGACTGAAGAAATGCAAGTTCAGTAACTGAACTTGCAACACCCTGTGTGGTGACTTGGCCATGGGCCTGGTAAGCGAGACGTGTATGGGCTAGGGTCGAGTCATGTGAGCCCAGGTGGGCAGCTACTTATGTATCTTCTCTTCTAGCACTACCATCTTCTTTTCATCATCCCAAAGTACCCCACTTAAAACCTTTAAATAGACAACCCTTGTCCACCTATTCCGCCATTTGGGTAATAGACACGTCATAACCAACAAAAGAAGATATACGCTTTGCAACTTTCAATTTTTCAACCTCATTGAACCCTTTGTCAGTCTTGGCACCTCTTGCCGGCACCTCTGAAATGCCTTTCAACATCAACGCAGACATAGGCGGAGTCCAATTCATGACCTTGGGGGCCTTCGTGGGAAGAGCACCGACATTTGGAGTCTCCTGCACCTCATCATCCATCTACAACATAAACATTCCAGAAGTTAATAACACATTTCAGCACATAAAAAAACATAATTTCAGCACCTCAAAAACATATTTCAGCACATAAAAAAGCATGTTTTAGCTCATACAAATGAATTCCAGCATACAAGAAACCCATTTCAGCATACAAAAAACACATTTAAGCACATAAATAAAGCAGTACAGCAATAGTTTTACAACACCAAGTCCCTACAGAATGTTTTTTTCAGCATGAGAAGCAATTTACAAACTTAAATATGAGCATAGTGGCTACAAACAATGAAAAGTTTATACATCTAGTGTAATCGTTTTGACCACCTAGACATGATAATCACAAGGGAACAGAGAAGCAAATTGTTGGTCTGAACCATGTATGGCTCTCTGTAGAGAAGATAGATACAGTAGTAAGTTCACAAAACAATATCCACATAAGTGTAGGCTCTCTGTAAACAACAAGGGCGCTCTGTAGAAACAAAAACAAATTGGCAGGCCTCATCCCTTGTCAAAAATCAAGGGTCACGCACTCAGCAGGGGCTCGCCGGGCCGAGGCGGGAAGGAGGGAGGTAGGGGAGGGAAAGGGGGGGGGGGGGGGGGGGGGGGGGGGGGGGGGGGGAGGCGGAGTAGCTACCTCTCCCGGCCGGCGGCGGCGAGGTTGAAGTGGGGCAGCCGCGATTTGAAGACCAGGGCGGCGGTGGCGAGGTAGACGGGCTCAGCAGGGCCGGCGAGGATGCAGATCAGGCCGCAGTCGCCATGGAGTTCGCGGGAGGGCGAGAGGTGGCGCCTAGGTCAGGGAGAGGGGTGGCCGACCGAGACTCCACACTCCAGTGAGCATAGCGGAGCCCCCCCCTTTTTTTTGGCATCAGATGGGCTATGCCCAGGACAGCCCATGCACCAGACCTGGCCAAACGGGCCGGCCCGGCCTGTGCTAATCGTGCCTGGCCCGGCATGGCCCGCCATGGCACGTTTAATAGCCGTGCCGGCCCACGGGCGCTGCTCCTTGGCCCAGGCCTGGCCTGATTAGTAAATGGGCCGGCCCGATGACCCGTTTAGCACGCTGGGTTGCACATTTTTAGCCTATTGGGCTATATTTTAGGTATATATATAAAAAAAATCTGAAAAATATATATAAAAAAATGGGTCGTGCCGTGCTGGCCCGCGTACCCCGGCTCCAGGCCCAGGCACGGCCCAAGGCGTGCCACGTGCCTGGCACGGCCCATTTAGCCCGTGCCGTGCCGGCGTGCTCGCGGGCTGGCCTGTTTGGCCAGTTATACCATGCACCCAGCCGAACAGCTAAAACTTGGTTGGGTAGGAAACTTTTAGCCGAAAAGTCCATTCTGCACCCGAGCTCATATGCTCCTGCATGAACAGTAAAATCGAAAAAAAATTGAATTTTTTAAAAAAAAAAATCCAATTTTTTTTGAGAGAAACATTGACAAAAGTTCTAAGTGCCTGCAAAAATTCATCATGAAATCACATTCCTGTAAGGCGTGGCAAAAAAAAAACAAATTCAGTGCTTCAAAATGCATTTGAAGTAGCTTTTTCAGAGTACTATTTTTGTTTTTTTGCCACGCCTTCTAGGAATGTGATTTCATGACGAATTTTTGCAGGCACTTAGAACTTTTGTCAATGTTTCACTCAAAAAAAATTGATTTTTTTTAAAAAAAATTGATTTTTTTTCGATTTTACTGTTCATGCGGGAGCATATGAGCTCGGGTGCAGATTAGCCGCGTCCACTTTTAGCCTCGTTTCTGTATGCATGCTATCAAACACACGTATCCTCCGATATATGCGCGTATGTATGTATGAACGTTTTTATTTGTACTGTGTTTAAAAAAACATCCACCCAAAAAAACCAAACACACCCTTATGTGACAAACGAAGAATGCTCGAGACATGAACGACGAGAAAACGGAACCATTCCTTCCTCACACGGTTTCCTCACCTACTCTGTTATCTATTCCTCCCCCAATTTTAACCTACTCCGTTATCTCTTCCTCCCTAATTCTAGATCGAGATCCCAGGGCATTACAAAAATAGTACTTCCTCCGTTTCAAAATAGATGACTCAATTTCGTACTAACTTTAGTAGACACTAGTAGAAAACAAGGCATACGTCCGGGTCTGGTTAGCCCATTAGTCCTGGTTCGGTCACGAACCGGCACCCATGGGCCCATTGGTCCCGGTTCGTGAGGCCAGGGGCCTGCCGGGCCTCGTGGGGGCATTGGTCCCGGTTTGTCCGGCACGAACCGGGACCAATGGGCCTCGCTCCTGGCCCACCGCCATTGTACCGGTTGGTGGCCTAAACCGGTACCAAAGGGTGGTCTTTAGAACCTGGTCGAGCCACAAACCCGGACCAATAAACCAGCCAGGGGAGAGGGCTTTTGTGCGTAAAATATTAAAAGCAAAAAGAATTTTCACAAAATAAATAAAAAAAGAAAATAAAGAAAACAAAATAAATAAGTAGAAAGAAAATAAAATAAATAAGTAGAAACAGAAAAAACTTTAATAAATAAGAAGTAACAAAATAAACTTTAATAATGTAGAATAAATAAAATATAATAAAATAAATAAACAAAAAAAAGAAAGAATTTTCATAAAATAAATAAAAGAAGCAAAAAAGAAAAGAAAATAAATAAGTAGAAACAAAAAAAACTTTAATAAATAAGTAAAAACAAAATAAACTTTTATAAAACCTGTAGTATTATTGAAACTAAAATTATATAAAATTTATGCAACTAAAATTATCAAAGTATTTTCTGTTCAAAACAGTAAAAGACAAAAGAATTTTCATAAAAGAAAATTGTTAGAAACTTTAATAACACTAACAGAAACTAGTGATTCACACAAATTTCAAAAACTAGTGATTCACACAAATTTTAAAAAATTCAAATTTAAACTATTCAAATTGGAAAACAAATGGCACTAACAGAAAGTTTATATTTTTTATTACGTAAAAGCAAAAGGAACTAAAAAATAAAGCAAAAAACAAAAAAAAATAATGCAAAAAACAGAAGAAAAAAAACTGGAAAAAAATGCCAACTACTGGGCCAGTACGACCGGAATACGACTAGAAACCCTACCATGGGCCAGGATTCAGGCCCACAGATGGACCAGTAGGCCCAACAGGCATAGTAGTGATAATTAGGCTCGTAAGCCTGCAATCGAAAGGAGCTCGAGAGGGGTGCGGCAGTGGGGCTTATAAACCACTGCGCGCCCCTCTCAACTAGCGAGGTGGGACTAAAGTTTTGGCCACGGGCAGCACAAGGCCTTTGGTCCCGGTTGGTGGCACCAACCGAGAGTAAAGGGGTGAATTGGTCCCGGTTGTTGTGACCAACCGGTACCAGTGCCCCCCTTTGGTATCGGTTGGTGCCACCAACCGGGACCAAAGGCCTCTGCTTCCCGCTCTTTTGGGCTACTGAAAAGAGACCTTTGGTCCCGGTTTGTAACGCCAACTGGGACTAAAGGGGGGCATTGGTACCGGTTGGTGCCACCAACCGGGACCAATGCTTCATCTATATAAACAGCGCTTGCGAAATTTTCGTTTCAGTTCCTAATTCTCCCGCCGCCGACGCCGCCCTCTGCCCCGTCGCCCGTGCCCGTCGCCGTCGTCGCCCTTGCCTCTGACGCCGTCCCGCGCCGCCCCGACGCCGTCGCTGCGCCGCGCCACCCATGTCCCGACCTCGCCGTCGCCGCCCTCTGCCCCGACCTCGCCGTCGCCGCCCTTTGCCGCGTCTCGTTGTCGTCGTCTAGTGAGCCCTCCCTTCCCCCGCACTGCCGCCCTTGCTTGCTCTGCTTGCCGCCCTCTGCCGCGCGCCGCCGCCATCGCCCCGTTCGGCCTGCTCTCTGTGGTGTGATGTATGATTGTTTTGTTCATTGATATATGTATATATGGATGTTGTATGTATATGTATATATATGCAGATGTATGTATGATCCATGGATATGTATGCATTGATGTATGATTTTTTTGTTCATAGATTTTTTTTGTCAATTTATATTCATGTATATATATGCAGATGTATGTATGATCCATGGATATGTATGCATTGATGTATGTGTGTGTGTGTGTGCGCGTGCGCGCGTGTGCATATTTAGAAAAAACAATTGTATTGCAAAAGTTACATTTAAGGCTAGTTGATTTAGTGCATTTTAGGTTATTAGTAGTGCTTAGTAATTGAACTAATTGATTTAATAAACTACTTTATTTTACTATAGAAGTAGTTTAGTTTTAGTAAGTACTATTATTTTATTTATAGTAAGTGCTTAGTAGTTGAACTAGTTGATTTAACAAACTACTTTATTTTATTATAGAAGTAGTTTATTTTTAGTAAGTACTACTTTATTTTAGGACCATTTGCATTTCTGTCCCTAACTCGAACCACCTAATCAGATATACCCCTAATTCAAAAGCCTGCTCAAATTTGCCCCTCCGTCGTTAGTTGCACTTATAAAAATGCCCCTCCGTGCCGTTTCCGTCCAGTCAAAGCTGTTTGACCGTTATCTGGCCGTTTCTTTGACAATTTTACCCCTGTGTCCATGTGCCACTTAGTAGTGGGTCCCACTCTTAAAAAATAAAACAAAAAAACACTTTCTCTCACCCTCTTTGTCACCCACACTTACATGTGGGGCCGATCTTGAAAAAAAAAGAAAAAAGAACATGACTATTCAAACTAGTCCGACGGTTGCCGGCGGCGACCAAATCCCACGGCGGAGGCACGCTGGGAGGCTGCGAGGAGGCCAGCTGAGGGAACAAGGCGATAGCCCTTGCTCAACCGCGTCCAGCGATGTGCTCTTCGGACCATATGGTTGCTGGAGCAAACGGCGGCGACCATTCTCGCGGCGGCTCCGGGCGGTGCAAGTGCGGCAGCTACCATGCGAGGGGGAGGGAGAGGAAACCATCCGTGTGCCATTAAGGATCTCACTAGGAGCATGATGGCGACGCAGCTGGGGCTCGGGGAAGACTGGAGCGACGACTTCGACGATGGCGGCCATGACCGAGCTCAGAGCTCATGGGGAAGACGACCCGAGGCCATGGAGCTTGCTATGGAGGACTCCCAGGTCTTCTTTGGTACATTAGGATGCCATAGGAGCCGCTTGGAGCGGCTCACGTGCTTGAACGGCGTCGAATCGAAGGCGGCGGTCCGAGATCGGCAGTGGGGTAGATGTGTTGTGGTGCTCTGTCCTGGACGTCTCTGGTCAAAATCATAGGTTGTTAGGATGAGGTCATGGCGTATGAGATTCCTGGCGAGGTGGCGGCGCTTCGGGTTGCCGTTGGCCATGTACTTGATAGACGCCGGCGACGGAGCGCTCTCTGGAGTGCTTGCGTGACAGGGCTAGAGGGCGGACAGGAACGAAGGCAAGCGGCAGAGAGAGAACAAGGGAGAGAGGGTTGCAGCGTCAGGGGAGGCCAGCAGCCAAGGCGGCGCCCGTTCGGCAATCTCGCGGAGTTGAGAGGTAGCGGCCATCGGGCTGTCGTTCGGCAGGGAGAGAGACAGAGAGAGGGGGAGGTGAGAGAGAGTTTTGTTTTTTTATGGATGAGGGGCCCCACATGTAAGTGTGTGAGAGAGAGGGGGTGAGAGAAAGGGCTTTTCCATTTTATTTTTTGAGAGTGGGTCCCACCAGTAAGTGACACATGGAGGGAGGGGTAGAAATGTCCAGTAAACGCCCCGTAAATGGTCAAACCCCTTTGACCGGACGGAAACGGAGCGGAAGGGTATTTCTGTAAGGGCACCTAACGGCGGAGGGGCATTTTTGAGCAGGCTTTCGAATTATGGGCAAATGTGAGTAGTGGGTTCGAGTTAGGGACATAGATGTAAAAGACCCTTTATTTTATTTATAGTAAGTGCTTAGTAGTTGAACTAGTTGATTTAACAAAACTACTTTATTTTATTATAGAAGTAGTTTATTTTTAGTAAGTACTACTTTATTTTATTTATAGTAAGTGCTTAGTAGTTGAACTAGTTGATTTAACATAACTACTTTATTTTATTATAGAAGTAGTTTATTTTTAGTAAGTACTACTTTATTTTATTTATAGTAAGTGCTTAGTAGTTGAACTAGTTGATTTAATAAAACTACTTTATTTTACTATAGAAGTAGTTTATTCTTAGCAAGAAAACTAATAGAACTAGTTTATATTTTTAGTTCTTATTCCCGCATCGATGTCGACGATACCTATCCCGCATCCTCGTCGTTGACTCGGCGGAGGAGGCCTGCTTGATCAGAGGGGCCATGTCCGGGACTGGGCTTCGCCGGGCTGGTATTGGGAGGTGCTACCTTCCGAGGGGCATAGGTTGGTGAGGAGCCAGTCCGTCGTTGACCCGATCCTTGTTTGGTGGCGGTCGCGTGGGCCAGTGACGGTACCGAGGCTTCTAGACACAGCGGAGGTGGTACGTCATCGTGTCAGCGAGGAGGACGAGCGCGTCCGTCGCTACATGGTTGCGTTGGAGGGCAGGTTCGACAATACCTGGCAGGTTCTTCAGGGACCTCATTGGATCTATGATCCTGTGATGGTTCCTTCTCTTTGGTGTCCACCGCCCGCGCCGATACCCGTCGGGCACTATGGTTCTAGCTGTATTAGCGATGCTATATGATGATAGTATTCTAGGTGTATTAGTGATAATATATATTCGACGATGTACGGACGTAAGAGATGATGTAGTTTTGCTTATAATTGAATGCATGCTAATTTGAATACTACTTTATTTTTACGATTTGGTTTTGCTAAAATTGGAGAGCACTATGCAAGGCGTATGCATTTGATTAGTTGATAGCTTATAGGGTTTTTATTTTTGCAGAAATCTAGGAGCCACCTCCACCATCCCCGTTGTTGTCCCCGTCACCGACCCCCCTCTGACCTCGAGGTGAGACTAGCCAAATCTCCATGTCAATATGAGTCCTATAAGATATTTTGAAATGTTTTTGCTCGATATGTCCTTTTTTAGAAAGATAATTAAATGATATTTCGGGTTGACTTTAAGTCTGTCGAGTCTCCACCATATATGAGAGGATGAAGAATCCCGACTGTTAGCTTCTCCTTCGTTCCCGTGTGCTAGACAATTTGGTGTAATGCACTCGGGAACAAAAGGAGGAGCTACCATCACCGATAGTCGCAAATGTCATAGAGGAATCAGTGAGGGAGAGTCTCCACCATATATATATGAGAGAACGAAGAATCCTGACTGTTGTCGTGGGGGTAGCTTCTCCTTCATTCCCGTGTGCTAGACAATTTGGTGTAATGCACTCGAGAATGAAAGGAGGAGCTACCATCACCGACGGGCGAATATGTACACCACGTGAGCTGAGAGTTTTCAAGAAAAGGCTCGACAGATCGATATCAACCCGTGATAAATAATAATAATCTAATTTAGGTTTTTTTAATACATATATTTAATTGTACAAGTTTAATATTTGAATTATGAACATAAGAAATGTCGTACTCGGATGACGAACACCACCCGGGGGAGTGTGACTGGTACCACGATGACTGAGGTATGTGCGACATTTTCCTTCAGCTGGACGAAGATCGACGCTTCAGCATTAAACTCGAGGAGACCTTCGATGTTGAAATGGTACGCAACGACGACAAGTGTTTTTTTCGTAATTAAGACGACTTCAACTATTTCAACGTGTACTTTTCATCTTTTCCAATTTGACTAGCTTATCTCATGCTATGCAAGACGCTATGTCTTGAAGAGGATGGGTTTTTAAGACCATGAAAGTATGAAAAAAAAGAAAATTCACCTAATAAGGACCCATCATGGTGTGGATTTTGAAGTAAAGTTATACAATTCTGAGAGTGTAACCCATTTTGGTTGCAAAAAATGGCAAGCACTTTGCAAGATGTATGGTTTTGGTGAGGGTATGCTTGTCACCATGGATCTTGGTGATCCTGAAATCGAGCAAGACAATATGGACATTTGGGTCCTTGTTGATACGCCTCCAATTTTATCGCTATGTGAGTTTTTCAAACATAGTTATTAGCTAATTTATATTGTTTATTTCAAAATAGTTGACAACTTATTTCCATTGACATCTTATTTTCATTCTTCAAAGAATGTGCGGAAGATGGTAGACAGAACCTACTACACCGAAGGCTTCGAATTAACTTATCAGGAGAAAAATCATTTGATCGCATTTTGTATTGATCTTGAGAATTACAATATCTACAATCAAACTCCTCGACATTATGGTCAATACGTGCCACTAGTGCACGTGTTGAACTACGATAACTATCATGGAGATACCCTGGTAAGATTTTTTACTATTACGACATCCGTGCATCTTTTGCATACTTCTAAAACTACTACATCATTGCTAACTATGAAGTTATTACTATGTTTTTCAACAGATAATCCCGAATGATTGTGTGCCTCATCTGATATATCAGCACGGCCGCCTTGATGTTTTGAACATACAGCCAGATCATCCTACGAATCTCAACTGTCCATACCGGATTTCTAAAAGAAGCGGAGACATGACAATCAAATAATGGAAAAAATGTATGGACAGTCGTAAGGAGGTTCTTGGAAGCAAAAGGAAGTGAACCTCAAGAATTGGAGACATGATGATCTTCATTCTCCATAATGGAGAGTCAGAGTCTATATTATTTTATGCTATTTTACCTTAAAAAGGGTATTTAGGTCCTACATAATACTAATGATCATGTGCTAAGAACAATTAAGTAGGGTTGGTTCGATGACTATGAGGATGATGATCGTATGGCTTGTTATTAATAACAAGTAGAAGTTGTATGATGATGATTAGTAGGACATGTTATTATGATGATGCATGATGCGAGCATATGAAGAGTTATTATATATCAGTGGGTGAAATGAACATGGATTGGATTGAAATGAAGGCAACATGCATGTGGTTCATGTCGAAAGTAGTACAATCCAAACTTGATCAAGTTAGGATTAGTATTACTTTCGACATGCACCACATGTTGCCTTCACTTCAATCTAAGCCATGTTTAGGCATAGCAGTAGCGTTGGTAAACCAAGCACGGAGATAAGAGAGAACACTTCTCTCTATTAGCTATCTAACAACCTAAATTAACCCCCAAAACCCCTAAACCACCCCATTTAAAAAAACTCAGCTCTTGCCAGCTGCTGACGCATGGATGTCTTTTGGTCCCGGTTGGTGCCATCAACAGGGACCAAAGGCCCTCCTGCTTGGGCTCGCCGCAGCGGCCACGTGGAGGCCCATCTATCCCGGTTCATGTAAGAACCGGGACTAAAGGCCTAGGGCTTTAGTGACGACCCTTTAGTCCCGGATCCACAACCGGGACAGATGGGCCTTACGAACCGGGACAAATGGCCCTTTTTCTACTAGTGAGAAAGTTGAATCATCTATTTTGGAACGGAGGGAGTATGTCTCTATAAGCAATTATAGAGGCAACAGTTCATCGGAATGTGCAAATGAAACAAATCAGAAGCTTTTATCTTGGATTCAGACATCCAGTTATCCAGGGCACTAGAAACTGCTAACCAGCTGCTGCCTCTTGAGCTTGCGTTGGTTTTTCCCTTGAAGAAAAAAAGGTGATGCAGCAAAGTAGAGTAAGTATTTTCCTCAATTTAAGAACCAAGGTATCAATCAGTGGCGGAACCAGAAATTTTGTTTAGCCTAGGCAAACTTCAGCCTAAGTGTCTAACTTGGAAATCAAAATCGGATGTTCAGATAGAGAACATGTAAAATAGCCTTAAACTTCCAAACCACAAATCTGCACTAATATGGAGTGAAAAATGCAATTGTAATTTTGAAGTGAACTGGTGTGATCGTACTTCTGTTTCCGGTTGCATATCATTCACATTTTGATTGCCGATTCAAGACTGAAAATCTTTTCATGGGGCACTCAGATAGATACGTTGTGCTAGCTGCTCTCGACATAATGTGATGCTTGAATGTCCTCATGAAAAGGGAAGGACTTGTGGGATATCTTAGATAAAACACTTTTGTTTCCTCCATCCTTCAGGCGCTGAGTTTGGTTTGTGCAATTGTTTAAAATAGATTATTTACCCTTTATCATCTCTTATAACAACTCCGGTTGCACATGCATTTGTATCATGATTAATGCAGCAGGAAGATTCGGTTTCAACATACCTCGCAAAGGCCGACTACTATTTCTTCGTGGGCAGAAAGTCCAAAATTTTCTTTTTCTAGTACCCCTTATTCTTTTCTCCTGTCGTCCTACTTCCACTTCTACGGACCTTCTATCCATAACAAATTTCTAGGACTGGTAAATCAATGTGGGAATAGATAAAACGGGTTGTGAGCGCTTGTTCTATTATTAACCAAAAACCTAAGCTTCTTCAAAATTTAAACTTAACAATCAGCTATTAAGAACAAAATCTCTAAATCATAGACTAGGCTTCCCCACGTACAAACATCAAATTTAAGCCCCAAGTCTATTACTCGGATTTTTGCAAAAAAAATTCTATTACTCGGATGGCCAAATCAGTTTGCAAATTTACCTAATCACGAGGGAGAGGATGAGTAGTGGAGGTTGCATGTCATTCCTGCCTGGATCCAGTCGCTAACTTCCCCGTTGGCAGCAACACGGCCAGCTGCCCAGCCGCGCGCCGCTACTAGTCGCCGGTCGGTCTTCGGGCTAGGCAGTCGTGGGGTGAACAGCCGAAAAGGCTGGGAGTTTGAGTGATCTACCTATCGAATAAATGAACAGGCGTTCCTCGCTTGGGGCTTTCTAGGACAAGGTCCATCGCTAGTTCTCACGAAGCCCACTACTGAGAGAAGCCCAAAACAATTTTGCCCGGGAAACCACAACATACTGGCGGATTTGCCAAGTTAAAACCGGACGTCGTACAACATCGCCAATGCATCGAGCCCGGGCAAGTGCCCAGGGTCGCTGGGCGCTAGCTCTGCCCCTGGTATCAATCCAGTAGGAGACAACACACAAGTCATCGAATACCTGCACAAACAATCAAACAAACTTGCACCCAACACAATAAAAGGGTTGTCAATCCCTTCACGATTACTTGCAAAAGTGAGATCTGATAGAGATAGATAAACGGTAAAGTAAATATTTTTGATATTTTTGGTTTATAGATCAAAAATTAAGAGATTGCAAAATAGTAAATCAGAAACTAATATGATGGAAAAGAGAAGTTATATGATGGAAAATAGACCCGGGGACCGTATGTTTCACTAGTGGCTTCTCTCAAGATATCAAATAATACGGTGGGTGAACAAATTACTGCTGAACAATTGATAGAAGAGCGCATAATTATGATGATATCTAAGGCAATGATTATGAACATAGGCATGACGTTCGTGTCAAGTAGAATGAAATGATTCTGCATCTATTACTATTACTCCACACATCGACCGCTATCCAGCATGCATCTAGAGTATTAAGTTCATAAAGAACAGAGTAACGCATTAAGTAAGATGACATGATGTAGAGGAATTAACTCAAGCAATATGATGAAAACCCCATCCTTTTATCCTCGATGGCAACAATACAATACGTGCCTTGCTGCCCCTACTGTCACTGGGAAAGGACACCGCAAGATTGAACCCAAAGCTAAGCACTTCTCCCATTGCAAGAAAAACCAATCTAGTAGGCCAAACTAAACCGATAATTCAAAGAGACTTGCAAAGATATCAAATCATGCATATAAGAATTCAGAGAAGATTCAAATAATATTCATAGATAATCTGATCATAAATCCACAATGCATCGGATCTCGGCAAACACACCACAAAAGAATATTACACCAAATAGATCTCCAAGAACATCGAGGAGAACATGGTATTGAGAATCAAAGAGAGAGAAGAAGCCATCTAGCTACTAGCTATGGACCCGTAGGTCTATGGTAAACTACTCACGCTTCATCGGAAGGGCAATGATGTTGATGTAGAAACCCTCCATGATCGAATCCCCCTCCGGCAGGACGCCGGAAAAGGTCCCTAGATGGGATCTCACGGGTATAGAAGGTTGCGGCGGTGGAAAAGTGTTTTCATGGCTCCCCTTGATGGTTTTGGGGTATAAGAGTATATATGGGCAAAAGAATTAGGTCAGGAGACCCACGAGGTAGGGGGCGCGCCCTACCCCCTAGCCGCGCCTCCACCGTCGTGGTTGCCTTGTTGCTTCTCCAACTTCATCTTCAAGTCTCCTGGTTTGCTTATGGTCCAAGAAAGATCATCACGAAAGTTTTATTCCGTTTGGGCTCTGTTTGGTATTCCTTTTCTGCGTAACTCTAAAACAGGCAAAACAAGAAATTGGCACTGGGCTCTAGGTTAATAAGTTAGTCCCAAAAATAATATCAAATAGCATATTAATGCATATAAAACATCCAAAACAGATAATATAATATCATGGAACAATCAAAAATTATAGATATGTTGGAGACCTATCACCAACCGCAGGGAAATACAGGAACACCGCAAAAATGCAAAAGAGGCATCCAAATTCGGGAGGGTTTCCCCAAAGCACATGTACAAGGCAGGATGCGGAAAGTGCTCTTATCTCAGACATGGACGCATGTCGTCATCTCGAGATGCGAAGATGGGAATGAAAATGGGGATTAAAATGTCTGTCTCGCTCACCTTCGATCGATCTCCTCCCATGCAGGCGCTGGCGCTGTTTACGCATTCCATTGGCACCCCCTCAATTGTCCTGGTTCGGGAACAAGAGCGAGTTCACTAAGGTTCAGAACGGTGGATGGCTTTACACAAGTGTTGACTGTTGAGCGGTGTTTGGGTATGGCCCCTCTGGTTTCTCCTAGCATGAAATTTCCAAAACCCTTTTTCCTGATTTTTTTCCTCAGATTTTTCTGTGATGTTTTCATGGAATTAAAAAAAACAACAAAAATAGTATTGGCTGATATGTCTCTAACATGTCTACAATTTTTTTGTTCATGCTATTAGGAAAATAGGCATTTTAACCTCCAAAAATATCATAAAAATACGATGGGAAGTTTTTCACCGGAGAGCAACTAGGGGGGCCAGGTCCTACACCCTGAGAGCCTTAGCAGACACAGGCACCCTACTTACAGGGGTGCCTATCCAGGTGCGTGGGAAATTCAAGAAGGTTCCCAAGCCCCTTTAGTTGCGACCTGTGAAAGATTTTAAACCTCCCTAGTTTTTTTTCCAGTTTTTCAAAGTTATGGATCTCCGGGAAATTACAAAACGGTGTTGGGATGCAGATTTTAGCATCTAAAAAACAGCCCCCTCGAAAGACTGATCCCATCCAAGGGGAGTCTCTCGTATTCCATTTCCATGGCCACTAAAACTAGAGGGAAAACCCTTCTCCCACCCCGGGGAAGGCCAAAGAAGAAGGGAAAGGACGGGGGAGGCTCTCTTCCCCTCTCTTCCGATGGTGTCAAAAGGCCGCCGAGTGAAACGTCATCACCACCATCGTCTCCAACAAAGCCTCCATCATCACCATGGCCACCAACAATCTCTTCATCATCACCATGATCCCCCTGTTGTCCATATGTGAGTAATGTCTTGTAGGCACATGGGGTGGATTCGACCCGAGTGATGGACAATTACTACAAGAAAAAGACACATTCATGACATTTTGACACAAACAAAAATATTTTCTATCATGGAAGTGACAATAAGAGTGAAGAAAACACGTATTGTCATTGATGTATTGGCCACATACTTCTATGACAAATAATTATGGTGGAAAATGAAATGTTTGTCCTAGGCGGACTAGTGGCTCATGTGGATGACATCTTTGGGCTTTCATGACATAAAAAATCATGTTAAAAATGAGGGCCATAATTTTCTAGTGATTTCTCGGGTGAGTTACATTGCACGGTATACGGTAGGTGGTTGAGACCGAGCGAGATGCAGGGTAGTTTGCGCTGTCATGTGACTTCCGCACCGCTGAACCAGATCGATCGAATCGTGCGTTGGATGCCCCTGAGTGATCGATCTATATGCTCATGCACGGTAGCCCTTGGAGGTCCCCGAACGATTGATTGATATGCTCGTGTGCGGTAGTAGTTAGACACCCCAGATCGATCAATCGATGTTGGTGCACCATAGCGTTGTTGAAGGCCCTCGTTGCATGCGCGGGACTTCTCATTATGTACAGAGAATGCGATCGCTTGACTGATACGAGTCTCTGGCTATAGCTTCTTCGTACTTGGCGGTGGTGTACAATAGTTGGGGAAGTCGTATGCGCGAGTAAGACCCTCACTAGTAGAAAACAGGGCTAACGTTCGGGCCTGGCCAGCCCATTAGTCCCGGTTCTTCAAGAATCGGGACCCATGGGGGGTATTAGACCCGGTTCGTGAGCCCAGAGGGCCGGCCGGGGCCTCATGGGCATTTGTCCCGGTTCGTATGGAACCATTTGTCCCGGTTCATCCCGGTTCGTGGCTTGAACCGGGCAGACGGGTGGGCTTTAGTCCCGGTTCATGCCACAAACTGGGACAAATAACTTGCCTATATATACCCACCGCCGCGGCAGAGCACTCCAGAGTGCTCTGTTTTGTCAAGCCGGCGAGGGGAGGGCATTTGGGTGCTCTAGTTCACCTCCTATGCACATGAGGTGTTTGATGAAATGCCCGAGCCACACTAGTTAAGCTTTCTCCTCTCGAAACTCGACCTCCGAGCTCCATTTTCAACGAGATTTGTCTAGATTTAGCGGTCTGTCCCCGTCTTCACCGCCGTCGATCGCCTGCGCCGATCTCGTCGCCGGCACCACCGTGGTGAACCTCTTATTCTTATCTTCTTTCTGAAAGAAAAAATTCTAACTTCAGGTAGATACTTGTCTAATTTTCTTACTTTTATTATTCCTTGTTGTTATATAGTGCGATGGTTTTGGTATCCGTCCCCGTCGGCCCTCGTCCTGTCTATGATTCAGATGTGGTATATATTATCTTTTCATAGCTATTTGGTTCATTTATTGTTATAACAATTATTCCGACCAATGTGACATAGATTTTATTTATCTAGGAGGTTGTTGAACCGGAAATTCCAACCGACCCTATTGTCAAGAGATTAAATTTAGTTGAAGAAGAAAACAATTACTTGAAGGAAAAAATAAGAAAAATTGAGGAGGAGAAGATGATATTGGAGTTGCATGTTGCGGATGTCGTCGATGATCACAAGATCAAGATGGATGCAATGCGGTTGAAGATTAAAAAGATTAGAAAATATGCCATTCATACCGAGGCTTGGTATCATTATGCAGTTGGATCAGTTGTTACCTTGGTTGCGATTATGATCGCATTTGTTGTTGCATTGAAATGTTTTACATAATTTCAATGTATGATTTAATTAGATGCTCTGGAGAGCTATATGTTGTTCAATGAGAACTATGTATGTACTTTGGTTTTAATGCTCTGGAGAACTATGTATGTACTTTGGTTTCAGAGTTCATTTCAAATGCTTTTCAACTTCATGGTCTTATAGCTAAAAATAATCAGTAAATGCATGAAAAATAACAAATGTAGTCAGAAAGGGTTATAAATTGATGATGTGGCTTTGAATGGTGCATTTTGAACACAGAAAAACTATGGAGTTCAAATAAGTTCAAAAAAAATGAAATCCCTTTGTAATAGACAAGTTTCCGTATGAAACCCTGATACTTTGAAAGAGATTGTCCGTTTTGTACACGAAGTGCATCCAGTTTTTTCCGTAACCCTATATACTTTCTCGCACATGCTATGTGGGTGAAATGATGATACCATGCCAACTTGGAACCTTTTCAGAGTTCATTTCAAATGATTTTCAACTTCATGGTCTTATAGCTCAAAATAATCAGTAAATGCATGAAAAATAACAAATGAAGTCAGAAAGGGGTGTAAATTGATGATGTGGCTTTGAATGGTGCATTTTGAACATAGAAAAACAATGGAGTTCAAATAGGTTCAAAAAAATGAAATCCCTTTGTAACAGACGAGTTTTCGTATGAAACTCTGATACTTCAAAAGAGATTGTCCGTTTTACACACGAAGTGCATCCACTTTTTGCCGTAACCCTCTCTACTTTCTCGCACATGCTATGTGGGTGAAATGATGATACCATGCCAACTTGGAACCTTTTCAGAGTTCATTTCAAATGCTTTTCAACTTCATGGTCTTATAGCTCAAAATAATCAGTAAATGCATGAAAAATAACAAATAAAGTCAGAAAGGGTTGTAAATTGATGATGTGGCTTTGAATGGTGCATTTTGAACACAGAAAAACAATGGAGTTCAAATAAGTTCAAAAAAAATGTAATCCCTTTGTAACAGACAAGTTTCCGTATGAAACCCTGATATTTCGAAAGAGATTGTCCGTTTTGTACACGAAGTGCATCCAGTTTTTGCCGTAAGCCTCTCTACTTTCTCGCACATGCTATGTGTGTGAAATGATGATACCATGCCAACTTGGAACCTTTTCAGAGTTCATTTCAAATGCTTTTCAATTTCATGGTCTTATAGCTCAAAATAATCAGTAAATGCATGAAAAATAACAAATAAAGTCAGAAACAAAATAAAATAAAATAAATAAGTAATTTGAAACAAAATAATATAAACTTTAATAAAATAGATAAGTAGAAACAAAAAAAACTTTAATAACATAAATAAAATTTATGAAACTAAAATTATCAAAGTATTTTCTGTTCAAAACATTATAAGCAACCTCTAGTATTATTGAAACTAAAATTATATAAAACTGATGCAACTAAAATTATCAAAGTATTTTCTATTCAAAATCATTAAAAGCAAAAAGAATTTTCATAAAGAACTTTTTTGTTAGAAACTTTAATAGCAAAAATAATTATCATAAAATAAAATTAATAAGTAATTATAAACAAAATAAAATAAAATAAATAAGTATTTTGTTGTAAGTAGAAACAAAACAAAATAAATAAAGCAAAAAATAAAACAAAAAAACTGGGAAAAAATAAAAATTTGCCACCAACTGGGCCACCACGGCCTCAATACGACTAGAAACCCATCCATGGGCCAAGATTCAGGCCCGCAGAAGGCCCAGAAGGCCCATCAAGCATAGCAGTAACAATTAGGCCCGTAAGCCTGGAATGGAGAGGAGCTCGAGAGGGGTGCGGCAGTGAGGCTTATAAACCACTGCCCGCCCCTCTCAACTAGCAAGGTGGGACTAAACTTTGGCCGCGACGCGGGTAGCACATGGGTCTTTGGTCCCGGTTGGTGGCACCAACCGGGACTAAAGGGGGTGCATTGGTCCCGGTTCGTGGCACCAACCGGTACCAATTCCCCCCCTTTAGTCCCGGTTGGCACGAACCGGGACCAATGCACCCCCTTTAGTCCCGGTTGGTGCCACCAACCGAGACCAAAGGCCTCTGCTTCCCATCCTTTGGGCTGCTGAAAAGAGGCCTTTGGTCCTGGTTGGTGGCACCAACCGGGACTAATGCACCCTTTAGTCCCGGTTCGTGGCACCAACTGGGACTAAAGGCCTCGCTATATAAGTTCACACTTAGGAATTTTCCACTCTCATCTCATCTCGCAGTTGCCGTCCCCGACGACGCCGACGACATTGACGCCGCCAGGCTGCCCCGACGCCGCCCGCCGCCGTCGCCGTCGCCCGCGCCCTCGCTGTTGCCCGCGCCCTCGCCATCGCCCGCTCCGCCGCCCCGACGCGCGCCGCCCCGGCCCGCCCCGACGCGCGCCGCCCTGGCCCGCCCCTGTCGTCTCCGTCGGCATCGCCCCCTACCCCACCCCCGTCATCGCCGTCGCCCCCGTCGTCACCGTCGCCGTCCTCCTCACTTGGTCCGGCCGGCGCAACATTTTTTCATTTATATATGTGCTTATTTTTTTCATATGTATATGCTTGTTTTTTCATATATATGATGATATATATGCTTGTTATCATAATTGTTTTAGTTCATATATATATGATGATTTTTTTATAGAATATGATGTTTTTTCATAGATGATCACATATATATATGATGTATGCATGGATGTGGATGAAATGTTTTTTTATTCATAGTTTTTTTTGTTCATGAGAGAGGCGGGGATGTTGAGGGATCATAGATGTGATTTTTTCAGAATTTTCTATCGTGCATAGACCGATTTTAGACCACGGGATAGGAAAAAAGAAAATAAAAGAAGAGGAAGAAAGAAGAAGAGGAGAGGAAGAAGAGGAGAAATAAATAAGAAGAGGAAAAAAGAAGAAAAAGAAGAGGAGAAGAAGAAAGGAATAGAGGAGAAAGAAGAAGAAAAATAGAAATTTCTATTTTTTTTCTTCTTTCTCCTCTATTCCTTTCTTCTTCTCCTTTTTTTTCTTCTTTTTTCTTCGATTGCTTCTATTCTATTCCTTTCTTCTTCTCCTCTTTTTATTTCTTCTTTTGTCTTCTTATTTTTGATCGGGTATGTCGTTGTCGATATACCCCTTCCCGATAACTTCAACACGAGGGGGGGTCGATATACCCCCTCCCCGATAGCATTATTTTCCCATGTATGTATGTCGCGTTGTTCTCGATATAACCCCCTCCCGGATAACTTCGACATGAGGGGCGGTCGATATATATACCCCCTCTCGACTGTGATAACTTATACCATGAGAGCACCCCCCTCGGCCCTCTCGCTCGACCAAAACTCTCGAGGACACCCAAACCCTAGAAAAAAAACGATGTTGGTCTCCTACCCCCTCCCACCGCGCCCCTACCCGACAAACTCTCTCGAGGCCACCCAAATTTACCAAGTTAAAAGAGCGTTGTTGTCGAGGCCACCCCAAACCCTTGAAGCATTATCGAGGCCACCCCAAACCCTTGAAGCGTTGCCGAGGCCACCCCAAACCCTAGAGAAGCAGCGTCGAGGCCACTAATTTGATTCGTTATTGTGATTATATTAGCTAGCTAGTTCTATGTTTGCCACTAATATATCCAACTATCATGTTTGAATAATAATTGCCATGTTGTAAATATTTGCAGAAATTATGGAGCACCCCCGAGATGAAGAAACAGAAGAGATGTCGGGGGACATAATCGCAAAAGGAAGTGATGTCGTTGCGTCGTTTCTCAACGACACCGATGGTCTGGAAGGACAGGGTAGTGAAGAAGAAGGTTATGATGGCTCTGGTGACCCAATGACGGCTCCGGTACAAGAAGAAGTAGACCGTCATGACGGCTCCGGTGACCGAATCGAGTCCGGCCAGGTATATATATTAGTTAAGCCTATGCTGACTAGCTAATTGATGCATTCATTGTTTTCGTATGTACACATATTAATTAACTCTGGTCTTTCTTCTTTTCTCTAGCCCTTCGGATCGAGCACAACTTCGGTAAAGAAACAAGGCCCAAAGAAAAAGTTGCGCTCGGATGAAAGGTTTGAGATCACAGCAATCGCGCGCGATGGCAAGCCGATCGAACCCATCCGGACAAGGGATGCATTTCATGCTCAGTGCGGGGTTCTTGTTAGGGACAAGATCTCGATCAGTATCCAGCAATGGTTAAAGCCTAAGAAGGAAGACCCTGAGGTGTCTTATGTCTCCGATATGCAGAAAGAAGATCTGTGGACATCACTTAAGGCAAATTTCACCCTACCGCCATAGGAGGATCCGGAGAAGCCAGTTAAAGAGCAATTGATCAAGTCTCATGCTCTTAAGAAGATGGCAGAACTATTCAGGAGGTGGAAGAATGAGCTGAAAACAGAGTCTGTCGACGAAGATTTGACACCAGGATTCACCGGAAAGTATGAGAAGATCAGAGATCACTGGCCCGCATTTGTGGCCCACAAGACATCGGAAAAGAGTAAGAAGATGTCAGCGATAAACAAGATAAATGCTGCAAAGAAGAAGCATCACCATCGCACGGGGTCAGGTGGCTACCTCAAAGCCAGACCTTTGTGGGACAAGGCTGAGAATGACCTGATTGCTAAAGGGGTCGAACCAGAGACATTGAACTGGCCAGATTGTTGCCGGACTTGGTTCTTCGGGGTTGGCGGAACCTTGGACCCTGTAACAGGGAAGTGCGTTTGGACGAATGAGCAACTGCAAATACCCGTCAAAGAGCTTCAGGAGTATATCGAGAAAGCGCAGCAAGGGACGTTCGTCCCAGACAGAGAGAAGGACGAGCTCACAATGGCCCTCAGGAATCCTGAGCACCCTGGACGGACACGAGGCACGCCAGGCTCCGTCCCGTGGAAGGCTGGCTTTCCAGACGCAGGGGGTTACAAAACCCAGCAGAGGAGGAAGAAAGTGGAGCATAGCCAACTCTAGGCGCTGCATGAAAGGGTACAAGGGCTAGAGGAACGAGAAGCAGATCGCAGCAAACGACCTGCCGAATCTTCCCCTGAAGCTACTGTTGGAAATATGCCCTAGAGGCAATAATAAAATGATTATTATTATATTTCCTTGTTCATGATAATTGTCTATTATTCATGTTATAATTGTGTTATCCGGAAATCGTAATACATGTGTGAATACATAGACCACAACATGTCCCTAGTGAGCCTCTAGTTGACTAGCTCGTTAATGAACAGATAGTCATGGTTTCCTGACTATGGACATTGGATGTCATTGATAACGGGATCACATCATTAGGAGAATGATGTGATGGACAAAGACCCAATCCTAAGCATAGCACAAGATCGTGTAGTTCGTTTGCTAGAGCTTTTCCAATGTTAAGTATCATTTCCTTAGACCATGAGATCGTGTAACTCCCGGATACCGTAGGAGTGCTTTGGGTGTACCAAACGTCACAACGTAACTGGGTGACTATAAAGGTATACTACAGGTATCCCCGAAAGTATCCGTTGGGTTGACACGGATCGAGACTGGGCCGGATTTGTCACTCCGTATGACGGAGAGGTATCTCTGGGCCCACTCAGTAATGCATCATCATAATGAGCTCAATGTGACCAAGTGGTTGGTCATGGGATCATGCATTACGGTACGAGTAAAGTGACTTGCCGGTAACGAGATTGAACGAGGTATTGGGATACCGACGATCAAATCTCGGGCAAGTAATGTACCGATTGACAAAGGGAATTGTATATGGGATTACTTGAATCCTCGACATCGTGGTTCATTCGATGAGATCATCGTGGAACATGTGGGAGCCAACATGAGTACCCAGATCCCGCTGTTGGTTATTGGTCGGAGAGCTGTCTTGGTCATGTCTGCGTGATTCCCGAACCCGTAGGGTCTACACACTTAAGTTTCGGTGACACTAGGGTTGTAGAGATAATAGTATGCGGTAACCCGAAAGTTGTTCGGAGTCCCGGATGAGATCCCGGACGTCACGAGGAGTTCCGGAATGGTCCGGAGGTGAAGATTTGTATATAGGAAGTCCAGTTTCGGCCACCGGGAAAGTTTCGGGGTCACCGGTATTGTACCGGGACCACCGGAAGGGTCCCGGGGGTCCATCGGGTGGGGCCACCTATCCCGGAGGGCCACATGGGCTGAAGTGGGAAGGGAACCAGCCCCTGGTGTGCTGGTGCGCCCCCCTTGCCCCCCCTGCGCCTAGGGTTGGAAACCCTAGGGGTGGGGGCGCCCCACTTGACTTGGGGGGCAAGTCCCCCCCTTGGCCGCCCCCCTTGAGATTAGATCTCTAGGGGGCCGGCGCCCCCCCAGGGCCCCTATATTAAGAGGGGGGGGGGGGAGGGAGGACAGTCGCACCCTAGTCCCTGGCGCCTCCCTCTCCCCCCGTACCACCTCTCCCTCTCGCTGAGCTTGGCGAAGCCTTGCCAAGATCGCCGCTACTTCCACCACCACGCTGTTGTGCTGCTGGATCTCCATCAACCTCTCCTTCCCCTTGCTGGATCAAGAAGGAGGAGACGTCTTCCCCAACCGTACGTGTGTTGAACGCGGAGGTGCCGTCTGTTCGGCACTAGGATCTTCGGTGATTTGGATCACGACGAGTACGACTCCCTCAACCCCGTTCTCTTGAACGTTTGCGCTCGCGATCTACAAGGGTATGTAGATGCACTCCTCTCTCTCATTGCTATATGACTCCATAGATTGATCTTGGTGAAGCATAGAATTTTTTTTATTTTCTGCAACATTTCCCAAAAGTGGCATGATGAGCTAGGTCTATGCGTAGTTTCTATGCACGAGTAGAACACAATTTTTTTGTGGGCGTAGATGTTGTCAATTTACTTGCCATTACTAGTCTTATCTTGTTTCGGCGGCATCGTGGGATGAAGCGTCTCAGACCGACCTTACACGTACATTTACGTGAGACAGGTTCCACCGACTGACATGCACTTGTTGCATAAGGTGGCTAGCGGGTGCCAGCCTCTCCCACTTTAGTCGGATCGGATTCGATGAAAAGGGTCCTTATGAAGGGTAAATAGCAATTGGCATATCACGTTGTGGCTTTTGCGTAGGTAAGAAACGTTCTTGCTAGAAACCCATAGCAGCCACGTAAAACATGCAAACAACAATTAGAGGACGTCTAACTTGTTTTTGCAGGGTATGCTATGTGATGTGATATGGCCAAAAGAATGTGATGAATGATATATATGTGATGTATGAGATTGATCATGTTCTTGTAATAGGAATCACGACTTGCATGTCGATGAGTATGACAACCGGCAGGAGCCATAGGAGTTGTCTTAATTATTGTATGACCTGCGTGTCATTGAGTAAGCACCATGTAATTACTTTACTTCTTTGCTAAACCGTTAGCTATAGTAGTAGAAGGAATAGTTGGCGAACAACTTCATGGAGACACGATGATGGAGATCATGGTGTCATGCCAGTGACGATGATGATCATGGCGCCCCGAAGATGGAGATCAAAAGGAGCAAAATGATATTGGCCATATCATGTCACTATTTGATTGCATGTGATGTTTATCATGTTTTTGCATCTTATTTGCTTAGAACGACGGTAGTAAATAAGATGATCCCTCATAATAATTTCAAGAAAGTGTTCCCCCTAACTGTGCACCCTTGGAAAAGTTCGTTGTTTCGAAGCACCACGTGATGATCGGGTGTGATAGATCCTAACTTCACATACAACGGGTGTAAGCAAGATTTACACATGCAAAACACTTAGGTTGACTTGATGAGCCAAGCATGTACAGACATGGCCTCGGAACACAAGAGACCGAAAGGTCAAACATGAGTCGTATAGAAGATACGATCAACATGGAGATGTTCACCGATGATGACTAGGCCATCTCACGTGATGATCGGACACGGCCTAGTTGACTCGGATCATGGATCACTTAGATGACTAGAGGGATGTCTATCTGAGTGGGAGTTCATTAAATAATTTGATTAGATGAACTTAATTATCATGAACTTAGTCTAAAAACCTTTGCAAAAATGTCTTGTAGATCAAATGGCCCACGCTCATGTCAACCTCAACTTCAACGCGTTCCTAGAGAAAACCAAGCTGAAAGATGATGGCAGCAACTATACAGACTGGGTCCGGAACCTGAGGATCATCCTCATAGCTGCCAAGAAAGCATATGTCCTATAAGCACCGCTAGGTGAAGCACCCATCCCAGAGAACTAAGACGTTATGAACGCTTGGCAGTCGCGTGCTGATGATTACTCCCTCGTTTAGTGCGGCATGCTTTACAGCTTAGAACCGGGGCTCCAAAAGCGTTTTGAGCAACACGGAGCATATGAGATGTTCGAAGAGCTGAAAATGGTTTTCCAAGCTCATGCCCGGGTTGAGAGATATGAAGTCTCCGACAAGTTCTACAGTTGTAAGATGGAGGAAAATAGTTCTGTCAGTGAGCACATACTCAAAATATTTGAGTTGCACAACCGCTTGTCCCAGCTGGACATTAACCTCCCGGACGAGGCGGGCATTAACAGAATCCTTCAGTCGCTCCCACCTAGCTACAAGAGCTTTGTGATGAACTAAAATATGCAGGGGATGGTGAAAACTATTCCTGAAGTATTTTCAATGCTGAAATCAGCGGAGGTGGAAATCAAAAAGGAACATCAAGTGTTGATGGTCAATAAAATCACTAGTTTTAAGAAAGGCAAGGGTAAGAAGAACTTCAAGAAGGACGGCAAGGGAGTTGCCGTGCCCGGTAAGCCAGTTGCCGGGAAGAAGCCAAAGAATGGAACCAAACCTGAGATTGAGTGCTTTTATTGCAAGGGAAGCGGACACTGGAAGCAGAACTGCCCCAAATACTTAGCGGACAAGAAGGCCGGCAACACTAAAGGTATATGTGATATACATGTAATTGATGTGTACCTTACCAGTACTCGTTGTAGCTCCTGGGTATTTGATACCGGTGCGGTTGCTCATATTTGTAACTCAAAACAGGAGCTGCGGAATAAGCGGAGACTGGCGAAGGACGAGGTGACGATGCGCGTCGGGAATGGTTCCAAGGTCGATGTGATCGCCGTCGGCACGCTACCTCTACATTTACCTAGGGGATTAGTTTTAAACATCAATAATTGTTATTTAGTGCCAGCTTTGAGCATGAACATTGTATCTGGATCTCATTTAATACGAGATGGCTACTCATTTAAATCCGAGAATAATGGTTGTTCTATTTATATGAGAGAGATGTTTTATGGTCATGCCCCGCTGGTCAATGGTTTATTCTTAATGAATCTCGAACGTGATGTCACACATATTCATAGTGTGAATATCAAAAGATGTAAGATCGATAATGATAGTCCCACATATCTGTGGCACTGCCGCCTTGGTCAAATTGGTGTCAAACGCATGAAGAAGCTCCATACAGATGGACTTTTGGAGTCTCTTGATTTCGAATCATTTGACACGTGCGAACCATGCCTCATGGGTAAAATGACCAAGACTCCGTTCTCCGGAACAATGGAGCGAGCAACCAACTTATTGGAAATTATACATACTGATGTGTGCGGTCCAATGAGCGTTGAGGCTCGCGGTGGCTATCGTTATGTTCTCACTCTCACTTATGACTTAAGTAGATATGGTATGTCTACTTGATGAAACACAAGTCTGAGACCTTTGAAAAGTTCAAGGAATTTCAGAATGAGGTAGAGAATCAACGTGACCGAAAAATAAAGTTCTTACGATCAGATCATGGAGGAGAATATTTAAGTCACGAATTTGGTACGCACTTAAGGAAATGTGGAATCGTTTCACAACTCACGCCGCCTGGAACACCTCAGCGTAACGGTGTGTCCGAACGTCGTAATCGCACTCTATTGGATATGGTGCGATCTATGATGTCACTCACCGATTTACCATCATTTTGGGGATACGCTCTAGAGACAGCTACATTCACTTTAAATAGGGCACCGTCTAAATCCGTTGAGACGACACCGTATGAATTATGGTTTGGGAAGAAACCTAAGCTGTCGTTTCTAAAAGTTTGGGGATGCGATGCTTATGTCAAGAAACTTCAACCTGAAAAGCTCGAACCCAAGTCGGAAAAATGCGTCTTCATAGGATACCCTAAGGAAACCATTGGGTATACCTTCTACCTCAGATCCGAAGGCAAGATCTTTGTTGCTAAGAACGGGTCCTTTCTGGAGAAAGAGTTTCTCTCGAAAGAAGTAAGTGGGAGGAAAGTGGAACTTGATGAAGTACTACCTCTTGAACCAGTAAGTAGCGCAGCTCAGGAAGATGTTCCTGTGGTGCCCGCACCGACTAGAGAGGAAATTAATGATGATGATCAAGGTACTTCAGATCAAGTTACTACTGAACTTCATAGGTCCACAAGGACACGTTCCACACCAGAGTGGTATGGCAACCTTGTCCTGGAAATCATGTTGTTAGACAACGGTGAACCTTCGAACTATGAAGAAGCAATGATGGGCCTAGATTCCAACAAATGGCTTGAAGCCATGCAATCCGAGATATGATCCATGTATGAAAACAAAGTGTGGACTTTGAAAGACTTGCTCGATGATCGGCGAGCGATAGAAAACAAATGGATCTTTAAGAAGAAGACGGACGCGGATGGTAATATTACCATCTATAAAGCTCGACTTGTTGCTAAGGGTTATCAACAAGTTCAAGGGGTTGACTACGATGAGACTTTCTCTCCCGTAGCGAAGCTGATGTCCGTCCGAATCATGTTAGCAATTGCCGCATACTATGATTATGAGATATGGCAAATGGACATCAAAACGGCATTCCTTAACGGCTCTCTTAAGGAAGAATTGTATATGATGCAGCCGGAAGGTTTTGTCAATCCTGAGAATGCTAACAAGGTATGCAAACTCCAACGATCCATTTATGGGCTGGTGCAAGCATCTCGGAGTTGGAACATTCGCTTTTATGAGATGATCAAAGCGTTTGGGTTTATGCAGACTTATGAAGAAGCATGCGTTTACAAGAAAGTGAGTGGGAGCTCTGTAGCATTTCTCATATTATATGTAGATGACATACTTTTGATGGGAAATGATATAGAACTTTTGGACAGCATTAAGGCCTACCTTGGAGAAGCTGCTTACATATTAGGCATCAATATCTATAGGGATAGATCGAAATGCCTCATAGGTCTTTCACAAAGTACATACCTTGATAAGATATTGAGTTCAATATGGATCAGTCCAAGAAGGGGTTCTTGCCTGTGTTGCAAGGTGTGAAATTGAGCTCGGCTCAATGCCCGACCACGGCAGAAGATAGAGAAAAGATGAGTGTCATCCCCTATGCCTCGGCTATAGGGTCTATTATGTATGACATGCTGTGTACCAGACCTGATGTAAACCTTGCCGTAAGTTTGGTAGGAAGGTACCAAAGTAATCCCGACATGGAACACTAGACAGCGGTCAAGAATATCCTGAAGTACCTGAAAAGGACTAAGGATATGTTTCTCGTTTATGGAGGTGACGAAGAGCTCGTCTTAAAGGGTTACGTCGACGCTAGCTTCGACACAGATCTGGATGACTCTAAGTCACAAACCGGATACGTGTATATTTTGAATGGAGGGGCAGTAAGCTGGTGCAGTTGCAAGCAAAGCGTCGTGGCGGGATCTACATGTGAAGCAGAGTACATGGCAGCCTCGGAGGCAGCGCATGAAGCAATCTGGATGAAGGTGTTCATCACCGACCTAGGAGTCATACCCATGCGTCGGGGCCGATCACTCTCTCCTGTGACAACACTGGAGCTATTGCCCTTGCCAAGGAGCCCAGGTTTCACAAGAAGACCAGGCACATCAAGCGTCGCTTCAACTCCATTCGTGAAAATGTTCAATATGGAGACATAGATATTTGCAAAGTGCATACGGATCTGAATGTCGCAGATCCATTGACTAAACCTCTTCCGCGAGCAAAACATGATCAACACCAGAACTCTATGGGTGTTCGATTCATCACAATGTAACTAGATTATTGACTCTAGTGCAAGTGGGGGACTGTTGGAAATATGCCCTAGAGGCAATAATAAAATGATTATTATTATATTTCCTTGTTAATGATAATTGTCTATTATTCATGCTATAATTGTGTTATCCGGAAATCGTAATACATGTGTGAATACATAGACCACAACATGTCCCTAGTGAGCCTCTAGTTGACTAGCTCGTTAATGAACAGATAGTCATGGTTTCCTGACTATGGACATTGGATGTCATTGATAACGGGATCACATCATTAGGAGAATGATGTGATGGACAAAGACCCAATCCTAAGCATATCACAAGATCGTGTAGTTCGTTTGCTAGAGCTTTTCCAATGTCAAGTATCATTTCCTTAGACCATGAGATCATGTAACTCCCAGATACCGTAGGAGTGCTTTGGGTGTACCAAACGTCACAACGTAACTGGGTGACTATAAAGGTATACTATAGGTATCCCCGAAAGTATCTGTTGGGTTGACACGGATCGAGACTGGGCCGGATTTGTCACTCCGTATGACGGAGAGGTATCTCTGGGCCCACTCAGTAATGCATCATCATAATGAGCTCAATGTGACCAAGTGGTTGGTCATGGGATCATGCATTACGGTACGAGTAAAGTGACTTGCCGGTAACGAGATTGAACGAGGTATTGGGATACCGACGATCAAATCTCGGGCAAGTAATGTACCGATTGACAAAGGGAATTGTATACGGGATTACTTGAATCTTCGACATCGTGGTTCATTTGATGAGATCATCGTGGAACATGTGGGAGCCAACATGAGTATCCAGATCCCGTTGTTGGTTATTGGCCGGAGAGCTGTCTCGGTCATGTCTGTGTGATTCCCGAACCCGTAGGGTCTACACACTTAAGGTTCGGTGACGCTAGGGTTGTAGAGATAATAGTATGCGGTAACCCGAAAGTTGTCCGGAGTCCCGGATGAGATCCCGGACGTCACGAGGAGTTACGAAATGGTCAAGAGGTGAAGATTTGTATATAGGAAGTCCTGTTTCGGCCACCGGGAAAGTTTCAGGGTCACCGATATTGTACCGGGACCACCGGAAGGGTCCCGGGGGTCCACCTATCCCGGAGGGCCACATGGGCTGAAGTGGGAAGGGAACCAGCCTCTGGTGGGCTGGTGCACTCCCCTTGGCCCCCCTGCGCCTAGGGTTGGAAACCCTAGGGGTGGGGGCGCCCCACTTGACTTGGGGGCAAGTCCCCCCCTTGGCCGCCCCCCCTTGAGATTAGATCTCTAGGGGGCCGGCGCCCCCCCAGGGCCCCTATATAAAGAGGAGGGAGGGAGGGCAGCCACACCCTAGTCCCTGGCGCCTCCCTCTCCCCCCGTACCACCTCTCCCTCTCGCTGAGCTTGGCGAAGCCCTGCCAAGATCGCCGCTACTTCCACCACCACGTCGTTGTGCTGCTGGATCTCCATCAACCTCTCCTTCCCCTTGCTGGATCAAGAAGGAGGAGACGTCTTCCCCAACCGTACGTGTGTTGAACACGGAGGTGCCGTCCGTTCGGCACTAAGATCTTCGGTGATTTGGATCACGACGAGTACGACTCCCTCAACCCCGTTCTCTTGAACGCTTCCGCTCGCGATCTACAAGAGTATATAGATGCACTCCTCTCTCTCGTTGCTAGATGACTCTATAGATTGATCTTGGTGAAGCGTAGAATTTTTTTATTTCCTGCAATGTTCCCCAACAACTACCCACTACTAGGAAAAGGCATGCTAGTGGCGCACCAGTTTTGCCTACTAATGGCGCACTACTAGTGCGCCACTAGCATCACGCCATTAGAATATTTTAGTAATGGCGCACCACAGGTGCGCCATTAGTAACCCACAGGTGCGCCATTAGTAACCCACAGGTGCGCCATTAGTAACCCACATGTGCACCACATGGAAGTGCGCCATTAGTAACAATTTTTTTAATTTTTTTCGTTTTTTCTTAATTTCAGGTCACTATTTCACATATGAGATATCCAACACATATATATATACAACAAGCATCCATATAACAATCATATCCAACACAGAAGTTTCATCATATATACATACATAGCCAACACATAGTTTCATCGTTACATATTACAAAAGTTTCACATTGTTCATCCAACACCGTTATCCATCAATTCACAAAAGTTTGACATTGATACAAAATAAAAACACAAATGGAAAAGAAGCACTCCATCCATGCAAGATTCCGTGAATTGAATCAAATCTGCAAAATGATAAACAAGAAGTTAGAAGAAGAAGAAGAAGAAGAAGAATACTAGAAGAATACTAGAAGAAGAAGAAGAAGAAGACTAGAAGAATACTAGAAGAAGAAGAACACTAGAAGAATACTAGAAGAAGAATAAGAAGAATAAGAAGAAGTCTATATTATGTAAACTTGATCATTTTGTGCTAACATAAGTTATTTTGGAGCTAACCTATAGGAAACTAAGCATATAAGCTCTCTAAGTTAGCATATTAGAGCCAACTTAGGTAAAATGAAGCTAACCTATGCCATTTTGGAAAAGAAGAAGAATAAGAAGAATAATAAGAAGACTATAAGCTTATTATGTAAACTTGATCATTTTGTGCTAACATAAGTTATTTTGGAGCTAACCTATAGGAAACTAAGCATATAAGCTCTCTAAGTTAGCATATTAGAGCCAACTTAGGTAAAATGAAGCTAACCTATGTCATTTTGGAAAAGAAGAAGAATAAGAAGAATAAAAAGAAGACTATAAGCTTATTATGTAAACTTGATCATTTTGTGCTAACATAAGTTATTTTGGAGCTAACCTATAGGAAACTAAGCATATAAGCTCTCTAAGTTAGCATATTAGAGCCAACTTAGGTAAAATGAAGCTAACCTATGTCATTTTGGAAAAGAAGAAGAATAAGAAGAATAAGAAGAAGACTATAAGCTTATTATTTAAACTTGATCATTTTGTGCTAACATAAGTAATTTTGGAGCTAACCTATAGGAAACTAAGCATATTAGAGATAACATAGGTAACTAAGTATATATATATATATCATTTTGGAGATCTGACATACCTGACATAGTTCAGTTCTCATTGTTCTTCTCCTTCTCCTTCCTCAGCCTGATGCGCCAAGAGCGGCGAGGCGGTGGAGGCAGCGGGATGTAGTCTTCTACCACAATTGGCGTGGTCATGTCGCCCAGCTGTGGGATCGCCGGTGCCACCACCGGTGTGTGGTCATTGTCAGGCACCACCACCATCGCGAGGCCACCTTCAGGCAGGACGGGCACGACCATCGCTAGGTCATCCTCATCCACCACCATCTCTTGCCCATGGTCAGCCACCACCATCTCTTGCCCATGGTCAGCCACCACCATCTCTTGCCCTTGGTCAGCCACCACCAGCGCTAGGTCATCCTTAGCCTGATGCCCATCGTCATCCTGTAGCTCCTCATCCCCAGTCTGCTCCTCTTCTCCCCCACTCCAGTCCGGATCATCCTTCTTGTTGTCAGAATCACTGCTGCCAGAATCGCTGCTGCTTTCGCTAAAGCCAGAATCGCTGTTGCTTTTGCTACAGCCATAATCGCTGCTGCTTTGGCTGTAGCCAGTGTCGCTGCTGCTGCTCCCATTGCCTGTCCAAATGCAACAATGAGCATTAACAATCAATGTGAGACAAAGCCAAATGTAGAGGAATAAGAAGAGGCAGAACGTACTGGCATCATCATCGTCAGCGTAGCGCATGCAACACATAGTCGCATTGAACACCTTCACGATGAGCATGGTGGCATCGTCGTCGTACCTGAAGAGAAGGAAGTACCCCAGCCGCAGGTCGTAGGCACGGTAGAACTTCTCCCACCCACGATACAAGTACATGTGGCCCTCCTTGATCACCAACTCCACATCCCACAGCCTGCGAAACCCGCTGCCGTCCTATCGCAGCTTCACATTATTTGGCGGATCTTCACCCAACATGTTCATAAAACTATCAGGCAGCCTCTGCAGTTTGGGACAATGAGTGATGTAGAAAACAACAGATATCATAATGAGATGGGTGAAGAGGAGATCTCTTGTTTTATATACCTGCGTCATGGATGATACTGAAGTCCCAAGAATGATACTGAAGAACTCAGAAGCATCCAACTCGTACTACGGTGTGGCAGAGCAGCGGTGGCTGCTTCCCCCCCCCCCATCTCTGATAAGAAGCAGAAGAGACCAATTAGTACCCTTACAACAGATCATAAAATACCGCGAGGACGCTAGCAGCCTAGCACTAGCAGCCGCAACTACACTACAGAACTACTAGCAGCCTAGCACTAGCAGAAGCCAACGAGCAACCGAAGTAACTAACAACAACACACGAGCAGCAGACTAGCAGTAGCACATCCAGCACAAGTAGCAAACTAGCAGTAGCACCAGTGCCCCCACCAACAAGTAGCAGTAGCAACATACAGTAGCAGCCAACAGCCAAAAAATCATGGATTGCTGTTAACTAAAAATCATGGATTGCTTATAACTAAAAATCATGGGTTGCTGTTAACTAAAAATCATGGATTGCTATTAACTAAAAAAAAATCATGGATTGCTGTTGACCTAAACACTAGTCGAATACAGTAGGAAATATATTGCATCCAACTATCATAGATGTAGTGCAAGTGTGTAACTACTAACAGCTGCTGTTGTGCTCCTTGAGCTCAACCCTTATATTTTGAACAATCCTATACAACTCTGTCTACCTGAATAGAACATGACAGCTTTGACCAAACAATCAACAAGAGGAAAACAATCAAACATCTTGATCAGCAAATGAATTAGTACTGATTTATTCACACTACTGAACTTTTGCTCTTATACTTGCTCTTATAACATATAGTCTAGATAAACATGACGTAACCATACAACAAGCATTTCAGAGGGATAGCACCATCTAGAGAAGCTGGGTTGAAGAGATTCAAAGAGGACTACTCATTCCTAGCTTATAGTTTTCTTTTGTTTAATATCATCCTATAACCTTATGATACTTCAACAAGCCATCTGTCTTGTTAGTTTTGTCATGTACTTTGTGATGGCAGTACGACACTAGATTGCATGAAACAAAGAGCATGCACAGTCTCACTGAAAACATACATAGCTGTTCCAGTGGAAATACTTTGTTTAATTCAACACTTCTACTACGAGTAGCCTTTTTAGTGCTAGCTGAACTTTGAGTAATGGCTTTTGAGTGGAGTCCATAGCAAATGCTTTTGGATTGAAGCTCTTGCCTGCCTAAAATGAAAGACCCTTGGCCTTGGGTTACTGACCACACTAGCCAAGTGGTTTAGACCATTTAATTCCCTTCACTGAAGAGGGAAACACATACCTATTATGCAAATGGTTCTGTTTATGGGTGCAGTTATATTTGATCATGATTAAAATATTATTGCATCTACAGGGCATTCTCAGCATAGAACTGATGGGTTGCTGACCAAAATTAGCAATTTTTTGAACCTAATTTGACCTAAATTAGAGAGGGATTTGACCTAAACCTAGCAATAGAGAGAAGAAGAGGGCATGGCCGGGAGGGAGGAGAGGAGGAAGAGAGGAGAAGAGAGGCAGAGGGAGGAGGGTTACCTGACCACGATGAGGTGGTGACCGGAGCGGAGACGACGGAGGGCGGAGACGGCGAGCTTGGGGAAGGCGGGAATAGACGGTGGGGAGGTCGCAGGCCTCCTCTCCTGGTGGACGTGGGGCCTCCTCTCCTGGTGGACGTGGGGCGGCGCCGAGGCTCCAAGTCTCCAGCTGCTCCGAGGGTTAGGGAGGGAGGCGAGGGAGGCGGCGCTCGGGGGGAGGCGGGGCTCGGGGGGGAGGCGGCGCTCGAGGGGGAGGAAGGGGAGAGGGAGGCGGCGGGGGCGCGTGGGCGGCTGCGATGGACGGAGGGGGCGGCGACGCTCGAGGGGGAGGAAGGGGAGAGGGAGGCGGCGGGGGCGCGTGGGCGGCGGCGTACGGTTGGGGAATCTGGTGAGGGAGGGAGGGAGGCCAAGTGCGAGGGCAATAGGTGGAGTGGGGGGAGGGTTCTAATGGCGCACCTCCCCCTAGTGCGCCATAAGTACCACTAGCCCGATTGGTCAGGTTATATTCCACCTAACCCTATCTAAATCAGAACCCGCCCACTAGCCCGACTGGTCAGCACGCAGCACACACACTAGGAGGTCCTGGGTTTGATTCCCAGGCTCCCCAATTTTTGTTTTTATGCATTTAAAATGCTGTTTGATATTTATTTGTGTATAAATATGTTCAAACTTGTTTAAATCATAACAGTAATATATTTTTATAAAAACAGTAATAATTTTTTAAAAAATATGTTCAAATTTGTTATTTGAAAATATTTATGAATATGAAAAAATATTCATATGGGGGAGGGTGCGGGGGGTCGTCAGCGGCAGTGGAGTGGGGGAGGGTGCGGGCCGGGGGTCGGCGGCGGCGGCCGGTGGAGCAGGGGAGGGTGCGGTGGGTCGTCGGCGATGGTGGAGTGGGGGAGGGTGCGGGCCGGGGGTCGGCGGCGGCCGGTGGAGCGGGGGAGGGTGTGGTGGGTCGTCGGTGACGGTGGAGTGGGGGAGGGTGCGGGCCGGGGGTCGGCGACGGCGGCCGGTGGAGCGGGGGAAGGTGCGGTGGGTCGTCGGCGATGGTGGACGGCAGGGGCAGGCGGGGTGGGCGCGTCGGGGCCGCGCTCGCCGGCTGCTGCAGGGGCCGGTGGAGTCCCGCGGGGGTCGGGGCGGCGTCAGGTGGTGGAGCGGCGGCGTTGGGTGGTGGGGGCAAGACCATAGCGGCGGCGGCGTCACCGATGACGTGCAGGCGCGGCGGACGGAGGGGGCGGAGCAAGGGGGCGGTGGCGGCGACGGGGCGAGGGGCGGTGGGGCCAGGGGGCGGTGTGGCGGCTGCGGGTGGTGGGGCAAGGGGGCGGCGAGGGGAGGGGGCGACGGGGCGAGGGAAGGTGGGGCGACGGGGCGAGGGGAGGTGGGACAAGGGGGCGGCGAGGGGAGGGGGGGGCGACGGGGCGAGGGGAGGTGGGGTTTGGTGCGCCATTACTATGTCAACTAGTAATGGCGCATTGTACAACGGTGCACCATTAGTAACAATTTTTTTTATTTTATTTTTCAAAACTACTAATGGCGCACCAGGCACCAGGTGCGCCATTAGTAATATATTACTAATGGCGCACCAGCACATGGTGCGCCATTAGTATATAGTAATGGCGCACCACATGTCTGGTGCGCCATTAGTGGTCATATCATCTATAGCCCTTTTCCTAGTAGTGACCCCGCCATCTCAGCGGAGAAGCAGCGTGACTTCCACCGAGCAGACTCAGCAGCTGGAGCATGTCTTCACGGCTCCTGCTAGCTACCCCGTGGATGCTATCACAGAGTCTCAACATTGCCACCTTATGACGCGATGGATGACATTGAAAGTCAAGGCGAATGTTGGCTCTATTATACCTAATGAACCTGGCTCAACCTACCACGGCCAGCCGATTCCAGAACGATATGCTAGGGTGATGGTGGATCAAATAACAGACGGATTTGAGGACCTTCAACTTGACCACCCTACGGGTGAAGGGGAGATTCGGCTGGGTTCTTCTCTGAAGACTCCATGCCTATGGCGGAAGGAGCTCATCAACCTTCCGAACTGGACGCCTCCGCCTCCTCCTCCTCCTCTGGCTAGTCAGGGCAATCCGCCTCCTCCTCCGGCGAGTGATCAAGGCACTCAGCCTCCTTCTCCGGCGCATGGCGGCACTCCGCCTCCTTCTCCGCGTGAGCCAGCGTGCCTGAGCAGCCAGCCTCCTCCTTCTCCACCTCGTCAACAAGGGCAGATCAAGAGACCCGCCGCCGCTCCGACTGCTCTGGCGCATCATAGTCCTTCGCCTCCACCTCGTAAGAAAGGAAAGACAGCCGCAGCCGCTCCGTCTGCTCCAGCGTCTAGCAGCACAGCCAGAGCCGGAAGGCAATACAAATACGACCCTTCTCTCAAGACTCCAGAGAAGTTACCATACGAGAGAACCATGGAGGAAAACACGCGGATCATGCAAGCCGAAGTGGATAACTTCTTTGAAGCGGTGAAAGCAAAGATACATCCACCTTTGGAGGAGAAGATAGATCCGGTAAAAGTGAAGCGTACTCTGGTTGCCCTGCAGAAACCGCCAAAGTCTTCGGTGAAAGGCAACTATGAGCGCATTCTTACAAAGTCATTTGTGCAAGCGTCGCGGTCGGGAAGTACTATCAGTGGTCAACAACGAGCTGGGAAAAAAGTTGCCCAGCTCGGTGAACAAGCGAACCAATCGTTCCCCCCGCTCCAGGTGTCTAGCGATATCGTCACTAATATTCCGGGCAGGATGGTGCCCGGTTATAACAATCTTGAAGATTACCTGCCCGATGATGTACATTAAGATTTCTTGGAGGTGGACGAACACAAATACATGTACGGGAAGCCTCTCATCAAAGATGAAAGATCTCTACCAACGATGATGTTCAGATTCCATGAGTGGTACATGAAAACCTGCAGAGAGTCTGAGGGGAAGAATATTTTGACGCTGAGAGTCAGAGAGGAGCATGACCTCGTTGGCCTCGAACTGTTGAATGTTCCATTTGAGGAGTTCTTCGCGTTTTTCAATCTAAAGGCCCTCGATAAATTAATGATCACTTGCTACTGCCTGTAAGTACAATACTACTTCTGTCATTAAGTCTCTCTCTATATAGGTCAACTCTTTCATTGCATGTATTTTTAATTATCCTCACTATATTATGCAGATTGAAGATCGCCAATTGAAGAAACGACAAATCGGTGATATTGGGTTCATTAACACAAATCTCATAGATGCATATATGGTTGAATTTCAGGCCAAAGATACCGAGACCAAGCGGCTACAATCGTTTCTTTTAAATCAAAACAAAGCTATAATACTCTTCCCTTACGAATTCTAGTGAGTGTTACTGTCTTGTGCATATTCGGTTTCCCTTATTAGTCGAGGTTATAGTAATGTAATTGATGAGTTATGCATGCGTGCGCAACTTCCACTATATTCTCCTAGAGATTAAGCTTGAGCAGGGACTAGTAACCGTCTTAGACTCGAGACGAAAAGATCCCAAGGAGTATGAGGACATGATTGAAATTCTAGAGAAGTAAGTTAAATCGATCATTATCGCACCATATCGGCAACTTTGTTCATTTCCTGATATCAAGTAATTGTTTTCTTTGTCTGCTGGCAGGGTTTGGAAAAAATTCACCTCAAAAACTCCAGGACTGCCGAAGAAGCTGCAATTTAGACACCCGAAAGTAAGTACTATAGTAGCATGTTCCACGCATCTCCTAGTGATTCAAGCGCTAGTTTCATCAATACCATTTAGCATGCTTGCTAATTATTAGTTTGATTGACCTTGATCTATTTCTTGTAAAGTGGTTGTGGCAGGAACAAGGGAATGATTACCGTGGATACTACATTTGCGAGTCCATCCGCCACACGACCTGTGAGCGGGGCTACTATGATAAACAATATGAAGTACGTAAATAATAATATTCACAATTTTATTTTATTACCATCATTTGTGTTCAGTTTCATTTATTCATATATATGTATTGACCCCCTTCTTCAAATTAGATATTTCGGATGCGGGATGAACTCCTACCACCAGATCGTATGCGAGGAATCAAAGAGGAATTGGCGGCATTCTTTCTTGACCACGTGATTGCTAAAGACGGAGAATACCATGTGGACCCTGAGTTCATTTAGAATTAGGAGATTATATTGTAAGAGATAATTATATTGTATATATGTAGCCAGTACGTAGCGTCGGATAGATATACAAGAATTTGTTGTTCGACCAATCTCTCAGAGAAGGAGAGGTGGTCGATATCACTTCTCTCTATATGCATATGTTCATGACGATCTTCTGTTTCCTTCATTTGCTTACTAGCTAGCGTGTCTAGTCCTCTCTATATGTATAGTATGTAGCGTCGACCAAGCACGGAGATAAGAGAGGACACTTCTCTTTATTAATTAGCTAGCTAACACAATATATGAAACACCAAAATTAACCCCCCAAAACCCCCTACCCCCCCTTTCAAAAAAAAAACAAAAACCCCAGCACCTGAAATGCTGACGTGTGGATGCCTATTGGTCCCGGTTGGTGCCACCAACCGGGACCAAAGGGCCTCCTGCCTGGGCTCGTCGCACCGGCCACGTGGAGGCCCATCTGTCCCGGTTTATGCAAGAACTGGGACTAAAGGTATAGGGCATTAGTACGACACTTTAGTCCCGGTTCAAAAACCGGGACTAATGGCCCTTACGAACCGGGACTATATGTCCTTTTTCTACTAGTGCCTGATGCTCTCTGATGTATCTATAATTTTTGTTATGTTCATGCTATATATTTATATAAAGTATACATGCTTTTTGGCACACTTCTATATCATTTCATTGGATTAACATGTTAATCTAGTGCCAAAAGGTCATTGTTGTTTCTAGTGTTTTTGGCTTTTTCGAAAACTGATATTTTCGGAGACGATTTGTTTTGGGAAAAATCATGACAATGCCCAGGCGACCAAGCCCTGGTCACACTACTTGTCCGCGTGGCGGTTGTGGAGATCGGTTGGGGCTCTCCTTCGACCGCATGAAAGCTCCGAATTTTTTTGCATCACTTTGAAATTTCAGATTTTTTGAGTTACGGATCTTCAGTAATCTATAATATGGTGAAACGACTCAGAAAACAACGCAAAGAGAAATTTCAGAAAAATACCATCAGATGGGAGATCCAATCTTGGAGGGGGCTCTGACCCTCCGGGGAGCCATGAAACACCCTGGACTAGACGGGGAAACCTCTTCCCACCTAGGGGGGCAAGGAATAAGAATAAGGAGGGGCCTCTCTCCCCGCCTCTCCCTGTGGCGTCGGAGTGTCGTAGGGGGAACCATCATCATCGACATCATCTCCAGTGCCTCCATCAACCTCACCGCCATCTCTATCACCATCTCCACCCTTTCTAAAGTTGTCCACTCTCCCATAAACCTCTGTAAACCCTTGTGTGACCATGCTTCGTGAGTTATGAGTACCTCAACGACAATCGTCGGTTCCTTGGTGTGATAGCATTGGTGCTACATATCTTTCTTCCAATCCGGCATTTCATGCACGTACAAAACACATCGAAGTTGATTACTATTTTGTCAGCAAACGTGTCACGGAAGCTACTTCAGATCGAGTTCATCTCCTCTAAAGATCAAGTTGCGGATATCTTTACCAAGCCATTACTGTTACTTTTGATTGAGCATTGTCGGCGCAATCTCAACTTAAGGAACGCGGTTGAGATTGAGGGAGGGTATTAGACTTGTAGCTTACGTAACATGTATTTGTACAATGTAAATCTCCATATATATAAACCAATGAACCCTTTGGTGTGTGCGATTGACCAAATATTTATTGATACAATGGGCATGTCTGTGTGTGTGCTTTTTTCCCATGTGGATTATAAACAACGATATAACGGAAAAACATGTTGAAATAGTGAATATTCGACGAGGCGGTTTGTTCATTTGCTGGTAACTTAGCATGTTCGTACCATGAAGTGAAGTAGAAATTGCTTAGCATAGCCAACATTTTTCGCGGTAACTCGAGCTTTTATGGCGAATTGGCTAGTAGGTTTCAAAGGGAACTGGTAGATTGTTCAATTTATGTTGATTGATGACATACATATTGAGTGCACGCTCCAAATTTCACTTGTTTATAATAATTCCCCTTTATATATACTGCTCCGACCTCACCAGAGTAGATATCACCTTACGTTGTTTCACTTTGTTTTAACTTGCAAGCTAGCACCTCCCCAAAAACACTTGTTGGGTAGCACATAGCTTAACATATAATGCAGGGGGAACCACGTTAACAAATGGAAACTGGGAACCGGAGGCTTCAGGAATGTGGGTAGAGGGGGATCAGTGCGGTCGGGAGCTCAGCTGGCTGGTCAGGCGCACTGTTGTTAAACCAGGATGAGCAAGTCATCATCGCGCTGCGTGTCTGCTCCAGCGCCTTCCAGTCATACTTTGTTGTCCCGCGGCACATGCAGGCGTTGCTTGTCACTGAGCGCCAACGGGCCACTGCCATCATTGGAGGTGCCCACTATGATTCTCGGTCGGGTTTTCTCTGCCCCAATGCGTGCCCGCACTGCTGCACAACGTGGTAGGCATACCTTGTTGCCTTTGGGTTGATCAAGTTGCATTTGTAGTAGTGTACAAGATCGATTTCTGGTTGATTTTGTGTTGGCGTTCACGCTTTTCTAGTCGAGCATCAGAGACATGCTAGCAGCGTCCTAAGGCAACCCAATGCAATGCTTTGTGTCTTGTTTTAGATAGTGCAAAGTGTACTCATGTCTGATGCACCTTACAAACCATTCTTGCCATCATTGACTGCCTCTGTAGACTGTAGGTAACCGCATTGCCCAGCGCAAATTCGAGGCGGATGATTCTTGGGATAGCGTCCACGTGGAGAACATCCCGGGCAATCGGCACATAGACCTGTACCTGAATCAGGATTCCCAGAGGTACAAGCTTGAGGTGTTCTTTGACGACACTAGCAACTGCTACAAGTACGACTACGGAGCAACAATGCCGTTGATGCTCTCGCACATGTACCAGTACCAACACCCACACCAGTTGCAGAGGAAAGCCCTGTTCCAGTGCTGCTGGGTTCCCCCACAACCACCGGGGGATGCCATGCCGGAGGCCACGATAGCCATTCGGCAGCCAAGGTCCCTTCCAAGACAAGAGCCGCAGCCAGCTGCAGGCTCAGTCGACGCTCTGAGACTCCCATACTCTTCCTTGAATGAGCAGATGGACGGTGGGTCACCTGCCTTTACTGGTGACTACTGACTAGTCGCCTAGTAGCATCATGGCCGGCGCGGCCAATGGCGAGAACGGAGAAGGTCCCTGGGCCACCTGATTTCGAAGAGGGTGAGTGATGTCGGAGCACTCTGTTTTTCCGCAGCCATTCATACGATTTTCTCTTTTGTTGCTTTGTGTGGTTCACACAACCCACACTTGTTATATGATGCTTGTAATTAGCATCACGCCTATTTTTAGAGAAAAAAATGAATTGTGATGATGAGGTTATCTTTGTGCTTTTCACTGGACAATACTCTATATGAAATTTATTTTTCATTTTTTACATGTATCCAAAATCCCTAATACCGACAAGACGACACAGCTGTTTGTGATGTCAATGATTAGTGATAAAAGTAGGCATAACTGTATGCATCTTGTCTTCCATGTGGATCCTGTAACCATGTGGATTCTGTGTTGTTATTGTGTGCGGTTCACATATCTAATTATCTATGCATTGTTAATTAGGTATTGGACTGCATACGATGGTTGTAACCAATAGGACGTATATCAGAAAAAAGGGATTATATATCTGGGTGCTTCACTTGATGATACTATGTATACGTAATTATATATATTTTTACCCGCATATAAAATTCCGAATACTGAGAAGGTCGTATTAACGGAGTTGTTTGTGATAGCAATGATTAGTGATAAAATGAGCTTATCTGTATGTGTGTTGTTTTCCATGTGGATTCGGAACGATGGCGCACTGAAAACATGTTGAAAGAATGAAGACTCAAGTGTATAAACCATGGAGTGAAGTAGAAGCTGCTTAGGGTGGCCAACTTTTTTGCGGTAGCTCGAGCTTTTATGGCGAAGGCTTTCAAAGTGAACCGGCAGGTATGCAAGGTTTATATTGATTGACGACGTACATACTGAGACTCTGGGCATTGGCCACGTGAAACCAAGTACACGCTCCAACTTTCAATTGCGTTAATAGTACTTCACCTTATATATACAACTCCAATTTCATGAAACTAGATATCACCCTACATGGTTTCACTTTGTTTTAACTTGTCGGGTAGTGCCTTCTCCTAACTTGTTGGGTAGCACGTGACTTAGCATATCATGTAGCGGCAATCAAATAAACAAAGGGAAATGATTTGAGAGGGGAGATCAGAATAGCTGAAGAACGCGTGGGAACAGGAGGCTTCAGGAACGTGTGTAGAGCAATTTCTTTTTCATTTGCATGTGTATCCAAAATCCCCAACACCGAGCAGATAATAATGACATAGTTGTTCGTGACATAACTGATTTAGAGTGGATTGAGGAGTGATCAGACTAGTTTGTTCATATTTTTATTGAGCCAAAAACAAAGAGAAAAAATGTCAGAAGTGGGGTTTCACTTTATGGCGAAGGCTTTCAAAGTGAACCGGCAGGTATGCAAGGTTTATATTGATTGACGACGTACATACTGAGACTCTGGGCATTGGCCACGTGAAACCAAGTACACGCTCCAACTTTCAATTGCGTTAATAGTACTTCACCTTATATATACAACTCCAATTTCATGAAACTAGATATCACCCTACATGGTTTCACTTTGTTTTAACTTGTCGGGTAGTGCCTTCTCCTAACTTGTTGGGTAGCACGTGACTTAGCATATCATGTAGCGGCAATCAAATAAACAAAGGGAAATGATTTGAGAGGGGAGATCAGAATAGCTGAAGAACGCGTGGGAACAGGAGGCTTCAGGAACGTGTGTAGAGCAATTTCTTTTTCATTTGCATGTGTATCCAAAATCCCCAACACCGAGCAGATAATAATGACATAGTTGTTCGTGACATAACTGATTTAGAGTGGATTGAGGAGTGATCAGACTAGTTTGTTCATATTTTTATTGAGCCAAAAACAAAGAGAAAAAATGTCAGAAGTGGGGTTTGAACCCACGCCCTCGTAAGAGGACCAGAACTTGAGTCTGGCGCCTTAGACCACTCGGCCATCCTGACTTGGTGTTGATAATATTAGTAATCTTTCTAATCTTTACTTTAATTTTCCGTTTGGAAGCTTTCCAAAGTCCTGCCTTGCAGTGTCCCTAGCCAGAGCATGTTCTTGAACATCTTTGGTATTGTGTCTCACCACATTGTTATTATATTGTACGAGCATGGCCAACTACTAATCTTGCATAGCTTCCCAGGTACTCCCTCCGTCCGAAAAAATTTGTCCCTCAAATGGATGTATCTAATATCAAAATAGTGCTACATACATCCATTTGACAGATAAGCTTGGGACAAGCTTTTCCGGACGGAGGGAGTATGTTCTGTAGACTTGTAGCTATTCCTCTTGTTGGCCAATGCTTGCATAGCCCTGCAGCCTGTATGTCTTAAAAAATGTTTCTGTTTGTAGCAAACCAATATTTTCTTAGGAGGATGACCCTCAATCTTTGCATTTGGGCGATGCATGCAGCTGTTTTATTAATTATTTATAAAGATCTTACAAAGTAATACATAAGGTAATCTGAAGCCATCATCTTAGCAACATTTGTCGCTACTCCTATCCACTTGATGAAGGGGTGCCGATAGTCTGAGTCTAATACCAAACAGACATCACACTAAAGCCTAACATCTAAACCCAGATGCCCCAACCAAGCCGCGTTGCTGGGGCACACACACCGGTCGGGCACATTCACAGAGGCCGCCGCCGCCGTCTTCCACCGACCCATCTCCAGAGCAGAAACTGATGCATCGACCTTTCCAGGCCTTCCATCGACACCACCATGGTGCCAGACAACAACACCATCCTTCACGTATCCATCCACACGCGCCCGTCGCTGAAACTCCGCAGCGCCATGCCACCAAGATCTGACGTTGGCCTTGCGCTAGATGTAACACCGCTCCTCCTCTAGTCCCCTCCAGCCAGCACTTCCTCCAAAACGATGCCCTCATGAGGGAGAATGACACCAAAGGCGCTGTCATCATCCGATCCGGAAGACCCAGATCTAGGGTTTTCCCCAGAGCATCCGAAAATGATAACACAAACTGCAAGGACGTTGCCTCAACAAGGAAACGACATCGAAGACGGCACCATCATCTGCCATGACGATAGATGACTGTAGCAAACCAATAAGTACACCATGACATCGAATGGTGATTTTGACTCGCGTAAGACTAAAGAACTGCAGAAACGTAAGGTGACTTTGATGTATAGGCCCCTGGGTGACTGCACCTTTTTCATGTTTTTCGCTACCTCTTGTATATTCGCTCATCTTTAATGAAAAGGCAAAGCACCTGCCATTTACCCTTCAAAAAAGAACTAAGGAACTAGCATTTTTTTAGAAAAGACTAAGGAACTAGCATGGACTAGCACAATCATATTTCCTGTCTCATGTTCACTCCAGGGTTATGTTTGAACAGGGAGGCATTCGTTCATGCCATTACCTGCAGATCATACATCCGGAGCATTTCCAAAATCTTATGTTAAGGTAGGCTACTGTAGCATCCTTTAGAAAAAATAGGACAGTGGTTCCAGATTTACGCTTAAATTCGATGCTATAGATTTGCAGCAACCGGTGTTGAGGCCTGGGTACTGGTGCGGCCGCAGATGAGCAAATTGTGATTATGAGTTATCTGCGTGCATTCCACTAGACAATACTCCCTTCATTTCTTTTTACTCCGCATATAAGATTTGTCTCCTCACTCTGTTTCTTTTTACTCTGCGTATACGATTTGTTTCAAATCAAACTTCGTAAAGTTTGACTAAATTTATATTAAAAAATATCAACGTCTACAATATCAAAGTTATAAAATATGAAAATTGATTTCATGATACATATAATGCTATTACTTTGGTATTGTGAATGTCGTTAGTTTTTCCGATAAACTTGGTCAAACTTTACCAAGATTGACTTATGGCAAAACTTATAAACGGAGTAAAAGAAACGAAGGGGGTACTTTGTATATGAAATTCCTTTTGACTTTGTACATGTATCGGAAATCCCGTATAGCGAGAAGATCCTATCATCTTAATGACACAGATCTAGATGTGTTTTTGATAGCAATGATTAATGATAAAATGTGTGCGACTTGTTTTCCATGTGGATCCTCAACACATGTTGAAAGAGTGAAGACTTGAGGAGGCACCACAACTGCTGAAACAAAAATGCAGATGATTTCAGTTTTGTAAGTTTGTCGGTAACTCGGGCCTGTTCAAACCAGCATAGCCAACTTTTTCGCTCAGCATCGCACTAGCTCGGGCTTTTAAGGCGAACCGCGTAGCTTTGCAGGTGGACTGGTTGGTGCGTACTGCATGACATTGGCACATGACAACAAATGCACGCTCCAAATTTCGCTTGCATTAATATACTCCCTCCTTCCTTATATATACTTCTCCAACTTCACCAGGGTAGACATCATCCTACATCGTTTTGCTTTGTTTTAATTTGTCTGTCCGGTAGCGCCTCCCCTAAGACAAAAACGTGTAGTGTAGCACCTAACTTAGTCTATCATGTAGGTACAATCACATAAACACAGGAAAACGATTTGTGAGGAAAAAACAAAACAATTGAAAAACACGTGGGAACATGAGGCTTCAGGAACCGGGGCAGAGCAATTGCTGTCTTTGATGCTGAATAAAGTTAAGGTAGAAGTTGAGGCTTTATCTCAGATAGAGACATATCACATATGTACTTTGGTTCCTAGAAATGATCGCCCTGTCTTGGGTGTAGTATTTCTACGGGAATGTTGCCAGGCGCTTTCTTGTTTTCCATGTGGATTCTCAAGGACGACAGACCGAAATCATGTTGGATGAGCCAAGACTTGAGGAGGCCGAGCAGCTGATAGAGATGCAGATATTTTCAGTTTTATAAGTTTGTTGGTAACTCTCGTCTGTTTAAACGGCAGAGTGGAAGTAGAAACTGCATAGCGCAGCCAACTTTTTCTTGTCAGCTTGAACTTTAATTTCAAGGTAAGTGGCTGGTGCGTACAACTTATGTTGGTTAACCACATATGTGGAAACAAATCTATGCTCCACCAATTTTCACTTGCATTAATAATCCTTCCCCCTTATACATACCGCTCCAGCTTCACTATAGTAGACATCAAATTAAATCATTTCATTTTTTATTTTAACTTGTTGGTAGCTTAGCATATATAGTACATGTTGCAGGGAAAAAAATATTTCCGACGCTGAATCAAGGAATTTTTTTTTTGCCAGAGAACTGAAGAGTTGAAAACACATCTGACAACAGGAGGCATGTGGAATATGGCCGGATATAGCTTGCATTGTTGTTTCTGACGCTGAATGAACTTGACCTAGAAGTTGTGTCTTCATCCCATTGAGAGATGATGAAATTACATTGGTCCTAGAAGCGATCGTTGGTCTTGGCCTCTTTGATCTGATTTTTTTTCACTGCGGGTATTGTTATCTAATTCTTATTTTCTCCACGTGTTATTCCTGTGTATTATTGTTTAGATCCAAGGCATACGCTCCCCTATCCGAATAGAAGCTATCCCTGCTAAACGAAAATGTTGAGAAGTTGATTCATGAATAGGTCCTTGAGTAACAAATTAGGTAGGCATGTATTTTTTTTTTCTGAAAAGGAGGATGACCACCGACCTCTGCAACGGGGCGATGCATGCAGCCATTTTATTAATTACTACCTCCGTCTTTTATTGGTCCTCTTTCTATTTTGTGTCAAATTTTAACCAAAAATTAACTAACAAAATGTTAATGCAGTTTTCAATGATATAAATTTTATGACATGCATTATTTTTTTATTAGTTAAACTATGGTCAAATTTGATGCAAAATACGATGGGACCAATAAACCATGACGGATGTGGTATTCACCAAGACCTTACAAAATAATACATAAGCCTGAAGCCACCATCTTGACAACATCCATCACTACTCCTATCAACTTGACGAAGGGATGCGTATTGTCAGGGCCGCCTGCCCAGACCTCACAGCAAAGCCCAACATCTAAAACCGAAGATCTCAACAAAGCTGCAATCGCCGGAGTCTAGGGCACACACTGGTTCAACGCATTCTCAGCGGGCACCGTATGCGCGCGTTGTAGATGTCACCGTCACCATCTTCCACCGGCCCATCTTTAGAGCAGTACCGACGCATCGACCTTGTCAGGCCTACTGTCGACGCCACCTCCCAACGCGCGTCCATCATTACGCATCCGTCACCGAGAACCTGCAGTGCCATGCCGCCGAGACTCCATGTCGTCGATGTGTCATATGAAACGCCGCTCAATCGCTGAAACCGTCCACTGATCCCTCGAGCCAATGCACACCTCTAAGAATCATGCCCCCAAGGGGGGAACGACATAGGAGCGCCGCGGTCATCCGACCGACTGCAGGCATGTATGGTTGTTGTAAAACACTAAGAAATTAAACTTGTGGGGTGACAAATCAAAATGCTTGAACATAGATAAGATGAAATTATTCAAGACATTGGTTGCCTTTTAGTCCACTTTATTTCTAATGCTCTTTTAGGTAGTGCTCGGGATTGGCTGTGGTAGGATTGTCCAGAATGCTATGTATCCCACTGGCTAATAAGAAGCCAAACAGCTGCAACCACAGAGTGTCAAACCCTACTGGGCTCATGCGATACCTCGCAACAATACCACCTAAACTATTCTTAGTCTTCCCTATAGTAGTCCTGCGAGAGGACATAGCTTGATGCCCACAACAAGATCGAGGTGTTGACAGATACTACAAGGTGAGCAAATGCTTATGTTGAAACATATTGTTTTGCTAATGTTATTCCATGTAAAAATATCTACTTACATATATTCATCTACTTTGCATGTCTGTAAATTTTTCATGAGAAATAGATGAGTTTTGCGCCTTGTGCAAAAGAAAAATGTTTAGCGGTATTATGTTCGAACATTTCCTTTGCTATTTTTTGGAGTCCGAATATGAGAGTCTTCTTGCACTATAGCAGCGGTTGACCAAGATAAGAGATGGTTTCTTGTCAGAATGAAAATTTGGAGTCACAAACATAGCCTGAGCTCCTTGTAAGTTGTAATTATGATAGTATGGCCACACTTCACAATGATTCATAAGGCGGGCTTACTTTCAGAAGATATGAACTCTTGGAATTATCCACTGCCATGTGTGAAGCAAGGACTGCTACTGAGTGCTAGAGCCATTGGATCAGTGGTAGGTATCGAATTGTCAGAGTAAATTACATATGGTTGTGAGCTTACCAGAGAAAGACCACCCTCTTCCTAGACCAAAAACAACACCATTGAGTGACTGATTCATACTACTCATCAACTACCTTCTTGAACCCTTTTTGTTGGTGATTGAAGACCCATCGCTGAAATCAAAATGCTACAACTTCAATGGGACCCAAGTGATTGCCCTGCTTCAGCTTGGCGAGGAGACATTAATTCTTGACAGCATGGATGACGTTTGCCTTGTGCTGAAATTTGGGATGGGCTTTAGGTCCATATAGCAATTTCTGAAAATCTCTAAGGGCCCATGTGGGTTTCTTGGCACTAGGTGTAGTAGGAAGTTTAGTCCCACCCTGGAAGTTGGAGAGTCTACCTCCTTATAAGGGTTTCTCTTCTACATGCTATTGGAGCTTGAGAATAGAAGAGGCCCTCGCGCGCTCCTCCTCCGCCGCCGCCGCCCGCCTCGCCGCAGGAATAAGCCGAGCCGAGCTCATACCTATGCGCTTATTTTTGCCAGTCACTAGCGAAGAGTTTCTGACAGCTGGGCCACGATCTGAGACGACGCAACGTAACTATGTGACTATAAAGGTGCTCTACAGGTATCTCCGAGGGTGTTTGTTGAGTTGTCATGGATCAGGACTGGGATTTGTCAATCCGTATGACAGAGAGGTATCTCAGGCCCACTCGATAGTACAACATCACAATAAGCTTGAAAGAAATGTGACCAATGAGTTAGTCATGGGATCTTGTATTACGGCATGAGTATAGAGACTTGCTGGTTTACGAGATTGAACTAGGTATGGAGATACCGATGATGGAATCTCGGGCAAGTAACATACCGATAGACAAAGTGAACCGCATACGGGATTAGCTGAATCCTGGACATCGAGGTTTGGCCGATAAGATCTTCGTAGAATATGCAGGAACCAATACGGGCATCCATGTCCCGCTATTGGTTATTGACCGTAGAGGTGTCTCGGTCATGTCTGCATAGTTCTTGAACCCGCAGGGTCTACACACTTAACATTTGGTGACGATATAAGTATAATTGAGTCGTTATGGTGACTACAAAAAGTTGTTCGGAGTCCCGGATGAGATCCCGGGCGTGATGAGGAACTCCAGAATGGTCCGGAGGTGAAGATCGATATATAGGACGAAGGGAATCGGAGTCCGGAAGTGTTCTGGGGTTACCAGGTGTTGGCCAGTGTGACCGTAAGGGGTTTCGGGGGGCCCCGACAAGTGTTGGGGGCCTCATGGGCCTAGGGGAGGGGGCACACAAGCCCACTAAGGGGCTATGCGCACCCCTCACCCCATCCCACATAACCAGAAGGGGTGGGGGCGCCCCCTAGGGCAGCCACCCCCTTTGCCTTAGGGGCCAAGGCTCCCGGGGGGAGGCACACCAAAACCCATCTAGGGTTTTCCCCTGGTGGTCACCGCCCCCCTAGGGAACCCTAGGGCGCCCCTCCTCCTCCCTTCCCCTATATATAGAGGGGTAGAGGGAGGGCAGCCGTACCCATCTATGCCATGGCGCTACCCTCCCTCTTCCTCGTAGTCCTTATTCTTCTCCGTGAGGCTTGGCGATGCCTTGCTGAGATTTCTCCACCACCACCACCACGCCATCGTGCTGCGGAGGACTCAGCTACTACTTCACCATCGCTCGCTGGTCGAGGAGGTGAAGGCGTCATCAAGTCGTACGTGTGTTGAACGCGGAGGTGCCGTCCGTTCGACACTTGGATCGGGAGTTCGCGGGACGGATCATGATTGGATCGTGAAGTCGTTCGACTACATCAACCGTGTTTCTTAATGCTTCCGCTTAGACAAGGGTATGTAGATGCAATCTCTCCTCTCGTAGATGGTCATCTCCTAGATTGATCTTGTTGAGCATAGGAATTTTTTTGTTTCCCGTGCAACGTTCCCCAACAAAACCTTCCTATTTTTTCTTTTAGATTTTCAAAGTGATTGATCTCTGGGAAATTACAAAATGGTGATGGGATTCAGATTTTAGCTTCTAAAAACAGCCCCCTCGAAAGACCAATCCCATCCGAGGGGAGTCTCTCGTCTTCCATAGCCATGGCCACTTAAATTAGAGGGAAAACCCTTCTCCCACCTAGGGGGGAAGGCCAGAGAAGAAGGGAAAGGACGGGGGAGGCTCTCTTCCCCTCTCTTCGGATGGTGTCGAAAGTCCGCTGAGTGAAACGTCATCACCACCATCGTCTCCAACAAAACCTCCATCATCACCATGGCCGCCAACAATCTCTTCATCATCACCATGATACCCTTGTCGTCCATATGTGAGTAATTTCTTGTAGGCACATGGGGCGGATTCGACCCGAGTGATGGACAATTACTACGAGAAAAAGACACATTCATGACATTTTGACCCGAACAAATATATTTTCTGTCATGGAAGTGACAATAATAGTGAAGAAAACACGTATTGTCATTGATGTATTGGCCACATACTTCTATGACAAATAATTATGGCGGAAAATGAAATTTTCTTCCTAGGCGGACTAGTGGCTCACGTGGATGACATCTTTGGGCTTTCACAACATATAAAATCATGGTAAAAATGAGGGCAAGAATTTTCTAGTGATTTCTCGTGTGAGTTACGTTGCATGGTATACGGTAGGTCGTTGGGACCGAGAGAGATGAAGGGTAGTTTGTGCTATTATGTGACTTCCGCACCGCTGAACCAGATCGATCGAATCATGCGTTGAAGGCCCCTGAGTGATTGATCGATATGCTCATGCACGGTAGCCCTTGGAGGTCCCTGAACGATTGACTGATATGCTCGTGTGTGGTAGTAGTTGGAGACCCTAGATCGATCAATCGATGTTGGTGCACCGTAGCAGTTGAAGGCCCTCGTTGCATGCGCGAGACTTCTCATTATGTACAGAGAATTCGCTCAACCGATGCGAGTCTCTTAGCTTCTTCGTACTTGGCGGTGTTGGGGAAGTCGTATGCGCGAGTAAGACCCTTGATGCTCTCTGATGTATCTATATTTTTTGTTATGTTTATGCTATATATTTATATAAAGTATACATGCTTTTTGGCACACTTCTATATAATCTAGTGCCAAAGGTCATTGTTGTTTCTAGTGTTTTTGGCTTTTACATAAACTAATATTTTTGGAGACGATTTGTTTTGGGAAAAATCATGACAATTTTTTTACTGAAGAAGCCAACAACTAGAAGAGGGCCAGAGGGTTACCACGCGACCAAGCCCTGGTCACACTACTTGTCCGCGTGGCGGTTGTGGAGATCGGTTGGGGCTCTCCTTCGGCCGCACGAAAGCTCCAGAATTTTTTGGATCACTTTGCAATTTCAGATTATTCGAGTTACGGATGTTCGATAATCTATAAAATGGCGAAACGACTCAGAAAACAACGCAAAGAGAAATTCCAGAAAAATACCGTCAGATGGGAGATCCAATCTCAGAGGGGGCTCTGGCCCTCCAGGGAGCCATGAAACACCCTGGACTAGACGGGGAAACCTCTTCCCACCTAGGGGGCAAGGAATAAGAATAAGGAGGGGCCTCTCTCCCCGCCTCTCCCTGTGGCGTCGGAGTGTCACAGAGGGAACCATCATCACCGACATCATCTCCAGTGCCTCCATCAACTTCATCGCCATCTCCACCCTTTCTAAAGTTGTCCACTCTCCCATAAACCTCTGTAATCCCTTTCGTGACCATGCTTCGTGAGTTACGAGTACCTCAACGACAGCCATCAGTTCCTTGGTGTGATAGCATTGGTGCTACATACTTTTCTTCCAATCCGGCATTTCATGCACGTACAAAACACATCGAAGTTGACTACTATTTTGTCAGAGAACGTGTCACAGAAGCTAATTCAGATCGAGTTCATCTCCTCTAAAGATCAACTTGCAGATATCTTTACCAAGCCATTACTGTTACTTTTGTTTGAGCATTGTCGGCGCAATCTCAACTTAAGGAACACGGTTGAGATTGAGGGAGGGTATTAGACTTGTAGCTTACGTAACATGTCATGTATTTGTACAATGTAAATCTCCATATATAAACCAACGCACCCTTTGGTGTGTGCGATTGACCAAATATTTATTGATACAATGAGCATGTCTGTGTGTGTCTTTTTTTCCATGTGGATTTTAAACAACGATATAACTGAAAAACATGTTGAAATAGTGAATACTCGACGAGGCGGTTTGTTCATTTGCTGGTAACTTAGCATGTTCGTACCATGAAGTGAAGTAGAAATTGCTTAGCATAGCCAACTTTTTTCACGGTAACTCGAGCTTTTATGGCGAATTGGCTAGTAGGTTTCAAAGGGAACTGGTAGATTGTTCAATTTATGTTGATTGATGACATACATATTGAATGCACGCTCCAAATTTTACTTGTGTTTATAATGATTCCCCTTTATATATACTGCTCTGACCTCACCAGAGTAGATATCACCTTACATTGTTTTAACTTGTAAGCTAGCACCTTTCCCCCCAAAAAATTGTTGGGTAGCACGTAGCTTAACATATAATGCAGGGGGAACCACATTAACAAATGGAAACTATGAACCGGAGGCTTCAGGAATGTGGGTAGAGGGGCATCAGTGCGGTCGGGAGCTCAGCTGGTTGGTTCGGTGCACCATTGTTGAATCGGGCTGGCTAGGTCAGCGGATGCCTCTGCGCGGCGGTTCCGGCGCCTTCCACTTGTACTTCATCGTGCCGCGGCACATGCAGGGATTACTTGTGGTTGCACGCCAGCGGTCCACCGCCACCGTTGCTGTTCAAGAGGTGTCCCCTGTGATTCTTGACTGGGTTTTCTCCGCCCCAAGGCGTGCTTGCACTGCTGCAAAACGTGGTAGTCGTGCCTCGTTGCCTTTGGGTTGATCAACCTGTAGCTGTAGTACTGTACAAGGATCGATTTCTAGTCAAGCATCAGAGACATGCTAGCAGCGTCCTAAGGCAACCCAATGCAATGCTTTCTGTCTTGTTTTAGATAGTGCAATGTGTACTCATGTCTGATGCACCTTACAAACCATTCTTGCCATCATTGACTGCCTCTGTAGACTGTAGGCAACCGCATTGCCCAGCTGATTCTTGGGACAACGTCCGCGTGGCGATCATCCCGGGAAGCGGTGCATAAACCTCTACCTGAATAAGGATTCCCAGAGGTACAAACTTGAGGTGTTCTTCGAGGACATCAGGAACTGCTACAAGTATGACTACGGGGCAACTATGCCGTTGATGCTCTCGCACCTGTACTAGTACCAACACCGACATTAGTTGCAAATGACATCTTGTTCCAGTGCCCGTAGGTTCCCCCGCGGCCACCAGACGACGCCATGCCGGACGCCACGATAGCCATTCGGCAACCAAGGTCCCTTCCAAAACAAGAGCCACATCCAGCAGCACAGCAGACTCAGCCGGCACTCTAAGACTCTCAGACTCTGCCTTGAATGAGCAGATGGACGTTGGATCACCTGCCTTTACTAGTGCTAGTCACCTAGTAGCATCATGGCCGGCGCGGCCAATGGCGAGAACGGAGAAGGTCCCAGGGCCGCCTGATTTTGAAGAGGGCAAGAGATGTTGGAGCCCCTATGTTTTTCCGCGGCCATTCATACGATTTTCTCTCCTGTTGTTGTGTGCGGTTCACATAACCCACGCTTGTTATATGATGCTTTGTAATTAGTATCACGTCTATTTATTGGGAAAAAAATGAATTGTGATGATGAGTTATCTGTGTGCTTTTCACTGGACAATACTCCATATGAAATTCTTTTTTTTATTCTTCTACATGTATCCGAAATCCCTAATACCGACAAGACTGTAATGACACAGCTGTTTGTGATGTCAATGATCAGTGATAAAAGTAGGCATAACTGTATGCATCTTATCTTCCATGTGGATCCTGTAAACATGTGGGCTCTGTGTTGTTATTGTGTGCAGTTCACATATCTAATTATCTATGCATTGTTAATTAGGTATTGGACTCTATACGATGGTTGTAACCAATAGCACGTATATCAGAAAAAAGGATTAGATATCTGGGTGCTTCACTTGATGATATGTATACGAAATTATATATATTTTTACCTGCATATAAAATTCTGAACACTGAGAAGGTCGTATTAACGGAGTTGTTTGTGATAGCAATGATTAGTGATAAATGAGCTTATCTGTGTGTGTGTGTGTGTTGCTTTCCATGTCGATTCTGAACAACGGCGCACTGAAAACATGTTGAAAGAATGAAGACACAAGGATGTATAAACAATGAAGTGAAGTAGAAGCTGCTTAGGGTAGCCAACTTTTTTGCGGTAGCTCGAGCTTTTATGGCAAAGGCTTGCAAAGTGAACCAGCAGGTGTGCAAAGTTTATATTGATTGACAAGATACATACTGAAACTCTGGGCACTGGCCACGTGAAACCAAATATACGCTCCAACTTTCACTTGCGTTAATAATACTTCCCCCTTACATATTCAGCTCCAACTTCACCAAACTAGATATCACTTTACGTTGCTTCACTTTATTTTAACTTGCCGGGTAGTGCCTTCTCCTAACTTAGCATATCATGTAGCCACAATCAAATAAACAAAGGAAAATGGTTTGCGGGGGGAGATCAGAATAGCTGAAGAACACGTGGGAACAGGAGGCTTCAGGAACGTGTGTAGAGCAATGCTTTTTCTTTATCCTGAATGGAGTTAAGCTACGAGTTGAGACTTCATCACAGAAAGAAGCATGTGCTGAAATTACTTCAGTTCCTCGAGGAGTGACTGTAGGCTCAGTCTTGTTGTCCATGTAGACTCTGGAAGTCGAGACTGAAAGCAGTAAACATAAAATTCCATGACTCGCCGATGCTGTGTATCTGAAATTTCTTTTTGGTTTGCATGTGTATCCAAAATTCCCAATACCGAGAAGATCATAATGACATAGTTGTTCGTAATGTATGACTGAGTCTTGTTTTCCATGTGGATTCTAAAGGGCTGTATAAAGCTGCTCTTTTAACATGATTTCAGTATGCCGTCCTGTCAGAGCAGAAATTTCAGCTTTCTATGTTTGTTGATAACTCGCGGCTGTTTAAACAACGGAGTGGAAGTAGAAATCACTTAGTGTAGCCAACTCTTTCGTGTTAGCTCGAGCTTTCAAGGCAAAGTGGCCGGTGCATACGACTTATGTTGATTAATGACATACCTCTTGTAACGTGTGAGCATTGACCACATGGAAACAAATCCATGCTACACACACTTTCACTTGCGTTAATAATTCTTCGCTCTTATACAGCTGCAACTTCACTAGAGTAGACACCATGTTAAGTCATTTCATTTTATTTTGACTTATCATTAGCTTAGTATAGTACATGATGCAGGGAAAAATTATATGAGAGAAGAACTAAAGAGTTCAAAACACACGTGACAACAAAAGGCATGAGGAACATGGCCGGGCATGCCTAGCATTAGTGTTGTTTCTGACGTTGAATGAACTTGATCAAGAAGTTGTGTCTTCATTCCATTGAGGAGATGCTGATTTTCTTTTTTGAAAAGCCTATGGGCATGCCACGGTTCATGGGGCACCCCAGCAGGGCGCTCAAATGGCTTGTGCATGAGCAGGTAGATCATGTGTCTGGTGGTCTCTTCAACACGCAGAAGGAGTAGGCAGAGCGTTCGATGATGTGACAATGGTGAAGGAGGGGTTCATAAGGAAGGCGATGTTAGTGGTAGAGCCAAAGCAAGAACCTGTATTGGTAGGACATGTAGGACATCTAGATGGTGGGAGTGAAATCATTTTTTTCAAGAACATGCAGGAGTGATGCATGTCTTTTCAATTAAGGAGAAGAGGAAGATCCCAGTACAAAGCTGTTTACAGGGTCATATCCGCTGACAAGGCCCATTGCCCACTCTCTACCCTAGCATGAGTCCACATGCAGAGGGCAGCCAACTGAAGGTGGTATGCCCCACGCACCGTGAAAGAAACACGGGAGCCAGAGAGCCTCTGTAGGTCGGTGACAAGGGGACGCAACATGGTCTCATGCAACTTGGTCGTTATGCAAAGCAGCCCTTCAGCAGCCATGACCAAGAGATGCGACTGAAAGGTGTGTATGTGGGTGGAGGGGGCTCAAAGAAGACCACCGCGACAGAGGCGTTGGGCCCGAGGGTGTGTGAGAAAAGCGCGGGGAAACACACGACGATGGTGTTATCCTCACCACCCAGCCGACGATCCATCCATAAAGTCGTGTTCTTCTCGTCCCCGACGAGAACAAAGGAGCAACACCGAAAATTGAGGAGGATGATCGGTACGCTCTTCCAGATGAGTTGTGCCTGGTCTAGGGCGACACGGATGGGCATGAAATTGCACTTGTCAAAGTTAAGGGCGAGCCTCATCGCCATGGAAAAAAGAGTCTAACACACTTTTGACTCGGTAAACCTGGTGCACGTCCGTGCGTAGGATGATGGACATGTCGTCGGCGTACAACATGATGGTGCACAACAAGGTGCTTAGCCTCCTTCATAACCACCACGAGGACCTTCCATAACCCGTTGAAGGAAATTGTTAAGAAGTTGATGCATGTATATGTCCTTCATTAACTGTTGGAGTATAATGTCCGACCCTCTTCTCAGATCGGTCTTTTGGTTGCATTGGCTAGATCATGCACTTCTACATGGTATCAGAGCCAAGAGGTTTTGAGTTCAAGACCCGGCTGGCGCAATTATATTGCAGCCCACTTTCGGTCCACGTTTAGGCCTGAGGGAGCCACACGTGAGGGGGAGTGTTGACGTATAATGTGCTGCCTAGTCTCTTCCATCAGATCGGTCTGATGGGTGAACTAGTTAGGTGCATAAACTTACAACCAAGAGGTTCAGGGCGATACCATGTTAGAAGGGATAGATGAAGATGATGGAATAGTTCATTGTACTGCTTGAGCCTCGTGGGCATATATATAGGAGTACACGGTCGTCTTGGAGTACAAGGCAAGGTGGAATAAATCCTATGCTATCCTATGTTTGCATAATAACAATGATACTCAACAGTAACTAATTAGGTAGGCATGGATGATCGTGATAAAACACAGAGAAATCGAACTTGTGTTGTGACAAATCAAAATGCTTGAACATAGATAAGATGAAACTACCAAAGACACCGGTTTCCTTTTAAATATATTTGTCTGTGGACGTGGTTCATTTTATTTGTAAAGGCAGTACTCAGGATTGGTCGTGGTAGGATCGTCCAAACTGCTATGCATCCCACTAGCTAATAAGAAACCAAAAAGCTGCAACAACGGAGTGTCAAACCCTCGTGGGCTCACGTACGCCATACCTCATAACACTACCACCTAAGCCATTCTTAGATTATCAAATATGTGACGTTGGAATGAACAAATCAGTGATAGGATTAGAGAAGTACATTTAGGATCCAATACACAAGAATGTAAGGCATCAATCAGTGGTGGAGCTAGAAATTTTGTTTAGCCTGAGCAAACTTCAGCCTAACTGTCTAACTTGGAAATCACAATCGGATGTTCATATAGAGAACATGTAAAATAGCCTTAAACTTCCGAACCACAAATCTGCACTAATATGGAGTGAAAATACAATTGTAATTTTGAAGTGAACTGGTGTGACCGTATTTCTGTTTCCGGTTGCATATCATTCACATTTTGATTGCCGATTCAGGACTGAAAATCTTTTCATGGGGCACTCAGATAGATACGTTGTGCTAGCTGCTCTCGACATAATGCGATGCTCGAATGTCCCCATGAAAAGGGAAGGACTTGTGGGATATCTTGAGCATGTTTGGGACTGCTCTGCTCCTTAAAATTCAGCTCCGCTCCAGAAAACACAAGCCAAACGGGGTAGCTCCACAATATGCTGCTCCACAAAAAAACTAGAATCTGGGGCACGACTCCCAGTTTTTTATGAAGCTCTTCAGGGGGTGCTCCAAAAAACTCTAGAAGCTGAAGGTGGGTGGAAATTACCCACCACTGCCACCAGTAAGTGGATACCCCTTCGTTTCTCCCCCCTCGACCAATCAAATAGATCGTTTCCACCAAATTTCTCATTCTTGAAGCTGGAGCTAGATGAAAGCCAAACATTCTCTTTGGTCGTGCTACAACTTCTGAATGAAACTGCTCCAAAGTGAATTTAGTGGAGCAAAAATGATTTTGGTGAAGCGGAGCAGTCCCAAACAGACCGATAAAACACTTATGTTTCCTCCATCCTTCAGGCAGTGAGTTTGGTTTGTGCAATTGTTTAAAATAGATTCTTTACCCTTTATCATCTCTTATAACAACTCCGGTTGCACATGCATTGGTATCATGATTAATGCAGCATGAAGATTCGGTTTCAACATACCTCGCAAAGGCCGACTACTATTTCTTCGTGGGCAGAAAGTCCAAAATTTCCTTTTTCTAGTACCCCTTATTCTTTTCTCATGTCGGACCTTCTATCCATAACGAATTTCTAGGACTGGTAAATCGATGTGGGAATAGATAAAACGGGTTGTGAGCGCTTGTTCTATTATTAACCAAAAACATCAGCTTCTCCAAAATTTAAACTTAACAATCAGCTATTAAGAACAAAATCTCTAAATCATAGACTAGGCTTCCCCACGTACAAACTTCAAATTTAAGCCCCAAGTCTATTACTCGGATTTTTGCCCAAAAAAAATTCTATTACTCGGATGGCCAAATCAGTTTACAAATTTACCTAATCACGAGGGAGAGGATTAGTGGAGGTTGCATGCCATTCCTGCCAGGATCCAGTCGCTAACTTCCCCGTTGGCAGCAACACGCCCAGCCGCCCAGCCTAGCGCCGCTACCAGTCGCCGGTCGGTCTTCGGGCTAGGCAGTCATTGAACATATAAAGGATGAAGCATTCCGGCTATCTAGCGGCCGTGGCCACGTCTCCTTTTATTCTTCTGTAAACAGTTCGCGCGCACGCTAGCCTACCGAGAGCCTCCTCTCATCCCCAATCCCCGCCTCCTCTCGTCCTCCCCAATCCGCCGCCTCCTCTTCTCCTCCTCCTCCCCAATCCACTGCCTCATCTTCTCCTCCCCAATCCGTTAGCCCTCACCACCATGAAGCCACATGGGGGAGGGGACTGCGCCGCCGCTGGAAGAAAATAGGAAGAGGAGGTGGCGCGGGGGAGACCAGCGGCGACGGCGCATCGACGTAGGAAGAGGAGGTGGCGCGGGGGAGACCAGCGGCGACGGCGCATCGACGTGCATCGACGTGCTCGACAAGGAGGCGAGCCAGAGCGCGGGCTGGTGTCAGCGCTGCGTCGCCTGGGAGCCACCGTGGAGCAGGTGCTCTTCTCCTCCCCAATCCGTGAGCCGTCACCACCAAGAAGCAACGGGGGGACTGCGCCGCCGCTTACCTCCACCCGCCTCAGTTTGTTTTTCTCTCCTCCCCTGCTGCTACCTCCTCGTTGCTCTCAAATGAGTCTCTCTGTCTCCTCTTATCATTGCCTTTGTTTGATTGTATTGAAATTGATTCAAAAGAAGATCAGTTCATTTGCTGCCAGTTAGATCGATCTATTCATTGTGGTTGATTTAGTTTTTAGATCTGCCGCCCCTTTCTTTTTTCATTTTTGCGCCACACAACCTATTTCATGATGAGACTCTCATCAATTACCTGTAAGATGCAATCACACCTTCAAATATTTGTGTTTCTGGGTGCTCTGTCGTTGACCATAAAATCATGAAAGTTTGTTAATAACTTAGAAGGATATGCTTCCAGCAATGTGTTTCACGCATATTATGTACTATTAGTGTGTGAACAATATTTTTCACAGGCTATACTTGCAAGTGCATTTGCTCGTAAGGACCATTCGAAGGCCAAGGCCACAGCTTACCGCGTACTGCAGGTATGGTTCCTTTTTTCTATAAATCCTTTTTTGTCACCTTAGTGAAGAACTGTTCATTTGCAGCTCGGATTGATCTTGGGGCTTCTCCTGGGCCTACTTCTTGGAGTTGGCCTCCGTACAGGTTCTAGATTATTTACAGAAGCCCAGGGTGTACTGAATCATATCTACGTGACGACGCCGGTACAGTTACAGTGTGCTGAATCATAAGAGTACTGCAACTCTGAATCTTGAAATGTTAATAGTTACGTTCTCATGATTTTCTTGCAGCTCATGGTACTTGCGGGTATACCCCTAAAAAAATTAGTACTTGAGAGTATGACAATCTTTTCTTATGTTTGATTACCTCAAGGCAATCTCTTGAACTAAACAGAGTTATGTTTCCTATGTACAGTTTGTTGCTCTCACTCAATCAATCAACGCTTTAGGTTTTGTTTTCGACGGTGTCAATTATGGAGCATCAGATTTTGCATATGCTTCTTATTCGTTGGCAAGTCCGCTAATTTTCCAGCTTATTTGTGCTCTAGCTTTCCAGCTTTCTCTTCTGACACATTCCATTGAATTATGTATCCTCAGATACTTGTGGCTGTTGTCAGCATCGCTTGCATTGTCACCCTCGCCAGTTATAGTGGTTTTGTTGGAATCTGGATAGCCTTGTCCATCTACATGTGCATACGCATGTTTGCAGGATTATGGAGGTAGAATGAGGAAGCACTCTCATTTTATTATATTTTGTGAATTTTTATATTTACGACGGAAACCAAACAACAAATACCCTTATTCACTAATGGCTTATTAAAATGGGCTTCTTGGGATGAAATATGCAAATATCAAACGAAGCTATAATTGGTTATGCCTCATTGCTCATTTTTCCTTTTGTATACCTGGTGTGGCTATATTTTTGTAAGACAATAAGTTTTGGGGAACCAGCACAACCCTCTAGGGGTGGCTTATCTCATTATATATAATGGTTGTGTTACAATATGTACCATATACGTACATAGGTACAGAAGCTATACATAGTCTAACACCCTCCCTCAATCTTAGCCACTTTCTAAAGAACTGAGAAGGGTAAGATTGTGCCTACAAGCCTCAAACTGTGGCAGCGGTAAAGGCTTAGTGAAGATGTCTGCAAGTTGATCCTTAGATGAGATAAACTTGATCTGGAGTTGCTTCTGTGATACACGTTCCCGTACAAAGTGATAGTCAACTTCAATGTGTTTCATTCGGGCATGAAATACTGGATTTGCAGAAAGGTATGTAGCACCGATGTTATCACACCAAAGAATAGGAGGCTGTGGTTGAGACAAACCCAACTCCTGAAGCAAAGACTGCACCCAAATAATCTCTGCAGTAGCATTAGCCACAGCCTTGTACTCAGCTTCAGTACTGCTACGTGACACAGTAGCCTGTTTCCGAGCACTCCAGGCGATCAAATTAGAGCCAAAGAATACTGCATAACCCCCCGTGGATCGCCTGTCATCTGGGCTACCAGCCCAATCTGCATCAGAGAAGGCCGAAAGGACCCGAGAGGTAGTCGGCCGAATATGCATACCAAATGTCAGGGTGAACTGAACATAACGAAGAATGCGTTTAACAGCAGCCCAATGAGTATCTCTGGGAGCCTGAAGATACTGACAAACCCTGTTAACAGCATAAGAGATATCTGGTCTCGTGATCGTCAAGTACTGAAGTCCACCAACAATGCTCCTGTACTCTGTGGCATCCGCAGGAGACAAAAGCTCACCATCAACAGCTGTTATCTTGTCGGTAGACGACATGGGTGTGGTGGTCGGTTTGCACTTCAGCATGCCAGCTCTCTGTAACAACTCCAAGGAGTACTTCTTCTGCGTAAGGACAAGACCAGTAGCACGAGAAGTGACCTCAACTCCAAGAAAGTAGTGAAGCTTCCCAAGATCTTTGACCGCAAAATCAGCACCAAGAGAGCAGACAAAAGCATCAGCAGCATACTGAGAAGAGCTGACAAGGATATTATCATCGACATATACCGAAAGATACATAGTGACTTCTGGCTTCTGTAGAAGAAATAACAAAGTGTCAGCAGTAGACGGCACAAACGCATGAGCACGAAGGGCAGAGGCAAGGCGGGCATGCCAGGCACGAGGAGCTTGCTTCAAACCATATAGTGCTTTGGAAAGACGACAGATATAGTCAGGACGATCAGGATCAGAGAAACCAGGCGGCTGTTTCATATAAACCTCTTCCTCCAAAAATCCATGTAGAAAAGCATTCTGCACATCAAGTTGACGAAGTGACCAACCACGAGAAACAGCAATGGAGAGAAGAAGCCGAATAGTGGTAGGCTTGACAACAGGACTGAAGGTGTCCTCATAGTCAAGACCATGACGCTGCCGAAAACCGCGAGCAACAAGTCGCGCTTTGTAACGCTCAATAGATCCATCCGAATGCTTCTTCACTTTGAATACCCATTTTGAGTCAATAACATTTACCCGTGGTGGTGGAGGAACGAGAGTCCATGTCTTGTTACGAAGAAGAGCATGAAACTCCTGCTCCATAGCCTCTCGCCAATGTGAAATGCGCAGGGCAGCCTGATATGAGCGAGGCTCAGAAGATGGATCCGCAACAGCAGCAGCCAAACAAGCAGCCAACCAAGCAACCGTACCATCCTTACGTTCCTTAGGTTTGAAAATGCCACTGCGACTGCGTGTATGTGGTCGGGACACAGGAACCACCGAGGTCGACGGAGCAGCCTGCAACGGGCTGGAGGACGGCGACGTTGACGAGTCAGCCGGTGACGAGGAGCCAGTCACGGTAGCCCCGGACTCGATTGGCGAAGAAGGCCAACCCACCGGCGAAACCGGCAGAGCAGACGAAGCAGCTGGCGACTCCGGCATCACAGACCGGGCCGATGGCGAGCTCGGCATAGTGGGCCGTGGCGCGGCCGGTGTCGCGGGCCGATCCGCTGATGAAGGCGACGTGAGGACCCGAGCCGCGGGCGAAGACGGCGTGACGGGCCGAGCCGCAGGCGAAGACGGCGTGACGGGCCGAGCCATGGGCGACTCGGCGGCCGCTAGCGAAACGGACCGAGCAGTGGAGATGCTCGGCGCGACAGGCTCGTCGGGTGACCATGCATGGGCACGCGAATCGATGCCATGCAACATAGGGCGATCGACGTGCCCACCAGAAGACGACGATGATGATGGTGAATCCTCCAACAGCTCCAAACGAGCTCCACGTCCGGTTCCTGCACCATGGTTAGGTAACAGCGAAGGAGAGTATGCAACATCATCAAATTGGTCAGAAGCAACAGAGGATGAATGCAGGGATGGTGGTTCGACAGTGGACACAGGAAGGTTGGCAAAGGGAAAAACATGCTCATCAAACACGACGTCCCGAGATATATAGACACGATTAGTGGGAACATGAAGACATTTGTAACCTTTATGAAGAGAGCTATAGCCAAGAAAAACACACTTCTTAGAACGAAACTCAAGCTTGCGCTTGTTATATGGACGAAGATGCGGCCAGCAAGCACACCCAAATACCTTGAGAAAGGTATAATCAGGTTGTTCATTAAGGAGAACCTCAATGGGAGTCTTCATGTTTAAAACACGAGTAGGAGTACGGTTGATGAGAAAGCATGCAGTGGTGAAAGCATCACTCCAAAACCGAAACGGAACAGATGCATGGGCCAAAAGAGTAAGACCAGCTTCAACAATATGACGATGCTTACGTTCGACTGAACCATTCTGCTGATGTGTATGTGGACATGCTAAACGATGAGCTATCCCAAGCGACTGAAAGAAAGAGTTGAGGTTGCGATACTCGCCCCCCCAGTCTGACTGGACATGAACAATTTTGTGCTTGAGAAGACGTTCAACATGTTTTTGAAACTGAACAAAAATATCAAACACATCAGATTTGCGTTTAATAAGGTAAAGCCAGGTAAAGCGACTATAAGCATCAACGAAACTGATATAGTAATTATGACCACTGACAGAAGTCTGAGCAGGACCCCATACATCTGAAAACACAAGTTCTAAAGGATGTTTCACCTCACGACTGGACTCCGAAAAAGGAAGTTGATGACTCTTCCCCTGCTGACAAGCATCACACACTGCTACATCTTTATGACTAGACAAACTAGGAAGCTCATGACGACGCAAAATATGACGGACAATAGGTGTGGCCGGGTGACCAAGACGAGCATGCCACTGTGACGGAGAGACCCGAACTCCACTGAAAACACGAGCGACACTAGGATGCTCCAGACGGTAGAGGCCCTGGCACAACCGCCCACTAAGAAGAATGTCCCTCGTGCCCCGATCCTTAATAAAAAGATCAAAAGGGTGAAATTCACAAAGCACATTATTATCACGTGTGAGTTTAGGAACTGAAAGAAGATTACGGGTCACAGATGGAACTCGAAGAACATTGCGAAGCTGAAGACTCCTATTGGCATGTCTAGTGAGAAGAGATGCTTGACCAATATGAGAGATGTGCATACCTGCTCCATTGGCGGTGTGGATCTTGTCGGAGCCATGATAGGGTTCACGAGTGTGAAGCTTCCCCATCTCGCTGGTTAGATGCTCTGTCGCCCCAGAGTCCATGTACCAGTGTGGATCGATGGAGTAGGACTGAGTGTGTCCCTGTTGCTTCTGCAGCGCGGGACGGTCAGCCATGGAGACCTGACGGGCATTGTTGCGTGTATGTTTGCCGTCATTGCCAAGACCAAGGAAGCTTCGCTGGAAGCGCTTATGACACTTGGAGGCCCAGTGCCCATCGCGGCCACAAAGCTGACACACACGTGGACCGCCAGCCCCCGGTAAGGTCGCAGTAGGTGGGGGGCCGAGGCGGGCGACGGTGGCAGCCCCAAGGGAGACCGGGGTGATGAAGAAGAGCGGCCACCCTTGGTGGCGGCGTTGGCCGAGAGGGAGCCAGTGCCCCTGGTGCGGCGAGTCTCGACCCGTTGCTCAGTGAGAAGGAGTCGAGAGAAAACCTCGTGTGCCAGCATGGGTGTCGAGTTGCCCCGCTCGTTGATGATCTCGACTAAGGCATCATACTCCTCATCAAGACCATTGACAATAAACGAGTTGAACTCGGAGTCGGTGAGGGGCTGTCCAATGGAGGCCAATGTGTCGGCGAGGCCCTTGACCTTGTTGTAGAACTCAGTGGCAGTGGAGTCAAGCTTCTGACACTCTCCAAGCTGACGACGGAGTGCAGAGACACGAGCCTGGGACTGCGCTGCAAAGGTGCGCTCAAGGATGGTCCATGCCTCATGAGACGTCTTCGCGAAGACAACAAGGCCGGCAACTGCCGGCGAGAGCGACCCCTGGATGGAGGAGAGGTTCGCCTGGTCCTGCCCCGTCCAGACGCGATGGGCCGGATTGTAGACCGGACCGTGCACGCTGTCTACCAGCGCGGGTGGGCAGGGAAGCGATCCGTCGACGTAGCCTAGCAGGTAGTGACTCCCCAAGAGCGGGAGAACCTGCGCACGCCAGAAGATGTAGTTGTCGGCGGAGAGCTTGATGGTGATGAGATGACCGAAGTGAAACGGCGGCGGCGAAGACAATCCCATCGAGGAGGCTGCCTGGGGTGCAAACACCATGGAGGCAGCCGGAGGCACCGAAGCCGATGCGGGAGAAGGCGGGACCGCAGCCAGGGCGGGCGCCGCAAAGCTCGCGGCCGGTGCGGACGCCGCAAGGCCCGCGGCCGGGGCGGACGCTGCCAACCCCGCCAGCGGGGCAGTGTGATCCGCTTGCGGCAGGAGCGGCGGGACGACGCCTGCGGAGTCCGCAGCGGACGGCGGCGCCGCGGTGTGGACCACGAGGTCACGCCCAAGCGAGGGCGCCGGCGGCGTGGAGAAGACGGAGCCGATGCTCCTTGTCCCGATCGGAGCCGGAACAGAGACGGCATCGAGCGGGAGATTGAGCAGAGCCGCAAGAGAGGCCGGGAGGAAGCCCGCAGCAGTGGAACCGGTGGTGGCGGCGCTCGACATGGCGGCGGCGCGATCGGTGGCACGGCGGCGGCGGTGAAGGCGGCGGCGGCTGCGGCGGCGGTGCGGACAATAAGTTTTGGGGAACCAGCACAACCCTCTAGGGGTGGCTTATCTCATTATATATAATGGTTGTGTTACAATATGTACCATATACGTACATAGGTATAGAAGCTATACATAGTCTAACAATTTTCTATAGTGGTCAAAGTTTAGGTAACCTTAATTTATTTTTTCCAGGATTGGGACTCCTAGCAGGCCATGGGCTTTCCTTCGCAGTTGAGCAAGCCGGCAGATATGGAGAAGGAGAATGACCGCTTGGTGGAGCCGGCAGGGAGCAAGCAGGCAGATATGGAGAAGCAGAATTACCCTGACGAGATGCCTTGCGGCGCTTGGTGGAGCAGGCAGGGAGCAAGCAGGCAGATATGGAGAAGGAGAATGACCCTGACGAGATGCCTTGCGGCGTGAGGCAGTAGCACACGCAGCGCCAAGTCGAGCGCACTAGCCTACATCTGTCAAGATCGAGTGGGATGACAGCCAGGCTTCTGCTTGCTAAGGTAGCGACAACGGAATACACTTATAATTATTTTTCTCTGATCGATTAATCATGGAGCAATTAGCTTAGTGTCAAGCTTGCCATACAGGAAACTGTTTCATTCATGTGTGCTACATATCAGCAAACTGACACATCTATTTAGCTTTGTTTGCTTATATTGTTGCAAGACGTGGTAGGATCTTTCTTGCTCTTCTCCTGTCCAATGAAACACATGTGAGCTAAAACATTTTGTGTTCCATGTTTCCTTGGCTGTGTAGGTTTTTTGCTGGTTCGCTCGACGCTGCATCAACAACAATGTTAGATATACTTTAATTGTTTTGGGTTATTACTTCTTTGGATATAGTCCATGAACTCCTGTGTTGGTGCATCCACATTGCCTATCTATGTATTTTGGGGCTAGCCTATTATGCCTACAGTGCTTTTTATGGATTTTCCCTTCGGGTCTCATTAGAAAATATATATATACATTTTTCTTTACTTATGTTTGTGCTGGTGGTTGGCTTCCTGGCTGATTGAGTGCTCATATACCATTCGTTGATATCCATGTTTGTAGAGTATGCCAATTTTCTTAATTTCTTATTGATTCTCTATAGTCTGCTTCTCGGGTTAGGGCTTTGAGAAAAAACATGCAGTAGGTAATAGTTGTTCCTTGCTAATGTATAAAGGAAAGCTAGGTACACAGGTAATAAATGTACATATAACAAGAAGGGGATAAAGGAGGAGGAGAAGAAGAAGGTTTTCTGTCGTGGAGGGAAAGGAGAGTTCTGAATGCGCAAACAAGTAGCGACCAGTGAGATGTCATCTACGAATTGGCTAAGGGAGGAGTTGTCTTGTGCTGCAGGGCATGTTCCTTTTCAGGTTCATTAGCTGTTTTATTGTCCACTTATGCATGCAAGTTAATTAGCTATCTAATAAATTTAACATGTAGTTTTAGTGTCTGGTAGGTCTTTTGTTTGCTACCTTATACCTCTATTATTTTTATTCGGTTGCTTGCCAATGCATGCAGATTGATTGGTTGTTTTTGTTACTCATCTATGCATGCAAGTTAATAATTTAATCATCCAGTAGAAACAACCTTATGCTCTCAGGGTCCACTAGGTCTTTTGTTTCCTGCTCTATTTGCAGTCTGAAAAGGAGGTGGATACAAGTTTGGAATCTGACATTGTCCCTATTAGTGCTAATAGATGAAAGGCCGCAAAGAAAGAAATGATTTCATTGACCGGATATCATAGGGAAATCAACAAAGAAGGTAAATCTACACGAAGAAAAAGAATGTTGTTTATTACTTTCTTTTCTCCAACTGATTTCTCTTTCTAAACCATCTTTGGTCAGCACCTAAATATGCACAAAAGAGTACCACTTTAGCCGATGGGCAACACATTATCACTGGTACAAAACTACCTCGGGTACATAGATGAGGTAAGCGAATATTTCCTGTTCTGAAATAAGGTGATTGGAATGTAAGTTATGATCATCTATCTCCATAGGATGTACTTCATGTTATGTGTAAAAATTGATTTATTTTAGGTGAGGTACATTCATGGACTGAAATTTTCTTTTGTAGCATTTGTTCCATATGAGAGAAATAACATATTTGATATTGTACTAAAATAATAGTGGAGTTTTCTAAAGAAAAGGCTAGCGGTACTATATTGTTTATAGGTTCTACAAACGATATGCTAATTTTCAATCTTCATGCCTACTGGTTTGTGATGCCAAAAAAAGACAAGAGCCCTATGCAGCAGTTGTGCATCTTGTTTGCACTATCCACATATCCTATTTTGTTGCTACATCTTTGACTATGAGGTGTTATCAATTTATTAGTTCTACGAACAAAAGGAATCTGAAGGTGTGGCTTTTATTTAATCTTGTGGTGCTTCCCACTCCGAGCTTGCAACTGAACCTTGATAATACTTTTGTGGATGGCTAACTAACCTGTAAGTATAAAGCTAAATCTGGTAGTGGTGTTGTCCCCCTCAACAAAAAATGTGTTTAGATTAGCAATCTTAAACGTCCCTTTTTCGTTTCAATGATGCATAACCATAGTGTCACATGAAGCTTTATCTTTGATCCTTGCCATAATACTGCTTTGTTGAACCATCTCCGAGCGTATGGACCTGGTTCTTTTTCGGTACAATTTTCTCTGTCTTTACATGTTTATTTAATTCATTTACGTTTTCTTTCCAGTTGCAATGTTGGAGGATATATATATCCTCTGCCATTAATGGATGTGTTTGACACTGTGAGATGGCACGGCTCACTGATGAGGCAAGTGACCGAGGTGAGATCAGGAAGAGACAGCGGCACAAACTTAATTGACAAGCTCACAGGTAAAAAAGTGTGGTTTGAAGTGTTTTCCAATTTCTATGGCTTTCCTTGTTAAATGTCTAAAAAGAAATAAGAAAATCATACTAAATGTTGAGCTTCATCTCATCTACATTTATAGCAATGATAATCTTAAATTTCTTTTTGCGCTGATAGGTTCTCACTCATCAGAAATTTAAAGTATAGCTTCCAACCACCATACGAAGACTGATATGTCACTTTGGTTGGTTGTTTTATTTTCTCTGTTGTAAAATAGGAATGAGATATGTGTATCTATTTCCGATGTGTACCAGTCACTCAGTAAGGTCTAACTTCTTGAATGATTTGCATTATTGGATACATAGATGTATTGACATCTTCTGTTCTTGAAGAACTGTATCTATCTTACATTTGTGTGGAGAACTAAATTGTTGTTGACATTATTAGCAAAAGATCTTTCTCAACGTTACAAGTGCTAGAGCTGCATTGTAAGGCTCCAAGGAAATTTTATTGACAATTTTAGTAGCTTCATTTTCAAGTTTCTGCATGACATCTCATACAATTCATGCACTCTACACATTTTGGAAATTCATGAATACCGATTTTCCTCCGTTTGGTTCTTTTCCAAGGTTTCTTCGCCGTTTCAATAATGTCCGGCAACAAGGGGTATTACGAGTTTGATCCGCAGTTTCATCAGGACGTTGACCAACAAGGCAAGCATCTGCTTGTTGACCCTATCTTTTACTTATTTTGAAGGATTATACTATCCTGTTGTTGTCCGTGCTGGTTACCATGTCATACCTTTCTTTGCAATATCCATGTTTAGCTTTATTTAACATGGCTAGGAGTTGCTTGTTGTATAATCAATGCTTAAGTTGACGATAAGGTGATGTTTTGCCTTGGCCTTTTGTTCTAATCATTTGTTGTTATTATCACAAATCATTTCATCATTTTTTGGCTTCATTCTTTCCTTCCTCCTCGCGGCAGGTAGAAGACCCGGGCAACGGGCAGGTAGAAGACCCGGGCAACGGTTAATGGACAAGCACTATATACACAATGCATCTCTGCAAATATAACTTACTTTATAATTTGAATATTTTATTTTAAGCTATCATGTAATGGAATATAAGTATCCATTAACTTGGTTCTAAATCAGTCTAATATGCATGGTTTGAATGCTCGGCTTGCTCTCCCTTTTTGCGTGATATGAATATTTTCTATTAAGCTATCATGTAATGTTATGCAAGTATTTATTATGTTGGTTTAAATCAATCTCATATGCATGATTTTAATACTTGGCTCGCTCTTGCTTTTTATGCCGTCACACAAGACAAAGGACAAGCATATGCTTTCGCCTTCAAATGCACTTTCAAGGGATTGTGTCTGATCGTCTACTCAATATAAGCACGTTGCAAGAGCCCCTTATATAACTTAGCATTAGTATAGATGCCTACCAAGACTTCTATGTTTATCATTCTTTTGGATGTTATGTAATCCCTAAGACCGTCCTATGCATTTAACTGTCGGTTATTTGTCCCGTGCATTTAACTGTCGGTTATTTGCTGCTTAGATTACTTTGTGGTATGTTTTTGAAACAGCCATGATGAAAGAAATATATGCTTTCATTTTGTTTTTACATATTTTAATACACACTCTACAAATACTTGGCTTGCACTCGGCCTTTGCGCCGTTGGCGCAACGGGTCATCTAGTGGGGTGAACAGCCGAAAAGGTTGAGAGTTCGAGCAATCTACCTATCAAATAATATTTTTTTTGAGACAATCAGCGAAACTTTATTAAGACGTCACCATGGTTACAGGGACGAAAGAGAGGTCCCCGGGGTAGCCTAACCAAACATGGCGTCCGAGCCCCCGCCCCAAAGCATATCTTGCTAGATTGTGAGCTTCGAAGTTCGAGCTCCTAAACTCATGAACAAAATTACATGAAACAAAAGACTTAGCATACTCTCTAATCTCTTGCACGATTGCTCCATATTCTGCTTCATTATTTCTCTTGATGTCATCTATTACCACCGAACAGTCCGAGGCCACCTGTAAAGCAGATATATTCCAATCTTCCGCGAGTGCCAGCGCTTCTCTCACCGCTAGCGCCTCCAGCGTGGTAGGGTTGATTATACCCCTGAAGACAATCACCGATGCCCCCTGGAAAATGCCTTCCCTGTCTCTGCAAACTGCGCCCACTGCTCCTATTCCCCTCCGTGATGCCACCGCCGCATCGACGTTGAGCTTCATTGTGTTCTCTGGTGGCTGAATCCACTGTTTCGGTCGGGGCTGTCTCGATTGAATGTGATGCAGGTTTGGTTTCTTAGTGATTTGAAGGTCGGTCTAATAAGACTGGATAAACAGGTGAGTCGACATGGGACTTTGGAAGATGTCTTCGTATACCGCTTTTCTCCTTGCCCCCCACACTGCCCAAAGAGTGATTGCCATTTGGATTAGCTGTTCGTATGACAGCGACTCCATCATCTTGAAAAGCCAATCTTTAGCGTTGTCACTCTCGCACTGGATCATTTTTTCCAACATATCCTCGTCCGCCAAGGCCCATACACTTCTGGCCATAGAACAGTTTAATAGTGCGTGTCTCCAAGAGTCTGTACCCCCACATAATTTGCATGCACCAGATGTAGCCATATTTCGGTGCTGAAGAAGTTCCGGCATGGGTGTGGAGCATCTCGCAAAACGCCATAAGAACATCTTGATTTTGGATGGAACCTCAATCTTCCAGAGTTTCGTCCATTCATTTGCCTGTTGCTCCTCTGTTTACGAGCCCTCCACCTCATCTAACCAGTTTTCTCTCATGATCTTTGTATGCAAAACCATTCTATACGCCGACTTGACTGAAAACGCCCCCCTCGTCTTCGCACTCCATGCCCAAAAGTCATCAACAGATCTTGTGCATAGCGGGATGGAAAGAATTACCTCCGCATCTATTGGTAAGAACACCTGGCGGATAACATCCTCATTCCACGATGCTGTTGCTGTATTGATTAGCTCAGAAACCATCTGAGGAGGGTTTAACACCAGAGAGGTAATCGGCCGGAGCATGCCTTTGCGAGGGAGCCAATTATGTCTCCATATCTCTGTTGAAGTGCCATTGCCAATTCTCCTTATTATGCCCTGCCGCATGACATCTCGTCCATCCAAAACTGCGCGCCAAATCTGTGAGGGCCGGCTTCCCAATTCGGCCTCCAGAATCGATCCATCTGGGTAGTATGCAGCCTTTAAGATACGTGCACTTAATGATGTTGGTTCGCTCAGCAACCTCCAGGCCTGTCTTGCTAGTAAGGCAAGATTAAAAATTTCCATATCCCGGAACCCAAGCCCCCCAAGGTATTTTGGTCTCACCATAATATCCCATGCGACCCAATTGGGCTTGCGTTTCCCTGCCTTGCTCCCCCACCAGAACTGACGGATTATGGACGTGATGTTCTCACAAAGACCCCGGGGTAATCTGAAACACGCCATGGAAAAAACAGACAAAGCTTGGGCAACTGCTTTAATCAAGACCTCTTTGCCAGCCGAAGATAATAGTTTCTCCATCCACCCCTTAACTTTCTCCCAAACTCGATCCTTAAGATATTTAAACGTGCCCATCTTGGACTCCCCCACATCCGTAGGCATACCCAAGTATCTGTCACTCAGGGACTCATTATGCACATGAAGAATGTTTTTGATTTGTTGCCTCATCTATTGCGGACACCCTCTACTAAAGAAGATTGATGATTTGTCTTGATTTACTCGTTGACCAGAAGCATTGCAGTAAATATCCAATAGGTTTGATACCGCTGTAGCCCCCTCTGCACTTGCCCTGAATAGAAGCAGGCTATCGTCAGCAAAGAGAAAGTGGTTCACAGCCGGGGCTGTCGGCGCCACCTTGATCCCACTGAGCACTGACGATTGAGAACTGAGTTTTAAAAGGCACGAAAGGCCCTCTGCCGCTATCAGAAACAAGTATGGGGAAATCGGATCTCCCTGTCGAATACCACATGTTGGTTTAAACGATTCCAGCTTCTCTCCAGTAAACAGGACTGAAAAGGATACGGAGCTGATCATCCTCATGATAACATCCACCCATCTTTGATCAAAACCCAACTTGGCCATAATTGCCTGAAGATAAGCCCACTCCACTTTATCATAAGCCTTCATCATGTCCAGTTTTAACGCACAATAACTATTTGATTTGGCCTTACTTCTCTTCATAAAGTGCAAACATTCATATGCGCATATGATGTTATCTGTTATAAGTCGTCCTGGGACAAAGATGAACAGGCGTTCCTCGCTTGGGGCTTTCTAGGCCAAGGTCCATCGCTAGTTCTCACGAAGCCCACTACTGAGAGAAGCCCAAAACAATTTTGCCCGGGAAACCACGACGTACTGGCGGATTTGCCAAGTTAAAACAGGACGTCGTACAACATCGCCAACGCATCGAGCCCGGGCAAGTGCCCAGGGTCGCTGGGCGCTGGCGCCGCCCCTGGCATCAATAGTGGTGGTATGGAGAGTGACCTCTTTTGAGATGTCTAGGACGAAACAGAGCTCTCAACTCGCAAAGCATTGCTACTACGTGCCCTAAAGTAATTAACTACATCTGTCGTTCCTTGAGTTGGGATATCCAATTCTGAGCTCAGGCTCAGATGATCCTGAAATCTCCCCCACTCATTCGCATGTGGATCAGCGCCCTGTAATGTATTCCAGTTTGTATTCAGGTAGTATTGTTTCCGATCACAGCGCGTGCGCTGGCGCATTTATTACGATGGCAAACGTCAACCCGTACGCGGAACAGCGGTAGTGGACACGGCCCAGTCATTTTTCTGTATGAGGCTGAGCCGTCCCGAGGTCGCCAGCTAGTTCATGAGGAGTATATGTTCACTCGTTCCCCACAACGAAACCTACACAATCTCATCCCCTGTTTCTCAAAACACGCGCGTGCGCGCGCGCGCGCACACACACACACAATCTCGTCCTCACACCCCACTGCCGTCCTCAACGCCCCTCCTAATCCCGCAGTTAACAGTGTCCGCGTCCGCATGGTTTGACTAGCAGTCAGCACGCTAGTTTGCAAACTAGCTACATACGATTTCATTGTCCATGTGCAAACTAGCTTGAACATACATCAATGCTAGCTTTGTATCAGTTTCACATTCAGATTTCAGTCCTGAACAATGTTAAAACTACATTAAGACTTGCAGCAACGAGCAAATCTTCGGTCCATTTGATACAGTGTTAGATTCAGTTTATCAAATGCAGCAACGAGCAGTTTTAAAACTAACATAATTTCAGTGAGCATACATCACTGCTAGCTTAAACATCAGATTCAGGTTTCAGATTTCACATCCTGAACATGTGCTTGAACACCAGATTTCATAGTTCTGAACATACATCCAGATTCTCCTGAACTTTGCGATGAACGACAAGTCAATGGCAGCCCCTTATTTATGATGAATTTGATTCTCCTGAACATCAAATTTTAGTGCTGAACTTTTCCAAGTCAATGGCAGCTGCTCTGAAGAACTGTCCTGAATATTAGAACAAAGTTTCAGGAATTTACTTTGTAGCTTATATCAAGCTTTTTCATGCCGATCATTTGTTTCAATAACATACATGCAGCTAGCAAACATGCGGACATGCACGTGTACTGAACTGGGACATGCAGCTAGCGAGCACTGATGAAAATAAGCTATTGTATAGATTGATACTACTCCCTCCGTTCACTTCTATAAGACGTCCTAGACATTTAGGACAGCACTTAAAACAGTTTAATTTCAGCTGCCTAAAACGACTTACAAAAGTGAACAGAGGGAGTAATAATCTTCAGCAATTGAGATTAATGGTTATATAAAAATTAAGAGTGGCATGTACTAGTACTAAAAATGAAGGATATTCGGTTTGGTCCTTTCACTAAAACAAGCAGGTAGCATGGGGACTTCAGTATCTACTAACTTCAATTCTCTGGAGATGCCACTTACTCTTTGTTGCTAAGTAGGTCTTGACTAGACACAGTTTTCCTATCTCTGGGCTGCCACAAAAATGACCCTTTGCTGAAATGAGAATACTAAAAATAAATCATTACACATACTGACATGCAGTACCAAAATGCTTCAGGTGGCATTATACATACTGTCCATGTGCATAAGAGTAAGAAAATGTCAGGTAGTGTTACTTGTTAGGGCCACAAGCATGTTTCTTGAGTATGAAAATGAGCTTACCGCTGGCAAGTCCAATATTAGCAGCGCATCATCATCATCTCCTGCACCCACCTTCTGCTGTGACAAACCAGTGATGGCTTTTTCTTCATTGTAACAGTTGCTGTTTCAGGGATATTGTGTGAGCGGGTAAAGGGATTTGACAGTTTCCAAATATCAGGTACCTATATAGTACCTTGCAGTAGAAGCACTTGACTAGGTTCAGAATTCACAATTTTCTTACAACATGGAGCATTCCCTGGTGGCATTTGCTGCTTATAAACTACAGAGAATACTGAAAATAAATCATGCTAAGTATCAGACCTATAACCACCTCCTTTCTCGCCTGATCCTTGTCCTCCTCATCCTCCCACGCCGGATTCCTATTCTCTTCCTCCGTTGGCGTCTTGTGCTTGTCCACCGCAGCACCGGACATCTTGCTCGACTGGCAGCAACGAGCAGCGAGTAGTGGTGGCACCGGCGGAGACAGAAAGACGACGCATGTGAGGACAAGCGGGATGCCAGGACTGCGACGAGCGGGGAGCAGGGGCATACTTGCGAATTGACTGCTCTAAAGCACTCATCCGATATGGACACGGCGTTCTGTCCGGTGGCGCACTCCCAAGATGTAACCTGAATTTACAAACAAGAACAAAATATGTAACTAACCATCGATAGGAAACAGACCCAAACGAGTGCTGCTGCGGATAACTTTTCCTACTGATCTCAACCATACATCACATGAACTAGCAATTTCATCTTTTCTGTTCGGCAAATCACACATACCACTAACATCTCAGCAAGCATAGCACAAGAAAATCGCACCATTTGCTAGAAAGATAGTAACAGTTAGACAGGACAGGATTCAGGTTGTACCTTTTGGTCCATCCCGGCGCCTCTGGATTTACCCTGTGGGTGGACTGCGCAGACCTCGTCGGAGAGCCCGGCCGTCGACACCGATTTTCACCCTGCGTCCTCCCAGGGCTAGCGCAACCAACGTGCTGCCTGCACCCGGAGCCAGCATTCGAATCCGCCGGCGTAGCAGGGGTGACATCACGTCGCGGGAGCACCGCAAGAGGCACCGGATCTGGATGTTCCAGGCTGTCCGCGAACTCCGCTCGCACCGGAAACCTGCAACCCACGGCCATGGCGGGCACCGACGGCTCTGTCACGGGGGCACATGCAAGGGTAGATCTCCAAAGCGGGCAGGGTTGACTTACTGGTCGACCGCATCCAGAAGGATTTAAGCCCAGCATCTTGCATCGCCGGCCGCCGGAGGAACCGCAGCGTCCCGCAGCCTTGGGGAAGGGCAGCCGTCCGTGCCGGCGGCAGGCTTCCAGAACGGCTCAGGTTCGCTCCGACGTAATTGTTCCACGGCTCAGCCCAAAAGGTAGACGGCCTGGTACACGGACGTTGGTCCACCCTATAGCTGGCCAAACGGGCCGGGATAGTTGGGCCGGCCCGGTAGCACGGCTGGCACGGCACGGGCCTGGCACGGCACGGCACGTGTTAAACGGGTCAGGCCCGGCACGCGGCACGCCATGGGCCGTGCCTGTGCCTGAAGGGCGAGCACGCGGGCCGGCACGGCACGGCCCGATTAACTTTTTTATATTTTTTTATGTATTCTAATATGGGCCAACAGGTAAAAATAGGCTAAAAAACGCCCAGTGCGTAAAATAGGAGGTAGATTAGTGGACCTGGCATGCCGGTGGGCTGGCCCGATTAGCATACGGGCCGTGCCTGGGCTGCAGGCTGCAGCACGCGGGCTGGCACGGCAGGGCCCGTATAATAATCGTGCCTAGGCGGGCCGGGCCGTGCCAGGCACGATTAGGATGGGCCGTGTCGTGCCGGGCCGGGCCGGCCCGTTTGGCCAGCTATAGTCCACCCATACGTTTTGGGCCCGCACGGCTGCACTGTTCGCTCCCGTATAAGCGGCGTATCCCTTTTTTTGCTGTCTCGGTGCAGACGCGACAGACCGTTTTTTGCGAATCCCCATACATGAGCCAACGCTAGCGATTTCAGGAGTAGTTGAGCTCGAGCAGAGTTGCCTTATTTTATCTTGTTAGTTATTTCAATATATCGTGTTAAACTAGTGGTAGCATCCCATGTCTACGGGCCAAGCTAATCTCCTCTCCGGTACCTATTAGTCTTTTGAGATTGGCGCCAGTCAACTTCTTCCTTAGATTAGGGTTTCAATATGAACCAGGGTGGGGGTTCATATAACTTACATCAACGATGTACCAATTGTAACACACGCAGATTCACGACATGAAAATAAATAAAAACTCTGTTGACCTTCCATGAACAGAGTTTCTCTTATACATAATCGTTCCATTTTCTTATGTAGACATCAAGTACCGCGACCGGAAAGTATTTGAAAGCATCACTGTCCCTACTATGACAGTTACAAAAACGATGTACCAATTGTAACTCACGCAGATTCACAACATGAAAATAAATAAAAACTCTGTTGACCTTCCATGAACAGAGTTTCTCTTATAATTTTTTTTTGGAAAAGGGAAGATTCCCCAGCCTCTGCATCAGAAAGATGCATACAACCATCTTATTAACCACATAAAATAGTGCCAACATGGTTTCAAAGGTCTTCAAAAGTAATAAAAAAAAGCACAAAAAGCTCACACAGAGCCAAAAAGGGCTAGAAACACCAACTAGCCAAGAAAAGACGCCACAACCGGCCGGCAAAAACTAGATAGGGATACTAAATGCCTATCCTATTACATGACCGCCATCCAAACCGGTTGAAGATATCCCGAGCTACCATCTCCCAGCGGAAAGACCCAGTAACCAAATGCTCCCTGGCCTCCGTCTGGGTGAGTAGCGACCACGAACGGATCAGTGCCGTAGTTCGGAATATGACCTGGAAAAAATATATACATGATATTCTGTTAAAAACCAAATCATTTCTGCAAGTCCAGATAGTCCACAGCAAAGCACAAACTCCAACCCGAATATGTCTCGCTAAGTCAGGCTCAATCCCATTAAGCCATGTCCCAAATAACGCATTAACAGAATTCGGTGGATTGATATTAAAAGCAATGTGGACCGTCTGCCAAAGTACCTTGGCCAACGGGCAATCAAAAAAGAGGTGTTTGATAGTCTCATCCCGATCGCAGAAACTACACCTAGTAGGTCCTGTCCAATTACGCTTTATCAAGTTGTCCTTAGTTAAAATAACTTGTTTATGGACAAACCACATAAACACTTTTATTTTCAAAGGAACTTTGACATCCCAAACATGCTTGGACGTAGGAATGGAGTTCGAATTAATAACATCACTATACATTGATTTAACCGTGAATACTCCAGACTTCGTCAATTTCCAGCGTAATTCATCGGGTTGTTGTGAAAGTTGGACTTCCATCAGTCTCCTAACTAGACGGAGCCATTCTTCCCAACGATTGCCCGCTAGCGTTCGTCGGAACTGAATATTAAGGGGGGTAGATTGAAAGACCGATGCGACGAACACCTCACGTCGTTGAACAATGCGGTACAAAGACGGGTATTGGATGGCCAAGGGTGTCTCGCCGAGCCAAGTATCCTCCCAGAAACGTGTACTCGTGTCGTTTCCAATAACAAACTTCGTCCTATTAAACAAGGCCTGTTTGACTTTCATCAGGCCTTTCCAGAAGGGCGAATCGGTCGGCCTGACTGTAACCTGGGACAAAGTTTTTGTCTGGAGGTACTTGCTGCGAAGGATTTGAGCCCACATAGCATCATTCTCCGATGAGAGCTTCCACAGCCACTTGCTAAGAAGGCATTTATTCTTAACTTCTAGATTCTCAATACCTAGACCCCCTTGGTCTTTCGGTCTACAGATGATATCCCATTTAGCAAGCCGATATTTTCTTTTAAGCTCATCACCCTGCCAAAAGAAACGCGATCGATAGAAGTCCAGTCTCTTCCTAACACCAACTGGGACCTCAAAGAACGATAGGAGAAACATTGGCATACTCGTGAGCACCGAATTAATCAGGATTAATCGGCCTCCGTATGACATGAGCTTACCCTTCCAGCAACTCATTTTCTTCTCAAATCGGTCCTCGATGCACTTCCATTCTCTGTTTGTCAGCCTACGATGGTGGATTGGAATCCCCAAGTAAGAGAAGGGTAACTCTCCCAACTCACACCCAAACAATTGCCTATAAGCATCCTGTTCATCTTTGGCCCTACCAAAACAGAACAGCTCGCTCTTATGAAAGTTAATCTTTAACCCGGTCAATTGTTCAAATAGGCATAACACAAGCTTCATATTTCTCGCCTTGGCCAAGTCATGCTCCATAAAGATGATTGTATCATCAGCGTACTGAAGGATGGATACACCTCCATCAATAAGATGAGGTACCAATCCACCTACTTGACCATTTTCCTTAGCCCTTCCTATCAAAATTGCTAACATATCCACCACAATGTTAAACAAGATAGGGGACATCGGATCTCCTTGTCTTAGGCCTTTATGTGTCTGGAAGTAATGACCTATGTCATCATTAACTTTAATTCCCACACTACCTTTTTGCGTAAATGATTCAACCTGTCGGCGCCAGGCTTCATCAAAACCTTTCATACGCAATGACTGTTGGAGGAATGGCCATTTGACCTTATCATACGCTTTCTCGAAATCCACCTTAAAAATTACTCCATCTAATTTTTTGGAATGGATTTCATGGAGTGTTTCATGCAGGACTACCACCCCTTCAAGGATATTTCTGTCCGGCATGAAAGCGGTTTGGGACTGTTGCACCACAGAATGCGCAATCTGTGTGAGTCTGTTAGTCCCGACCTTGGTGAAAATTTTGAAACTAACATTGAGGAGACAGATCGGCCTGAATTGCTCAATTCTCACCGCATCCGTCTTCTTAGGAAGCAGTGTGATAGTCCCAAAATTCAAGTGAAATAATTGAAGCTGTCCAGAGAACAGATCATGGAACATAGGTAGTAAATCCCCCTTAATAATGTGCCAGCACTTTTTATAGAACTCTGCCGGGAATCCATCCGGTCCGGGAGCCTTATTGTTTTTCATCTGTGCAATAGCATCAAACACCTCCTTCTCCGAGAACGGGGCAACCAGAATATCATTATCGGCAGCCGATAGCTGAGGTACATCCTCAGTCCTGGACTCATCGAGGGACACACAATTATCCTCCGGAGGTCCAAATAACTGCTTATAATAGTCGGTAATATATGTTTTTAGGTTATCCTGACCTAAAATAGTGCCCTCGTCTTGCTCAAGCTGAAAGATACGCTTCTTTCTGTGCTTGCCATTAGCAATCAAATGGAAGAACTGAGTATTCGCATCCCCTTGGACCACTTTGCGGACTTTAGCACGCAAAGCCCACTTCAATTCTTCTTCGCGGAGCAGTTCTTTTAACCTCTTCTCCGCCTCATTTTTAACCTGAAGCTCAGCTGGCGATAAAATAGTGGATTCGGCCTGTATGTCCAGGGCCTGTATAAGAGTAAGGAGTCTATCCTTTTCAATCTTATACTCACCACTGAGGTGCTTAGCCCAACCCCGTAAGAAACTTCTCAAATGCCTAACCTTATTCTGCCAACGCTCTATCGCAGTCTTGCCTCCTACACCTTTAACCCATTCCCTGGCAATCAAGTCCAAGAACCCCTCACGTTCAAACCATGACATCTCGAAAGAGAAGGTGTTCTTGTTACCCACGTGGTTCGGCTCCCCTGAGTCCACGAACAATGGGGTGTGATCAGATATTCCCCTCGAAAGAGCTTGCACCGTAACCAGAGGGAACTTTTGTTCCCACTCCACGCTCGCAAGAACTCGATCAAGTTTTTCATAGGTTGGGTTTGGCAGAGCATTAGCCCAGGTGAACTTTCTACCAGAAAGCTCTATCTCTCTCAGATCCAAGCTTTCAATAATGGTGTTGAACATGAACGACCATCTGCCGTCAAAGTTATCATTGTTCTTCTCCTCTCTCCTCCTGATGATATTGAAATCACCTCCAACTAAAATTGGCAGCTGTTCTGACCCACAGATTCGAACAAGGTCCGCCAGAAACTCCGCTTTAAGCTCGGGCTGTGCGGCACCATAAACCGCCACCAAAGCCCAGTTAAAACCATCTATCCTAGACCTAACTCGAAACTTCACCGCGAAGTCGCCCATCACTACACTTCTGACTTCAAGCGAATCGCATCTCACACCTAGTAAGATACCACCCGATCTTCCTCGCGGAGGGAGGCAATGCCAATCGAAATCAATACCACCCACAAGAGAAGAGAGAAACTGGGGCGCAAAGTTATCTCTACCCGTCTCCGATAGAGCAACAAAATCTAACCTCTGCTCTAAAGCTGCCTCAGCTAGGAATCTTCTTTTAGCCAAGTCCTTCAGACCTCTGCTATTCCAAAAATTCCTCTCATAATTCATCATGGAATTTTTTAGTGGTTCGAATCCTAGCACTCCTACGAACTGCGGAATCGGGATAGATCTTCCGTTTCCACTTACGCTTAGGTTTACTAAGCTCTGTCGCCCGGTCCTCATAACCGGGTTCACAAATATTACTAGCATCATTCTCTAGGGGTACATCATCTTCCTCAGAGTCATGATTGGGGGGTGCTAGATCCGCACACAGATTATCAAGCACTCTAACCCCTAACGCATCAATCTCATCATCATTCATTGGTTTAACTGCTGCAAGATTACGAATAGTCTCTAAAGCACGTTCCGCCTCCAAATCTAATAGATCATTCACCGAATTGGTAATCTCACTATCCGTAGCACCTAGTGAAACTCCTAATTGGTTTGCATTATTTATAATGTCCTCATTAGAAAAATGCAATAAGGAATTAGATAAGTTGACGGACATACCGGAAGATAAAGCAGCCTCCTGAAGCTTGGTCGCCCTCATAGCGCACCGCTGCTGCATATCATCCACCTCAGGGATGTCGAGGATGCGAGCACTCATCCGTCTCCCCTCGGAGATAGGGTCCGGGATCCCGCCAAACGCGACAACCTCCTCCCTAGTAAAACCTGGCACTGAATCCCTCAAAGGGTCTGCCGAGGTTACCAGAGAAGGCGTCTGCGGGCTCTCGATCCCCTCAGACGGGTGCCCCACACCAGGGACCCCGACCAAGGGTAGGAGCGAAGAGGGGATGACGGGGGCCGCCTGCCCGCACCCTCCTCCCACCCCAGCCGCCGGCTCAGACGGATGAGCCATCGGCGAGGGAGAGGCGGTCCTCTTGACCGTCGGGGAAGAGGGAGGAGACAGGGCCACCTGCCCCAGCACCCCCCCAACGCAGCTGCTGCCGTGGTGGATACCGCCACTATCGGAGTAGCAGGAGCCGAGGCCGCCTGCCTCGGGCTCCCTCTCCCAGCACCGGCCAACCCCCTCGGGGCCGGCATCACCGACGCCACCGGGATCGGGATGGGGATGGGAGAAGACGAGGCCACCTGCCCCGAACCCCCTCCCCCACGACCCATCTCGCCCGCAGTCGCCGACACCGGAGTCGCGTCCACGTGAGGTGCCAGGACAAGAGAAGCACCCTTCGGCCTCCTCTCTGTAGCGCCAACCAAAGTCCTTGCCGGCTGTCCAGCAAACAATCCAGCATCCCCCTCGAACTCCAACGGAGGGAGCGTGTGCTCAAGATAATCATCAGAATCTACCCGATCACTCCATAGTCTGGGAGGTGTCAAGGCTGGCTCAAAAGACCCAAAACACAGAGTAGTCATGGGCACCGCTGGTGAAACTGCAGGCTCAACCCCGGTCCCATTCCCAGGCGACTGAGTAGCTGGGTGAGAACCGTTAGACCCCTCTCGCATAGGCTCATCTGACGGTGCCCTCTTGGCCCCCGCATTGCCAACACTGTCGTGCATGTCTACATCGTTTCCATTAACCGCATCAGCAAATAAATCAGTGTCCTCAAACTCGATCTCTAGTGGGAACACCTCTCCCCTATAGGTCCAGTTGACCTTATCAGGCACGAACTCAATATCCAGAACACTCACTAAAAGCCAGGCCACCCCATGGGCACGTGTGAAAGCCATATCCATTTTTTCTGTCTTCCCAACCATGATGCCCATAGTGGCCACCACTCGAGCATCCTGCAGAGGCTTAGAAGGAGCCGCTATAAACCGCAACCAGACCTGCGTAAGCGGCTTTCCCTTAGGCTCAACCTGCTTCCACTCGTGGAACTCCAAGATACACTTAGTACCGGGGACTCTACACAAGTCAAAGCTCAACAATCTCTGCAAATCATCCACCGATGGGAAATCAACCTTGAAAACCCTGTCCTCGATAAGCACCAATTTCCATCTAAAATCCCCAGGAGCCAGCTCCTGAAGCCTCCTCACAATCTGTGCCTCAGTCACCTCGCTCTGGGTCGCTTTCACAATCCCGGTAGTCAAGCTCAGGGTATCTTCCGGGACCTCTCTCGCCGCCGGGGACTCGAAAAACATGAGCTCAGCATAATAGACTCCATAAATATTCAGCATCGGAGGCAGGTCACGCAACAACGGGCACTCCCCTGAGTCATGTGCAGGCTTGCCGCACGACTCACACAGCTGGGCCACACACTCAGCAATGAAGTGGCCCTTCTCACCACAACGGTAACAAATCATCCTCTCCTTCTTACGTGCATATTTGGACGCCCTCTCGGCATCGGACCTGTCGGTAGCCTCATCCACCGTCCCAGCCTCAGGAACCTCAACACTGGCCAAGGCGTTCACCACCTCCATCGCCTGGGAAGGAAGCTCAGTGGAAGTATGGTCAGACTCCACTGTAGACGCCGCAGGATCAACTGCCCTGGGCGGGGGCGGTCGGCGAAATCTCCCACGGCCCCCATCCCGACCACCACGATGGCCACGAAAGCCTCCTCTCTGACCGTGATCCGGGCCGGAGGCCCCCTCGACAAAACCACCTGCCGGGTCGAGAAACAGTCTCTCAGCAGACCCGTCGCTTTGCCAGGCATATCCACGACCTCCTCCCGTGGAAGAGGATCCTCGGTGCTGTCCGTCACCATACGCATCATACCCATCATCCCCCCACTGGCCTCGGGGCGGATCGTTCGGCTCTCTGTTGTTTGTCTGAGTCAGACCGGACCGGTTTTGCGCCGGCCTCGCAACGTAATGGGGCGGAGGAGCCGCACGAGGTTGATTGCCCGAGGGCGCCGGCAAGCCCCCAACAGGCCGAGGCCCTCCACCGCGGCTAGCCGGAGCCACATCGGTCGCGCCCGGCGCAACCGGCCGGAGCCCTCCGCGACCCGTAGCTGGCAGAGCAGGGGGCGCCGCGCCCGGCGTCGGGGGCCTCATGCCACCTCGACCAGCGGCCGGCTAGAAGGGCACTTGCCCCGTAGGCCGCACGCCCAAGGGGCCAGCACCTCGCCCCGGGTTGCCCTGAGGAACGCCCCCGCCCGCCGGCGGCCTCTGGCCAGACGACGTCGGGACTCCACGTCCAACGGCCGCCGCCGGTGGCGGAGCTGTCCCGCCCCGTCCTACATGACCTGACGCGGCCTTCTTGGCTGGCGGCGGCGCCGCCCCGCGGCCGACCATGTCAAGCAGCGGGCAAATCCTCCTAGCCCGACGTAGACCACAGGCAGGAAAACCTCTCGTGCCGTGTGTACGAACCCTAGGGCGAAGAGGCGGCCTCATACCCATCTTTCTCCGGCCCAACATCTCGCGGATCCGGTCCACTACGAACCGGCCCAACTCCACCTAGCAGCTGATTCAATCGTTGCGATCTCGCGAGCGAGATCGTGGGGAGGTCCTAACCGGCGCCCGCAGCAGCGGCTGCATGGGCCGGCCCACAAACCGCGCAGCGCGCGCGAAAAACCACGGCCGAAAAAGCGCAGATGATCTGAATCGATCTCACGCGCTCAAGCTTTCAACGAGCGAACCAAACAACTTGACCAACCAAGTTCTGGTGATTCCGTACAGCGCGAAACAATTAAAGATAGAAACGTAGACGCACTATTAGTTTCGGATTATACTGTAGTGTTTAGATTTTCCGTTTATTTGAAAACATGTGCACATATTACAAATGAAGTTCGTCATGCAAAAAAGGTTCGCGTATTAAAAATATAGTTCACCAAATAAAAAAAGTTCATTTATTCAAAAAAAAGTTCACAAATTCAAAAGAGTTCATTGATTTTCAAAAAATTGTTCATCAAACAATGAAAGTAATTCATCGATTTGAATAAAAAGTTCATCAAATTTGAAGAAAGTTCATCTAAATTGAAAAAAGTTCGTCGATTTTGGAAAAAAAATCATCAATTTTGAAAAAAGTTCATCAAATTTTATTAAAAGTTCATCGATATTGAGACAAAGTTCAACAAAAGTAAAAGTTCATCAAATTTGAAAAATAAGTTCATCGATTTTGAAAAAAGGTTCATCAATTTGAAAAAAGTTCACGAGTTTAGAAAAAAACCAGTTCATGGATTTTGAAAACAAGTTCATCTATTCGAAGAAACAATTACGAATTTGAAAAAAGAAAGAAGAAAAGGACAGAGAAAAAAGAAGAAAAAAGAAAAAAGGAAAAAAGAGAATGGAAGAAATAGATCTGAGAAAAGTTCATCAATTCTCAAAAAGTTCATCGGATTTGGAAAAAGTTCATCGGATTTAAAAAAAGTTCATCGAATTGAAAATAGTTCATTGGATTTGACAAAAAATATTCATAGAATTGAAAAAAGTTCATAGGATTTAGAAAAGTTCATCAATTTTCAAAATAAGTTCATCAAAATGTTAAAAAGTTCATTCATTTTGAAAAGATAGTTAATCAAGATTGAAAAAAGGTTCATTGAAATTGAAAAAAATATCATTAAACTTTAAAAAAATTATTGAAATTAAAAAAAGTTCATCAATTTAAAGAAAAAGTTCACGAATTAGAAAAAAATATCTCTATTTCGAAACACTTCACGCATTTAAGAAAAAGGAAACAGGAAACAAAAAAAAAAGAAAGGGGAAAAAACATGGATTACATAGTTGGCATTTCATGTATTATAAGAAGAATGAAAGGAGGTTTGCTTTCGCGAGTGGTGTAGGTGGCGTAGCGGTTTGCGGAAACAGCTGTAACCGGCGCCTGCAGCGCCAAATAGGGATTGCCGAGATCGTGGTCATCGCCGCTGCTGTCACGGGCGCCGCCGTTGCCGGCATACCGGCGCGCCGCCTCGCGTTCTTCTTGTTCTTGTGCTGTCACGGGCGCCGCCGTTGCCGGCATACCGGCGCGCCGCCTCGCGTTCTTCTTGTTCTTGACAGTGATCCAGGACTCCGGTCTAATCAAATCGAATAACGTGAGATTCGGAAGACTCACCTTAGGTATGGGTCCTTTCCACGGTCTGAGCGCCGACGCCGCCGTCTTCCGATGAACTACGCGTCAGATCATCTCATTCTTCTCGCCCGCGTGAAGACCAATACGCCGGATCATCCGGTGGCAGAATCCGATCAATCGTCGTAGCCACATCATCCTCGCTATAACCTGAATGAAAAAAAAATCACATATGGGATCGGAGGGCGTCGGAGACGGCGGCGACTCCGTCGGAGAATTCTCCCCATCGTCGTCCGTGTCATCTTTGTCGGATTCGGCGAGAGCCCAGAAGCGCCCGCCGGCGATCCCCCCGATGGACGGCGCCGTCTCGCACGCTGGGACGGATGCCCGCCCAGTCGCCCGGGTCGCCCTCATTTCCCCGAAGTTGAGTTTCTCTTATATATAGTTCTTTTATATATAAACGTACCATTTTCTGAAGTAGACATCAAGTACCGCGACCGGAAAGTATTTGGAAGCATCATTGTCCTACAATGATAGTTACAAAAACAATGTATAGAATGAATCGCTAGGCACTAGTTTCTTCATATTTTTATGGAGCCAAAAAAAAAAAAACATCGCCGCTGCCGTCACGGGCGCCGCCGTTGCCGGCATACCGGCGCGCCGCCTCGCGTTCTTCTTGTTCTTGACAGTGATCCAGGACTCCGGTCTAATCAAATCGAATAACGTGAGATTCGGAAGACTCACCTTAGGTATGGGTCCTTTCCACGGTCTGAGCGCCGACGCCGCCGTCTTCTGATGAACTACGCGTCAGATCATCTCATTCTTCTCGCCCGCGTGAAGACCAATACGCCGGATCATTCGGTGGCAGAATCCGATCAATCGTCGTAGCCGCATCATCCTCGCTATAACCTGAATGAAAAAAAATCACATATGAGATCGGAGGGCGTCGGAGACGGCGGCGACTCCGCCGGAGAATTCTCCCCATCGTCGTCCGCGTCATCTTCGTCGGATTCGGCGAGAGCCCAGAAGCGCCCGCCAGCGATCCCCCCGATGGACGGCGCCGTCTCGCACGCTGGGACGGACGCCCGCCCAGTCGCCCGGGTCGCCCTCATTTCCCCGAAGTTGAGTTTCTCTTATATATAGTTCTTTTATATATAAACGTTCCATTTTCTTAAGTAGACATCAAGTACCGCGACCGGAAAGTATTTGGAAGCATCATTGTCCTACAATGATAGTTACAAAAACAATGTATAGAATGAATCGCTAGGCACTAGTTTCTTCATATTTTTATGGAGCCAAAAACAAAAACAAAACATGTCAGAAGTGGGGTTTGAACCCACGCCCTCGTAAGAGGACCAGAACTTGAGTCTGGCGCCTTAGACCACTCGGCCATCCTGACTTACTGGTATGTTTAGAAGTATTACTGTTATTTAGTGAAATCGTTTTTTCGTTTGGAAGCTTTCGGGTTGTCCCTAGCCAGAGCAAGTTCTATCACTACCGTGGCCATAATCACTTGAAAATTATGTTATTATTTTTCTCTCGTCAACAGGAAAGAAGATATTTGTAAAGTTAACTGAAGCATTGGATTCTCAGGCAGAGGTGTCAAAATCCTTGAGCGAGACCTGACATCATACAACTACATTGCACGGATACTTGGATACGTATCGGATACGCGATGCGGGAATACGCCCGATACGTCAATTTTCTTAAAACATGGATACGGGGATACGTTTATATATAGATGTTACATATATTAATTATTACAAATATGAAGAAAAAATTTAGGAGCTTCTTTTTTTTTGCGAAAAGAAAGGATTGTATTAATCAAGGAAGATTATTACAATCCTGATGGCATAAGGCGCCAATTTCATCAGGTCCATGACGAACCCAAACGGCTGTACGGAGTTCAGAAATACCCATCTGGGCAAGTGCATGACTAGTTTTATTCTTGTTTCTACTCACATGTGCTATCACATGTTCACGTCCAAGTGCCAGGAGATGCTTGATTTCACCGATGAGGGCAGCCACTGGGGATCTATTGGTGTCAACATCTCTGATCATGTTTGCTGCAGTAAGACAGTCAGTCTCCAGGATAAACGGCAGTGTAGTCCGTGCTAGCGTGAGGGAAATTCCTTCCATGCAAGCAGCTACTTCGGCTTCAAGGGCACTCGTGCATGTCGTAAGGAACCTACAAGATGCAAAAATGATGGAGCCATCTTGGTCGCGAAGAATCATGCCTGCGCCGCCCGTGCCATCCTCTTCTCTCCAGGCGCCATCGATGTTCAATTTGGCCCAGCCCTCCGGTGGTTTGGACCATTGTTCCGGCGGTCTGGTGCACTCCATCCGTTCTATTGGTGACTTCATACGCGAGCTACAGCAGCTTGGCTTGATCACCATTTTCCCTTTGGTCACATCATCGTTCGGGTGTTGCTGAATGCAGTACAGACTGTCGATGTAGCTGCACAAAAATCTGCAGGAAGCTTCAATGGTGGGAGCCGGTTTGTGGTGCACTACTTCGTTGCGGACGTGCCAGTTTCTCCAAAGCGTCATGATCACCGGAAGACGCTGCTCATCCGTGCATTGGTTTAGCAGGTGAAGAGCCCACTCCGTGCCCGAATTAAGAACATCCTGAAGACGCGGCATAGACTGGAACTTCGCCATCGCCTGCCATAGCATTTTCGCCATCGGACACCTACACATAGCGTGGAATGTATCCTCGGATTCCATGCCACAAAGCACACAAATATTAGTGACCTCCAGTTTTCGTTTGGCTTTATTTTCCATGGTCGCTAGTGAGTTTGTGATTAGACGCCACGCAAAAATGCGTACCTTCGGGGGAGCAGGGCACCCCCACACTGCCTTTCAGACGGCACGAGTGCCGTCCGGTGCCCTGCTCATTGCACCAACGTTGGTGCTGGTAGATAGGTTGACTCCGAGGTGGTACATGCTGCGGACGGAAAAGATGCCCCGAGGATCCGGCGCCCAGGCCAAGACGTCCTCCTGACGCTGTGGCGAGCTTTAATCGTGAATATACATGCAACATCAATTGGGTGGAAATGCCGTTGGACTAGCTCCGGGATCCAGCGGCCATTCCCATCCAGTAGCTCGTTGACGCGATGCAGACGGCATGCCCCCCGCCCCACGATCGGCCGGTATGAGGGGGGTCTAGGGAGCCAAGGATCACGCCATATACGCACCTGTTCTCCGTTTCCCACACGCCACATGATCCCTTGTTTTAGCAGTTCCAAACCATGTTGGATCGCATGCCAGGTAGGTGAAGCGTTACCTGAAAAAACAGTGCCCACTAGGGAGCCGTTAGGATAATATTTCGCCTTTAAGACCATAGCACACAGTGAGTCTGGTTTCGTGACGAGCCTCCAAGCTTGACGAGCTAATAGGGCTTGATTGAAAATTCTGAAATCACGAAAGCCAAGACCCCCTTTTCCTTTTGGTTGTGTCATTTTCTCCCATGATTTCCAGTGGGTTTTCCTCTTCCCATTTCTTGATCCCCACCAGAAGTTCCTAACCAGCCTAGTGAGGTCATCACACACCGAGGCCGACAGTTTGAAAACTCCCATGATGTATGTTGGAATGGCCTGAGCCACAGCCTTGATCATTGTTTCAATTCCAGCTTGGGATAGAGTATCACCCCATTCCATAATCCTTTTAGTAAGACTAGCTTGTAGCATCTGAAATTTTCCTCTATGCATTCTTCCATCTGGAGTTGGAAGCCCAAGATATTTGCCTTCAAATTCAGTGTTAGTAACATGCAACACTTGCTTGATAGCTTGCTGCACCTCTACTGGGCAAGCATCACCAAATTGGATGGAGCATTTTTGTGGGTTGATGAGCTGCCTAGTGGCACGTGCATAACTATTAATCACACTTTTTATGTATTGAGCTTGGTCACCATTAGCTTTAAAGAACAAAAGTGTGTCATCCGCAAATAGCAAATGAGATATGGCAGGGGCCCTTGGGCAAACTCTTAAAGCTTGAAGACTTTGATTCTCTATGCCTTTTCTGAGTAAAGCAGAAAGACCATCAGCCACAAAAAGGAATAAAAATGGAGATAATGGATCACCTTGCCGAAGACCACGTGACGGTGCAAATGAATCTAAGATGACCCCATTGAATTTCACGGAGTATCTCACCAAGGTCACATATGTCATAATCCACTGTACCCATTGGTGAGCAAAGCCAAGCTTCAGCATCGTTTGCTTCAAGAAGACCCAATCCACTCTGTCATAGGCTTTAGATAAATCAAGCTTATATGCACAGTAACTATTTTCCACTCTTTTTTCATGTTGAATGCAGTGAAGACACTCAAAGGCTAGGAGTGCATTATCAGTGATTAAGCGTCCAGGAACAAAGGCACTTTGTTGTGGTAATATGATATCATCTAATATGGGCCTTAATCTGTTAACTAAACACTTTGCCACAATTTTGTAGATGACAGTGCATAGACTTATGGGCCTGAAGTCAGTTACCTTCACTGGATCATTAACTTTTGGTATTAACACAATTACCGTATCATTGACACCCTCCGGCATCACACCTGTGCGGAAAAACTCCTTGACCGCGTGTATGATATCATCCTTCAGAGTTAACCAATTTCTTTGAAAGAATCTCGCTGGAAACCCATCAATACCCGGCGCCTTTAGTGGACCTATTTGGAATAGACTGTCGGAGATTTCTTTTTCAAAAAATTCAGCACAAAGTCTGTCATTCATAGCCGGCGTCACTTTTTGCTCAAAAAGTTGCACAAGAGGTTCCTGGTCGAGGGTAGTGTCACAAGTAAAGAGCGATCGGAAAAAGGTGTCCACTAGACCACCCATCTCGTCCTGTTTGTCAACTCGTGTACCAGAATCATCTAGGAGGAATTTAACTTTATTTCTTCTTGCTCTCCACACAGCCCTTTGATGAAAAAAATTTGTATTTCGATCTCCAGCACGCAGCCAGTCCATGCGAGACCTTTGTAACCACATTAATTCTTCACGGTAAAGAAGCTCATTCATATGGTCCTGTACTTTCCTGATTTCGTTTCTGTCGGCGTTCATCTTCATCAGCTCCTCAAGCCTCGATCTTGACTGCTCCAAATCGCAGACCACACTCCCAAACTTGGACTTGCTCCAATGGTGCAGTTCGGCCATCAGATCATGTAAGCCGCGTCGCACATCACCCAGATGTACTTTCTGACCCGCTTTCGCCCAAGCTTCTTTGATTCTCTCTGGTAAGCTGAAATCCCTTTTCCACATGACCTCATAACGCCGCTGCCAAGCTTTCGGTCTGTGCTGGATTTCCTTTTCACATTGGAGGACAATTGGGCAGTGGTCTGAACATGGGCTGACCTGATGCACCACCCTTGCCTCGGAGAAGATATCACGCCAGTTATTGTCAGCCACTGCACGATCTAGACGGACTTGGACATTGCGTCGTCCAGCCTGTCTATTATCATAAGTAAATGGGAGACCCGAGAAGCCCAAATCCGTCAGGCCACACATCTCTAGCACATCTCTGAAGTCAAGCATTTGTCGCTCTCCCCTTTGCGTAACGGAGAGGTGCTCAAAGGACCACATCGCCTCGTTAAAGTCACCAATCACACACCACGGCAACTGTGATCGAGTTTTCAGATTCTGCATTTTCTCCCACATTAAATGTCGGTTCTCTACCCGTGGTTCACCATACACGCATGTCAATCTCCAAGTCGGATCATTTGCAGACAGACGAACATAAGCATCAATGTATCTATCATTTATTTCCTGAACATCCACAAAGATTTGATCACACCAGAAGAGTGCTAGTCCACCGCTAAGGCCCTTACTATCACATCCGGCAAAACCTTTAAGACCCAATCTACCACGTAAACGACGAACTTTTTCTGCTTTAACTCTAGTTTCACTAAGAAAGACCAATTTTGCTTTAGTGGTCCTCGTGAGGCCCACTAGGTCTCGAACTGTCGGTTTGTTGGCCGCGCCCCGACAGTTCCAAGCCAAACAATTCATTGCACCTGACGGGACGCCACACTTGGCCCCGTCAGGACACCGGCAGCCCCAAGACCGGTTGCTTCCCTTTCTATCTGTTCATCCACAGCCATGGCGTCAACCTGCATGTCTGCCATCACCTTGCCTCTCTGCTGACCACCCCCAGCCACCCCTTCTTCAAATGGGATGATTTCCTGCTCCTGAACCATGATCTCCACTGTTTGTTCTTTTTCTGCTGTATTACGCTTGCCTAACACTAAAACAGCTGCAGTCATCTCTTTATCCTTGCTTTCACTAGATACCATCACTGTTTGTATTTTTCTTGCTGCAATACGTTTGCCTAGCATTCTCTGACCTTGCTGCACTCGGGTTCCTCCCTAAACAGCTGCAGTGCCTCAGCCATCCTCTTAACAGCACTGTTTTAAATAGCCCGCTATAGCTCCGCTATAGCACGCTATAGCGTTTACAAAAGGGCTTGCGCTAAGAGACTTTGATCCAAACAAATGAACAAACATTTCAAATAGCGCGCTATAGCTCCGCTATAGCTCGCTATAGCATTTGGAAGAGGTCCGCCGCTAAGATGCTTAGCGCGCTATTTAAAACTATGCTTAACAGTGACGGCGACAACCAATACATCCGGGTTCACCGTCACAGGATCCACAGGTTCCCCGTTGACCGGCTTCGGGCGGGTAGCGTCCACATAGGGAGCCCCGTGATCGCCCCCACCAGCCTTCAGGTTCGCCACAGACGCTCCGGACGCGATCCCCACAGGTAGCATGGGAGTGGTCAGCGCCGCTGCCCTTTTCAGTGTTGCAGGTCGCCGGGTTGGTGCACGAGCTCGGTCAGGAGGATCACATGCCTTATCTTGCGGCTCCTTGATCGCCCTAGGATTTCTTGAATTGGCTGTGTCCTTCCCATCACTTCCCTTAACAGACCCATGCCGTCGATCGAACACAGCGCGGCCCATACGTTCCTTACCAATCTGATCTCCAACAGTATCGCCAGGAACACGAGGATTCAGCAGTGCGAAGGCGGACGAGGCCGCAACAGGGCCATAGCACAGCCGGGCGGCACGCATGGCAACATTGCCGGCAGAGACGAGACCAAGGTCCCGCAGCGGCGGCAGCGGCGGCAGGGGGGTGGCCCCTGAGTCGCCGAAACAAATCTGATCTTCAGCAGGACCGCCAGGAACACGAGGGTTCCGCGGTGCGAGGGCGGACGAGGCCGCAGCAGGGCCATAGCACAGCCGGGCGGCGCGCATGGCAACATCGCCAGCAGCGACGGGACCAAGGTCCCGCGGTGGCGGCGGCGGCGGCAGCGGGGGAGTCGCCTCCGAGTCGCCAAAACCTAACATTGTCATCCCGAGGTACCTAAAAGATTTTCTAGGTCAAAGCATGCCTCAATACGATTACCCCTTTCTTTTCTTGCACTTAGTCCACTTTCATTAATTGGCCATGAGATTTGACCAGGTTTGCTGTTCCAATCAATGCATCGACTCTCTCTTGCTAACCTTTTAATTGAATAAAAAACATCGACAGACATGTTTTCACATGAAATCACGCCCATGTTGGGAATCTTCAAAGGTGCGCCTTTATTATTGAGGGGATTTCACGTCGAACGAGGGGTATCCAAAATGTATCGCAGAAGTATCCTAGGAGTATCAAACATTATTTTCTTTTTTTAATATCAAAATATCCAGGGATACTTACGGGATATGTATCGGGAAGTATCGGGGCAGTATCCGGCTGGATACGCGCACTTTTTGAAGTATCCGCGCAACATAGTCATACAATGGAGAGTCGGTTTTCGCAGTACAATATGTTGGAAGAGCATGCTCAACGGATGCCATGGAATGGTTAGAAATCATATTTGCACATTATACTGACACATTATTCTGTTGTTTGAATTGATCGTTCTCACTGGGGTCCTTGCAGCGAATGAGCAGGCGGGTGGTGGATCACCCACCGTTGCCAATGCCGAATTTCCTAGTAGTCGAATTTCCTAGTAGTACCAGGGCCAATGGCGAGAATGGAGAAGGGTCCGGATCTGCCTAATTTCTACGAGGGTGAGAGATGGTGGAGCTCCTCTCCTCTTCCTCCTCCCTCGCCGCCGCCCAAGGGCACGGCCAGGCGAAGCCTTGCCGTTGCCGGCGGCGACGGGGGCTCGTGTTCCTCCCGCTCGTGTGGAGCTGGCGCGGGACGGCGCCCCCGGGCCGGAGCGTGGCGCCGGGCCGGACGCCACGGCGGGTGGTGGTGGCGCTTTGGCGGTTCTCTTCCCCCGCGGCAGGTGGCTTCATGGTCTGGTGCGTCGCGGTCGCCAGAGACGGCGGTGGCACGACCAGATGGGTTCGCGGCGGCACGGCCGGATCTGGGTCCTGGCGTGGGCCTTGGTCACTGGATTGCCGTCAGCGCGGTGGTGGGTGCGGCTCGTCGGCAGCTGGGCGGATCCATAGAGATTCTTCCCTTGTCTGGTCCTTGACAGCACGGGCAACTCCGGAGGAAACCCTAGATCTCCTTAGGATCGAGCGATGGCGGTGCTTTTGCGTCGTAACCCCTCTTCAGAGCATCGTTTTGGAGCTTACTCCCGTTGAAGGGATCAGCGACGCTGGCGGCGCACGTCTGGTGGAGCAACTTCCGATGAAAATCGCGCCGACTACGGTCATGGTAGACGATGGCGGCGTCTTAGATGACGTTCCCTTGTCGAGGCATCGTCGTTGCAGTTTGCTTCTTCAGGCTCGGGAGGCTCCGGGGGAAACCCTAGACCTGGATCTCCCGGATCGGATGATGATGGCGTTCTTAGTAGCGTTTTCCCTCATGGGGGCATCATTTTGGAGCAAGTGATGGCTGAAGGTGACAAGAGGAGGAGCGGTGCTTCATCACACACATTGATGGTGTCGGATCTCGATGGCACGACGCTCTGGAGATTAGGCATCTGATGTGCGATGATGGACTCGCGCAGGAGGTCGACGCTGTCTGGCGTTGTGGTGGAGTCGGCGGCAGCTAGACCGGGCAAGGTTCATGCAGCAGTACAACTCTGAAGATGGATTGATGGCAGGTGGCTGCGGCGGCCTCATACCCGGTAGGCGTCCTGGTTGAGGAGCACGCCGGACTGGTAGGTGCCCATACCCGGCAGGCGTCCTGGTTGGGACCTCAGGTCTTAGATGTTAGGTATGGCTGTGAGGTCTGTTTGGTATTAGGCCAAGACTATCAGCATCCCTTCATTATTTGGATAGGAGTAGTGACACTTTTGTTGCCTAGACGGTGGCTTCAAATTACTGTTGTATGACTTTGTAAAGTTTTGTGTGAATAATTAATAAAGTGACTGCATGCATCGTTCAGATGCAGAGGCCGGGGTTCCTCCTCCTTTTCTAAAAAAAATTCACACGATTTTTTGTGCTATTGTTGTGTGCGGTTCACATAACCCACGCTTGTTATACGCTGGTTGTAATTAGCATCATGTTTATAGGAAAAGAGAAGGGATTGTGATTATGTGTTTTCTGTGCGCTTTTCACTAGACAATACTCTGTATACGAAATTCCTTTTTTTTTGTACATGTATCCAAAATCCCTAATACTGAGAAGACCGTAATGACACATCTGATTGTGATAGCAATGATTATTGATAAAGTAAGCATAACCGTGTGTGTCTCATTTTCCATGTGGATCCTGATTCATGAACACATTCTTTTTGATAAACGACTATTTTCTTTTTAACCCAAAATGTAGCATCAAGCAACCTTGTCTCTCTACACAAGTTGAACACATGTTGAAAACTTGAGGAGGCACCACAGTTGCTCAAATAGAAATGCAGACGACTACTGTTTTATAAGTTCGGCCAACATTTTCTCTCAGCATCGCGTTAGCTCTGTCTTTTATGTCGAACTAGGTAGCTTTGAAGGTGAACTGGTTGGTGCGTAGCATTGGTCACCTTCAAAGCTACGTAGTCGCCACCCTTATATATACTGCTCCAACTTCACCATTGTAGACATCATCTTACATTTGTTTTAATTTGTCTGTCGGGTAGCGCCTTCCCCTAAAACAAAAGCTTGTTGTGTAGCACCTAGTTTAGTATATCATTGCAAAGGGAGAGCAGGAGAGTTGAAAAAACATGTGGGAACAGGAGGGTTCAGGAACATGGGTAGAGCAACTGGTCTCTTCAGTGCAGGGACGGAGCCAGCGCCCAGCGACCCTGGGCACTTTCCCGGGCTCGATGCGTTGGCGATGTTGTACGACGTCCTGTTTTAACTTGGCAAATCCGCCAGTAGGTCATGGTTTCCCGGGAAAAATTGTTTTGGGCTTCTCTCGGTAGTGGGCATAGTGAGAACTAGCGATGGACCTTGGCCTAGAAAGCCCCAAGCGAGGAACGCCTGTTCGTTTATTCGATATGTAGATCGCTCGAACTCCCAACCTTTTCGGCTGTTCACCCCATGACTGCCTAGCCCGAAGACCGACCGGCGACTGGTAGCGGCTAGGCTGGGCGGCTGGGCGTGTTGCTGCCAACGGGAAAGTTAGCGACTGGATACAGGCAGGAATGGCATGCAACCTCCACTACTCATCCTCTCCCTCGTGATTAGGTAAATTTGCAAACTGATTTGGCCATCCGAGTAATAGATTTTTTTTTGCGAAAATCCGAGTAAATAGAGTTGGGGCTTAAATTTGATGCTTGTACGTCGGGAAGCCTAGTTTATGATTTAGAGATTTTGTTCTTAATAGCTGACTGTTAAGTTTCAATTTTGGAGAAGCTGAGGTTTTTGGTTAATAATAGAACAAGCGCTCACAACCCGTTTTATCTATCGGTTTTGCTGGAACTCAGCTAGCTGAGTTTTATTTATGGTCTCAGTCACTTTTCTGACCGTGCGATCGCCACGCATGATATTGTGTCGTCGTTGTGCGTTGCCGAGGCTGCGGTCTCGTACAGGGGGCAGCCCATGTGCATGAGTGCTTGCTTTTGTTTTCTGTCTACGGAGCTGGGCTACGTGGGTTTTTTTTTTACCCAACCAAAAAAAGAAAAAGGATGATTCGAAGGATGTGAATTGTTTTTAGCTGTTTGCATTCCTCCTTTGAATCGTACAGGGGAAGCCCTTGTGAATCGTTGCTAGCTGTTTGCATGTTATTGTCATTTTTTTTTTATTTTTTTGAATCATGTTATTGTCATTTGTTGACCGTAGGTGCCATGGTCAGCTCTTTTCTAACGACTTTCCTTTTCAGTTTTTTTATCCCCTGATTAATTGTTTTCTTCTGAATTAATTGCTATTTTTATTTTTATTTTATTTTTAGTTTTTAAAATAGTAGAAAATTGTTCCACTATTTTCCTTTTCCTAATTAAGTGTATTCATTTATTTCAGCCTAATATTTATTTCGTTACAATAGATTAAAGATTGACTGTTTAGGCTTTCACTTTTTTTGTGTTTCTCTTCCTTTTTATTTTCTATATTTTTCATTTTTTGATTTTCATATATCATTTAGTTTTTACATTTTATTTTTCATTTTTGTTTAATATTTTTTGCGTCTTCTTTTGTTTTCCTTCTTATTCTAATGACATCATTACTCAAGTCGGGTCACAACTCCAAGTCTAAATGTGGTCGCAATTGGAAGTTTTCAAGTGGGGTCGTAATTGCAAGTATTCAAAGCCGGGGCGTAACTGCAAGTTTTCAAATGGGGTCGCAACTGCAAGTTTTCAAGTGGGGCCGCAACTGCAAGTATTCACAATCGGGATGCAACTGCAAGTATTCAAAGTCGGCTCGCAACTGCAGGTGTTTTACTGTGGTCACAACTGCAAGTTTTCAAGTGAGGTCATAAATGCATATTTTAAAATGTGGCCGCAACTACAAATATTCAAATTCGGGTCGCAATTGTAAGTATTCAAATTCGGATCGCAAGTGCAAGTATTCAAAGTCGGGTTGCAATTGCAAATTTTCAAGTGAGGTCGCAACTACAAATTTTTAAATGTGGTCGCAGCTATAAATATTCATAGTCGGGTTACAACTCCGAGTTTTTAATGTCAAGTTGAAACTGCAATTATTCAAAGTCGGATCGCAACTGCAAGTTTCCACAGTTGGGTCGCAACTGCAAGTTTTCAAGTGGGGACATAAATGCATGTTTTTAAATGTGCCCGCAAATGCAAATACTCAAATTCAGGTCACAATTGTAAGTATTCAAAGTCGGATTGGAATTGCAAGTATTCAAAGTCGGGTTGCAATTGCAAGTTTTCAAGTGAGGCCGCAACTACAAATTTTTAAATGTGGCCGCGACTATAGATATACAAAGTTAGATTGCAATTGCAAGTTTTCAATGTCAAGTTGCAACTGCAAGTATTCAAAGTCGAGTTGCAACTGCATGTTTTCACAGTTGGGTCGCAACTGCAAGTATTCAAAATCAGGTCCCAACTTTAAGTTTTCAAGTGGGGTCGCAACAGAAAGTTTTCAAAGTTTTAAACGGCAACTACAAGTTTTTTAGTGGGTTGCAACCGGAAGTTTTCAAGTTGAGGTCACAACTGCAAGTTGTAAATCAATCGCAATCGCATGTTTCAGATCCGGCAGCAATTCTTTAAAAACATTCTTGGCCATTTTTCTCTTAAATATAGTTACTACTCATAGTCTTTTAGGGTCGATTTTTCTTCTCAATGCGTCTCTTTTTTCAGTCCAAAGTCACGTGATGACAACCTCATCTAAAATGGTTTTTCTTTTGTATATATGTGTAGTAAATAGCTAATGAAAATCTGGCCCAACCCAACAAGAAAAAGAGACGCTAGACAAAGAAGTACGTAGCGACCAATCCCCCCCTTTTTTTGCCAGGCAAAACCATAAACACTACAAAAACAGAGCAAAAAAGCCCAACAGATGTGTGCGCCAAACCACTTGGGCCTCCAGGCTTTGTAAAAGGAATAACAGAAAACAAGCCAGGGAAACAATAAACGGGCTTCCGTCCAAACTCAAAAACAAAAAACGGGGTGACACAACTAGTTGATGACATCAGCTTACATCAGGTGATTGAGACCATACTATAACTCAGCTAGCTGAGTTCCAGGCGGTCCCTTTATCTATTCCCACATCGATTTACCAGTCCTAGAAATTCGTTATGGATAGAAGGTCCGACAAGAGAAAAGAATAAGGGGTACTAAAAAAGAAAATTTTGGACTTTCTGCCCACGAAGAAATAGTAGTCGGCCTTTGCGAGGTATGTTGAAACCGAATCTTCATGCTGCATTAATCATGATACCAATGCATGTTCAACCGGAGTTGTTATAAGAGATGATAAAGGGTAAATAATCTATTTTAAACAATTGCTCAAACCAAACTCACTGCCTGAAGGATGGAGGAAACATAAGTGTTTTATCTAAGATATCCCAGAAGTCCTTTCCTTTTCATGAGGACATTCGAGCATCGCATTATTTCGAGAGCAGCTAGCACAACGTATCTATCTGAGTGCCCCATGAAAAGATTTTCAGTCTTGAATCGGCAATCAAAATGTGAATGATATGCAACCGGAAACAGAAGTACAGTCACACCAGTTCACTTCAAAATTACAATTGTATTTTCACTCCATATTAGTGCAGATTTGTGGTTCGGAAGTTTAAGGCTATCTTACATGTTCTCTATCTGAACATCCGATTGTGATTTCCAAGTTAGACACTTAGGCTGAAGTTTGCCCAGGCTAAACAAAATTTCTGGCTCCGCCACTACTTCAATACTGAATGAAGTTAAGCTAGAAGTTGCGGCATTATCTCAGATGGACAGGTCTAGAAGTGATCGATGGTTCTAGTGTTTCTAGATGAATGCCAGTAGGCTCATTCTCGTTTTCCAGGTGGATTCTGGAGGTCAACCAATGACCTCGTGGTCACAAGGCAACAACTTTTACCACTGCGCCAAGGCTTCATGGACTTGACGACTCTATAAGAAAATAAAATGGATTAGTTATTTATGTGCTTCACTTGACAATACTATTATATCTGATCTCTTTTTATATAGTTTGCACCTGTATCCAAAATCCCCAATACTGAGAAGATCCTAATAACATAGCCGTTTGTGATGTGGCTCATAGAGTGATAAATCAGCATATATGTGTGTGACTGTGTGTCTTCTTTTCCAAGTGGATTCTCAAGGACGATATTTCACTTTTGTTAGTTTGCTGGTAACTCACATCTGCTTAAACGCCGTCGATGGTGTGCTTGTGGGGGTGGATCTCTGAATTTGCGTGGAGGTTGGGTCCTGGTGTGCTTGTGGGGGTGGATCTCTGGATTTGCGCGAAGATTCGATGATGATGGCTGTGTCTCCGGTGTGCTGGTCCTCCGTGGTCGAGGTTGAAGAGTTACCGTCCACCATGGCTGTCTATACAAGGGTGATGGCTCTTGGAGGAGCGGCAGTGATGGAGGCGTGCTCTCAAGCCGCCCTTGGCGTGCGTGATCTTCGTCGGGTGGTCTGTGTGGACCTCGTTGTAATTTATTTACTTTAGGATGCTTTGTACTACATCTGAAGTTTTAATATAATCCCGAGGCCTTTTTCACAAAAAAGTTCTCCTTGTGAAAATGCAAATAGTTTATCAGCAAGCTTCTATTGAAAAATACACCTACTAATTACGTACCAGAATGGGACAAGAGCTGCAGGTAGTACAGCGGCTTCCCTGCAGACGAGCTTTTATGTGGCACCGGTGTAGTCTTTTGTGAATCTTGCGAGTTCGTTTAGATTGACATCGTGATGGCAGGGAATGCTGCGTGTATGAATCTGGAATATATCTTCACGGTCAGCTTCATCTGGCGGCTGAAGATAAGCAGTCTATCGAAACAACCTAGTGCATACATCATTCATGAAGTTAAACCAACATAATACAGAAAACATTGCATGTGTAACCCAAGGAAGGAGCACAGGTGAAAACATTGAGTGAGGCGGAGATCTAACAATGGCGGTGGCAGAGGACATCGCCTCTCTCCTGTGGATCTGGGGTGTGTGGGGCCCCGAATCGTGTGGAGGCGCGCCCGATCCGATAGGCAACAGCGATGGCTGTGGTGCGGCGTCAGAGGCGACGCGGGCTGCGGGCGCGCCGGCCAGCCCTATTCGGTCGTCGGCAGCGGCGCGCCATCTGCCTTTGGATCGACGTCGGTGGCGTGGAGGGCCTGGTGGTTGCGTCGGCGGCACCTCCGGTCAGATATGTTCTGATCGGTGCAGTTGGCGGTGGTGGTCATCTCTTTCATCAGAGGTGGTCGGCCTACGGCTGGGTGATCGGATCTCGAGATTCGTTATCTAGTCCCGGCTACGAGTCGGGGAGATATAGTTGCTGGTGAAAACCGAGCTGTTGGCGGGCGATGGTGGGGTTTTGCACCGTTACCTTGATGAAGGCATCATTTTGTAATTGTTGTCGACTCACTCATGCTACTTCGGGGGAAATCCTAGGATCTGGTCTTCCAAATCGGACGATGATGGTACTACTGGTGCCGTTTCTCTCTTGGGAGCATCGTTTGTGAAGCAGCGCTGGAAAATAGAGGCATGAGGTGGAGCGGCTTCGTCTTGCACGGAGTTTCGGTGGAGCTGTCAAGTCATGCCTAGCCGACAGGCGCTACGCTGAGTTATGCCTGGTTGGCAGGTGCTACACACGACAAATCTTCTAGAGTCTTCACATCTGGACGGACGAGCGCAGGGCAGTGGCACCGTGGTGGAGTCGCCGGATGTCTGGACTGGCAAGGATGATGCAGGTCTATCTCCTAATGGGTCAGTGGTCCAATGATGATGACGGCTTCTAAAATGTGTGCAGCAATGTGCGCTTTAGGTAGGCTGCACCGGCTGTTGGTCCGGATACGTTATGTGGATGGATCGGCGACGACACCGGTTTAGATATGGGGAGTAAGAGCACTCCACATTATCGAGTTTGTATGTGTGAGTGGTAGCTTCGGGTGGATTGATGTATGTTCTTGTTAGACCTTTGTAGAACAATTAATAAAGATGGCTTCATGCATCGATTGATGCAGAGGCAGGGGGTTTAACCTCCTTTTAAAAAAAAAGAGCACATGCCATAAAATACACTATAGCGGTTGGGGTGCGCCTTTGCGCGTCTCTCGTGGCGTTTTTGAGCAATTTGAGTTACAATTGTTAGTTTAGTTATATAACGTTAGGATATGTTTGTAGCTTAGACCGATCAATCTAGAAACAAAGATAAGGCCCGCCACTGCCTGATGACATCTTCCATATGTTATTTCTTGTAAAATATTTACCAGAGGGCACCGTATTGAAAGAATAATATTATTACAAGAGATAATATTAGCACTCAGTATAAAACCTCAGCATGTGCTCCCTGGTGCATCTTTCATTATCTGTAAATATAAGGCTTTCATTATTGAAACTAAACATATCCTAATATTTTGAGATGGTTGATCAAGGGAAGGAGGGGAGGGCCGGCTACAATCTAGGGTCCCCCCCCCCCCCTCGCGGGGGCGACACGGGATGAGCGAGGAGGTGTGTGTGGAGGGGGGGGGGGGAGTTTCTCATGATTTCCTTGTCTAGTGAGTGCTAATGAGCCCATTGGATCGGTGGTAGGTTTCAAATTGTCAGAGCAATACATTGTGAGCTTAATAGAGAAAGACCATTCTTTACGGCATGGATGATGTTTGCCTTGGGCCTTGTATTCAAGTGACTTGGGATCTTGGTGGTTCACATCGGCTTGAGGGCAAGCCAAATTTAAGGGGAGGGGATTGTCAGTGACCTACCCTATATTCAACTATTCGTCTTCCTCCTTGAGCTGTGTGCGTGTGTAATTCGGTTTGTGCTCTGAATTAGTTTCTAATTAAGTGAACTAGTAGCATGTTTCTAACACTCTTGCTTCTCTCAACCACCAGTATTGATTTACTACTAGTGCATTGTGTGTTACAAAAACCGTGTGCACATTGGAGGTTATGAATTAGATATAGATTACATTGTTCTAGTAGAGATAAAAAATCTCATTGTACCGCAAGTCTCTAGGTCATCCAAGTTTGTACCACTGTATATGCCAATTCCCACAAACTGAGCTTGATTAATGTCTTCTCATGCATCTATTTATAAGTTATAACATATAACAAAGCGGAAACTTCTTAGTTGTACACAACCTTTCTTGCCAATTTGAGATGTTGGGATGAAACGGTTAATGTATAGAACTTATAACAATGTACCAATTGCCACACATGGACATTCATCACATCACATGAGAGTACATAAATGCTCCACCAACCTTGTGGGATAATGATTTCCCCCTTGTATATATCACCCCGTCATCGCTGTGTAGATAGCACACCCTATTCCTCCATTTAGTTTTAGTGTGTAATAGCACACAAACATTGGAGAGAACATATGAGAGAAGAGCCAAAGATATGTAAGAACACACAGGATTGAGAGGCGTCGGGAATAGAGACGAGTCGAGTATTGGTCTTGGATCAAGTTATTCTGGAATACATAGCTCCAAAATCACAAGAACGAGGTGACCGAGTGGTACTAGCACCAAGCTTAGTACATCATTTAGGGAAACTCACATAAACAAACGAAAACAAATTGGGAGAGAAGAATCGAAGAGTTGAAAAAAACAAGCGGTAATAGGAGGTGAAAGAACATGGGATTGTTTTCCTTTTTTTGGATAAAGCTTGGATTTTTTTTCTGTGGATGAGTGAAGCTGGACAAGAAGTTTTGCTGCATCTTCCTAGCGAGAAGACGGATGTTGAAACTGCACTGCTTAGTGTCTCTCTTTTGTTTTTCAAGTGGATTGTGGGAAGTAGCAATTCCATCTCTCTCTCTCACCCTGCTCAATTCCTGTTGCTCCATGGCACAGCTTAAGAGCATCTGTACCCTGCCTTCTTAAATCCTCCTCAAATGTCCGTGGGCGTATCCAGTCCAGTCAGTGACCGCATTGCTGGCTTGAGGGGGCGGCCGCCTCGAGCCCCCGACTCGACTGGGCCCCAACAGGTACGTAGTGCATAGTCTTAAAATCACTAGTTGATGAGTACTCGTTACAAAGATCACTCCAACCTTCGAAGGAGTTTTCCCTTTTTTCGTAGATTCGTTTATTCAAAACGTTTTATCTCTTAAACCGTGTGTCCAAATCTTGAACTGCTTTCACTGTTGGATTCCTCGCGTCGAGATCTCCAAAACTAGATCCCATGTTGATAGGTTTTGACGAACTTTTTTTCTCAAAAAAACCGAACGAAGAAACCGAACCGGAAGCACGGGGTTTTCCCTTTCCGGAAGAGGCACACCCGTGCCTCTCACGAAATCACAACCATGCCTCTCGCGGAAGCAAAACCGTAACTCTTGCGGAAAGAAAAAAGAAAGAGAAAACGTGTTTTTTAGGAGGCACGGCCGTGACTCTCGCGGAAGCAAAACCGCGACTCTCACGAAAGGAGAAAAAAAAAGGCGTTTTTTTTTGTTTCCGAGAGGCACGGCCGTGACTCTCGCGAAAGCACAATCGTGCATCTCACGGAATCAAAACTGCGACTCATGAAAGGAAAAAAAACAGAAACATGTTTTTTCTGTTTCCGAGACGCACGGCCGTGACTCTTGCTAAAGCACAACCGTGCCTCTCGCGGAAGCAAAACCATGACTCTCGCAAAAGGAAAAAAACGGAAAATCCATTTTTTTTTTCATTTCCGAGAGGCACGGCCGTGACTCTCGCGAAAGCAAAACCATGACTCTTGCGAAAGAGAAAAAAACACGTTTTTTCGCGCAATTTTTTTTTCAGATTTTTTTATCCAAAAGCTAAGGAAGACTGGTGGAAAACCAAAACGTCGAAAATATCTGAAAAAAAAAACTTTTAAAAAGCCGAAACGCATGCGGAAAAATTAAATAAAATCTGGAGGGAGCGTCCAGAGCACGACATGTGGGGAATGGCTGAGAGCGCGAGAAGTGGCACTGATCGTTACGAAGCTACCAAAGGAGCGCTTGTTAACTAATTGCTCTCGCATAGTCTCTTTCAGAAGTGAAAACAAATCCCGCTGGGCCTCGCTCAGGTTCACATGAAAATAACGGCGGGGTGCGCCTTGCGTACGTAGGCATCGGCCCTAGAAAAAAAATAACTTAACGGAGGAGGCTGGAGGCATTGTGCGAAATCACTAATTGTGACCGAAGATCACTTTGATGGTTTGACCATGACTAGGGCGTTTCCTAACGGGCGCCTTAAGCGCCCGTTTCTTCTGTTGCCGCAAACGGGCGCATACCCCCGCGCCGTGCTGGGCCGGCCCGTTTTCATATTTTCCTTTTGGCACTAACCAACAGACCAACGTACCGATTGTGTCCAGTTATTTATTTTCGTTCTTTTATTTACGTAGGCCGTGAGAGCCCACCAAACCAGCTTCCCCTGCTGGCTTATTTCTGGGTGTTTTTTTTCTTTTTTTTCTGGTTCCTTTCTTCTTTTTCTTTTCTCATTTTCCTTTTTTACTTTTCCTAAAAATGCGAATTATTTAAAATTCATGAAATTTTTAAAATGGAATGAACTTTAATCAAATCGATGAACTTTTTTAAAATTTGATGAAAATTTTCAAATTCCATGAATTTTCTAAAACATGAACAATTATTGAGAACATGAATAAAAATTTATATACGACGAACAATTTTCAAATATACACTGAACATTTTTTCGGTGTACGACGAACAATTTTTAACTACACAGCGAACATTTTTGTTATATACATTAAAATAATGTAAAACATATTTATACATTTTTTTATATAAGATGAACAAATTTTATACATTGAACATTTTTGTAATATAACCTGAACAACTTTTAACTACACATTGAACAATTTTGTGATATGCGCTGAAAATCCATTTAAATACCCATTGAAGATTTTTTATGTACACTGAACAATTTAAAATATGAACTTTTTTCAAATTCGAATGAACTTTTTTGATATTGATGACCTATTTTTCAAAATTGATGAACTTTTTTTTAAATTTGTGTTTTTTAAAATCAATGATTTTTTTGGTTCGTTAACCTTTTCAATTCGTGATTTATTTTGAAATCTGTGAACTTTTAAATTTCTCCCCGAAAAAAATTACGTTTTCCCAAATCTGTGCGCAATAAATAGCGCGACTTTAATTATTCTTAACTCGTTCGCGATGGAAATATCCATGTACGATTGGTTGCCCTAGTGGTTAGGCGACTGGAACAGGTACTGGACGTCGCGTGGTTGAATCCTCACGGCAACAATCTTTTTAGGACATTTTTTGTCTTATAGATAAGGGGTGTCGTGGGCCGGCCCAGCAGGCGCGGCTGTGAGCGCCAGCTTCCTGAACCGGCGCACCATGACTAGGAGGCACGACCGCACCAAGTAGAAAGAGAACAGAACAACCTATTAGTAATTTCGCGATTGGACCTAACGCGGCTGCGTCACCCAGGTTGTTGATGGATTCGCGTGAGGCCTGATCGCCGCCGCCTGCAACTCCAGCCGCAGAGGCGGACATGCCCAATCATTGATACTCCTTCCGATCCATAATAAGTGCCGTGGCATTATCCGAGGGAGTAAATTTTTAGGGATAATTGATAGTACAAATTTTATTGGATTCATCTACTAGTAACTTTGTGCTAATATCTAAGGGTTTGTCTATGGCACATCTAGATGTGTCCTAGTTCTTGCACATCTAAATGACTCAATCAAACCAGAAAGAAACAAAAAGACAAAAGAAAATGGGACCTACACGAATCTTCGCGTAAAATCAATGTCATAAGACTAGACGTGCAATATTTAGGGCATATCTAGCTATGCTTTAGCAAAACTGAATATCCAATTACCTGAATTTTTTCCAGCGCCACCATGTCATCTAGAAAAGTGCGGTTAATGATGATAAGAGAAAACATATACATGAGTTGATAGAACCACAGTAAGGGTCCATCGGTCAGCTTTATAAGAGAACAAGACCTCATCCACGATGAATTGGTGTTAGTTGCTATGGAGGAACAAACTAGTCAATCTAGAAGAGGAGAATCCTACATAAGACAATGTTGACATCAACACAATTTATAACAATGTGAGTGACCATGATCTCATATTTAGTTCATCTCCTACATAATCTAGTATAGAAGAGAAACTTGCTTTTACTATGGATATTTATGAACCATGAATTAGGGTAATCTTAATAACAAACAAGGGATATTTCATATACAATATGCGTATTGAATCACATTTTTGCAGTGCTCCATGTTCTTGTTTCGCCCCCCCCCCCCCCCCCCCCCCCCCCCACCCCCCTCGGGACCGGCCCTGAGTGATCGGACAAGAAAGGAAAGAAAAAAAATGACCCAACCGAACCCCTCGTATCATCCCTATATGTTTGGACTGTCCGCAAACCCTCGTATTATGCTCAAAGTAGGGAGGATATGAGAGCCCGCGGACACGTCCGGTCAGTTCGCCATGTAGGACGCGGCCACCCTGGACCATCTTTTCTCTTTTCTCTCTCTCTCTCTCTCTCTCTCTCTCTCTCTCTCTCTTCATATATCCCAATCACATGCAAGTCACCCGACATATAAGGGAGAAAGTGAGGAGCATGGCTGCATGCACAGATAAAATAGAGGCTCAAAATTAACACGCCCGGATACGATTGGGCGCGTCCGCGAGTGTTTAGGGGCAGATTTGCTAAGTCCTGCTCCCGCATATCCCAAGAAGTCAGTGAATTAGTTCACCTCTGGTCGTGAAATTAACACTAAATTTATACTACTCCTATCGATTCATATTACTTGTCGCTTAAAAGTGACGGGTAATATGGATCAGAGAGGGTAATACTATTGCCCTCAAACCCGCCCTCCTTCCGTCTGTATATGTGAGGATTGACATGAACAAATTGTAGAAGAGACAAAGTGTTTTCCCTCCTTAAAAAAATTGACGAGAGAATGAAAGAAGAGTCAAACATATGTACTGTTAAATACACTCTACACGGGAATAGAAGACATCAAGAGACACAATTCTTTAAAGTAATCAGGTCTGGCATCGCATTCTTCTTCCTTCGTGGCGGCGCCGGCACGGTTGGACTGCTAGGAGCCTTCGGATCTGAGCCGGGCAGGGCCTGCAGCTTATGGGGAACATTGGGTGGCGAAGTGTTGGCATCTGGTTGTGGAGGTGTAGGTTGCAGTAGTGCCGGAGCCTGTGCTCGGTACATCAGTGGTTGCTGATCTGGTGGGTGGCCTACTCGTGCGTGGATCCAGCACGGCACGATTCCTCGAGCATTGGTCGGTTATCATAGGAGGGTTCTGTGAGGCGCTGCCCTCCTCTTCCTCCATTGACGGCGACGTGCCGTCGAGGCCGTCAGAATGCTACCACTAATCTAACACGATATATTGAAAGCACGAGCAAAGTAAATAAGGCAACTCAACAACGGATGTACTCATAGTTTGAGGAGGCAGTACTAGTTAATCATACCCACCGGTTGAGACAAACCCTGGCACTCGGGAGGGTTACTAATTAAGGTTATCCTCCATGCTACTCCGGGGGCAGCAACGCCGTTGATGCACCAGCATCGACACCAGTGCACAGGAAGCCCGCTCCAGCGCCACTGGGTTCCCCCACAGCCATCGGCGTCGCCATGTCCGAGGCCACGAATGCCATTTGGCAGCCAGGGTCCCTTCCAAGACAAGAGCCACAACCAACAGAAGGCTCAGCCGATGCATCTGAGACAGTCAAACTCTGCCGTGAATGAGCAGATGGACGAAGGATCACCCGCCGTTACCGGTGACGAGTCTCCTAGTAGCAGTGCTGCCATGGGCACCATGGCCGGCGCGGCCAATGGTGAGAACGGAGAAGGGGCTGGAGCCTCTTGATCTTGACAATGACGAGTATGTTGGACAGTTGGAGCTGCTTAGGTTTTGATCAGCCAGTCATATGATTTTCTGGGCTGTGGCTTTGTGCGGTTCACGTACCTATGCGTTGTTAATTAGTTATTGAAAACTATATATGATGGTTGTAATCAACAACACGTGTATAAGAAAAAAAAAGGATTAGGTATCTGTGTCCTTCATTTGAGAATACTATGAATATGAAATTATTTGTACTGAAAACATGTTAACGATGGCAATGATTATTGATACAATGAGCATGTCTGTGTGTATCTTGTTTTCCATGTGGATTATGAACGACGGCATTACTGAAAACATGTTGAAAGAGTGAAGACTCAATGAGATAATTTGTTCGTTTGCTGGTAACTTAGCATGTTCAAACCATGAAGTGAAGTAGAAACTGCTTAGCATAGCCAACTCTTTCACGGTAGCTCGAGCTTTTATGGCTAATTTGCTAGTAGCTTCTAATGTGAAAGGGTAGATTGTACAATTTATGTTGATTGATGACATACATATTGAATGCATGCTCCAAAGTTCACTTGTCTTTATAGTACTTCCCCTTTATATATACTGCTCACTCTTCACCAGAGCAGATATCACCCTACATTCTTTCACTTTATTTTAACTTGTCCGGTAGCACCTTCCCCTAAGAAACCTGGTTCGATATCACATAGCTTAGCATATAATGTAGGGCAAATCACATAAAACAAAAGGAAACTGATTTGAGAGGGGAGAACCGAAGAGTTGGAAAAATGTGGGAACATGAGGCTTCAGGTATGTGCGTAGAGCAATTGTTCTTACCGGTACTAAATGGACTTAAGCTAGAAGTCACGGCTTCATCTAAGATAGGAACATATGTTGAAATCACTTTAGTTCCTAGAAATACTAGGCGACTATCATTCAGTACCACTGGTGACAGTCGCCTAGTAGCACAATGGGCGGCACTGCCAACGAAGAGAATGGAGAAGGGTTTGGAGCCGTCTGATTTCGAAGAGGGCGAGAGATGTTGGATTCCATATGTTTTTCCACAGCCATTCATACCATTTTCTGTGTTGTTCCTGTGTGCGGTTCACATAACCCACACTTGTATACGCTGCTTGTAGTTAGTATCAAGTCTATTTACATAGGAAAAGGAGGAATTGTGATTATGAGTTATCTGTTTGCTTTTCACTGGACAAATAGTTTATGAAATTCGTTTTTTATTGTATCCGAAATCCCTAATACCAAGAACACCCTAATGAACACAATTGTTTGTGATACCAATGATTAGTGATAAAAGTAGGCATAACTGTGTGTGTCTTGCCTTCCGTGTGGATCCTGTGAACATGTGGATTTTGTGTGTTTATTGTGTGCATTCGGTTCACATATCAAATTATCTACACATTGTTAATTAGGTATTGGAAATAGTATGCCATGGTTGTAATTAACAGCACATGTGTAAGAAAAAGGGATTATATATGCTTCACTTGATGATACTATGGAGTATATAATTTTTGTTAACCTGTATGTAATATTCCAAATATTGAGAAGGTCTTTCTAACATAGTTGTTTGTGATAGTAATGATTAGTGATAAAATGAGCATATTTCTGTGTGTGCCTTGTTTTTCACGTGGATTCTGAACAGCGGCATGTTGAAAACATGTTGAGAGAAGGAAGACTTGAGGATGTATAAACCGTGAAGTTAAGTAGAAGCTGCTTAGGGTAGCCAACTTTTGCATGGTTAGCCCAAGCTTTTATGGCGAATTGGCTAATGGCTTTCAAAGTGAATGGGTAGGTGTGTACAATTTATATTAGTTGACGACATACATATTGCAACTCTGGGCATTGGATGTGGAAACCATATACAAGCGCCAACTCTCACTTGCGTTAATAATACTTCCCTCTTATATATACTGCTCCAACTTCACCAGAGTAGGTAGCACCTTACATGGATTCACTTTGTTTTAACTTGTTGGGTATTGCCTTCTCCTAACTTGTTGGGTAGCACCTGGCTTAGCATACCATGCAGCGGCAATCAAATAAACAAAGGGAAATGATTTGTGAGGGGAGATCAGAAGAGCGGAAAAAACACGTGGGAACAGGAGGCTTCAGGAGCATGTTTAGAGCAACGTCTCTTGTTTATCCATAATGAAGTTGAGCTACAAGCTGGGGCTTTTTCACAGAGAGAAGCATATGCTGAAATTACTTTAGTTATAACATGACTGAAAGTAGGCTCAGTATTGTTTTTCATGTGGATTCCGGAAGTCGAGACAGAAAGCTGTAAACCTAAATTTCCGTGACTCGCTGATGCCGTGTATCTGAAATTTCTTTTTTGTTTGCACATGTATGTGAAATCCCCAATACCGAGAAGATCTTAAATGACAAAGCTGTTGTGATATCACTGATTAGAGTGACAAGCATATATTACCGTGTCTTGTTTTCCACGTGGATTCTCAAAGGACACAAACTGAAATCATGTTGAATGAGCGAATACTTGAGGAGGCAGAGCAGCTTTTTTCCAACCGGGCTCACAACCCCTTTCCATTAATTTTGCAATCAACGGAAATACATCAGTCTTTATCCAAGTTCATCACCCAACTCAAAACAGATAAAATCTTCTTGCGCGAAATGAGACTGAAAAGGGGGGAGCGAGTTGGCGCATCACCAGAAAACCCACCGCGTGATGATCCTGGAACGGACCACCAGCCATGGGGCGAAAACCTGATGACACTTACAAGCCATCTGCTCAGAACACAAAGTATCAAAAAACAACCCAAAGAAGGCAGAGCAGCTGAAGTAGAAATGCAGATATTTTCAGTTTTGTAAGTTCGTTGGTAACTCGCATCTGTTTAAACAATGGAGTGGAAGTAGAAATCACTTGGTTTAGCCAACTTTTTCTTCATGTCTACAATAGTCTGTTTAAATATCGCCGTGATATGATATTGCTGATACGGCTGACAGCTTTGATGTCTACAAAGGTCAGATTGGTTAATCCCTAGCCAAAACAATGTATAAAAATGGTTTAATCTCTAGGCTCGCAAAGCAAAGAGAGAGGAGCTGATCTTGTTGCAAAAATGGTTTCCTTTGGATAGCAAAAGGTGATAAAAAAGAAATGTCAGAAGTGGGGTTTGAACCCACGCCCTCGTAAGAGGACCAGAACTTGAGTCTGGCGCCTTAGACCACTCGGCCATCCTGACTTAATTGTTTTTTCTGTAGTATTAGATGTATCTATAATGTAGCATCGCTTTTTCGTTTACAAGCTGTCCACGGATTGTCCCTAGCCAGAGCAAGCTCTATCACTACCATGGCCATCATCACTTGAAAAATTATGTTATTAATTTTCTCTGTTAACAGAAAAGTAGATATTTGTAAAGTTAACTGAAGCATTGGGTTCTCAGGCAGAGGTGTTGAAATCCTTGAGCGAGACCTGACATCATAAAAGGGAGAATCGGTTTTTGCAGTACAATCTGTTAGAAGAGCATGCTCAACCGGCGCCATGGAATGGTTACAAATCATATTTGTGCATAATACCGACACATTATTCTGTTGTTTCAATTGATTGTTCTCACACGGGTCCTTGCCGTGAATGAGCAGACGGATGGTGGATCACCCGCCGTTACCAGTGCCGAATCTCCTAGTAGCATGGTGGCCAACTGCGAGAATGAAGAAGGGTCCGGAGCTGTCTGATTTCTACAAGGGTTAGATTTTTTTTTTGAAAAGAAAGATTACCCCTGGCCTCTGCATCGATTGATGCATGCAACCATCTTTATTATTATTCAATAGAGTCTCACAACATGCATATATGGATTAACCCGAAGCCATCTATTTGGCGAACAAAGTCGCAACACCTACACCATTATAATGTGCCCGAACCGCATGAATGCGCACTATCTAATCTGGTGGCCTCATGCAGCTTTCCCGCATCGGGCCGAGTGCATCACCCGGCCCGGCCGACCAGCAGGGCGCACTGCATGTGCATGCTCTGGATGATCCGCCATCTTCCGCCGTCCCATCTTCATGAGCAATCAACGCATTCACCTTGCCAGGCCATACTGCTGTCGATGCCACCACAATGCCAGACAACGTCACCCTCCTAAATGTGTCCATCCACACGCGCCCGTCGCCGAAACTCCGCTACGCCACGCTGCCGAGACCCGCAGGGTGAGAGATGGTGGGGCTCCTATGGTTTTCAACAGCCATTGACACGATTTTCTGTGATATTGCTGTGTGCGGTTCACATAACCCACACTTGTTATACGCTGGTTTTAATTAGCATCACGTTTATAGGAAAAGAAAAGGGTTTGTTATTATGAGTTGTCTATGCGCTTTTTGCTACACAATACTCTGTATGTATATGAAATTCCTTTTTTCATTTTGTACATGTATCCGAAATCCCTAATACCGACAAGACCCGAATGGCATGTTGAAAGAGTGAAGACTCTAGGAGCCA